>NC_136065.1:364742119-365394553 GCF_964261635.1 Lissotriton helveticus | reverse complement strand
CTCGGAATAGTGGGATTAGAGGCTTGTGTTCTGTGGAGACTGTAAACGGGTGTCCGTATACGTAGAAGTGAAAATGCCTGCAGGCCCAATGGATCGCAATCGCCTCTATCTCTCTATCTGAGAGTATCGTTGTTCTGTTTCGGTCAGTGACCGACTGGCGTAGGCAATGGGTGCCCACTCGTCTTCTCCTTGGCGTTGTGTCAGCACGGCTCCTAGGCCCTAAGGGCTGGCATCCACGGCTATGTTGGTAGGCTTTGCCGGGTCAAAGTACGATAAAGTCTTATCTGCCGACAGCGCGGCTTTGGTGTCTCGGAAGGCGGTGTCTTGTTCCTCTCCCCACTGCCAGGGGGTGGTGGACTTGGTGAGTTCCCGGAGGGGCCTGGTGAGGTATGATAGGTCCGGGATGATTCTTCCGCAAAAGTTTACCATGCCCAGGAAACTTCGTACCTCTGACATGTTGGAGGGGGCTGGGGCTGCTTGCACATCTCTCACCTTGTCTGGGTCGGGTGCGATCCCTTGGTCGGAGAAAGTGTAGCCAAAGAAACTGATTTTGTTTTGGAGGAATTGGCATTTCTCACGGTGCAGGGTCAGGCCTGAGTCTTTGATTCTCCGCAGCACGCTTCTCAGTCTTTGGTGGTGTTCTTCGACAGAGTTCGCGTATATGAGCAGATCATCGCTGACGTTTAAAACTCCTGGCAGCCCGCTTAGAACCTCTCTGATGGTGTTCTGAAAAACCTCCGCCGCACTGGAGATGCCGAAGTTGAGACGTCGATATCGCCTGAGGCCAACGTGGGTGGAGAAAGTGGTTATGTATCGGGAGTCCGGGTGAAGGGGCAGCTGGTGATAGCCAGATCGGAGATCCATCTTGGAGAACCACTTAGCTCCGTTCAATTCTCCTAGAATATCATCAATGGTGGGGGTTAAATGCCGTTCCCTCTTGACTGCGGCGTTGGGCAGGCGCATGTCCACACAGATGCGGACCTGGCCTGGTTGTTTGGGCTTGCGCGCCACCACGATTGGAGACACCCACGGGGTGGGCCCACTGACTTTTTCAATGATGCCTTGGCGTTCGAGGGCCTCCAGCTCTTCCTCCACTTTTTTCCTTAGGTGGAATGCTATTCTTCGATGCCTGAGGGCAACCGGTTGAATGGATTGATCGATGTGGAGTGACACCTCCTTTCCTTTGAGGCATCCTATGCCCCGGAACGTGTCTTCGAATTCTTCCAGTATCGAGTCGAGCTCCTCTTCTAATACTGCCATTGTGAATGATATTAGGTGGAGTTCCTCGGCTGCCTGTCCGCTGATGAGCATGCCACTGCCCTCTTTGGTGACGTACACCGAATTGGGGTCTTCTGTCCGTATGCGAACACCCGGATCTTTGCTGTTTTCAGGGTCGGCTTTTCTCGCAGTTGGTTATATACGTTCGCTGCCATGAGCTCGATCGAGGCTCCCGTGTTGATCGTGGCTCTTACTTCCTGTTGGTGTATTCTTCTGCGACACTTCGGAAGACGCCTTTTCTTCCTCAGCAGTTGGTCAATGGCGAATACGTAGTAGACCGGGTAGTCGTTGGAATCATCATCCATATCTTCACTGTCTGGGCTCTCTCTGATGGCGTGTGCTGCCTCATTCTTCAACTTCGTGGATCTGCATACCGCTGCGAAATGGTTCATCCGTCCACACGAGCTGCATTTTCTCCCGCGCGCTGGGCAATCTTGAGCGCGGTGGGGCATTCCTCCGCAGTATCCACATTCTTTGCGCCTTTCCGGCGGCCTCTTTCCTCCAGGTTGGCGTGACTTCGGCCAGACGACATTGACCTGTTCGGCCGTGTTGACTTGTTCTGCTTTGACAGGTCTGTGTAGGGCTGCCTCCATGTGCGACGCTCTCGCTTGCGACAGTTCTTTGGAGCGGCCCAGCTTCAGGATTTCTACCAGTGGCTTGCCGTCTTCTTGGAGGATCTTCACTCTTAGGTTTGACGAGTAGCACCCTTGTATTATTTGACCTCGTACCTCCTCTTGCTCATCACGAAACCCACAGGTGCTAGCGAGTTCTTTAAGCCTTCCATGGAATGCGTCAAGCGATTCTTCCGCCTCCTGTCTGGCTTGCCTGAATATGAACCGTTCATAATCTTTGCTGGCCATAGGTTTGAAATGTGCATTGAGCGCATTGAGGAGTGTGACGTAGGTGTGTGGCGTAGCCTCCACTAGGGTTTTGTAAATCCTGTGGATATCCTTCCCACCCAGGTGATGAAGCAGCGCCCTGCGGCGTTCCCTCGCAGTGCCTGCACCCTCGAAGTAGAACTGCAGGCGCTCTGTCCAGTCCTTCCAGCGCGGCACCAGGGAAGCAGGGGCGCCGTCCACTACAAACGGCTCTATGGGGGGAATGGCCGCCATGTTGGCACGTGGAGTGGCCTAATGCGTGGCTGGGGCGATGTCGCCGCTGTCCTTGCCTGTCGTGGTGCAGCCGCGGCTATGCCTCGCCGACGGTCAACCTAGCCGAGTGCATGTAGCCAGCCCGGCGATTCTAGGGCCTCACGCTGTGTCAATGACTCGCTCCTGTGGTCGTTTAATGACCGAGGGCTGCAGCCGCTGGTTGTGGGCACCGGGCGGCGCTCTCACCACTGTACTTCGGACTGGGGCGTCGCATTCCGCCCCACGGGGTACGCTACGCCTGCCGGCGGCCTACCCGTTCCACGGATCCACCCGCGGGGGTCGCTGTCTGCGAACGCCGTCATCAGCCTGCTCCAGGATCAGGGGTGGGTCGCTCGGCCCGGGCCTGCTGTGTTCGGGAGGCGGGGTCGCCGGTCGAGCTCAGGCGCACCTCATGGGTCTTTTTAGGCCCTCGCCGCCATTGTCAAGTCTCGAGGCCGCATGCGCATGATGGGGAAAGCGCTGCGGCAGCACAGAGACTCGGAACACCAGAGTTACTTTCCGCGTGGTCCGGACTGCCTCACCGGCCACGCCCTCTTTATTTTATAGTCCTACCGCGTGACGTAGCTACGCCCGCGTATGCGCACGCCTGGGTGCGCGACTAACTAGACTGCTAACCTGCAGTCTTGAACATTACATCTGTCTGTGTGCATGTATGCGTCGTTGGGGTTGTCAGACACACTGCACTGCTGGAAGGGGAGGCCCAGAGGACGGTCTGTGCTGGACGCCCGGATGCACCACCGAGCCCCCACCCCGTGGAGCTATGACCGGCAGCTCCAGCTTTGCACTCTGCCGGGGCAGATGCACAGTCCCAGGGCACAGCACAGCTCTGTGACTAGTTCAGCAGTGTCCGGTGAAATAATATCGCGGCAACGCGAAAGATCAGCAGTGTCCAGCGGTATGTAAACAATTAAAATAAGATGCGCATATAGGGAGTGCTGTCTGTTATTGTGTGAGCCTCAACTTTTCGATGGGAAAGCAAAACATACCGGAGAGAGAAAGGAGTTTTAATGT
Organism: Lissotriton helveticus; assembly: GCF_964261635.1. NCBI lineage: Eukaryota > Metazoa > Chordata > Amphibia > Caudata > Salamandridae > Lissotriton > Lissotriton helveticus. Next base: position 365,391,113 of record NC_136065.1, on the reverse strand, counting down.
GGCGAAAACTCCATGTTGAAAAAAGCTTAGCAGTATAATGAAAAATAACAAAAGCATTCAAATATTTAAACACTTTATAGCATTCAGCCTGAACAGATGGGGATACAATTAATTATAATTCACCCATAGCTGTCTGTGCATTTTTCATGGTCCTTAAATATTGTTTTCGTAAGGATTTCAAATAAGGCCAGACAAACAGTGAATGATGCGGTCTCTGTATCCCAATGTCACAATTCATTCAAACACTCATTATTATAACACCCTGCCGTTTGCTGGTCAATTCTGCTTCTAACTCCCACGGCATAAATCGCTTGTGTTCTAGCAGATAAACAAAACACCGCTGCATTCTGTCTGGCTCCTGCACTCCGGTAATATACGTAAAGTATGTCATCCCAGCACAGTGCAACCTGTCACTCTCAAGTTTGGCGATCTTTGCTGCTTTTTTAATCGCCAATTCCACTTACACAAATAAGGCACAGTTCAACATTTACAGTACATTAACAGTGACACTCTGTAGCCCACACCACAATTCATTACAGAATGTGAAGCCAGTTACAGCGTTATGCTACGCGCTAGTTAATACCACCTCCAAACTCAAGCCAGGAACTGGGCAGCAATCTTTTGTGATAAAAAGGCCCAAAGGCATTCCCCCTGCGATGTTTAAATAGACCATCAGGAGTACACTGTGAGCCAAAGATAATTCAAGGAAAACGCGCGCGCCACTGCAAGCATTGGGATCTCTTGTCTTTATGGGGCCATGTATTTGAAACACATGGCCCCATAAAGATAAGAAACCTTTTGCGACAGGAGCAAAGCAGACAAGCCAGTCCAAGTGGGCCGTCTGAAAAAGCCAAAAGTACACGACATAAAAATCTCTTTTCCAATGGCTGGCCACTGTTTAGCATAAATGGTGATGCCAGCCAATGGGAAAGAGGGCCGGAGCTTGAAGCCCTTTACTGAAAGTCCTCCAAAACATTAAATCCCACAGAGCGAGCTGCGCATGTGCGCAGCCACGCAAGCCGAGACCTAAAAAAAACATTAGATAGAGACATTATCCTGGTTCATTGTTTCAGGGAAGAGTCAGAAGATAAGTTGAGACCGAAAACTTCTGAGAAGAAAAATAACTTGCAAACATTTGTGCCCAACACTAGGTGACAGGATTGTATAGAGCAAATGACTTCCTACAAGACATATTACAATGTGTTTCTTTATTTCTTGAGTGTATTTTTGTTTTGGCTAACTGCTGAAATATTTAACACAGGCCGATTCGGTTCAATCCGTGACTGTTGCAACATTTTAATAAGAAAGAAATGAGGTAGATAAATATTAGGTAGGCCTCTCCCTATGTGAATAGCTCAGTTCTGATGAGATCTGTACATTAAAGATAGGGCCGAAACGTCAACCACACATTCTGATCCACTCACTAAGGAGAGCCATTAGAATATTCGAGGATTCTGATGCAATTTTTCTAACTAGGCAACCTCATATGTATCAGTGATTTTATCTCCAGTAATACTTACACCAGATAAGAGCACCGCACCGCCTACTCTATGAATAACGTGGTTTGTAGTACTCTCTTTTGAGAATTGAAACCTATTCGGAATAGGAGCCATACCCCTCACCTAATACTTATTTACTGCATTTCTTGCTTACTGAACTGCTTATGTATAATGCTTGAACAGTCATGAATTGAGCCAAATCTGCATGAGAAAGAGATGGGTACCTTAAATTCAGAAGGAATCCCAAGGAACTGTTGTCAGATTAATCTTAGTTGCTCACCCTGGTCCTAGGCAGATATATTAGTTTGTCATTGTTTATATATACACTATCCTAATTAACACAGGAACGTCTGAGGAAAGTGTCCTGCTTTAGCCAGGCAATCTGGCACAGAAATTCAGAACATGTGCTTCTCAGGAACTAAACGGTTCAATCAGAAAATAGGGTTCCCCTTTAATGCCTGACAAGGACAAGCCATAGCATGCTGTGTGCCTCCCACCCCTTGACAGAGTGTAATTGAAGCACCCCTTTTACCAGTCACTTTTCGCTGATTTGACTAAAATCTGCATTGTACCTCACCTTAACTAGGAAGTAACACTGAAATAAAAAAATCATCCCTGTCCCCCAATGCATATCAGGAACTGTTCATTGTCAACTATTTGCACCTATTGCTATTCATGTTCTGTATTGTGCCCTCACCTCCTCGTACAGCTCTTGACAGGCACGCAGGGAATCCTCGATAGGGGTTTCATGGTCAGGCATGTGCAAATAGAGGAGATCCACGCTGGAGGTCTGCAGGCGCTTCAGAGATGTCTCGAACTGTGAGCGCACACTCTCTGGCTTCAACGTCCTTCCCTCCAATGGAGTCACCTTGGTTGCTATTTTCACTAAAAAAGGATCAAGAAATAATAGGGATTATTTGCATTGTATTGTCATTGGCAAAATCCAACTGTGGGTATAATACAAGCGGGAGAGCCGGTCCCAAAAATCAAGAACTTTACTCAAGATATGGGTAGCAAAAACAATTGTGCGAATGCACCCTGCAGGAGGCTTCATGTTAATCCCTTCGGTGCTCATGACGGAGCGGTTCCGTCATGAGCCACGGTGGGCATGTGCTCATGATGGAACTGCTCTGTCATGGCACCCACTCATGTGGTAAGCGCTGGCCCTCCCCCCCATGGGCAGCCCATCTCATCCCCACAAAGGGGGATGACAGCAGAAGAGTTCCCGTGCCACCCCCCCCCCAGGTAATCCCATGACGTAAGCGTGCGCCGACATCATCAGGAGCAGCTGGACGCACTGGAAGCCATTTGTTTCCAGGCGTCCAGCAGGAAACAGGTAAGTGAGGGGGCGAATTGGGATGCATTGAGGCATGGGGGAGAGGAAAGAGTTTTTCCTCTCCCCTGATGTCTCAATGTAGAGCATTCCTGCTGCACAATCGCGCACTGCATCGTATTCGTGCAGCAGCAATGCCCCCACTAGGCACCAGGGATTTATTTTTTATTTAAAGGAATCAGCCCCTTGGGCAAGGGTCGCTTTCTCAAGCGGCACATTACTTTTTAGACTTTTCTGCGCCCCCCACCCCCTGGGAGCAGATCAGCTGTTTTTTTTTGCCTTTCTGCCCTCAGGGGCAGAAAAGCCCACTAGAGCCAGGGGGCCTCATTTATGAGAAGTGACGCATCTCTGCGTGAAAGCAGCGATTCGTCACTTCTCAGTGCGCCCTCATTGTGACATGATTGATGCGTCATATTTACAGTATGATGCATCATGTCGCAAGGAGTTAGAGATACGTCAGTATTTCTTACGTATCTGTACGGCGCAAAATTGACGCATTGCTGGAGTGTGTCACAAAAGTGACGCAACTCCTGCAACGTGTCCTTTCACATGGGGCAAGCCCCATGTGAAAAGGCCAGCGTCAGTCTTACACCTGCTGTGAGGCAGGCATAAGATATTGACGCATTTGCGTCCTAGAAGTGGCGCAGTGAAATCTTATAGATTTCACTGCGTCACTTCTATGACCCTTTCTTGCGTCAGAACGCCCCCCTGCATACATTATACCTGGCGCAGGTATAATGTGGCGCAGGGGTTTACAAAGTGACGCATCTACCTAGATCCGTCACTGTGTAAATATGGTGCAACAAGGCAAATTTTTTGCGCCGCTGGTGCGTCACAAAAAGTGACAAACTGGCGGCGTAAAAGTGTCGCACGGCCTCATAAATAAGGCCCCGGGAGTTAAAGAAATTTACAATGGACACGACCCCTTGGGGAAGCATTGCTTCCAGGGGGCAAATATTTTTTATATGTGTATTCTGCCCCCCCTCCCCTCCCCCGGAGGCAGATCAGCCTGTTTTTTTGGCCTTAAAAACCCACTAGACACCAGGGACGTTTTTTAAAATAAAAATGGAAGCAACCCCTTGGGCAATGGTCGCTTCAAGGGGCAGATGTTTTTTGTATGTTTATTCTGCTCCCCTGGGGACAGTGTTGAAATGTAAAATCGGAATTCTCTTATTTTTTAATTAAGCGCTGCCTCATCCATTTTTTTCACGCCACCCTTGCCCTGCTTTCAGCCAGGCTCTATCCTTGACACCGTACCTGCATAAACAGTGGTAAAAAATCTAGATTGGGACATTGTAGGCTGCTTAAACATGCAAAGTCAACCTTGGAAACGGACATGCAAAGACAACCTTGGAAACGGACACCCAATGAATTTAAATTTGGTGACAATTAAAAAAGGAGCAGTTTAAAACAGGAGGGACAAAATAATCTATTTTAAGGAAACTGCGAAAGTAGGGTGTACCAGTAAGATTACGGAATACTCTTTAGATAACAAGGTATAGAGTATCCATTTAAAGAATAGGGGCTATTTTTGAAACATTATGTAAATAATGTAGTCAATTTTTCACTTTTCCAATTTCTACTTTCGTTTTGAGATTTATATATATTGTGTGATAACTTTGTATATATTGCTTTTTTAGATTTAAAGAACCCAAAAGAATTGTATTTTTGTTTGAAAAAGAAATGTGGAAAGTAAAAGAATAAATATACAAAAAAAGATATGAGTGAATAAAACACATTATACAAAGAATATATATTATCTTTGGATTGGTTTCTTTAGGGTTCAGGATGTAAATGAAATATATAACTGAGTTGATTTATTTCTGAAAAATTATGTAAGGTCAGATGGGTAATTGATAGACCTATTTGTAATAAGTATTTATACATATTGGTCCCATAGCATAATTTTTTGTTATTGAAGTAAACATGCAAAGTCAGCACAAAAGAACAGCTGGAAATCTGCTTGAGGGTTTTCAGGTAACGGTTAATCCTCAAGTAACATCTACTCAGATAGCAAATCTTGTTATTCAGTCTTAGGACGTAGCAATTGCACAAGACACTGAGGTTGTCGTTTCTTGCCTTACCTCATTTGTGTGTTTTTCCCAAAAGCTCTATTTACCTCTGGGTGTCCCTTGTTTGTGATCTCTTGCTATAAAAACCCATGTAACCATCGTTCAGTGAGTACTAGCACCATAGAGTACTCCTTGAGTATCTCTATGGTGCTAGTCGGACTTAGTCCCATTCATGAATGCTTAATAAATGACCTATGGTTTGTACTTCGCTCCACTGTTGATACCTCCTTACTTGTTAAGAACCCATGGACAAAGTGGTGACCATGTACCGGTGGATTATTAATAATCCACTTCCACAGCAGATCAGCCCTTTTTTTGGCCTTTCTGCCCCCAGGGTGGAGGGGGGGCAGGAAACCCCACTAGACACCAGGGAGTTTATTTCAAGTAAAATGGAAGCGACCCCTTGAGCAAGGGTCGCTTCTAGGGGGCTGATGCATTGTGAATGTTTTTTCTGCACCCCTACCACCCTACTAGGCAACAGGGATTTATTTCTTTTGCAAGGGGGCACATTTCTGTCTGCTGATCTGGGGGACAGATCGGCCTGGCAGTCAACCCTTGGGCAAGATCACCCCCCCCCCCATTTTTCTCAGCCCTATTTGAAGGCCCATCTGGCAGATTGACCATTTGGGTAGTGACATACAGGCAGATGCATCAAAGAAAATACCGGGAGCAAACGGCCAGATTCTCAGAATCTGGCCGTTTGCTCCCGGTATTTTTGCATTTGGGATGCATCATCCCAAATGCAGAAATCGCAATTTAAGGAATCTCTAAATAGCGATTCCTTAAATGCAATGCATGAAACCCAAAAAAATAGTGAATTTGCTAATAGGGGGAGCAAATTACCATGAAGTGGAACTTCGTGGTAATTTGCTAAAACTTTGAAAAATGCACTTTTGTGCATTTTTCAAAGTTACATGTTGCGCACACACATGCCCTTAGGGCATGTGTGTGTGTAACATTTGTGCACAGGTCCATTTCAGGGGTGCAACAGGGTGTCCTTTGGACACCCTGGCACCCTTGAAATAGCTGAACATTAGCGATTCGGTAATAGCTAATCGCTAATAAGGAATGGCTTTCCCATTCATTCCTATGGGCCTTTAGGCCCATAGGAATGAATGGGAAAGCCATTCCTTAATAGCAATTAGCTATTACCAAATCGCTAATAAGGAATCTGTAGGAATCGCTATTAACATTGCGATTCCTACATGCATCCCCTTTTGCTAGTCTTTAATAGCGATTCCTTAAAATTCGCTATTAAGGACTCGCAAAACATAACTTTGATGCATCTGCCAGATAGCGTGTTATAATATTAATTGTTTTATTTCTTGTGAAATGCAATTGTAATGCTTTTTTTATCCCTTTTTGTTCTAGTTCAATGCTTTTGCCCTTTAGACTGTTCCAGGTAGCGATTTCGTTACTGGTGGTTCTGCTGTTTGTGTAGTTGCAAGTGTTTGGTAAGAGACTTTTTTTGTACAATGTACATGAGTTTCATTTCCCTGCATGAATGTGTTTTTTGCAAATGGTGTAATAATAGCAGTATGTTTGGCTTCTGTTTTTTCTGCTTTTTCTGTTCTAAATCTTTTCGCATTTGTGCTTTATGTGTATTTTGTTGTCTTGTGAGTAATTGTTTTTGTTTTTTTCTTTCTAGTGGGATATCGTTGGTCTTTTGTGGTGTCTCTGCAGAGAAGGTGGTGGTGAGTGTAACTGTCTCTTGCAAGTGAATCGTATAGTTTTTGAGTATATAGATCTTTGTGATAAAGGCACACTTTTTTTACTTACTTATTTTGCACAGTGATGGTTGTTGTTGACTTGTTTGTACAGTCTCCTTTCTTAGTAAGGACAATGGCTAGTCACCGGATTACTGCTCATCAGGTTTTTGGTATGATTTTTGAGTCTTCCTCTGACCATGGTTCAGAGACTGACTCTGCATCTGAGCCAGTGGAGGGAGTGGAAGATTCAGACAGGGAGTTTTCTGTCCACAAGGAATCATCAGATGATGAAGCTATTCTCAGTGCGGATGAAGCTACTCTTAGTGCGGAAGAAGTGCCTGTTTTATGGTTTAAATCTTTTCATTGAGTTTTATCAACAGACAGTACGTTCGGTGTTGCAAAAGCTGTATCGCAGCCATAGTACACGTTTAACACAGGTCACAGCTAGGTAACTGGAACATGGGTATTACTTTCCGATCGCTTGTGGATTAGAGAGCCGTAGGAGGCGGAGATACCTTGGACAGGTGATTTCACTGAACTCAGAGGAAAGAAGGGACAAAAAGGGTTTCCAGAGCTCATTAAACGTGGATCCCTTCCCCGCAATTGTCAAAGTCAGGTTCTTCATTCCCAGGACATGCCACAGACGGTATAGCCAATCTGTGAAAGTAGGGAGTTGAGAGGGGCACCAGTGTGTTAGTATGTTTTGTACTGCAGAACCCAGCGCTATCGCTATCAGTCGGCCTCGGCGGGATTTGAGCGGGTAAGTAAAGGGGTTTGAGAGGCCCAGAAGGACATAAGCCAGAAAGCACAGTATTTGTGTGTCTAAATGTTTGTCTACCTCGTCCAGTACCTGAGTCCAGTATGTCTGGATATGGGAATAGTCCCACAACAGGTGTACTAAGGTGCCCACTTTCCCGCAACCCGCCAGCAGTCCGCTACCTGAGTGGGATCTATTGAGTGGATCCATTCTGGAGTATAATACCAATAGGTGACTAATTTGGTAAGGGTTTCGGTCAGCCCCATATGATACGCAGAGTGGCGGGCTCTATGATATACCCCCTCCCATTCTTTGTGGCTGAGTGTTCTACCCAGTTCCCTTTCCAATCTCGCGCGGCAAGCATTGTACAGGTGCGCATTTCCGGCTCGTAGCATTTTATATAAGTCTGAAATAAGTTTCTTGTCGGAGGTGCGGGTGACAAGCTACTTCTCATAAGTGGAGAGGTGTCTACTGGCAAATGGTTTCACCTGGGTGTGGAGGGCCCAGTGTTGAATCTGACAGTACTAGAGCCTTTCGGTTTCAGGGAGACCCGTAATCCAATTTGAGCTGTTGGAAAGGTATAATCCTGTCTACATCGAAGAGGTGGCCTAGAGAGCGACATTCAGAGGATCTCCACCGAGTGAATACTGCCGTGTCCATGCCCGGTTGAAAGTCAGGGTTCTCAAGCAATGGTGTAAGTGGCGAGGGAAAGGTGATGAGATTGTGTTTGATGTTGGTATGGTCCCACGTTTCGAGAGTGACCCGGGTAATATGGGACGAATATGGGTTGGGTGGTCTGTGTACTCTCCGGAGGAAGGGGATTCCCTGTAGCGGTCTGGCGGCCACTGCTTGGTCCTGAAATAATTAGTGCTTCTCCGACTCTAGCTGGCTCCCCTCAACCAAATGGCACAGTTGAGTCGCTTGGAAATAAAGGTGGAAATCAGGAATACCGAGACCCCTCTTTTCCGGCAGAAGCATCGTCGATGCCTGCTTCATTCATGGTTTGCAACCGTTCCATATAAATTGTGCATGTTTGGATTGAGTCTGTTTTATCCACCCCTGTGGGGGTTGAAGAGGTAAGGTTTGGAACAGGTATAAGATCTGAGGGAGGATGGACATTTTAACTGCCACTATTTTAGAGTGCCAGGAGAGTGAGTAGTGCTTTTATTGGGTCAGTTCCTTACGGATTGTCTGCCACAACCATGCGTAATTGATGGCTACCGTGCCCCATATCGAGGGAGCTAATTGGATTCCCAGGTAGGGAATTGTCAACTGCCCATTGAATGGGATGGAGGCCCTGGAAATGCGTGCGGGTAGAGGATGCAAGGGAGAGGTCGAGTGCAATCGATTTATCCATGTTCACTTTAAACCCAGATGCAAGTGCGAAGATTTCTAGTTCTGCAAGGCATGCTGGGAGTGCGAGGAGTGGGTTTGATAATGAGATCAGGACGTCGTCAGCATACAGGCTGACCATGTGGATATAGCCTCCGAATTTAATTCCGGTGATCGCTGGATGATGACAGAAGCGATGTTTGAGACATGAAATAGCTGCGATGACCTCCTCTATTCTGATGTCGCTGTCCAGGTGATCTGCCTGGTCTTTCGTCAGGGTTGGCAAGACGTCGGATTCGATAAAGGCAGCTCCAGCCGTGATAGACAGTGGAGAGCTGGCATAGAGGCAGGCGTAAAAGTCCCGGAACGCCTCAGCGATCTTCGAATCCTCTGAGACTCGCCGCCCATCTCCCCGTTTAATCTCCCGGACCCCCTGCTTCTGATGGGTCTCTCGCAGTTTATGGGCAAGGAGGCGACCACATCTGTCTCCTCGCGTGTAGTATGCATGTCGCAGTCGGAGGGCTGCAAACTCCGCTCTATGCTGATCCAGCGCTGTAAGTTGTTGTTGCACAGCTTTAAGTTGGCGCCAGCCCCAAGGTGCCCCTGTCCGCTGGTGCATTTGTTCTAGTTCTTTCGTTTTCTGAGTGAGATAATCTCTCTTACGTCTGCGCTCTACATTGTCAGCTGCTGAGATGGCCACGAGTTCCCCGCGTATAACCGCTTTAAATGCAGCCCACTGAGTGGAGAGGGAGGTGTCGTTATTAGCGTTATGGGAGAGGTAGTCTTTTATGGTCTACTACTGCAGCGCAATGTAGGAGGGTGTCTCGGAGGCGCCAAAATCGAGAGGGTCGCTGCATGGGGGGAGAGTAAAGGTTGCGATGACCGGTGCATGGTCGGATAAAGAGGCTACTCCTATCTCTACGTCTGTTGCTATCGCGTGCAGAGGTGTAGATGCCAGCAGATAATCTAGTATAGCATATGTTTTGTGCGCATTAGAATAGTAAGAATATTCACGGCTATGGGGGTGGAAGCAGCGCCACAGGTCGTTGAGGCCTAATTTGTGCAGTCGGGTCAAACTTGATGCAAGAATAATGAGCCTGTTTGGTTAGTGCATGGACATGATCTGTCTGCATTGTTATCAAAGACTACGTTCAAGCTGCCCCCCAAAAGGATCCTGCATTCTGTTGTGGCCATCGCTTCGGTGAGCAGTGTGTGCAGAAACTTTTCCTGTCCTTCGTTAGGGGTCTATACGGAGCCTATGTTAAATTTTAAAGCCCCCAGAGCAAAACAATAGGTTAGGAGCCGTCCTTTGATTTCGGCTTCCTTATAGAGGATCCCCCCCTGGAACCGCTGGGCGACTAATATGGCTACATCAGCCGATTTGGTGAGACCTGAGGAAAACAGCTGGGTCGGGAACCTATGGGACTTGAGGTGGTAGCAATCTTTCGATAAATGCGTTTCTTAGAGTAGGCATATGTCCGCATTAGTATTTTCTAGACAGGACAGGACTGCTTTACGTTTAACAGGATTGTTAAGTCCCCGCACATTCAGGGTGAGTATTCTAAGTGTGGTGGGAGTAATTTAGCCAAGTGAGGATGGGCGGGCAATGCGCGGAGTCCGGAATCTATTGCCGTGCAGATATTGGGCGGGTGTGGTACCGAAAAGCTCTCTTTATGTGAATCTGTGCTACAAGTTAAAAAGGGTGGACAAGGAACCCCAAAACCCCTAAAAACAATCACCCCGAACAAATATCTATTTGAAGTCCTTCTGCAAGGAGCAGAAATAAGGAAAGAAAATAAGAAAAGTTGTGTCGAAGTCCATCATCCTCAGATGATCAAATGAGAATTACCATGGGGTTCATATTGTGGCCAAGGGTTTCCCTCCACCCCCCCGCCAGCAGCCCACTACGAAGAGGGACCCATCAGGAAGACCAATAGGTCATGTGGGTATCAGCCTGACTGTGTCTTTGCTTATTCCGAGGGCAGAGTCTCGAGGGCTGCTTTCTGTCATTGTGAGATTTCAGCGGGGTTTGGTCATTTAGTTTGGCGCCGCCGGCCCTGCTGCCTCCATTGTGGTTTTGTATCTTCCGCGCCAAGAGTAGGGCCGTCGTCTCCACTCTCTTCTGCAGGGGGTCCACTCCGAGCAGGCGGCAGGCCTCTCAGAGGGAGCGCAGCTGGAAATGTTTGCCATCCATGCGGAAAACCAGATGAAACGAATGACCCCAGCGATAGGAAATGTTGCGTTGTCGGAGGTGCGCTGTGATGGGTTTGAAGGTTCTCCTTTTTGGTTCTCGCTGGCAATGCATCCGCAAGGATGCATGTGTCCAGCTGGAGTGGTATAGTTATCTGTTACGGGGGAAGGACGGACAAGCTTTTGCCTGGATTTGTGTGCGCGAACGCGCACGTCGCGTCCCGCGCCGTACACATGCGCGCGCATACAGACAAACACTCGCTCACACACACACCCCCTCCCCCACAGTCACACACACGCACTCCAAGACACATACACACACACGCACGCACACATACACAGCCCCCCCTCACCCCCCGCACGCGCGCGCGCCCAGGCCGGCACCGTGCACATCCCCTGTCCCACTTTCACTGCAGTCAGCCTCTCGCGCGCGCATGCATGCACACAGACACACACAAGGCGCACACGCACTTACACAGACACGCAGGCACCCAGACAGTCACACACACACACGCATATACACAGACTCCAAGACACATACACACACGCACGCACGCTCTCACCGGCAGCAGGACTCTTCCTTCCTTCTTCGGCACCGGGGCGCAGGGTAGGCTCCTGCCTGCTCCGGTGCTCCAAACAATCGCGGCTCTTCTGTGGGAGGCGGGGTAGGCTCCCGCCTTCCTACTTCCTGTTTCCTGTTGTCCCGCCCGGCCTGCCTGACTTCCTGGTCGCAGGCCGGCGGCGCGACTTCAGCACGCGCTTAAGCAGCCTGTGTGTTGACTCTTAATTAGACAGGTCATCTTCTTTGCACTGGCTACGGCAGCCTCACCTCGGGCTGCCTGCTTCCCATTTTGCTTCCCATCGGGTGCTGTGACGCTGCCCCGACCGATCGTGGCCTCTCTTCCTTCGCCCGTGGCTTCTCTCCACTCTGATCCAGGGTCTCTCTCGCCAGACCCATCCTGCCCCAGTGCCCCCTCCCCTTCCCTGTGGTCCAGGCCTCTCCGCACCCTCTGGAACGGGTTAACACAGCTCAGTGCACTAGTCCTTCACTTTCCCCCAGACCCGCAGCATCCAGTGAGAGCTGCGGCTCCACCTCTTAAAGCCGGCCGCACTCTCGGAGAGCCCAAGTGTACCGGCCGGGACTTGTGAGGGTTGGAGCTGAGTGAGTGAGGCGCGCACGGGGGAAGGTGCTGGCACTGCAGGATACTGCGCCACACCCCTCGGGTACCTGGGCACGGGCTAGGGCCTCCCCTGGGCATCTCCAACTGTAGGACCCGCGGAGCCGAGACCGGGATGGCAAACTTCAGGCTGGTGCTGGCTGGGTGAGTGAGTGTCCTCAGGCTTGAGCGCTACGGCGGAAAAAGTGCAGATTGGGCATAAAGGCACCTTCTGTGCACCCTCCTGCAGGCTGGGCGGCCACGGCCCCGGAAGGTAGCTCGGTGGGTTCTGTAGAGCGGGTAGAGTTTGAAAGTTCTGTGCCAGGGTTGACACTTTCGGGGTTGGCAGTGTGCACAGTCCTGTACAGGGCGCCAGTGCAAATGCGCACGGGCTGTGCAAGGCGGCGCTGCAAACTCACTGGCCAGGTGCACAGTGCAGCGAGGGAGGTGTCACTGCACACTGCTGCATCAGCGCTGAACGTGTGCAGTGCCGCGAGTGTGCACGGGTCTGTTCGGTGATAGTATGTGTACACTGTTGTTTCTAAGGTGACAGGGTGTCCGTGGCTGACATTGATTATGGCGCTTGGTGGGGGGAGAGAGGGTGCGCTGTATGCCCGGTGGTGTGAAGGGTCTGATCGCGTGCACTTGTGTTGTGTGGGGACTTAAAGTGCACAGTGTCGCACTGTCGTGCGCGCAATGCTATTTCTGGATTGCTGGTTACAGTGGCATCAATGATAGGTGACTGAGGACGGTGCTATGAAAGGAGTGGTCGTCTTCTCTGCTTTAAAAGCCCCTACACCAGCGTTGTCAAACCTCCTGACGTGTGTAGGACAATGCACCATGGTTGGCCGAGTGCACAATGCTGCTGGACAAGGGCAATTAATGTTCCCTAATGCACAGATCTAAGAAATGCCTATGCACACACCAGGAGTAAGACAAGTTTGTCTTACTCCTGGTGTGTACATAGGCATTTCTTAGATTTACACTGTTGCATGTCCGCTTGCCCTGACATACAAAAAATAGAGTGGTTAAGGGGTTTTCCACTCGCCAGTTGCACCACACTCAAGATTTTCACCTCTAAACTTTTTGCATACCCTTTAGGCAGAGCGCCCTCTAATATACTCTGTGCTTCTTAAACCCTGTTCTAGTCATTTGTTTCACTAATGCACAGATGTTCCGCTCATCTGACTCGATGAATAACCAAAGTAAATTGCTCTGTGCCAGGAACTGCCGCTTCCACTCTCACCACGTCTGCACTCCCACTCTTCCCCATCTTTACCATTAAACCCTGTCACGCATGTCTCCATACTTTCACTCTCTCGGCTGCTCCTTCACTATTATTCATCTCCGGTGGTGTTTTTTGCAATTTATGACTAGATGTTAAAAGCTGTTTGGTTACCATAGCACTTAATAAGCTTTCAGCTTTAAGACGGCATTCCTCAAACTAGGGTTCGGTTCAGGTAGCCTGAGCGCACGGATAAGGTTCTGCCACTGACTTTGGCATGACCTGGGTTGAAAAATTACAAGGACAACACCAAATTCAGGGGCTCTCTGTCGTCGAGAATGTTTGATTTGCGGTATTTTTGTCCTCTCGCGGTTTGTAAATACAAAACATATTGCATTACAAATGCTATAGGTATCACATTTGCGAAAGTTATAACTATTGGCATTGTAAATGACAAAGCTATTAATTTAGCTATTTAAAAAAAAAACATAAATAAAAACTTTGCCATTTACAATACCAATAGCTCAAACTTTCCTAATGCGAGGCCTATTGCATTGCAAATGCTTGTTTGTAAAGTGAGTGCTGCCAAGTCTTGATACAGGACAGGGGTCTGACCGCGAAAGGTTAAGGGGTGCGAATGTCTGACAAAATATCGAGATTCACAATATCGACGTACAAAAATATCGGAGCAAAAATATCGAAATCAAAAATATCGGGTTCCTATACTTAACTAGATATATACACAAATATCGATTTTTTAATATCGATATACAAAAACATCGTTTACTTTTATATCGACTACATTAACATCGGAAAACAAAAATATCGCTATCTACAAAAAATAATGACATTAACTATAATATCGACATCAAAAATATTGTGCACTTCAATATCGGATTATCAGCTATATCGACTTTTTATATGCATCTGTTTGCATAATTAATTAACGTTTTATATGTTTTCACATCTAAATAAACACACAATACTTAAATTAATACTATAGACACACTATTAATTTGTCAAAAACATCCTATTGGTATAATTATATCACCTACACATATAAAAATATTCTATACTACTTTGTATAATTTTATAATTTGTTTTTGTTTTTCACTTCTATTACAAAGTAATCACAACTGAAATTCAAATATACTAACTAACCAATCACAAACCTAATTTTTTAAATGAACCAATAGCAAAGTAATTACTACTGACACTCCCCTGTATAAACAATTAAAATCTAAGCACAAACTACTTGCCAAAAGTCACTGAAGGAGATTCATCTCTATCCGAATTGCTGCACAACAACTAGAAGAACCAGACTATCAACCTACTATCACATCTTCTAAGTAAGTAAATAAAATAGAAAGTGCATTATTTGCTAATACTACTTACTTACCTGCTAAATACCCAGTGCCCCTTTCCTATTCATACTACTTAACATGCTAAATAATTATATGAAACTATTTTTTTTAGATACAACGAGTACTGAATATTCTACTCAAAATAACTGTGAACAAACCCTAGGAATACAGATTCTAATAACTATGTAAGTAATTTCACATTGATTCATTATGTGCACATAAATCTAAACACACAGAAATAATGACTTTTGCCCCACATATTTCTTTTTTTCTGTAGATTCTAATACTGAAAACTGCACTACTAATGAACTAAGGACATCAGTACTATTTCTCCAATACATTTTACTACGTAAGTATTATGCAACTGAAATAAATGTGGAAAAACAATACAAACATTTAGAACTGTTCTAATTATGTTCTATTATATATTGTTTATTTACAGAGCAAACACAACGAATAGATATACAGACATAATACAGAACTCCACATTCTGAATAATACAGATAATAATCACAAAGTAAGTATATTAAAGAACATAATTACCAGATAATCTATTAAAAAACATACCAACATGGTGATTATTCTAATACATATGTTCCTTTTTTATTTAAGATAACACTACAAACTACTCTCCAGAAGCTGAAGAAACAACTATACTGGCAAAGACCAACCTAAAAAAATATGTAAGTATCTTCACAATGTGAATCATGAAGATACACTTTTGTAGTAGAAATGAGCTCTAACATTGCAAATGTACCGAAACATTAATTAATAATATACTACTTTCATGTTTTTCATAACATCTACAACATCACAAACAATTATCCCCAACTAAAGAAGCAAGCAGCTCCTAATTTTGCTGTAAATTCAAAAACACGTAAGTATAAACATTCCTACTTATCACTAACATAGATTATTTATCACATTTAATTTGACATTAACTATTATATATACATTTTATAGATATACAAAGTACAAAATGACCGAAGGAGCCGAATTTGTGACCAGCCAGAAAGGAAAACTATTACTATGCTACATGGGTTACACTTATACACAAGAAAAGCAATATGGCATGCAAGTTAATTGGAAATGTTGTAAATATTATTCTAACAAGTGCTATGGCAGAGCAACAACTAAAGAAGCTACAGTACTGTATACTAGGGAACACAATCATCCACCTAATGTTACTGAAATAGAAGTTAGAACAGCTTTGGAAAATATAAAAGAAGCTAGTAGAGGTTCCCAAAAGCAAACAAATGTCATTTTAAAAGAAGCCATTCCTAAAATCCCAAAAACTGCCACAACTCAAATGCCAAATATCCTCTCCTTAAAAAGAACTATAGCACGAACTAAAAAAGCTACTACTTCTACAACACCATCTCCCAGAACATATCAGGATATAAATTTAACTGCTAACCAAATAATAACTTTAAATAAACAACCATTTATAGTTTACGACAACGAAAACAATGACAAAAGGCTTATAATTTTTGGTACCAGTATGAATTTAGTTAAACTGCAGCAAAGCCAATATTGGATGATGGATGGAACATTTAACATCTGTCCCAAACCATTTTTCCAATTATACACAATACATGGCCTCTACCACAACTGCAACATACCTTTGCTATATGCACTATTACCAAACAAAAATAATTCCACATATATGGAATTAATAAATATAATTAAACAAAAAACTAATGATTTTTCTCCTGAAAGTATAATTCTTGATTTTGAGCAAGCAATGCTCTCAACGATCATAAAAATCCACCCCCATACCTGCATTCAAGGCTGCTATTATCATTTAAACCAGTGTTTATGGAGACACCTTAAAAAAACTACCCTAAGTGTCGAATATGCTACAAACTCATCTTTTGCTTTCCAAATTAAAAAACTCATTGCACTTGCTTATGTACCTGAAACAGACGTAGCTGAACACTACAACATTCTTATAGACAGCCCCTTCTACAAACAAAATGAAGCTAAATTAAGTCCATTTCTCGACTACTTTGAAGACACCTGGGTAGGCAGACTCCACAGATCTGGCCACAGACGAAATCCCAAATTCCTCATACCCTGGTGGAACGTTTACAGAAGTACCCTTAACGGAGATTCAAAAACTAACAATGCAGTGGAAGGTTGGCACAATGCATTTGTACAATCAACTGGCAGAACCAAACCTACTCTAGAACATTTCATTAAATGCCTACAGAAAGAACAGAGCTACCAGGAATTTAGAATGGACCAATCTGTAACTGAACTTGTCCCTAAAACATCAAAGCAAAATAAACAAATGCACAAGTACCTGGAAGAACAAGTTAAACTTTACCCTAGTACAAAAGGCATAGAATACCTAAATATCATTGCCAAAACACTACTCTAATTAATTCCCAAAATGTTATAAAACACTAAAAGTATCACCTAAGTATGGAAAAATATGTAACGTGAGCTTCTAAAGTATTTAATGTATGCAATATATAGAGATATTATTATAATATATGCACACATTAAAACTAAATAACAAGTAAAAAACTATTCCATAATAAAAATAACATTACCCACCCACACAAAATAAGAAAGCAAGGACTTACCAATCATGTTGTCAATCCAATAACCTCCTTGTCCACCAAAGTAATCCAGGTAGTGCAAAATTAACCCCAAAAAAAATGTAAAAATACAACTGTTCCAAAATTAACACATCCACGTTGTCCAGAGCCATCGAATAAGCATAAAAAACCCGAAAAATTGGAAAAATAGAAAGAATCGCTCCAGCAAAACCGAAAAATGTAAAGAAGTGTTTGTAAAGCAGTGTTGAATTAAACAAACAAACACTTCCTTAAAAAAAAACGGAACTTCCGATGTAGCGTACACCTATGACAAAAACATAGAAAACAGACATTCCCACCCACATTAATTAGCTAGTAATTAGGTACAAACATATTAAAATAGATGATATACCGTAAAAGACTAAAATTCACTCTATATATAATGAGTTAACTAACTAACACTACGTGTATATACCATAAGTAATTATCTGTTTTCGAAATCTAAAACATACCTCCCTCACATTCAACAACACAAAATATAAGGTCAGTAGTCTCAAAACATCATTAAAATACACATAAAACATATAAAAAAAACCTTACCTGAAGCGACGTGAAGTGTCTCCCAACCGCGATCAGCCCTTCTTCCAAATAACCCAAAACGACCTAACCCGGTTACAAAATAAAGCACCCAAATGCAATAAAATAGTCCCAAGTATAAAATATAATATATATACTTCACTAAATATGCAAAAATGAACATTAAGTTTCTATTATTGTAAAGAAATATTTACTTTAATCCTACAATGATTTGATTAACAAATATGTAAATGAATGTAATAAATACATATTATGAAAAGAATAATATTTATATTAACAATGTCTAGAAATATAACTACATTGTCAAAAATTATAATAATAGAAAAATGTGTTAAAAATATGTGACTTATATAATAAATATTTTATGTATTGAAATAAAGTGTAAAAAATACTTTTGTTATTTCTACATTTCTTTATGAAATTACAATATGTAAAAGAGATAAAAAATAATATTCATTTTTGTACAAAAAGTATGAAAATAATAATGCTTCTGTATAGTTGCTTATCATTGTGTTTATAAAATATGTTTATAAAACCAAATGTAATAAAAAGATTTTTGTTATGAAATAACATTTTATTTGTGAAACATAAATAAAAATAATGTTTCTACAATCATGTTGAACTATTTGTATCATTATCTTACTATAATGTAACAATCTTATCAGAAATTTTGCACTGTATATTAAATGTGAGTATATGTTGGTCTCTAATAATTTAATTATTACTATACCAAATCCAGCGTACATTAAATTAAAACTGACCCTGAACCCAAAAAATACCCCTTTACCCAAAAACTGAAAACTGACCCTGAACCCTAAAAATACCCCTTTACCCAAAAACCCAAAACTGACCCTGAACCCTAAAAATACCCCTTTACCCAAAAACTGAAAACTGACCCTGAACCCTAAAAATACCCCTTTACCCAAAAACCCAAAACTGACCCTGAACCCTAAAAATACCCCTTAACCCAAAAACTGAAAACTGACCCTGAACCCAAAAAATACCCCTTTACCCAAAAACTGAAAACGGACCCTGACCCCTAAAAATACCCCTTTACCCAAAAACTAAAAACTGACCCTGAACCCAAAAAATACCCCTTTACCCAAAAACTGAAAACTGACCCTGAACCCTAAAAATACCCCTTTACCCAAAAACTGAAAACTGACCCTGAACCCAAAAAATACCCCTTTACCCAAAAACTGAAAACTGACCCTGAACCCAAAAAATACCCCTTTACCCAAAAACTGAAAACTGTCCCTGAACCCAAGAAATACCCCTTTACCCAAAAACTGAAAACTTACCCTGAACCCAAGAAATACCCCTTTACCCAAAAACTGAAAAATGACCCTGAACCCAAAAACTACACCTTTACCCAAAAACTGTAAACTAACCCTGAACCCAATAAATACCCCTTTACCCAAAAACTGAAAACTGACCATGAACCCTAAAAATACCCCTTTAACCAAGAACTGAAAACTGACCCTGAACTCTAACAATACTCCTTTACCCAAAAATAATTATTATTATGTAATTACAAATTAATTATTAATTAACAATAACAATAAAGTTAATATATTAGCACATTAGCTGTAAAGAAATAAATTTAATTATTAATATTATTTTTTCCAAATTAATTTACAAGTAAAAAATATATATTAAACTAAATGAAGCTAATTAATATAATTAACTAATTTATATTAATTAATTACCAATTAATTATTATTTAAAAATATGTAAAAATTTATATTAATTAATTAACTAATTAATAATAATTAATTAACAATTATTTATTATTTAAAAATATATACAAAATTATATTAATTAATTAACTAGTTAATATTAATTAATTACCAATTAATTATTATTATTTAATTACCAATTATTTATTATTTAAAATTATGTCCAAAATTATATTAATTAATTAACTAATTAATAATAATTAATTCCCAATTATTAATTTTGTACAATTATGTACGATATTATATTAATTAATTAACTAATTAATATTAATTATTTACCAATTAATTATTAATAAAAAAAAATACAAATATATATTAATTTATTAATTATTTTTAAATTACTTCCCACCCTTATCCCCTATAAACCCAATAACCCGCTCCTAAAACTATATATGTTTTTTTAAAATATTTTTATATTAAATATATTGTAATTTTTTAATATAGACCTTTTTATCAAATTTTTATTTACAATTATTATATTTTTTCCTACACTATTTATTTTTTCCATTACTACACGATATTTTGTATTGTCGATATTTTGTCATACGATATTATTTTTTTCGATATTTCTACTTACTTACCTATTACGATATTTTTGTATCCGATATATTTGCTTCCCAATATTTTTTACCTTCGATATTTTAACTTCGATATTTTGTCTTTCCGATATTTTATTTTCGATATTTTGTCTGTGTACCAAGGGGTGCATCTGTTGGGCCTTCTGTAAAATAAAATCTTTGGTTCGAAAATCCTGAACACAGACTAGGATGTCAGATGGTGGGCCCGTCGCAGGGCGCAGTGGGCCCACTCTGTGCGCTCTGTCCAGTCGAAGGTCGACGTCAAGCGGCCTGCCCAGAATGTGATTGAGGAACTGTCTGGTGCACTTAAAGATGTTGCCTGCTTCCTCATCAGTCTTCACCCCCAGATCCTGACGTTATGGCGGCAAGAACGGTTTTCCAAGTCTTCGAGATGAGACTGTAGGTCTACTTGCTGATCATGAATCCTAATGACTTCTTGCTAAAGTATCGCCAGATCCGTGTCTCTCCCGTCGCTTTTCTCCTCTAGCTCAACAACCCTCTCTCCGATGTTGTCCAAATCTCTGCAGACATCTTTGATTTCCTTTGTAAGGTCTCGTTTAAGGGTTTGCAGGTCCTCACGTAGTGTGACAAACAGGGATTCCAGGAAGGCTTTTGTGATCGGCTCACCACCTTGGCCACCCAAGAGTGCAGACTGTTCGGAGCTTGCAGTTGAATCGCCCATTCGGTGGCTGCCCTGGGCTTTTGAGAATAAGTCTTTAAGGGTTTTCTCTCTCCACTCTTGGGACGAGGACATGCTGTGCCTCAGCTGGCGTCCGGCGCGGGCGGGCTTCGTGCGAGCCCACTCGGGATGAGATGCAGCAAGGGTGGGCCCGATGCGGCTTCGGTTCCCTCCCAGAAGCACCGCAATCTAATTACTCCCTGTCCGGGGGCTGGTGGTAAGATCCGCCAGGCGGGGTGCTAGGGGGTCCGTCTTTCCTCCCTGATAGAGCCTGTGAGCCCCACTCCCACTTTGTCGCGCCGTGTGACCTTTGGTGTGTTAGGCGCTTGGGCCCCTTGCCAGCGTCAGGCCTATGCTGCTCGGGAGACTCCGGGGGCACGACGTCTCAGCTCCAGTCCTCCCACATCTGTAATCCCTGCAGGTAAATCACCCATTATCTCCTCTTCAGTGTGCCACGGGGTTCTAGACCTGGCGTCGGGGTTGGGGCTGGCGGGCTGCAATGCCTTCCCAGGCCTGTCCCAAGTTCTTGAAGGTGCCAAAGTCTCCTCCGCTGAGCCCTGGGTCTCCCGTCACCAATCTTCGCCCCCGCTCCTCACTCCCACAGTGGTGAACACCCACTGCAACTTTCCCCACAGGGTGGTCACCTGCCTGCTATGTGGGAACCTCCAATCGGCCTCCAGGTTGCCAAAACACTGCTAGACCGCGATGTAATATGCCGTGGGAGCCCGCCAGCCTCTCTAGCGGCTCAGGGCGTGCGCAGAGTCCATTGCTCTCTGGACGCTGCACATTGGTATTCCGCCTTATCTTGGTGCTCATACTCCATAGCGCCAGGCTCTTCTAGGTGGGCCCCAGGCCTCCCGCTGTCGTCCTCCGCCCGACTTCCCACTCTCTCAGTGGCGAGCACCCACTACGGCTTTCCCTCCCAAGGCCGTCACTTGCCTGTTGTCTGGTGGGGTAAGTGGATCACCACGGGAACCCCAACCGTCCCCGGAATCGCCGATTCCCTGCTGGGCCGCGTCTTCAGATGGTGGGATCGCTGCTGCACCACCATGGAGCCTGTCGTGTGGGGAGCTCGCCCGCAATCTCCGCCGTGCGGGGTATGGGCTGCACCCCCCGCACTCTCTCCGGATTTTGGTGTGTGGCGGCCAACCCGCTTCCTCGTCCTTCCTCCCGGGCTCTCCCTTGTGGGTCAGGCCGATCCCCGGTCTCCACTCTCGCCGCTCTAGAGCCGGGCCTCCCCGTAACTAGGCCACGCCCCCACAGGCTTGCTCCCTGCGGCGCGGCTGCATCAAGCGCTTGGAGGAGGAAATATACTGATTTTCCGCCTCCGCTACATCGGCCGTCACTTTCAGGCATGGATCTGTGGGTGTCCGACACCTAATTGCGGCAAAACGTTGGTGCTTTGCTGGGCCGCCGGCAGGAGAGACAGAGCTGCACGCCCATTCAAACCGCCATCTTGGCCACGCCCCGAAGTGCCTGTTTTAGAGGAGGACATTGATGTGCCGATAGTGCAACAAGAGGCATCAGGGCTGCAAGGCTTCCCGTTGGAAGTGCTGACCTCTGGGTTGCCCCAGGCATCGTGCAGCCAGCATTGCCATACTTTAGTGGTGTTCCAGGGTGTAGGGTGAATGCTGAACATTTTTTGCCAATATATTGTTGTTTATGGACGATGTACTTTTGGCAGAGATTGTTGAGCAGACTAATTTGTATGCTGAACAGTATTTTTAGAGACAACAGTGCCAGCCTTAGGCCCCACTCTAGAGATACCCTCAGGACTGACACAAATCTGGATGAGTTGAAGAAGTTCTAGGGGTTAACTTTTTTGATGGGCTTGCTAAGGAAGCAATCAATGTCTTCATATTGGTCTGCTAGTCCCTTGATGGCAACGGCTATATTTCCTTCTGCTTCGGATGATGCATTTTGACGATAATGGTTTAGCATTGCCACGAGATCAACTTGATTGTAACTGCCTTTTTAAGATTGGGCCTGTCATTGATCACTTTGTAGATCGATTTTCTGAGATCTATGCTTCAGGGAAAGAAATAGCAGTGGATAAGTCTTGGGTCTTGTTCAAGGGCCACTTGTTTTTTAGGCAACACATTCCTAGTAAGAGAGCACGCTATGGAATTAAGATGTATATGCTGTGTGACAGTAGGACTGGATTTGTCTCTAATTTCAGGGTGTATACCGGTAAGGATTCCAGGATTAACCCCCCTGGTTGTCCGTCTACTTTTGGAGTGACTGAGAAAATTGTGTGGGAACTTGGTGGAGGACTTTTTAACAAAGGTCACCATTTATATATCGATAACTTCTACAGTGGTGTGCAATTGTTCAGGAAATTGGCCAAAGTGGACACTGTTGTTTGTGGCACAATCCGCTCTAACCGTAAAGCTTTCCCAAAATAACTTGTTTGTCAAAAGCTTGTGCGGGTACAGTGCAGTACGTTGCGTAGCGAGAAACTTCTAGCTGTGAAGTTTTCAGACAGGAGAGATGTGTACATGATGACTACCATCCATGATGAAAGCACTTCACCTGTGACTGTTTGGGGTCAGGTTGCTGAAGCACTCAAACCTGTGTGCATTTTAGACAATAATAGGCACATGGGTGGTGTTGATAGAATAGATCAAAGGTTGGAACCTTACACTGCTCTATGTAAGGCTTACATTTGGTTTAAGACGTTGGCTATCCATCTTTTCCACCTGTCAACCTTTAATGCTTTTGTTGTATTCAAGGATTGTTGTCCTGAGTTATAGATGACTTTTGCTAAGTTTCATGAGTCTTTAATAGGCAGCCTTGTTGTAGTGAAACAAGCAAGTGTTCCTAGAGTTGGAGTGGTGGCGGATGTGGCTAGATTAAAAGATCGCCACTTTCCTGATTACATTCCTCTCATGTCCTCAAAAGACTTTCCCAGTAGGAGATGTAGAGTCTGCTGGCAGCGGTACGCGGAAGGACACTCCTATGTACTGCCCCGAGTGTCCTCCTAACCCTACGCTTTGTGTGCCTTCTTGTTTTAGCTCCCAATATTACAATGTTCTAATATAGCTTTATAGCCCTTCGTAGAGGGCTATACCGAATGTTCAGCTCTGGCCTTTAACAAGGAAGTGGGCCTTTAATAGCCGGTTTAGTTCAGCTATGGTGCCATTGTGAGCCATGAGTGGTTTCCCTAGGTGGTGAAACCCCATCGGCACCCCGTGAAAATCCTGGAAAGCACTTTAATACAGAAACCAAGAGGCGCAGATCGGGCAAGGCTGAATCAAAATGGCAGCCCGACAAGTGTGAGGATCTCTGAATGCCTGAAGGAAAGCGACGAAGGGACTGTACGTTGAACAAGAGACACCCATACACTAACGCTATCCAGAGGTAGGACCGGGAGTAGCGGCGGAGTGGTGTTCCTCCCCGTGGATCAAACGGCCGCGAGACGGCCTGGGGGAGAGGCATGGACACAGCAGCAGAGAGTCAGTGACTACAGAGAGGCCAGCCGGCTCTGTAGACGATTGCACGAGCTTCCATAAGAAGATACGGATGCCGGGAGGGCGCTTGCCGGGTCCCCGGGAGGTGTAGGAGGGGGATCGGAGCTCCTCCGTTGAAAATTGTTGAACGGAGCCTGGAGCTCAAGGACGCTGGTTCCCTGGAGAGGTGATGTGGTGCCCCGCTTGGTGAGACCCCAGTGACCCGCGAAATATACCCGGCTGTGGGTGGCCAAGAGACACTGAGAGAAAGGCCAGAGGAGTGTCAGAAGACTCAGTGGTGCCCCAGCGGACCGGGAGCGAGAGGGTGAGGTTGAGCTCCTTGGGGCACTGCAGCGACGTGCCCCCCCTTCCCTAGTGGGAACCAGTGCCAGGATCGAGCTGCGGTCTAGGGGGAGAATCCGAAGGCCATACCTAAGCACATTCTGATGTAGGAGCCCCAAAGCAGCCTGGCAACCAGACCCCCTCGGCCTGTGTGGTGGTGGGAACAAATTATAAATTAAGGAGGGAAAATACGGGCAGTGCTGTATCGACGCCAAGGGACAGAACCGACGGCCGGCAACTAAGTGAAGGGTGGGCCCATTTTGGAGCACACTAAGGCCCTGGGAAGACTAATAATTGTGAAATTACGGAACTTTATAGACAGAGACATGATACTTTGTGAAATGCGTCGCAACGGAGATGTTCGGTACAAAAACTCCAGGCTACAGCCGAAAGGTACCAAGACAACGTTGAACATTTGATTTGGTCATGATCAAGCTCAGGTCCTCCAAATCCAATACATGCTTCTTTTTCCAGTCAAACTAAAAATATTTCCTTCTTTTTTTCAAACCCTAGGTGAAGCATGGGCATGCTTGGAAGAAAGGCCAATGTCGATCAAATCCACAAATCGGAACATGGAAGAGAGACAGTTAACTTCACGCAGAGAGAAGACTGGGTGAAGGAACACCCTACGCCCTTTGGAGGGCCATGGAAGACAAGAGACGCCAAGCCCAGGAAGGAAACACGCAAACCCAGTCAGTAAGTGAGGCCACTTCGCGTGATAAATCCCCAGACCCCCATACAGACTTGGAGAACACAGGGTATCATCTGGGCCAGAATCAATGCACCCACTAGTGGCCGAAATAGGGCCTTGGAGAGAAGCGAGGAGAAGGAGAGGGCAATAAAGAAAAGTATACCACCTGATCCGACTGAGCCAGAAACTGGTACCTGAAAACTGGCAGGAGGGTAACTATGTACACCACAGACCCCCTATAAGGCGTTAAGAACTTCTAGCACAAGAATATCTTTGTAGTCAGAGTTAGATCCTGTAAAAGTTGGGGACTTGAGATATAAAGTTGGGCTGGGTGGGATCGACAGACCGGCCTGCCTTCTCCGGCTGAAAGTTGCTTCCATTGATGAGGAGACACAACGCTGCGGGGGTGGAGAGATAGATGGGCATAAATACAGTTTGCGTTAAGTTGTTTATGTTCTAGTTTGTGGGTTGCATGGGTCATCAAAACAGGGAACTCCCACAGAACACTGGACGCGGAGGGGAATGGCCCTCCCCCTTTAGCCTGGGCTCCAGATGCACCCAAGTACTAGACACAAAATGGCCCAACACCCAGAATTTACGGTGCTGACGTGGAACGTCAATGGGTTGGGGGACAGAATCAAATGGGGATTAGTGACTCAATTCATTACAGGACTCCACCCAGATATTGTAATGCTCCAGGAGACACATCTCAAAGGCACACAATGATTTATAGGGCGAGGGACATATATGTTGCTAGCACATACAGGATTCACAACCGGGACGACGGGAGTGGCCATTTTGATTAGGAAAAACATTCCCTTTCATACCACACGTCTCTGGCAGGACCTTATGGGTAGATACGTGGGGATGACTGGGCAAAGGGATAGAACAGGGGTAACTTTGATAAGTGTCTATGCTCCACCCAGACTTCAAGCTCCCACCATGAGCAAGGTGGTTGATGTCCTGCTTGAAATGCCCTCCACTCTGCATATAGTAGGGTGGGTTTTAATGACATGATGGATCGCACTGGAGGAGTGGACAAGTTCACAAAAACCACCCCTCCTGCTGGGGTTCTCCAGTACAATGTGGCTGGTAGACGCAATGACAGAGTAAGCATCCACAGACCAAACAATTCTCCTACCACTCAGAGGCACATGACACATACTCTAGGTTGGATTATATATTGGTCCCGGGGGATGAAATGAAGGAGATAAGTCATGCAAAATTCATGGCACGAGCTCTCTCTGATCATTCTCTGCTTCTGGTTAGAATGTGCTTGCGGGGACAAAACAGTGACCAGAGATGGAAACTTAACCCATCGGACCTACAGAACAGCAAAGTGTTGAAGGGTATCTGGGCAGACACAGAAATATATTTTCAGGGAAACAAGAATTTGGTCTCCTCTGAGGTGTTGGTGCAGGAGGCATACAAGGCTGTGCTACGAGATAAAGCACAGAGCTGTATTGCCTGGGGAAAAAAGGAAAGAAATTGGTGCCTAGAAGATATGGAGCAGACGATACTAGACCTTGATAGGAAAGTGTCCAAAAGAAACAACCCCGTACTGACCTGCAGATTAACTACGCTGAGCCATAATGCCAAAAAACAAAAACTGGCTACACTACATCTCTTCTACGAGGTGGGAGATAAGGCAGGGAAACTCTTGGCCTGGATAAGCAAAAAAGAGATGCAAGCTAGATGGGTAAGGGAAATCACTGATGGCCAGGAAGTCACTCACTCCACGGATGAGTGGGTGGTGCGAGCATTTGCTGAATAGTACAGAAACTTTTATCAGGCCCGTAACCTTAGATGACATGCAGAGATAGGTGAATATCGAGCACCAATTACTACTCCAACACTGGGAAGGGAAGTATCCCAAGAATTAGAAGCGAACCTGTCCCTGACGAAGAGCCAGGAGGCGGTAGCGAAACTGCGTCTGGGGAAGACCCCCAGCATCAATGGGTTGCCTGCCGAATTATTTACAAGCGCTTTATCATCTTCCTAGGACCCATCTACTCTGACTCTTTATCAAGGCACCTAAGAAAGGTATACTACCCCTAGATCTAAGAAGAGCAACCATAGTGGATATACACAAGGAAGGTAAACCCCACAATCAGTGTGGATCGTGCAGGTCCATTTCGTTACTAAACATGGAAGTGAAGGTATTAGCCACTATCCTGGCAATTCGCCTCCTTAGATTCATCACGTCCCTGGTACACAATGACCAATCAGGATTCATGCTGGGCCGGGCCACCCGACTGAATCTCCGAAGGACCCATAACTGGCTAATGAAGGTGAAGGACCGGGTGAATCCCCATATATTTCTATCGCTCGGCGCAGAAAAAGCGTTCAGCGCAGGTCATTGGCCATTCCTGGACTGCATTCTGGCTAAATTCAGGATAAGGCCTAAACTTCACAGCTGGGTCACGCTCCTCTATAATCAGCCCGTGGCTGCGGTGCAAGCTAATGGGACGTGTTCGGAAACATTCCCTATTGAGAGAGGGACACGCCAAGGCTGCCCTCTCTTGCCCTGCACTTCGCTCTAACCCTCGAGGCCCTTGCCTACAAAGTTCAAGACCACCCAGATATCCAGGGTTTGCAAAGGGCTTCCACGGATGACGGAGAGGAAAAGATTTCCCTCTAAGCTGATGATATCTTACTGTGTATCACTAACCCTGATACAGCAATAACGGCCCTGTTTGACACCATATTAGAGTATGGTAATTACTCCAGCTATAAAATAAATTGGAACAAGTCCACGCTATATTGCCCTAATAACATCCAAATAGGATGGCCACTAATTGGCAAACTGAAAATCATGCAGGAGGGCTTCCAATACCTGGGGATATTTGTGACCCGTCACCGCACGAAATGTAAGCAAGAAAACCTCAGGAAGGTCCTGCTTAATTTTAAATCGCTACACAAACAAATGATGGACGGAATGCTGAATAAATCATACATTCACCCCCAGTGAAGAGATCTGGGTTAAATCCATCGTTCTTTTGCTCACCATACCACCCCAGTTTAGACCCAGCCATATGCAAATCAGTCTTGACCCTGTGCCTCATCGGAACAGTCCAGACCGAACTGCCAAGCCAGCTTCTCCCTGGACCGGAAACAAGCATCATGGGACCGGTTTCTGGGTATTACCTGCCATCAGCCAGGCTAGCTTGAATCCAGTGGCACAGTGAGCAAGGGACCCACGTCTGAGCATACCCATCCCACTTAGGGTGAAAAGTGCTACGCAAACAAATGATGGACAGAATGCTGAATAAATCATACATTCACCCCCGTCAAGAGATCTGATTTCTTTCATACAATATGGGCATGTCCTGAGTTGCAGATATACAGGTCGCAGACAATTGAGACTTTAAGGACAGTACTAGGTGCGACACTGCTGGTCGAACCAAGATTTGTGGTGCTGGGGATTCCAAGTGACGTGGACATCACCAGGGCTCAACTGAACTTTGCCTCCCTGGGTCTGGTGGTGGCTAAGAGGGATATACCCAGACGATGGGGGGTGGTTGAAAGTCCAACGGTCCAGGAATGGATGAGAGGTATGGAACTATATATGGCAGCCGAACATAGCACGTACATTTGTAGAGGATGCACTATGACATTTTGCAAAATATGGGGTCCATGGCGACTGCACTTTGGGCTTGATGTGGGGAAGGACATGCAACAACGGACATCACAAACAACTAAAGAGACACCTGTGGCTAGATACGAGGAGAGACTCTCAGAGGGGATGCCCTGTCGACTATCATTATTCTTTAGACCCAAAGGTGATGGATAGTTTGTAAGAACAATGGCATCGAAATAAATAATAAAAAAAAGGAATGGGGGGGTTATCTATGATGACGGTGACAAAGTGTTTTGATGCGACCAACAATGGTTGCATTAACAAAAATCACAAGAAGGTGGATTTGCTATTTCAGATATTCACATCACACCATGTTCCCTTAATATACCAGAAGTTCATATAAATCTGAAAAGAATTTTGAATATTGAGTGCAACCTTGATGTCAGATGCTTATCCACCTCAAGCATCAAAAAAAGACTCTCTGCCCACCAACAACGTTGCAGATTGTCACATTCACAAAGATAGAACACCAGCGCACATCACTAAAAGTCACTTTTATTCTTGTGCAGTTAGCACTTATTCTCCAATTCATGTGCTCGTAGAAACACTTCTTATCCAATCCAAGTGAGTCACGTTGTGTAGAAAAATGCTGTTTTTATTTCTTTTTTTAAAACACAGATCTCCACAGCCGACACGCGGTTCCCCCTTTGCGGGCTTTCTCAAGGTTAATTCGCAATGTATAAAACTCTCCAGTCAATAACGCACAGTCTTGCTACTGTGCGTGGTTCTTACTGTAAATACACCATGGGTATAATCAGGAATGTCCAAGCACTTAAATTGTAGGCAGAAATCCTCGTTATTTATAATCGTGGAGCCATGATAAGTTCCATCGAAAACATCCAAAAGTCTCCTTGGATTCTCTATATGAAGAGAACAATATTTGGGCTCTGGAACGCACAGAAAGAAATACAGCGATTCTTCACAACATTTAAATGTACACCCAATATTTCAATGCACACTCCAGAATATTTACATACACACCGCATGGCTAATTCCAGTCTTTGCCAACTGATAGCACACGGCTGGTGGCAGAGAAGCAGAGGAGAATGCTAAAATGAGGAATAAAATAAATGAGCATTGTTACCGTAAATAACTCCCCTTGTTAACTGCCGCAAAGTTATGTTCATACTTTTTGCACGCCTGCATGAAGTACCCGTATCATAATGTACATATGTACACATGGACCCTTCTCATATAATCTTGGCTAACGCTCCTGTTTTTTAAACCTGAAGAATTGCCTAACGTGTACACATTGATTGGAAAATAAAGGCATCCCATTCCATTTAGGAGAACCATATTTTCAGTAAGTACGACGTTATTAAACAAAGACAGCTTCAGTTCACCACATATTCTGAAACACATTTGGAATCTGTGTACAGGTAGCAGCATTTGTTGCTGCCCCGGCCCATCGAAGAATTCACCATCTCCAAGGCTCTGCCTCACAAGTGACCTCTGCTCAGGCCCTCCACCATTTCAACTCGAAAGGTATGTGTATTTCCCCTATGTAAAAAGTAAATATCTGAGACTCAAAAAGAACCAGGGCACACCACCACCCACTCATCGGGCCGGCAGATCGGTACTTCCTCTCCAGTACTACCCTATTACAGTAACTAGTCCCCAAAATTTGCACTCCCACATCGGTGCTGTCTGGGCTCTCACCTGCCCCTTCTTCACCTAGGGGCGCCAACATCATGCCTTAGCCTCCCCCAATGCCCCTGACTCCTCTGCACTGCTAAAGCCACAATAAATCACTAGTTTAAGTGAGTGCATATGTGCATTGTCAATATAAATAAATGTGGAAAAATACTAGCTGTAGATTTGTCTTTTGGCTTGGGTCTCCTTCAGTGTAGGGACCGCAATACCTCAGGAGGGTAGCGGAGGATGCCGGGATATCCAGAGAATGTAACCAGTGATGCTCCCTACCAAGGGGGTATAACCTTAGACATCTGTCCTCATGGTGGACCGTGCCAAGAGGCCTGTCTGTGAAGGGAATGTAACTAGCGCCTGCCTACAAAGGGAATGCAAGCCTAGATGGCTGCCTGCCAAAGCATTGTTGCTCTAGACGCCTGGATGCCCTAAAAGTACCGTCCCAGATGTCTTAATACAAGGGAATGACTGTGGAATGTAACCATACATGTGTACACACTGGAATTACTAGATGATGTAACCTCCACAGCCAGGAAACATAGATGTGTAAATGTCCCTGTAGTAGGTAGCTGTATATATCCCGTTACGCTTGCAGTGTGACTACCAATGTCAAAGGTTACAAGGAAACCTAACCGCATAATTCTAGATTCTTTACGATTGAGGAAATGTCATTAAAGACGGTTACACCGCCAGGGAATGTAATTGCAGATGCCTCTTAAGCAGCTATTGTACATTTCTGGCGGCCCATGGGGTGTTAGTGCAGCCGTTTGGGAATGTGCAGTGCTGCTGTGTTATTTAGTAGATGTGCAAAGGCGGGGCAGCTGTGGGAACGAGGTTAGACAACTCGGGCAATGAGTAGGTAAGTAGGTGATCAGCCTAAACTGGGGAATGACTGCCCGAATGCTGACTGACCAGCTTTGAAATCTCAACTGATCATTGATTCAGAGAGCAGAACATGCTGCGGGGAGGAGGGAGGGGGCAAGAGGAAGGAGGGGGCAGGCAGCCATGAAAAGGGAATACTGTGTAACCTGGTTCCTATGCTTCAAGCCTTTGCTGGCTCTTGGAATTATGCTCTGGGGCTCTGTGTATGTGTGTGTGGCTCTGTGTGTGTGTGTGTGTGGCTCTTTGTGTGTGTGGCTCTATGTGTGTGTGGCTCTTTGAGTGTGTGGCTCTGTGTGTGTGTGGCTGTGTGTATGTGTGGCTGTGTGTGTGTGTGTGGCTGTGTGGCTGTGTGTGGCTCTGTGTGTGTGGCTCTGTGTGTGTGTGTGGCTCTGTGTGTGTGTGTGGCTCTGTGTGTGTGGCTCTGTGTGTGTGTGTGTGTGGCTCTGTGTGTGTGTGTGTGTGGCTCTGTGTGTGTCTCTGTGTGTGTGTGGCTCTGTGTGTGTGTGTGGCTCTGTGTGTGTGCTCTGTGTGTGTGAGTGTGTGTGTGTGGCTCTGTGAGTGTGAGTGTGTGTGTGGCTGTGTGTGTGTGTGTGTGGCTCTGTGTGTGTGGCAATGTGTGTGTGTGTGGCTCTGTGTGTGTGTGGCTCTGTGTGTGGGTGTGGCTGTGTGCGTGTGTGTGTGGCTGTGGCACTGTGAGTGTGTGTGGCTCTGTGAGTGTGTGTGGTTCTGTGTGTGTGTGGCTCTGTGTGGGTGTGGCTCTGTGTGTGTGTGTGGCTCTGTGTGTGTGTGGATCTGTGTGGCTGTGTGTGTAGCTCTGTGTGGCTGTGGGTGTGGCCCTGTGTGGGTGTGTGTGGCTCTCTGTGTGTGTGTGTGTGGCTCTTTGTGTGTGTGGCTCTATGTGTGTGTGGCTCTTTGAGTGTGTGGCTCTGTGTGTGTGTGGCTGTGTGTATGTGTGGCTGTGTGTGTGTGTGTGGCTGTGTGTGTGTGTGTGGCTGTGTGTGTGTGTGTGGCTCTGTGTGTGTGGCTCTGTGTGTGTGTGGCTCTGTGTGTGTGTGTGTGTGGCTCTGTGTGTGTGTGTGGCTCTGTGAGTGTGGCTCTGTGTGTGTGTGGCTCTGTGTGTGTCTCTGTGTGTGTGTGGCTCTGTGTGTGTGTGTGGCTCTGTGTGTGTGTGGCTCTGTGTGTGTGAGTGTGTGTGTGTGGCTCTGTGAGTGTGAGTGTGTGTGTGGCTGTGTGTGTCTGTGTGGCTGTGTGTGTGGCTCTGTGAATGTGTGTGTGTGGCTCTGTGTGTGTGGCAATGTGTGTGTGTGTGGCTCTGTGTGTGTGGCTGTGTGTGTGTGTGGCTGTGTGTGTGTGTGGCTGTGTGTGGGTGTGGCTGTGTGCGTGTGTGGCTGTGTGCGTGTGTGTGTGGCTGTGGCTCTGTGAGTGTGTGTGGCTCTGTGAGTGTGTGTCTGTGTGTCTGTGTGTGTGGCTCTGTGTGTGTGTGGCTCTGTGTGTGTGTGGCTCTGTGTGGGTGTGGCTCTGTGTGTGTGGCTCTGTGTGTGTGTGGCTCTGTGTGGCTGTGTGTGTGGCTCTGTGTGGCTGAGGCTCTGTGTGGCTGTGTGGCTCTCTGTGTGGCTCTGCGTGTGTGTGTGTGTGGCTCTCTGTGTGTGGCTCTGTGTGTGTGTGTGTGGCTCTCTGTGTGTGTGGGTGCAAATGCAATAGGTCTCGTATTTGCGAGAGATTCAGCTATTGGCATTGTAAATGACAATGCCATTTATTTATCTGTTTTCAAAACCAACACATAAATAACAATTTTGTCATTTACAATGGCAATAGCTCTAACTTTTGCAAAGGCGAGACCATTGCATTGTAAATTGTTTGGTGGGGTAATTAGTTTGAGATAATCGCATAGATTAAGAACCCATGATCTGTGCTTTTTAAAAAGAACTTCCATTAGTAAGATATTCTTAAGGTAAAGAAATCCTATCAGAGGTATGAAAGCCATTTCTGATATTATTTACATTTAGACTGATGATTATGAATAAAATTGCGTTTCAAGCAAAATATATGTGGACATAGCTTAACCTACAGGTTATGTTGTTTTCAAGTGAATAATGTTAAGTTTTTTTGAAAATACAAAAAACTAATTCTCACGTTACTCTACATCTGTAGTAGGCCATGATGCAAAAGTCTTATTTGTGCAGGTAGGCCTGAGAGGAGCTGTGTATATTATGCAACATGTTTTCACAAGAGAGAAGACCCCACTAAGTTCCAGGGAACAGGGTACTGTAGACACTGAAAGTCAAAAAAGGATCCCTGGACTACACATGTTTTCCTTCACACTCTAGAATTCCATATACACCCACATATTCGGCACAGCAGACTTTCTATATATGTATCACTCCAACACAAAAATATGACGTTTACAATCTTATTCTTTTACTTATAGTTAGTTACTGTTGTTAAAATTCAGAACTATACTGAAGGACATTATTTAAAAACATACATTGTATTGTCACATATACAAGCAATTGTTCACATTAAATTCATAAAACATCTCAATTTAAAAAAAAATAAAAAATTATAAAAGCATAACAGATTTTTTGCACCTAAAGTATCAAAACTCCAAAATACATAATAAATCACAATCTCCGACCCCTATTCACCTGTAGGATCAGAAATTCCTACTACCTTGATTTACTGACCCAATAACCTCATATATCTAAACCGAAATCACAGTATCCAAACTTTCAGTAAATCTGTTATTTCGTAGGGCTTTTATTGGATTCTATTGTTCCAAGCGTCGACGCGTTTCGGTGTCATTTCATTGATATAGTAACACCTTCTTCAGGACAGCCACAATTTCATGGGGTCAATATTTCTACGTTTCTTCGTTTCAGAAAAGACTGGTGGATGCTGTTGTTCCTACCCAGGAAGAGATTCTATACCTTAAAGGCTTTTCTTCCTTTTTTCAGGGCATCAGAATATGATTACAAGTGTCGCCCTTTCTCTTCTAAAATCGATGGAAAATTCAATGGTACAGGTCAAATTTCTGCACCACCCCTTTCTTCAATCTCTTCGTATTTAAGTTTATTGACCTTCGAGCTGTATTACACGGTACACCGCCGATTTTCTGTTCACCAGGTACTATTTCTTTTTTGTTCTTCTGTATTTTCTTTTTTGCAAGTATGCCCTTTTTCTGGCATTAGACTTCTCTCATCGAGGTATAACGTCTGGTTTCTGATTTTCATGAACCGGATATGTTCAAATTTCTTTCCCATGCTGGCGTCTACCTCGAAACCTCCTTCGACAGGATCGGTACCGTGTAATACCGCAAATTAGTCTGTCCCTGGCCCAGTGCATCATGGGAACAGGGCACACCAAACTACCAAGCCAATTCTTCACCAGAAAGGAGACAAGCTTCCGGGGACCGGTTTCTGGCATTACAGCCGTCGTCTGCTATTTTGTCCACCCTAAGCGTGGAAGGGTATACTCAGATGTGAGTCCCTTGCTCATTGCACCATCAGGATTCAAGCAAGCCGGGCCGACGACGGCTGAAATGCCAGAAACCGGTCCCCAGAAGCTTGTTTCCTTCCCAGTGTAAGAATTGGCTTGGTAGTTTGGTTTGCCCTGTTCCCATCATGCACTGGGACAGGAACAGACTAATTTGCATATAGCCAGGTTCTGAACTGGGATGGTGCAGTGAGCTAAAAAACGGTGTTGGATCTAGCCCTGATCTCTTGACTGGGTGAGAGTATTCTGCTTAATTCAGAAACTCTGTCCATCACCACCCCTTGTTGTCAAATATTTTGTCCACCCTAAGCGTGGAAGGGTATACTCAGATGTGAGTCCCTTGCTCATTGCACCATCAGGATTCAAGCAAGCCGGGCCGACGACGGCTGAAATGCCAGAAACCGGTCCCCGGAAGCTTGTTTCCTTCCCAGTGTAAGAATTGGCTTGGTAGTTTGGTTTGCCCTGTTCCCATCATGCACTGGGACAGGAACAGACTAATTTGCATATAGCCAGGTTCTGAACTGGGATGGTGCAGTGAGCTAAAAAACGGTGTTGGATCTAGCCCTGATCTCTTGACTGGGTGAGAGTATTCTGCTTAATTCAGAAACTCTGTCCATCACCACCCCTTGTTGTTAAATATTTTGTCCACCCTAAGCGTGGAAGGGTATACTCAGATGTGAGTCCCTTGCTCATTGCACCATCAGGATTCAAGCAAGCCGGGCCGACGACGGCTGAAATGCCAAAAACCGGTCCCCGGAAGCTTGTTTCCTTCCCAGTGTAAGAATTGGCTTGGTAGTTTGGTTTGCCCTGTTCCCATCATGCACTGGGACAGGAACAGACTAATTTGCATATAGCCAGGTTCTGAACTGGGATGGTGCAGTGAGCTAAAAAACGGTGTTGGATCTAGCCCTGATCTCTTGACTGGGTGAGAGTATTCTGCTTAATTCAGAAACTCAGTCCATCACCACCCCTTGTTGTTAAATATTTTGTCCACCCTAAGCGTGGAAGGGTATACTCAGATGTGAGTCCCTTGCTCATTGCACCATCAGGATTCAAGCAAGCCGGGCCGACGACGGCTGAAATGCCAGAAACCGGTCCCCGGAAGCTTGTTTCCTTCCCAGTGTAAGAATTGGCTTGGTAGTTTGGTTTGCCCTGTTCCCATCATGAACTGGGACAGGAACAGACTAATTTGCATACAGCCAGGTTCTGAACTGGGATGGTGCAGTGAGCTAAAAAACGGTGTTGGATCTAGCCCTGATCTCTTGACTGGGTGAGAGTATTCTGCTTAATTCAGAAACTCAGTCCATCACCACCCCTTGTTGTTAAATATTTTGTCCACCCTAAGCGTGGAAGGGTATACTCAGATGTGAGTCCCTTGCTCATTGCACCATCAGGATTCAAGCAAGCCGGGCCGACGACGGCTGAAATGCCAGAAACCGGTCCCCGGAAGCTTGTTTCCTTCCCAGTGTAAGAATTGGCTTGGTAGTTTGGTTTGCCCTGTTCCCATCATGAACTGGGACAGGAACAGACTAATTTGCATACAGCCAGGTTCTGAACTGGGATGGTGCAGTGAGCTATAAAACGGTGTTGGATCTAGCCCTGATCTCTTGACTGGGTGAGAGTATTCTGCTTAATTCAGAAACTCTGTCCATCACCACCCCTTGTTGTTAAATATTTTGTCCACCCTAAGCGTGGAAGGGTATACTCAGATGTGAGTCCCTTGCTCATTGCACCATCAGGATTCAAGCAAGCCGGGCCGACGACGGCTGAAATGCCAGAAACCGGTCCCCGGAAGCTTGTTTCCTTCCCAGTGTAAGAATTGGCTTGGTAGTTTGGTTTGCCCTGTTCCCATCATGCACTGGGACAGGAACAGACTAATTTGCATATAGCTAGGTTCTGAACTGGGATGGTGCAGTGAGCTAAAAAACGGTGTTGGATCTAGCCCTGATCTCTTGACTGGGTGAGAGTATTCTGCTTAATTCAGAAACTCTGTCCATCACCACCCCTTGTTGTTAAATATTTTGTCCACCCTAAGCGTGGAAGGGTATACTCAGATGTGAGTCCCTTGCTCATTGCACCATCAGGATTCAAGCAAGCCGGGCCGACGACGGCTGAAATGCCAGAAACCGGTCCCCGGAAGCTCTTTTCCTTCCCAGTGTAAGAATTGGCTTGGTAGTTTGGTTTGCCCTGTTCCCATCATGCACTGGGACAGGAACAGACTAATTTGCATATAGCCAGGTTCTGAACTGGGATGGTGCAGTGAGCTAAAAAACGGTGTTGGATCTAGCCCTGATCTCTTGACTGCGTGAGAGTATTCTGCTTAATTCAGAAACTCTGTCCATCACCACCCCTTGTTGTTAAATGTTTTTAAATAATGTCCTTCAGTATAGTTCTGAATTTTAACAACAGTAACTAACTATAAATAAAAGAATAAGATTGTAAACGTCATATTTTTGTGTTGGAGTGATACATATATAGAAAGTCTGCTGTGCCGAATATGTGGGTGTATATGGAATTCTAGAGTGTGAAGGAAAACATGTGTAGTCCAGGGATCCTTTTTTGACTTTCAGTATATTATGCAACAGCCATTATTTACAACTGATATTTGTATGCAGTTCAACAATTCTATAATTCGCTACCGAGTATGCACGTCAGTCTGTTAATTGCACTTTAAACATTTTAAAGGTACAAACTATTTTATATACCACTATCAACAGAAAATGGATTGGTATTATAGCCACAATGACATTTTAATAGTTATTCTCACTGTTTAGAACTTAGGGGGTCATTAGGATGGCGAACGCAATCCATTCGTATTTGGGACCGCCGGCCTGCAAGGCAGTGGTCTCACAGGGCAAATTAGGATGCGACCGCCACTGTTGCGGTTGCATTGCCCATGTCTTGTATTGTGGCGGGTGCTGCGCTCTGCAGCACCCGCCGCAAGACAAAACAGACACCCCACACATATCCCTACACTATGTGGCAGGCATCATGCGGTGCCTACCACATGGTGTAGAGGTATGTAGAAAAGCACCATAGGTGCCCCCCGCCAGGGACTATGTCCCTGGCCTAGAGGGTTAGGGGGGCCCGCTACTGGCCCCCAAATCCGTTTCCGCATGCCGCTTTGCTGTATGTTGACCACTGCAGACCGACCGGCAGAAAGGGATTTTGTAATCTCTACGCCGGTGTCTGACAGGCACCGCCACCATTCTGGGTCTATAGGGAGGTCAGACAGGTGGTCGGATTAAGACAGCCTGTCGGGTCCGTGGCGGTCGGTGTTTCCGACCACCACATGTCTAGAAGCCATTGTAATAAGTAGGACGGAGATCTCTGTTACGATGGCCGAGGGAAAAACAACCTGACGGTGGCGGTCCCTCGGCCATCGTAATGAGGCCCTTTGTTTTTATGAACCAACTATCTCCAGATGAGGAAGCTGTAGATCTGCGAAATGAATCAAGTTTTTTAAACATCAGTGTAGTTTCCTATGGATTAAACCAAAGATTAAGAATTATTTTTTAATGTTTTAATATTTATTATTTTTTATCTATTACCAAGATAATGTCTCAGAGAAACAAAAAATATAAACTTTTCAAAATACAACTTAAATAGAAATAAACTCCACATTAAAACACACACCTTTCAAAATATGCTGGACGAGTATTATGTGCCAGATGCAAAATACTACTAAGAGAAACCATTTAATTTCGGCTCTGGTTACTAATGCCACAGACAAGTGCAATAAGGTTTCATAAACATTATAAAAAAACTCTTTCATATTAAAACCAATTTAAAGCATTATCTTGGAAACATCTTAGTATGCAAGCAGCGAGACATGGCCATTAAATCCCAGGAGTTAAAGCACAACTCTGGACTCAGTGCTGCAGTCATGGCACACAGAGCAGATTAGTGTTTACATTTTTTTTTTTAATGCTGCATCTTTCTGAAGGTGACCAATTTACCCAGGGGTCGAACGCCATTAACTCGGTACCGTACAAAGACTGGGGAATTAATTCCCCCAACATCGTTTTTTTCATGGTTCAAAAGACAAGTCACTAAATCTTGAGTCACAACTTTTAGTGTATTTGTAGTGGCCCAAAAGATTTATTTTAAGTGCTGAGCAACGGTTATACTAACTGAGATTTTCTGAAATATGTGGTCCCAGGTACTTATAAGTGTACATATTCTAAAGGAATATTTTGAAGGCACCAGGAAATTGAAGAGAGGGGAAAACATGGTTTTAGTCTTACCTATATTTTTTTATTAGATTATTGTTTTTAACATGCATAATCCCAGGTTTTGTGATAAGTGTTTACTTCGGAAAGGTCTTACAATTATTTTTAAAGTTTACGTTTACAAAAACAAACATTATTTATAAAATCACAGTGAGATTAAGAAATATAAAGTTCAGGGTGGTAATGCAATAATAGGTACTATTTCAGAGTTTATGTTCTAATAGCTTTATAGCCCGTTAGAGCTAGACTATACCGGCCACTAAAGGCCTACTCCCTTGTTAAAAGCTTTCCCCTTTTGCCTATGGCCTTTAACGGCCAGTATAGCCAGCTACAGCGGGTTATAAAGCTATATTATATTCAACTTCAAGATAAAGCCATGGGATTCCATATACACCATCTAGGTCATCAGCATTCATTAGGTATCACCTAATTTTAGTGAATAGGAATTGGTCTTCAAAAATAAGGCTGGATAAATAAAAGAAAATAAAAATAAATAAAGACCAAGCAATAATGGTGCAGAAAGCTTCCCTGCTTCAGACCGTTTTCAACCGAAATCCTTGCCGTAAGCATAGAAAATAAGAACAACGGACACTGGTCTACTCTACTGTGGGTCTCTGTTGAGGCTTTGCTGCGGATTCCTTTGACAGCCGTACCCTAGAATCTAAAGAAGAACACAGATATGATAATTCAGCATCATTATCCAACTACAAGAACTACATAGTTTGTGGCTCACCATGCCCTTTTTTAGGTCTCGTGACCTATCAATGCGCATGCGCATTGAGAGAAGCGAGACTATAGGGCTTTAAACAAAGTTTACCTAACTGTGGCGATTTGGTGCTGTGCCCGTGGCTTTTAGGTCAATGCGCAAGCGCATTGACCTAAAATGCGCGTGCACATCACCAAATCGCCGTCTGTTCCCTCAGCCGCATTCCTCCCACACCTTTGAAGTGAAGCTTAGCTTCACTTCAAAGGCCCCACCTGCTTCACACCCTCATGCCGTTCTCCCCGCTCCGCCCCCTCCCCTGCCCGCTGTGTGCATTTCTCCTCCCCCCCTCCCCACAGCAATGCCCTCCGTCTTGTTTCCTTTCTTGTTTTATTTCAGCACGGCGTTACTTTTAAAGCCGCGCGGCGCCAATGCTTGTTTTGTATATGGAAATCTTGTGCCTCTACAGGTAGGTCACCGTTTTTTTATGCGCGCTGTGTTCAGGGTAAATATCTAACACACACATACAGACTCCCTCTCGTCTTGTGCTTTGAGTGCGTTGGTGAATACTCCTCCTCAAGTGTGCAGTGCAGGAGCAGCTGCCACCCCTCCTCCGCAGCCCTTCTGTTCTGCACGCTTTTCTTTCCTTCAGATTTAGCGAACTTTCTCTGCTTTCTGCTTCCCGACACCTTCCCTTACCAGCTAAGGCAATGTCTTCTCTTTTATTCTCTCCCTCACACCCTCTTCCCTCACCGAGAATTCTTTACATTGCTGTGAAGTTTGCGCTCGGTCAACTTTTGCCCAGGTCTCATGCACCAAAGAGCAGGGAGAGTTTCACAGAGTGCCAGTCTGCACTGTCACTCTCTGTACGGGCTAGTGATCTTGCTGAAGGAGAGATGGGGGTCACAAAAGCAATGACCGTGTGTTCGCTCCTGAGAGAGCCTTCATTCATTGCAGACGCTTGGCTTGTCCTCGATCTGCCTTCTGCACGGGAATCCCCTGAGCCACACCTAGGTTAGATAATACTCCCTTCACTTGAAAGAGACTACACAGAAGTAAAAGTGGAAAGCATTCCTTGTCTGCACAAACAGTTTTTGATTAAATGCGGCCAATTATCGTAGTTACAGTGGAATTCTAAACCTCTTCACTGCGGAGAATATGGGGGTAAAGCTGGAGACCATACTAAAAACTTTGTGTAGTCCACTTTTATATGTGACGCTCTTCGGTGCAATTTTTTCATTTAAATTTGCAGCAGAAAGCCGGTGGCTATGACAAGCAAGATTAAAGCACAATCTCATTGGTGAGTTCTAGTAGCTGCACACTGAACTGATGCATTTCAAATATGCAGCCAGTTCCGAAATTCTCTGTGCCTGCCTTGCAAGATGTGTCCCTCTTGCACACAAAAGATAGTTGTGTTGAAAGCTCTGGTTTTGTGAGCAGACACACCCACCCTCAAACCCTCTCACCCACCCTCACACACCCTCACACCCCCTCACTCACCCTCACACACCCACTCACCCTCACCCTCACACACCCTCACCCTCACACCCCCTCACTCACCCTCACACACCCTCACCCACCCACTCACCCTCACCCTCACCCCCCTCACCCTCGCACCCTCTCACCATCACCCCCCTCACCCTCACACACCCTCACCCTCACTCACTCACCCTCACACCCTCACCCCCCTCACAACCCTCTCACCCTCTCAGCCTCACACCCTCACACACCCTCACACACCCTCACCCCCTCATCCTCACACACCCACACTCACCCTCACCCCCCTCACAACCCTCTCATCCTCACACACCCTCACCCTCACACACCCTCACACACCCTCACCCTCATCCCCTCACCCCCTCACCCTCACACACCCCCATACCCTCACCCTCACTCACCCTCACACACACTCACCCTCACACCCCCTCACTCACCCTCACACACCCACTCACCCTCACACCCCCTAACCCTCACACCCCCTAACCCTCACACCCCTCAGTGCTACAACACATATTGTGTTACAATAGGTGTCAAATTTGCGAAAGATAAAACTATTGGCATTGTAAATAACAAAGCTATTATTTTCGCTATTTTCAAAACAAGCACATAAATAAAAAAATGTGTCCTTTACAATACCAATAGCTCAAACTTTCCTAATGCGAGACCTATTGCATTGCTGTGCTTCTCTCCCCTGCTGCACTCTCCTGCTCTCTATATAGATGTGGCCTAACGACCAGAGCTGCCATCTAAGTCACGTAAATACAAAACATGTTGCATTCCAAATGCTATAGGTGTCACATTCGCGAAAGTTATAACTAATGGCATTGTAAATGACAAAGCTATCAATTTAGCTATTTTAAAAAACAACAAATAAATAAAATATTTGTCATTTACAAGACCAATAGCTCCAACTTTTCTAATGCGAGACCTATTGCATTTCCAATGCTTGTTGTATAAAGCCGCAGCGCCTAACTCCCTGTATAATCGACGATTCCTGTAAAACAGAGTTGTTTAAAACAAGTGTTGGCAAGGCCGATAGGTGTCGACTATG
Organism: Lissotriton helveticus; assembly: GCF_964261635.1. Taxonomy (NCBI): domain Eukaryota; kingdom Metazoa; phylum Chordata; class Amphibia; order Caudata; family Salamandridae; genus Lissotriton; species Lissotriton helveticus. Next base: position 365,348,707 of record NC_136065.1, on the reverse strand, counting down.
TGACGTCTATTACCTTTGGTAGTGTGGAGTGGCACTGTGTGGTGTGGACTAGTGTGGCATTAAGTGGCATGGACTAGAGTGGCATTATGATGAGTGGAATAGAGATTGTGTGGTGTAGCAATCCGTAGAGTGGAGGTGAGTAATATTGTGTGCGTGGAGTGGCATCGTGTGGCATGAAGTGGAGAGGCATGGCATAAAGCATTTCAATGCCCAATCGGGTAGTTCGCGCTATATAAATACAATTACAAAGGAGTGTAGTGGCAATGAGTGGAGGCAAGTGGCAATGAGGGGAGTGGCATTGTGTGGCGTGGAGTGGACCTGAATGGAATATTGTGGCATGGCGTTGCGTGGCACTGTATGGTGTGCAGTAAAATTGTGTGGAGTGGCACTGTGTGACGTGGCATTGTGTTAAGTGGAGTGGCATTGTTTGAAGTGGAATTGTGCGCCATTGAATGTCATGGATTAAAGTGGAATTGTGTGACATGGACTGACTGTGTGGAGCGGAGTGGAGCAACATTGTGTGACATGAAGAGGATCTGTGGGGCATTGCGTGGCATGGAGTGGAATTGTGTGTAGTGGAATTGTGTGTAGTGGAATTGTGTAGACTTGAATTGTGTGGCACTGAGTGGCGTGGTATTGTGTGGTGAAACTGAGTGGAGAGGATTTGTGTGGCATGGAGTAGAACTGTGTGGAATTGTGTAGAGTGGTACGGTGTGGCACTTTATGGAATTAAGTCAAATTGTGTGGCATTGAGTGGAATCGTGTGGCATTGAGTGGAGTGTACCTGTGTGGCATTATATGGAGTGGGATTTTGTGAGATTAGGTGAAGTGGAATTTTGTGGCATTATGTGGAGTGGATTGGCACCGCACGGCATGGTGTTGAGTCGAATTGTGTGGTATTGTGAGCAGTGAAATTGTGTGGAATGGTGCTGTGTGGCATTGAGTGGAATCATGTGACGTGGAGTGGAACTGTGTGGCGTGTAGTGGAACTGTTTGGCATGCAGTTGAACTGTGTGGCGTGAAATGACATTGAGCAGAGTGGCGTGCTGCAAAATGCTTTAATGCCTCATCAGGAACAGTAAGCACAATTAAAAATTACTGGAGCGGCATTCAGAGGAGTGGAGTGGCATTCGGTGGGGTGGAGTGGCATTGTGTGGCATGGGGTGGGGTGTAATGGCATTGTGTGAAGGGGAGTACAACTGAGTATTGTGGAATTGCGTGGAGTAGAATTATGTGGCACAGAGTGAAACTGTGTGGTGTTTTGTGGAGTGGAATTGTGTGGCTGGTAGCAGGCACATTTATTTAATTTTTTTCAATGCATTATTTTTTACAGATGTTAAACAGTGCACAAAGATGATGTTTGCACACTGATTAGATTATAACATGTGCGCAAATAATGTACTGCCGGGTGCATGCAAGCGTAAAATGGCGATTGTATTTTGACTGTTATTTTGACCGTTACAATTGTCTCACGGGAAATTTGATGATCAAAACGCTCACACGCTTAGAAGAAGCAAAGACGCATTAACAGTGTTAACAGCAGCATAGCTGTCCAGCGCTAGTGGTAATTCAAGCCTTGTTCAAGTTCAATCACTTGAAGAGAAGCCTCGCCAGCTTGTGCAAAAAATGGCGGACGCTACGGCCCGTAATTAACACAATATTGCGCCCCCATCTCAGCTGCCATACGTATTTATGAAGTAAGTGGCGCAGTACATGACACAATTGACATAACTGATCTGGTTCTCAGCGTGTGGATAAGTTGGCAAACTAATGGGGGGGGGGGGGGGCAATACTGCTATAAACATGCTTTTCCCTCGGGATGCTGGACCTTAAAATGGCGGCTGCCAAGTGTGATACACAACTGTCTCTGTTGTTTGCATTTTGTCAATGTGACTCTTCTGCTCAAGTATGATCAATATATTTAGACCCTCTAGCTTATGCTGGGCATGCATTGTGGAGCATGCTGAGCCTGCTGTGTACGCTGTTCCATTCTGATCCTGACTATGTATGCTGGCCTTTCTGTGCATACTAACCCATACTGTTCCATTCTGCCAATACTGCCATTGCTGTTGTGACATCATCCGGAGATAACATGCTCTTTCAGGCTGTTCTTCATATTATTCTTTATGTATGATCCTGCTGGGCACGCTGATCTGTCCTGCTCTTTCCTGATCCAGATTGTGCTTGCTGGCCTGGCTGTACACACTGCCCTACACTGTTACATTCTGTGCATGTTGGTACTTCGTGCCAGTGTTGTGCTGTTGAGACGTCACGCTGAGCATGGGATGTGCCTATGCTGTGCACTTGCCTGTGTTAATACAGCTACAGCTGGAAACACAACTACAAACAGAGACAAACAGTAATAAAGAACTAAACAACGAATCCAGCTATACCAACTAAACAACTAAACAGATAAGCAGATAAGCAGCTATACTAGTTGTACCAGTCACCATTACGGTCACCTGCTAGTGTCTACAGGATACACTGAAGATACAGGGTAGATGCCCAAAAATTACTGACAAAGAGGTCAAGTCGAGCTTCAAGCGTGTTAAAGCAGGCCCTCCGAACCCAGACTCTCCTACTAAAGGAAAATGCAACATAAATGCAATGATGGATACCATATTAAGTAAACTCGCAGAGGTCCACGAACTTGCAAAATCCACAAAAGAAGAGATCTTTGGATCAGACAGGATATTAGGGATACCAATGTTAGACTGTCAGAAACAGAGAGCAGAATCAGTCAGCTAGAAGATACGGAAAGCAAAATGAATAAATCCCTCAAAAGGCTAACAATCTCAACGGACTCTATAACAAAGCGCCTAACAGGGCTAGAGGACAGAAACAGGAGAGGGAACTTAACATTTTTTTGAATCCCTGAAGGAGAGGAAGCCGCCTCTGGTTCTTGCATCACTTTCCTGGAAAGTTGGTTTGCTCAAGCCACTAACCTGTCTTTCAGTAAACCTCTAGAGTTTGACCAAGACCAATTGTTTGTAAACCTCTCCGTTACCAGCACGTGGAACAGATCCTTGCCTTCATGCACAAAAATAACCACATCCTTTGGAAGAACAACAACATTTTTATCTCTCAATATTACAGCAAAGAAACTGGGGACACTAGAAAATGCTTCCTGGCACTTCGTCAAAGACTGAGAGCTTTGAACTATCAGTTTGCTTTTGCAGGTCCAGCAACATTTTGAGTTATGATTCAAGGCTCTCCACACTTTTTCACAGACCACTCATAGTTGAAAAGATTCCTAGTCGGGCCAGAAGACACTTTTATGGATACTACGACCCCTGGGACTTCATCCATAACCCCTTGACTCTTTATTGCCTCAATATTCTTAAATCTCTATTGTTTCAACACTCCTCAGCAAAAGGTACGATGATAATTTGATCTCTCTTGGCCTTCACCTGTTTCAACAGGCGTATCTCCACAAATGTTGTGCATAGCAACATTATGCTCTCTCCTGGTCTCTCTCGCAGCTGCATGACCATCACCTGATCTTCAAGCAAATCACTATGTCCTAACTTAATGTATTAATGTCATAGGTTACGAACCTGTATTCTCCATCCTCAGTTGTAGGTTGACAGACGAGATTAGCTCTCTTGATCTCCACTTGTCCTCATTTTACGTCTCTTCAAGCCAGTATTTGTGTTAATGCGTTATTGAATCTGGCCTGCATCTTAGGTTCTCTCTGTAGGTCGTTGGGCACTTTATTAATGTTCAGCAAGTTAGCTTGTCCTTGTTGTTCACTATTGAGCTGAATTGACAATGAAGTAGGTCCCATTGGCAGCCTGTTGCAAACGGACCACGAATATGCCTACTGACCTGGCTCAGTTTGATGACAAAATGGCCTATTGGCTAATAGATATTGTTAGTTTACCATGTTAAAAGCCAAATTCTTGCTCCACTTGCATTATATGGTCAACTAGCATAAATACTTAGACCAATAGTGCATTTTTGTATGGCAATAGTCCATATAACACTCTAACCGCAATCGGTTCCTAGTTCATAGTCTTTGATGATCTTTAATCCTCAGCCGTAGATTGAACTCATGCGTTTAAGGCACTCTTGTCTGGTTCCCATGGGAGGGGAGCTTTCTTCCCTAGTCACCATGCCTGTTTTCTATCTTCAGGGTTGGGTGGGAGGGTTAAGGTTGTGCGGTTGGTAGGGTTATGGTTTTGGATCTTGTTTTTCTTATTTTATTTATCTATTGTTTAATTTGCTCAAGTGCCTTGCCTCTGCTCTGAAGGGACGTTTTTTGAAGTGATAACATTGTTCATAAAAGGGTTACTCCATTGAATGGTCTGCTTCATATGTGTGACATGTCTCCACACTCAAGTGCCATGTTTACTCATTCAAATGTAGTGTGTTGCAGTAATAACCTTGTCTTTGCAGGTGTTTCCTCAATGCATGGTCGGCTCCACGTACGTGACATGTGTCTTTTCTCAAGTGCCATGTTTCTTTACTCAAGCACCATGTTTTTTCTCTCAAAGAGCATGTCTTCTTTCGCATGTCAGATGTGTAGCAATGCTAACCTTGTATACACAAGTGGCTCCTCTTCGAGTGGTAAGCTTCATATGTATGACATGTACACATTGCCTGTCAATCCAACACAAATGTGTCCACTGACTTTATCACATGTACAAAAGTGTGTTACAAACTCTGCTCATACAGTGTGTATACTGTACAAAACCAACTCTTTTCTCAGAGAAGCACTGACAATGTCTATAACACACCTATGATGTCGCAAACTCCCCCAGGTAATATGGCCCCTATGGCCCATAACAATATCAAGATTGTCTCACTGAATGTTAAAGGCTTAAACCACCACATTAAAACGAGAAAGATCCTTGATTATCTACATAAACAGAAATGTGATGTTTTCCTCCCACAGGAGACGAAGTTTGACTCAAAATAATTTAACTCACTTAAAAATAGGTTCTACAGCGATGTTGAAGGATCGGAAGCGGTGGGGGTGAGTCATAGTCTGACAGAGTCTGTCCAAGTGCACAGACCTGACAGGCGACAGCCGCCCCACTCTGGCAGAGGGCGCCAATTCAAGATGAAAGAACAGTGTGATCTTCTGCAAATAATGCAGCAGGGCCATCAAAAGTCATGTCAGTGGCACTAACACTAAGCAGGAGTGGGTGTGGTTGCACCAGGCAGTTCATTGCTGAAAAATAGTAATACAGGAAAGGCGCCACTCCTGATTCACTTGGCTGGGATTCCCAAACTCATATTTTATGCCGTCCTCCCCCTTTTGCCACCCTGGGCGGCTGCCCAGTCTTGCCTAATGGTGGAAATGGCCCTGAGCAGGGATCTGGATAAACAAACAAAAGAGCATTAGGCTTTGTTAATCCAACAAAGCAGGGAAGAGCTTAGCGTCATACTTAAAATTCAAACTGCAGAGGAACACGATTAAGAACCTAATAGACCAAAAAGGTTTAGCTCACTCTGATCCCAATAAAATTGCAGAAATCTTTGAGAATTTCTTTTTTATTTTTTTTTTATTTTTTTTATTGAAAATTCATTGGTACAAAAAACAGATACAGCTTAATAGGGAAAGTTCCATTATTTCATCATAATTTTCAATAAGCATTAAAGCATAATAAATACAACCAGGCATTCAATAAATAAATAGATAGATGTTTACATATAAGCATAAATATACATATAGGGGACTCATCATCCGTTGATTAAAACTGCCCCTCCCTCCAGTTTTTAAAGGGGTCCCATATCTTATTTCCAAAATCACGCTTTTTCTTACCCTTATAAAAATATACAGTAGATTCGATGTTGTGAATACGAAGAAGCCTGGTCAGCCACATTTGGAATGTTGGGGCATTTGGGTCCTACCAAGCGGCTGAGAGTAGGATACGTAAAACGGCAGCAGCTAAAAAGATAAAAGCCTCTGTTTCTTTATTCAGAAGGGCCGTTTTATTATCGCTCCCAAGGATCATTATTGTCGGGGATAAGCAGATCTTTAAGCCTAGCAGCCCCTCCAAAAATTTCTCGATCTCAGTTTTAATCAAACTAAGCTGCTCGCAGTAAAAGAACATATGTAGTAGGTCTCCTGGGCCTTTCTGGCATCTAGGGCAGTTACTGTCGATTCTCATGCCCCAATCATGATACTTAGATGGTGTATAATACAGGTTAAAAAGTGTTTTAAAATGCTGAATCTTCAGATTTGAGGATCGGAGTACCTGCTTATCCAAACTCAGGGCCTTATCGAGATCAGTATCTGGATCTTGAAGTTTAACTGCCCAGGCAACCTCATGTTTCTCAAGATCATCAGGGGATATTTCAATAAGGGCTTGATATATACTACTAATCCTATCTCCTCCTCTTAACAAATACCCCATCACAGGGCAATATGACTCGGGCAAGATATCAGAAATAACCGATTTAAGTGTTTGTTGTGAAACCTGGAAGTACTTAAAGATTTGGTCGTTAGGGAGACCGTACTTCTCTTGCAACCAGTTGAAGCTAGCAGTGCTTCCATTCAACATCACATCTCCCACCGTCCGAATACCCAGCTGCTCCCAGCACTTCCAAGCCCCATCCACACTCAAATTTGGTATATACCCTGAGTTCCATAGTGGGGTATATAGATTTATCTTAGGGATATGGCACAGTTTCTACAGATTTTTCCACAAATCCCAGGCACTTAATGCCGCCTTATATCGGGATTTAAAAAAAAATCTGCGACTGGTTTTTCTCAACAGAACCCCCACGGCCTCCTTTCCCATCAGCAATTCATAAATTGATGGCAAAACGTATAGCTCTGAGGTAGGATCATATGTATATCTCCCTCTGGATGCTGGCTCGAATAATATAGACATATGAATTAACAAACCAGCCCAGTGGTAGAATCTGATATTTGGAATTGCCAAACCTCCACGTTCCTGAGGGAGCGTCATAAATTTTAGTGCCCTCCTGGTTTTACCATACTGCCATATAAAACTGTTAAAGATAGACTCGATCTTTTTTAACATCCCTTCCTCAATTAAATATGGTATACATCTAAACAGATAGAGGAGTTTAGGTAGCATGGTCATCTTTAACACGTTGGCTCTCCCAATGAGTGTTAGGTGCAATGAGTCCATCCGCTTTAAATCCGATTCGATTTTTTTAAAAAGCGGGAGGTAATTATCTTGTATAATACAGCCTGTTTCAGCATTAATTACTACCCCAAGATAAGTGGCAGAATCGACATATCTTTGATCGATTTTAACAATCTCCTTAGAGCAGATTACCTGGGTCTTCGACTCATTCAGGCGATAACCCGAATGCATACCAAACTCGCTAACGATCTCTACCAGTATCTGCATAGCCTCAGCTGGCTTTGGTGTAATTACTGCCAGGTCATCGGCATATGCCAATATTTTGCTCGTAAATCCATTGGTTACTGCCGGCTGTATTCCCCCATTCTCGAGAATTTGCCTAACCAGCGGGTCGATATACAGGGCAAACAGGATGGGTGAGCAGGGACAGCCCTGGCGGGTGCCCCTGCTTATCCCAATCCTGTCCGGACTCTGGCCCATCAGCTGTATTCGGGCCATTGGGTCACAATACATGGCTTTAATGGCCGTCCTGATTTTTGGGCCAAACCCTCTCTCCATCAATACATTCCAAAGGTAAAGCCACCTGACGCGATCAAACGCTTTTTCTGCGTCAAGGAGGATCATGGCGACTTCTCTCCCCCCAGCAGCATAGGCCTCGAACAGCGAGATTGCTCTTCTGACATGGTCCGCCGTTCCTCGACCAGGGATAAACCCATGCTGCCAGGGGGAGACGAGTCCACCAATAACCCTCCCCAACCGCATGGCCAGGATCTTGGCATACAGCTTATTGTCAGAATTAATCAAAGATATAGGCCTATATGACCCTGGGTTTTCCCTCGGTTTTCCTTTTTTATGGAAGACTATGATGTTAGTATCTTTCCATGTTTCCGGGATCTTTCCTGTACCCATGATGCCATTGAATAGATCCACCAGTATTGGACCCATCTCTCCTGAGAGGCATTTATACATCTCGAGAGGGATGCCATCTGGCCCAGCAGCCTTGCCAGCAGCCAGGTCGGATAGTGCCTCGCGGATCTCATCCCCCGTTATATCCAGCTCCAAGTTTTCTCTCTCTACTGGTCCCAGTTTAGGCCCATTATCCGGATACCTGCCGGTTGTGCGTGTCCCACCCATTTCCTCCTCATACAAGGTTTCATAAAAATTAGCAAAGACTGAGAGGATGCCCTGGGGTTCCACCACATCACGTCCATTCTCGCGAATGCTTGTTATTAAGAGTATAATCTTGTCTGATCCTTAGTGCTAGTTCCTTACCAGCCTGCTCCCCAGTTTCATACACCCTCCCCTTATATGTCCAATATTCTGCTGCCGCCTTTTCTGCAAAGTGTTTTTGTAATTCTGCTTTAATTAGGCAGATGTTGGTTTGGCTCTCTCTACCTTCCCTTCCTTGGGTTATATCTTGACAGTGTTGTTCTTCTGCCTTACCTAGATCTCCCAAAAGCTTGACCCTGGTGGCTTGTTCATTTTTCCTGGACTGAGCAGAATAGCTGATAACCTCCCCCCTTAATACTGCTTTAAATGAATCCCACACACAATTCCTTGATGCACTATATCGATTGGCATCAAAGAATTTGTGGGCCCATTTTTTCATATGTTCGACAAACTGTACATCAGCCAGGAGCTTTCGATTGAATGTCCAAGCCCTACAATTCCTAGCTAGCCCCATACCTTTGTATATAATTGCCAACGGGTTATGATCCGAGAGGACCTTAGGAAGTTTCCTAATACTGATCTTACTAATTTCTGTAGATGATATTAAGAAATAGTCCAATTTGCTATACCTCTGGTGGGGACAAGAGAAGTATGTATAACCTGGATCTCTAGGCTCCTTTGCCCCCCAGACATCCATTAAACCGTGCGACAACATCATAGAACGGAGAGCCATGAATACCCTTGGTTTTCTGCCAGCATATGAACTCCCCTCAAAAAGATCCGTAGAGATATTAAAATCGCCACAAACCAGTATGGGAATCGGCCAAGATGACAGTTCCTCTTTCAAAATTTCAAAAAACCTCTGGGTCGTCCTGATTTGAACCATATATGCCACAGATAGTAAGACCACACTCCAATTCCACCAGAGCCCATCTACCAAGTGCGTCAGATTTATCCCGTTTTGCCTCCCCCAGAAAAGATTTCCCCAAAATCACTACCCCCCTTACTGTTGACGTTTGGGTTGAACATGCCAAAATATTGAACCCACCAACCCCCAGCAGCTGCCTCTTCGCCCATGGTAGATGGATTTCCTGAAGGCACAGAATATCTACGGACTCGGTCTTGACAAACTGTGCCAATTTTGATCTCTTCCTCCAATCGTTTAGCCCCCCTATATTTATTGAATATACATTAAGATTTGCCATGCTTATTGCTAGAGAATATCCTTACTTTCAACTGAACATCATAATCATAAAAAAAAACATATCCAAAGCAAGTTTACCATTTTCCAAAAACACCAAAGCTGTAAAAAACATTGTACCACAAATTTTCATTTTTTCTGCTTTTTTACCCCCCTTACCCTTCCCACCAGTGCCCCCCCAGAGGAACCCTCCCTCTCCCCCCTCCCACTGGAAGCACTCAGACCTAGGTCTGAGCAAATGATGGTTGTGTGCAGCAGCGTAGAACGTAGGCGCAGCTATTTCTTAAACCCCCACAATCATATGAACCGTATTTTACCATATCTTACCTCCCCCAGCCCGTACCCCCCTAAGAAATGAAACAAAATCCCATTGTTGAACCAATCAGTTCAGATAGATAGTGCACCAAACACCAAGAAAAAATATTCTAAATTTTTGACACCTTGGCGGACTTAATACTCTACTAGTCAGTCTATTTGAATCACAGAGAGTCCAGGAACTCCTTTGCCTTAACTTCTGATGAAAAATATATGGTCTTCCCATCTTTCAGTATCTTAAGCTGCGCTGGATTTACTAAATAAGCCTGAGTGTGCTTGTCCTGAAAGGGCTTAATCAGCTGGCGGAGTCTCCACCGCCCCTCCACTGTCGCATGACAGAAGTCTGGCCTCACGAAGAAAGAAACCCCCTCACTAGATCTTTTAGCATCGGGGCGAGCCTTTTCCGATATAATCTGCCGGAGAACAAAGTTACCAAAAAATATTAAGACTGCCCTAGGTTTATCATCGCTTCCTGCTCCCCGGCGCGCTCTAAATGGAGTACGATGGATTCTCTGCATTTCCGCAGCCCAGTTCCACTCAGATAGTTCCGGGAATGCTTTTTTGAACAGGTTAATCATGAAGACCCTAATATCTGAGCCCTCTGCCCCTTCCAGAACTCCTAAGACTCGGAGGTTGTTGCGCCTCAGCCGGTTCTCCATATCTTCCAGTTTCCACTGGATGTCGACAACCTGAGCACACTGGGAATCTACCTTAGAAGATGCTGCTGCGGCTTCTGCTTCGGTTGCCACAATCCGTTCCTCCAAATTAGTGACTCTGTCCCCCACATTGGTGCATGCCTTAGAGAGTTTTCTAACAGCCCCCTGCATCTTACGCATTGCTGCCTGTGACTTCCGGGTGTCCTGCCTAGCTTCTTCTCTATGCGTAAGGATGGTCTGATATATGACATCCAGCAGTGGGGGGTACGATGATGGGGCCTCGGTGTTAGGGTTTCCCTGTAGGGGCGTAGCTGAAGAGTGATCCCAGGTCAAATCCCGCATCTGATGTACACGGGTCTCTCCATGGCCACCAGGTCTTTTGGCCGTACTGGGGGGGTCCCGTTCTAAATCACTGTCACTTTCCGAATCCAGATTGCTCACTTCCTGAGAGCTCCTCTCCTCATCGGACCATTCCGCATCCTCTGTCACCGAGAAGAAGCACTCACTGCTATCTTTCTCTTTATCTTGCTCCTTACCCCCTTCATCTGTGAGGGTGTGCTGAGCTAGTGGGCAACATAGCGTGATTTCTTTCTCCTTCCCTTTATCCATGCCCCCTTCAGTCACCAAACATTGTCCCGTGGCCTCCTCCAGCTGTTCATTCAACAGATGAGCAGGAGATGACAAAGTCTCGGTTATCCCCCCGTTATCTAATGTAGCCCCATCAAATTGATTATCAGTATCTGTACCTGTAACCACCGAGGTCCCTGTGGCTGTCTCTTGCCCCCTTGCCTCAGCCTGTTCCTCTGCCCGCGCAGCCGTTGACAATGATACATCTTCATGCCCCTCTACCTCATCCAGAGGGAGGATAGGTCCTCCAATCTCCTTGGGGTTCTGTGCCATTGGCTCCTGGACTAGGGGTTGAGGCGACTCAACAACCGGGTTCTTCTGACTCCTTCCCCCGCGAATCAATAGCTCCGAGATAGAAGGGGACTGCCGGGGATGCTGTGTCATCTGTTTACCTCTCTTGGGCGGCATTGGTGTTTCATCGCCCTCACCATAGTTCGGATCCACTGTGGGCTGAGATGTGTCTTCCATCCCTTGGTGTACTTGCTCTGAGTTTAGGGGTAAAGCAGGAGCCGCCTGCGCAACCTGCGCCGCTTGTGCTGTTTGGGCTGCCTGGATTTTCTTTTTTGCTTTAGCTGCTGCAGAAGCTATCGTTTTTGGGGCCATTGCCAGCACGTTAGGAGCAAAGTGCTCCTTCAGCCCAAAAAAGTTAATCGGCAGATCGATCCTGCCTGCTTCTCCACTGGCTCGCACTGCCTGCCTCAGCCTCGGCCTCGGTCGGCAGCTGCCACGCCCCCAACGCCGCGGACGTCGGACCCAGAGCACCAGCAGCCCGTCCGTGATCGCCGACCGCCTCCACTGGAAGCTCGCCGCTCCGGACCACCAGGGAACGATCAGCATCGGCTCTCCTTCTCTCAGAGCGAGAGTCCGCCAGGTAAGCCGCCGCTTCTAGGGGAGGGGGGATCGGGGAGGGTTGCTGCACCTCGTCTCGCCCACGCTGCTGCTCTGCGGCTCCTCACACAGCCGCCATCTTAGCTTAGCGTCATACTTAAAATTCAAACTGCAGAGGAACACGATTAAGAACCTAATAGACCAAAAAGGTTTAGCTCACTCTGATCCCAATAAAATTGCAGAAATCTTTGAGAATTTCTATAGTACTCTATATAGCAAGAACTGGGATCTGAGCACAAACATTCAGGGCTATCTAGATAAATGTATTCTGCCGACCCTCTCAGAACAACATTTCCACTCTAGAAATCGAAGAGACGATAAAGGTCCTCAAAGTTAGGAAGGCACCGGGTCCCAATGGGTTTAATGCTAAATTTTACAAGTGCTTCTCCTCTGCACTGATTTTCCCACTTCTAAACTTCTTCAACGATTTTAGTGACTCTGGTCAGATTATTGGGACACCAGCAGAAGCTATCATAGTAGTAACTACCAAAGATGGGAAGGATCCAACACTACCTAAAAACTATAGGCCAATATTGTTAATTAATTTAGACTGCAAAATCTATGCAATGATTCTTGCTAAGTGCCTCCAATTTTTTTAGCCCCACTCATTCACCCTTCACAAGTAGTTTTTAAAAAAAAACAGACTCTCTAGTGATAATACTCATATTCTAGCACATGTCCTTGAGAGAGCCAAACTTACTGACTCACCAACAGTTGCTATCACTTTGGATGCCGAAAAGGCATTCAACAAAGTTGATTGGACCTACTTGAAAACAACACTTGATAAATTTTACTTGGGTGAGAATTTTACGCGTATGGTTATGGCTCTTTATTTTAACCCCTCAGCCAGGGTCAGTGCGGGTGGGTGCCTTTCATCTTCCTTTAAATTAGAACAGGGAACACGGCAAGGCTGTCCTCTTTCCCCCTCTCTATTGCTCCTTGCAATTGAACCTTTCGTCTGTCAACTTAGGAACAATAAATAGATTACAGGACTATGTTTCAACAACTGCATGGTCAAAATAAGTGCCTACGCGGATGACGTGTTAGTTGTTTCCGAGAACGCGGAAGCGGCTATCCCTGCACTTATGTCCTCAATAGATGAATTTGCTGCAGTATCCGGATATAAATTAAACAAAGACAAGACTGAAGTAGAAATCCTGAACAACCTTGGTGGGAAAGAAGGTGTTGGCAACTCTGGCCTCTTATGGCAACCTAACTGCTTTTAATATCTTGGCTTAGACTTTACAAGAGATCTGATCACCACCCTTCAGACTAATGAAAATGCTTTCTTCAAGAAAATCTCTTCACTATTAGATGGTTGGTCACCTAAATTTTTATCCTGGTGGGGTAGAGCTGAGACATTAAAAATGATGATTACCCCTTTTGTTAACTATCTAGCCAGCATGCTACCAATGACTCTCAAATGACTTCCTGAATAGGATCTATACGTTTTTTAACACGTTCTTTTGGCAAGGTAAGAGACCCAGAATATCAATGAAAAAACTTCAATTGCCCAAAGAAAAATGTGGTCTGGCTCTTCCAAACTTTAGGAACTATATGGAAATAGGGATCTAACTGGCTACTCCCCCAGGCGGACTACACCCCAGTCTGGCTGGAAATAGAAAGATCAATCATCAAAGATATGCATTTGCCTACTTTCCTCAGTATGGATATACCTTCCATCCCCCATTCAAAATATATCTTGCTTAACACTAAAAGAGCCCTTTTACGCCTTGAACACTTCTCCACACTAAAAATTAGCAAATCCAACTTAATCTTAAATCTTTTTATTGAAATAATTTACAGCAAACATGACAAAATTACATGCAGATTTGGTCATTGTATCGCTTACCAAAGCTAAGTCCAGGTCTTGAAAGACAGGCTAAGTCCATCTGCATTAGAATAGGTTGTGCCATTGCAGCAAGGTATTGTGTGTGCAATAAAGAGCTAAATAAAACAAAACTCCAAGAAAAGCCCCCCCACCCCTCCCACCCGTGTTCCAAGTCCACCTCCTATACCATCTAAGCCACTCACACATTCTGGTCTTGCGCCGCCTCACCCGGCTTAGAGAGATGCAGTAAGCGGAGGTATCGAGGACAAGTAACTTCCCTGAATTCAGAGGCCAACAAGGACAAGAAGTGCTGCCACAGCTCGACATACTTAGCTCCCTCCTCTGCCATGGTCAACATAAGCTTTTCCATACCAAGGACCTGCCACAGACGGTGGAGCCAGCCATTGAAGGTTGGAAAGTGGGCAGTCTGCCAGTGCGAAAGAATATTTTGCATTGCTGAACCCAGCGCTATAGCTATTAGGCGGCCTCTGCGGGAGCAAAGTGGGTAAGTCAGAGGGCTTGGGAGGCCCAGGAGGACATATGAGGGGAATCTTGGAATCTCTGTGTCGAAATGCATGTCTACTTCGTCTAATATTTGTTTCCAATAAGCTTGAAGGTGAACGCAGTTCCAAAGGAGGTGTACCACGGTGCCCACCTGTCCCCAGCCCCTCCAACACATTGCGTCTCTAGTGTGGTCCATGGCATGGATACGCTCAGGAGTGTAATATCAATAGGTTACAATCTTAGTAAGGGTGTCCGTGAGTCCCATGTGGTATGCAGAGTGTTGTGCATTATAATATATGCCCTCCCATTCCTTATGGCTGAGTGACCTGCCCAATTCCCTCTCCCAACGTGCTCCCCCGGAGCTGTAGGTGTGAGCAAATCTGACCTGTAGCATCTTATAAAAGTCTGATATCAGCTTTTTGTCTGTCTTGCGAGTAATAAGCCAGCGCTCATAGGGGAGGAGGTGTCTATCCTCCCCGGGACGGACCTGGTCATTGAGCGCCCAATGTCGTACTTGTAGATAACGCAGTCTCTCCTTCGCTGGAATGTCTTAGTCCTGCATGAATTGGGAAAAGGAGATGATTTCCTCAGCTGAATACATGTGATATAGGAAGCGGCACCCAGAGGGCCACCTCGCAAAAGCAGTCATATCCATACCTGGAGTGAAGTCTGGATTATCCATCAGTGGGGTAAGCTGGGACAGGAATGTGGTGAGTTTTTGTTTAACATTGGTTTGATCCCAAATCTCCATGGGAACCCTTGTGATATGTGAAGCGTATAAGTTAGGGGGTCTATGTTGTTTGCGAAGAAACTGAATGTCCTGCAGGGGGTCTACCCGCCACTGCCTGGTCCTGGAATAACCAATGTTTCTGTGACTCCCAACAGCTCCACTCCACCAAATGACGCAAGTGAGCAGCTTGGAAGTAAACCAATAGGTCTGGGAGTCCGATTCCCCCCCTCCGGGGTCAGTGTCGCCAGCCTCAGCTTCAGACGCGGTTTCTGACCGTTCCATATGAACTGTGCCAGTTCTGGTTGTGTCTGCTGTATCTAGCCAGCTGGAGGTCTGAGAGGCATAGTAGGAAACAGGTATAGGATCTGCGGAAGGATTGTCATCCTAACTGCGGCTACTTTTCCTAACCACGACAAAGGGTAGTGTTTCCAATGCCCCAGTGCCCGTCGGATCTTCTGCCGTAGTGGGGAATAGTTACTAATAGCTGTTTCCCAAAATACGGGATTGCCTTCGCCTCCCATTGAATGGGGAGCAAGCTTTGCAAATGGTTCCGAGTAGCTTTCTCTAATGACAAGACCAAGGCCACCGACTTATCAATATTCACTTTGAACCCGGCAGATCGTGTGAAAAATCTAGATCCTCTAGGCATGCAGGCAGTGCTTCTAGTGGGTTACATAATGGAATCAAGACGTCATCCGCGTAGAGGCTAATCGTATGGACATACCCGCCAAATTTGATCCCCGTAACCAATGGGTTGAGTCTCAACCTCTGCGCCAATGAATCCATGTAAAGAGTGAACAGCAGGGGCGATACGGGGCACCCCTCGCTAGTGCCTCTCTCAATGGCGAATCTGGGAGATTTAACTCCATTGATTCGTACCGTGGCCCTCGGGAACTTGTAGCAATTTATCACGTATGTGCGAAATTTCATGCCCATTCCCATTCTTTCTAGGACTAGTTCCAGGTAGGGCCAGTGGACCCTATCAAACGCCTTTTCAGAGTTGATAGCCAGCATCATGTACTCTCCCTGAGTGCGTGTGGCTTTCTCAATGAGTTGCAAGGCGCGCTTAGTATTATCAGAGGTTTGACGTTCCGAGATAAAACCCGCCTGATCCGGGCCAACGAGCCCAGTCATGTGGGGTGCAAGGCGGGAAGCCAGAATCCCAGTATATAATTTGAGATCCACATTAAGAAGGGAGATAGGGCGGTATGCCTCACATTGCGATTTGTCCTTCCCTGGTTTGGGAATCACTGCTATAGAGGCCTCCAAAAAATCTCCTGGAATCGCACCAGGCTCCGAGAAGGAGTTAAAGAGGCGGGTGAGAAGAGGGACGAGTTGTGCACAAAATGTCTTGTAAAAGATAGAGGAAAAGCCATACGGCCCGGCGTTTTTGCCAGCTTAAGACGTGAGATGGCGGAGATGATCTCTTCCGGTCGAAAGTCTCTGTCGAGATAGTCGGCTTGATCTTTAGTTAGCGCCGGTAGCGGGACAGAGTCGAGGAAGGACTCTCTATCCGCGCTCTCTAGTGGAGAGCTAGTGTACAGGGCAGCATAAAAATCCCGAAATGCGGCAGCAATGTCCCCGTCCTCCGTGACTCGTCTACCGTCCTTTTAGAAGAATCTCTTGTATTTGTTGCTTCTGTCTTGTCTCGCGCAACTTATGGGCTCGCAAGCGCCCGCATCTATCCCCCTCCGGTGTAATAAGCATGTCTTAGCCGAAGGCTGCGAATTCTGACCTATCCTGGTCAATGGCTGCCAATTGTTGCCGCACCGCTTTAAGCTGTCTCCACACTCTAGGAGCTCCTGTCCTCTGGTGCATCTGCTCCAATTCTCTAGACTGTTGGATGAGCTCATCTCTTTTGCACCTGCGCTCAATGTTGTCTGCGGCTGATATAACAATTAACTCTCCTCTTACCAATGCCTTCAGCGCAGCCTAATGTGTAGCGAGCCTGGTGTCAGTGTTACTGTTGTGAGCGAAATAGTCAGTAATGACCTGCTGTACCTGTGTGACCACATCCTTGCGATGTAGTAATGTCTCTCTAAGGCGCCACGTCCTAATGGGGTGTTGGAGTGGTGGAAGTGAATAAACAACAGTTACTGTGTGCATTGGAATAATATGAGCATTCATGTTCTTGAGGGTGGAAACTACGCCATAAGTCACTAAATCTCAAATCATGTAGCCGGGTCAGTCCCTCAGTGGAGAGAGTGCCTGTCTGATGCGTGCGTTGGCATGATTTGTCTAAGGTGTTGTCTAGGACCAGATTCAGATCTCCCCCTAAAAGAATGCAGCGGTCTGGTGTGGTGGTAATCTCCGTAAAGGGCTGAGCGGAAGAAGCGCTCTTGGTCGTCATTGGGAGCAGACACTGAACCAATAGTGATCCTCAAGTCACCAAGGGTAAATCTATAGGTCAACAGTCTACCTTTTATCTCAGCATCTTTGTGAAGGACACTACCCTTAAACTTTCGAGCTACCAGGATAGCAACCCCCGCAGTTTTAGTATTGCTTGAGGAAAAAAACTGAAGGGTGAACTTTTGGGAACGGTGTCGGTGACAATCCTTTGACAAAAGGTGTGTCTCCTGTAGGAGACAAATATCTGCTTGAGATTGTTCTAAACACAAAAGGATCGCTTTGCGCTTCACTGGGTTGTTAAGACCCCTTACATTCAAGGTGATTACTTTAAGCGTAGTGTTCGGCATTCAAACAAGGAAATATGGTAAAAGCAGTAGTACAACACCATATCTGATACTGTCAAGGCACAAGGACAAAGCGTCTCTAGAGAGCTCCTAAAGCCCATACCCCCTTCAGCCCTAAAAGGAAGGTGGGCAAGGAACATTGCAACCCTCCCCCAACAACCTCCCCCCCAGAAAAAACACAATATGAAAAAAGGAAGAACAAAAACATATTGTGCACCATCCGTAGATGATTGGGAAAACAGTAAGTTGGGTAAGTCCATCCAATTCTGAAAAGCCCCCTCCCGCCAACGGCCCGGCAAAAACCAAAGAAGTAATTGGCCCAATGCTGTTGTGCGTTCAGCCAGGTTGAGACATAGATAATTCAGTGGACACTGCTTCCACTGCGGCTTGCTGCCCCTTCAAGATTTCTGCTGCTGGAGGCTTCCGAGCACGCCGCTGCCGACCCTCTTGATGCCATCGAGGTTTAGAGTTGGCCACTTCCACTGAGGGGGTTGCCACATTAGACTCTTTGGTAGGGGGATCTATGCCCAACAATCGACAGGCCTCAGTCAGGGATCGGAGCTGATAAAGTTTGTTATCCCTTCGGAACACCAGACGAAACGGAGGGCCCCAACTGTATGCAATGTTGTGCTCCTGGAGGTGGGCAGTGACAGGCTTAAAGGTTCTGCGCTTCTGCAGGGTGAGGGCCGACAAAACCTGGTACAGGAATGGTGATTGGTCCCAAAATGGCAGTGGATGCATCTGACGGGCTTTTTGGAGGATTTCTTCCTTAGTGCGAAAGTCCTGTACACAGACTAGGATGTCCAGTGGAGGAGGCACGCGGCGGGCCCACCCTGTTTGCTCTATCCAGACGAAGTTCCGACTCCAGAGGCCTGCCTAAAATGTGATTGAAGAGTTCCTTTGTGTATTTGAAGAGGTCCCTCGTATCTTCCTGGAGTTTCACTCCTCTGATCCGTATATTATGTCGCCGGGAACGATTTTCCATGTCCTCCAAAAGAGTCTGGAGATCAACTTGTTGGTCGTGGAGCCAGATGATTTCCTGTTGCAGTGCTGCTATTTCAGTATCTTTGCTATCGCTTTTGTCCTCAAGCTCCGCAACTCGCTCACCTATACTATCCACGTCTCTGCGAACTTCTTTTATTTCTTCAGTGAATTCCTTCTTGTAAGTGTGAATGTCCTCCCTCAGCGTGACAAACATTGACTCCAAGAAGGCCTTGGTGATCAACTCTGCTCCTTCCTCCCTTTCAGAGATGGGCTGAGCGGTGCCTGAAGCCATGCTGGCTGAATGTTGATTCGCTTAGGCCTTTGCAAACAGATCCTTCAGTGTTTTGTCTTTATGTCCTCTGGATGTGGACATGTAGCATTCCAGACCCACAGGCCCTATTAGCTGAACACGCACTTCCAAACAGCTAGGCCACCGACCCAGTGCACAACAGGGCTACCGCGTCTGTCAGTTGCGTTTTATTCCGTGTTAGGGACTGAGTGGGGCCGGCAGTCTGTGGAACTGGAAGGCCCAGGGCTTGCTGTGTCTTTCAGGGTGAGGACCAGTGCTCCGAGCCGCCCACCTATGTGCTATTTCACTCCAGACTCCCCCGATGATGCAGCACACTCATCCACAGGCTCGCTGTCGGGCCCTCCACCAATATCAATGTCTCCAGTGCAGTACTTGCCGCCCGCTCTCCCGGGGCTTCGGAGTAGCATCCGACAAGCACCCCGCTCTCCACCTCTTGACGCCCCTCCAAGGCACCAAACTACCACATCAGTCGAATTCCTTTCTGGAGGGCGCTTCGCCTCCCCCTTCAGGTTTCCTCAGGGTCCTCGCAGCATACACACTCTCTGCTGCAGTCAGTGGCGCCCTCCTTGCTATCAGTCTCACAGTCTTTTGTAGGCCGCACTCCGACACACACCCTCCCAAACGAGGCTCCACGGCCTCCGGAGCAACCCAGAAACTGAGTCGCAGCACTGACCTCCTTGCTCTCTGTTTAGCCGGCCTAGTAGGCCCCTCCACAGCGTCTCCCGCACTACACAGTACCTGGCTCTTAGAGAGCTTGTCAGCCAGGGACAGCCGCAACTCCAGGAGGAACGGCCGATTTGCTGCTAGTCCCTCTGCGTCTGCCGCACGTAGTCAGGGTCCATGTCACACCACCCTGCAGGACGCAGGACCACTCCGGCTCAGCAGTGTCATAGGGCCATATCAGAGTGCAGCTGCTTGGAGGTGCCCACAACACCACAGGAAACCCTACC
Organism: Lissotriton helveticus; assembly: GCF_964261635.1. NCBI lineage: Eukaryota > Metazoa > Chordata > Amphibia > Caudata > Salamandridae > Lissotriton > Lissotriton helveticus. Next base: position 365,328,781 of record NC_136065.1, on the reverse strand, counting down.
ACAGAAGGGGGGTCAATAACTGCCAAGGCACTGTCCTAAAATGGCGGTGTGCACCTGTCTTTCCAGAAGCTCCCACGGGGTCTCCGTGAATGTGATTCTGCCCCTGTGCGCCTCTCCGGGACTATGCTCCTGCACTCCTGGGTCAGCCTGCTCAACTCCCGTACTCGACAAAATGGCAGCCGTCCCTCTGCGGGCCGTGACACTAGCGAGGCCTTCCTTCCCGTCTCGCCTCACCGACAGACGCTCCTGAAGAGCAGGTCCGGTCCGGGGAGCCCAGGCTGCAAGCGGCTCTGTCCGCTATGCAGAAAGCAGGCTGTTCTGTGATCTGTCAAGCATTTGCCCGCCCAGCGCCTCACACAAGTCTTAAGGGTGCAGCGCTGGGCGGGCGTGTCTCCGCATCAGAGCGGGAGGGCCCCACGATCCCTGCTGGGCCCTCGACCGCAGCCACGCGAGCTAGTAGGCAGCGAGTCCCGCCTTCAAGACAGAGGGTTGGGAATCTGCATACGGAGCCCCGCCGGGCTTTTCAAAGCTGCTCCGTGGGCCGCTGCTCAGCGCCCCTTATCCCAAAGGTGTGCGTTGGTGACGCCGGTCGCTCCCTCCTCTTGGTCGCCGGGTCTGACTCCGCAGCCAAGCAGCAGCCCCACCAGTAGTCACCGGGCCTCGCTTCTAGTCTCGTGGGCTCACCACTCCGGCAGGCCTCTGCTGCACCGCTCCTGGCATGGGTATTCCGGGGCTTCACCACCATCCCAGATCAGCGTTGCAGCCACACCGGAATCACCCCAGGCTCGGTTCAGGGCCGACAACAGCAAAAAATGGCCCGAAAGCCGGTGCTACAACAGGCCGTCGGCAGGAGCCTTGGAGCTACATGTCCGTTCACTCCGCCATCCTGGCCACGCCCCCAGCAAATCCAACTTAGCCTCCCTCTGGCACAACCCAAGCATGAAGGTTTATGGAGAGGTGCTACATTGGGAGCATTGGTCCAAAAGCGGCATAAATCTAGTCAAAGATCTTTTTACAGGGACCCTTCTCCTACCTTTCTCCGCACTTCAGTCTCGACAAGGACTACACCCGATAATTTTTATAAATTCCTAAGACTAAAATCACTTCTCACAATGCGCTCTATCAAGCCTTCTGATCCTACGATTCTCTCAAATATGCTTCAGCTACTAAAGTCAGGTCACACCGCCTCTTAAATTTATTAACTCCTATCCTCTAACCCTCGCAAGTCTCACAGGAGATGTGAAGTAAAATGGGAATCCGAACCTAACTCTAGCAATATCCCACTCGCCTGGGAGAGGATTCATATCACCCCCTTCTCGAATAAAATCTCCCCAATATTATCAAAAACCGAGCTTATGTTAATAAATAGGACACATTGGACCCCTGAGACGATCTTTAGAGTTAATCTCCACAAAAGCCCTACTTGCTGGAATTGTAAATTCCATGTTGGTAATCTTGCTCACATGCTCTTCCATTGCCCTATCCTACAAATATATTGGGACAAGATCTATGATTGTATAAACAAGACTTTCAACATTGTCCATCCAAGGAAATTATCCTCTATCCTGCTAGGTGCTCTGGACCCCAAGATCAAAGATGTGAATGACCCGTGCTTATTATCTTATGCTTACTTTAGCCTGTACTGAATAAGCGGAAGCATTCCAAAGAAGTCTCCTTTAGGATGTGGCAGGAATGGTTATCTTTCCTCAGAGGAGCTGACAACGTTTCACTTAACGCCTTCTCCTTCTCATACGACTCTCCGTGAAAAATGACTCACACTCTCCTCAAGGTAATGCTTATTGTAGGCCATATCCTCTGTGTCACACTTGTTATATATTGTACTTTCTACTAGTGCTACTGTGAGACAGGACTTGCATGACACCCCTGTACTGCATTTTATTTTCCACTATTATTCAGATGTAACTGTGCTTGATTGCCAACTTGTACATCACTACAGCTTCACTGCGACTCCCATGGCAAGGCACTTGAGTAATTTGATGTTCGGTTATTTCTATTTACTTTGTATATTTATGATTTGTATGTATTTATGTATTTTTCTTTCCCATTGATTTCACCTTATTATTGATTTCATCTTATTATTGTGTATATCATTGTACTTATGATTATTTATTTGTTCATTCTTTGGAAAATATCAATAAAAATTATAATAAAAAAAATTATTATATCATTGAAATACAACATGCCAGACATACGAGTTGTATGCTCCAGATGTTAAACACCTTTAATTGCTGAGGCTTTTTCACCTCAGTGCTGAGCTGTTTTGGCTATTTCAGGTACCTTGCGCTTGGGGCTCTATAACTTTTTTTCCACACAATCAATCAATCAGTACTTGTTAAGCGTTGCTACTCACCTGTGAGGGTCTCAAGGGGCTGGGTTGGGGGGTAGGGGTTGCAGGTCTGACTGCGCACTGTGGTTAGTTCGAAGAGCCAGGTATTGAGATCCTTCCTGAATTGTGGTTGAGACTGGGAGAGACAGAGGTGGAGAAGCATGGCGTTCCAGGATTTGGTGGTGAGGCAGGAGGAGGATCTTCCTCCATCCTGGTCTTGCGGATCCGAAGGACGGTGGCGTGGGCCAGTTGGGCAGAGCGGAGGTGTCTGGTGGGTATGTGGAATGAGAGGCAGTGGTTTAGGAATTCTGGTCCGGCATTGTGGAGGGCTTTGTAGGCATGTGTGAGGAGCTTGAAAGTGACTCTTTTGTTGACTGGGAGCCAGTGAAGTTCTTGTAGTAGTTTGGAGATGTGGCTGCAGTGGAGGAAGCTGAGGACCAGTCTAGCTGCAGCATTCTGCATATTCTGAGGTTTCCTGAGGAGTTTCTGGGTGGCTCCTGCATATAGTGCATTGCGGTAGTCAAGTCTGCTGCTGATGAGTGCGTGGGTGACAGTCTTCCTGGCCTCAGTAGGGATTCCTCTGCCTGCAGGGCTTCAGAAGCAAGCAAAGATTATGGAAGCATGATGAGGTGACGCCGTTGATCTGGTGGTTCATGGTGAGCGAGGACTAAAACAAAAGCGAGGAGCACCAACAAGGAAGTTTTAGTGAGTCCAGAGAAGTTTTTTGCACATACTGGTGCTTTTAACAAAATGTATCATTTGCACAACACAATTCTTGACAGCAAACAATCATATACTGCACAATGCTCTTTCAAATTTGCTTTTTATTAGTTTCATTAACATTCTTCAAATAAGACAAGATGGCATGTCCTGAGATGAACAGCCTACGCGTTTTGTCCCTGTTTTCTTCAGGGCAACATTCTATATCATGGAAAGCCTTATCTAAAACAACCAATCGCCTACAAGATTCTTCTCATTCACTAGTTAAGACCTCATGCAAATCCCTTATAATTTGAGGAGCTGTTATACACATCGGTAATATGATCCGTTCCATCTGCGATGTTCCGTTCCCTTCAACACTTATTCTTCATAAGTTTACTCGTCTTCTAATTAATAAAACACACAAAGTGTAATTATAGAAGTCCTCCAATATTCCTGACCTCGTCTTCTTTCAGCATTATGATACTAACCAGCCACCAATCAAGCGAGTAATACTCTCCTGGTTCCTCCTTCAGTCCGTTCACAACAGCGGCCACGCTTTTTTTTGAGGATGTGGACGCTGTTGTGAACTGACTCAAAATGAGCAAAAAAAACGGCCATTTGTGACATGATTTTAATCTGTAACTTCTCGTCACAATGGCCGAATTACAAAGTCAACGTACTATTACATCTTCTTGGCTCTGCAGAGATAAATAGGGCTTGTAGGTTGTCCAAGAGGACCCCAGGTACCAAGAGCCAACAACTATGTTGCACCTTATAATGTTTTTTTAATTGTGTATCAAGTACAGAGCAATTTATATGGTAAAATATATTTCAGAAATCATCAAACCAAGGTCAATGGGAATTCCCCGCGAGGACTATCACTGAACCTGGTTTGATCCATTCTTGTTGCGTGTACTAGGTCCAGGCTTGTAAGCGAGGCAGCGTTTTTAATCTAGACATCAGGTGGTGGGGGGGGTGAACAGGTGGTGGGAGAGAGTGTGAACACTTGGTTGTACGAATTTTCAGGATCCCTGCATATTCAAGAAGTTTACGTCACAGAAATAAAAGGAAAGTGTGTGATATTAGGCAACGTTTGGGGTTTGCAGGGGGGGTGTATAAGAAAATGTAGTGGGATCCATGTGAAGCATACCACCCTACACTCCCTGGGGTGTCTAGTTTCCAGTAATTTCCTCCCAACTGGGAAAAACCGCCTATTTCCCATGTGGTAGAAAGCCACTACTGCTTCTACTTAGGTGGGGGTAGGGCTCAATTTCAGGGTAGGCCGCCCCTTTCCTTTTGTTTGTTATGGATCCATTTTGAATTTCCTGGTGTCTACTGGGCTTTCTGCCCCACCAGTAGTGGCAGATTTTGGCAAACCTTTAATTTACCCTCCCAACCTCACTGGGCAGCAGAAACACTGTATGCCCCTAATTGGAGTTGGAGCATTGCCATACCCAATTTGCCCATCAGGGGGAATAACTACTGTCTGCCCCTTTTTGATGCGGGCTGCCCTTACCCTTCTTTTTCCACATTATTTTTGTTATCCCTGGCGTCTAGTGGGCTTTCTGCCTCCCCAGGGGTGCAGATTACGGTAATCACCTTCATCCGCACTCTGGGGGTTTGAAAGACTGAATATTGCTGCAGTTCAAGGGGAGCATCAGCCCTTGTCTAAGGGGCCACTCTCCCCATCCCTGGTGTCTAGTGTGTAAATCCCTGCTTTGGGATCACTCGCCTGTGGTGAACCAAAAACAGAACCCACTAGTCAGAGATACCATTGGAAAGGAGATATTCTTTCCTTTCCACTGATACCTCCCCCACCTCAATTAGTGCTCAGGGGCTGAGATATGTTCACCAAGCACTGATGTAGTTGTAAAACAAGCCCATCTGCTAGTTTTTCTTTCACTTTACAAGTAACGACATCAACGCACCATTCATGCTGATCGTCAATACAAATATCAAGCAACAGCAAATTCAATAGGTCTTGTGTTGGCCGCCACTCTTTTTACAAGTCTTATTTTGTTATGGATTTTGAAAAACTTTGGGGAGCTGCTGTGACCTCATTTAATCTAAAACAAAAATATCAACAAAATGGCAAAAGTGTTTTCCTGGTCTCAAAAAAGTACACATTACCATGGTACACCCACCACTGAAGGTCCTCCAAGTGAAAGGCCATCATGCCATAACTCTGTGAAGTCAATCAATTGCTGAAGTGTGGTAACATTGACCCTTGATGCATGCTGGAGTAGGTGAAAGAAAAATGTGAAAGACACTATCACTAATTGAAACGAACTGAAAACCTCTATACGCAACTATGTTATACATTATTTTAGTAATATCAAAAGGTCTTGGCTAAGACAGACATAAAAAAAATCGGTCTGGCATGGGCTGCTAGCCTCGCCTTTGAGGAAGGAGGGCAGGCACAGAGGAGGGAATGAGGAACAAAGGCAAACAGGAGGAAGGAGGGAACGAAAAAAGGAAAGAAAGCAAGAACAAAGAAGGGAAAAGAGGGAAAAACAATAACAGAACAAAAAATGCAAGGTAAGCAAATATGAAAAAACTATAGAAAAGGGAAAAAGGCAAAAAGAAAAGGGAAAAGAAAGAAGGCAAACAGAAAGAAAGCTAAACAGAAAGAAAGATGGAAAGAAAGAAGGATAAACAGAAAAGAACAGAAAGGCGGCTAAACAGAAAGAAAGGTGGCTAAACAGAAAAGAAAGAAGGCTAAACAGAAAGAAAGGAAAGGAAAAACAGAAAAGAAAGAAAAAAGAGAAAGAAAGGCTAGAAATAAGGAACAAATGCAAAAAGAAAGAAAGAAAGAAGGAAAAGTTAAACAGAAAGGTCAAGAGAAAATAAGCAGGAAAAAAGGCAAAACAGAAAAAATAAAGAATCGGGAAAACGTAAAGTCAAGAAATAAGGATGCAAAAAAAAGGAAAGCAAGCAAAGAGAATGATGAAAGAAGGTAAAAGAGAAAGAATGAAAAAGGAAACAGAAAGAAAGGCAAAAAAGAAAGAAAAAAGGCAAAAGAAGGAAACAAAGAAGATGGAAAGAATAAAGTAAAGAGGGTTAACAGTATAAAATACTGGATACTAAAATCCAAATTAGACCCCACCTATGATTAAATATAACTGTGATAAGTGTGCTGCAAATTTAACAGCATAAAGTTTGGTTTCCACTGCTCCAGGAAGTAGATGAGGAATGAGTACATCTCCACTATACCTGTTTCACCACCTTGTGATTACAGAGCCCAAATGATGCTTAAATGAAGAGTCACACAAATGTTTCTGCTTGTGCTGTGTCATGCTAGATGTGGGGTTGCGGCTAAGGTTCCTTGCAGTCGTAAGTTAGCACCAGTACTCCTCCACCGGGCAACAAAATTGAGTGTAGTTGCTAACCTGATGTCTTCTTTGTTATCTGAAATAATATCCTCCAGTCATCTGTCCTTACTGATGTCCTGCGCTCTCCTCTGATTTGCCTCATTATAAGCCCGGCGCACTCCATTGTTTTCAATGGAGCTCCCAACATTCCAATGTTCTAATAATATTTATGTACCTTGTACGATATATTTCATTGGAGCCAATGCAGTGTCTGGGAAGTTTTGTAACAATTTGTTTGCACTATCAATATGCAAGAACACAAGGGGTTTGGATGGCAGTTCTGAATTTGCTTTCTGGAAGGTAGGATTTCACTTTTTCTAGTAGAGAGAGTTGGTGCCAGCCCATCATGAGCTTCTTGATAAAGTGTTCTTTGTAGGGTAGGTCAGTGTTGAAAGAGCATCTAAGAGATCTAGCAATGGTCAATACCTTGTTGTTGAAGCCATCAACGTTCATATTGTTGAGCCAGATTTGAAATAGCTGTTAGACAACAGGAGAAATTCAGTTTGGGTGAGGCTAATTTTCAGATAGGTGCTGGACATTAGGGCTGGACAAAGTGCAGGCCATGTTTGAGGTTTTGGATGCCAGGGGAAAGAATGGGTTTTTATAAAAAAGTTATGTGTTTTTAGTGCATAGTTTAATTTTATGTTGTTAGTGATTACTAGAGGACCAAGAAGCTCCATATAGAGGAAGAAAATGACTGGGAAAGGATGGATTCTTTGAGAGATACCAAAGGTGTGTGATAGATTTTGGAGGTGCCCCCAAGAATATTTTGCCAGTGTTATGCTCGAAGCACATGCTCGCATATTTCTGATTACTGGATATGAGATTGTTAATTACTGGGCATCTGCCAGTTTACATCTTATGACAATGTAAGTGTGCTAAACGATAAGGATCTAGACTGTATTGAAAACGTTTTTAAGTCTAGAACATGCACCTATATATTCAATAAAGACCAGATTTGAAAAGTTGGGGGTGGACTTTATTTATGGTTCAGCCCAGTTGCTCTCAAGCATCCCAGCTTTGTGCGTGAGTCACTCACCTAACCCAGGTTTATACTTTGCAATCTGAGAATTTTCCTTATTTTTTAATGTAATAAGTGGACTTTCTTTGAGCTTCAATAATTGAAGAACCCAGATCCATCCCCTATCTTGAAGGTAAAAGGGTCCAAATTCGTCCCACCCTCGCCTAAGTGGCAATTATTTTCAGAGACAAAATGGCCAACTGACTGGACTCACTGCAGTCCTCTTGTTACCGCAGAGTATTTTTGCTTTCAAATTGCGCAGTGCACGCCTAAATCAGACAAGAGTTTGGGTTAGCTTGGCAGCATTGAATACTAGAAACAGAATTCTTAGCCTATAGCCTTAAAGCCAAGCAGTCGTAGAACCATACGTTGAAAAATATAATTTGGAAAGTGATAAGCAACCCGGCTACAAACTGGCACAAGTTTCTAAACCATGCCCTTGAGGCCCTGGTGGCATGTGAAATATGGACATGTGCCTTACCGGTTCCCGTGACTGCCAAACAAGCAAAGTTAATATAAAGGGAACAGCAAGTACACGCTGTGTAGAAATTAGGGCACAGAGAGTTGGCTTTTATCCTGTACGAGCCAGGGTCCCTCCCACCCTACCTTTTTTTTGCCCCTCAACTTGAGTATGAAAAGTCACCTAATCGGATTGCGTTTTGGATCAATTCCTTTAAATTCTTATTGGTACAGTCGAAGGAACCTGGATGACTCTGATAGACAATGTCGCCTCTGTGCAAAGGGAGAGGAATCTTTGACACATGTACTCCATGTGATCCTGCTAAGGAAGTTCTGGCTTCAGCCGGTATGTTGTATTTGAAAATTTAGGACTTGTCAACTCACTGTAGAAGCATGTCTGAGAGGCAATCACCTCAGCTAGCTGCCTGCTTTGTGACATTGAAGAAATCTTTAGTCGCTTTATTTGCCTCTCTCCAGGCCCCTGATTCAGCCCCATGCTGAATCTCTCACCTATAATGACTAATCTGGCAGGGTTGTGAAGGCTTGGCAACTAACACTCCCTTCAATCAGATGACAAACGGCAGATGAAGGAGAGCTTTTAAATTGCGTAGGAATGGATCCCTCATTATTAATACTTTCTTAATCCATCTGATCTTAATTTGTTACCCTTTTATTATTTGTATACACTAGTATTTTTCCTTATTTAACTGTGTATCCTTCCCCTGTTGTGGGCTCCTTGATTTTCATTGACCGTGCATTGATGTAACAAGGACTACTATTCCTAAAATGCAAAGAAAATCCTGGACTGGATGAGGGACTTGCATGGATCTTGGAAACTTTAGCGCCCTTACCATACTATTGTACTGGACAATCTATATAGCGCTTATTATCCCTATGTGCTGGAACTAAAGCGCTTTCTTTTACGCGGGTAGCATGCTACCCTGTGCAGGGTGTGTAGTTGGTAAAGTGTTATCTATGCTTTTGTCACATATGGTAAATATTCCCTTGTGTGTGATGATCACAGAGGCGTGGTTATGGCATTTGGGAGGAGTTTTGCAGCCGCTTTGATGTTCTCAGTGAGCCGCGCAGCCACTGAGAACATCAAAGCGGCCGCGAAACTGCTCACCATTTGCCACCCCCTCCCTTATCCTACTTCCTGCTTGTTTACAAGGGCACATTGTTCATGACATGTCCCCTTGCAACCAGCTACACTCTATCAACTGCTTTCATTTTCTCTTCATTGCCTTCTCACATACACTACAAATGCCTGAACATGGAAATATAGCGCGGTAAAGGATCAATCATTGACAAATGTATGTGTGCGAATTATGGCGGTGCTACGATTGTATAGGCCCAGGATGAATGGACGCTGATAATGAACGTTGACTTATTGCTTCCGTCCTTCCCTTATCTTTCAATTTTTAATTTTCTTCCTTTAATTCCTACATATTTTTTCCATCTCTGTCCATTCCACTGTTGTTTTCTTCATGCTATTCTTTCCCCCCTTCATTTCCTCCTTCTTGTCTTTATTTTTCTTTAATGTTTTTCCCTTCCCTTCTTACTTTCCTGCACCACTTTCTGTTTGACTCTTTTCTTCCAACTCTCCCCGCTTTTTTTCATCTTCATCTGTTCATTGCTTTCTTCATTTCCTACCTTCAGTTTCAGTTTTCGGGCTCTTTCTTTCCCATGACTCATTTTCTTTTACCCTCTCTTTCTTTCTTTTCTATTTATCGCCTATTCTTTCCCTTTTTTCCCTTTCCTAACATCCTTCCTTCATTCCTGCATCGTCCTACCTGTCTTTTGTAACAACCTCTAGCTTTTCCTCCTATTGCACATCTTCATTTTCTAATGCTTTATTCTGCATAATTTCTCTCTCTCTCGCCGCCTCACTCTCTCTACAAGAGGTCATCTCAGGAAATTGTATATTTGTCTTTTTGATGGATGTTTTAGCTAAGCAAAACTAATCCGAGCCACAGCAAACAGTGACTTGAAACAGTGTGCTGATGTGCCAGGCGTGCTGCTGGAGCCCGCTTTGATATCGGCAGTCGGCCGGGCAGCGCCGCTGTGCCCCCTAGTGTCGCAGCGTGGGCTCCTATAACGCCACTGCGTATCTTGCCTCCTTGGAAAAACAGGTACAGAAGGCAGCAGCCAGGAGCATGTCCCGGTATACATGATACTGTGAACTCTGAAGGGCCAAGTTGCGGCTGATGGCATTTATCTTGACATGTGAAACCGACCCATGCTGTAAGGCACAGTGAAGACGCAGCCTCGCAGTGACACCGCCCTCTTATGTTAGGATCTCAGTAGAGCAGTGTCTCGCCCAAACACATGTTCAGAGTGGACTTTTTTCGTTGTTGCAATTTTATATAGCGGGGAGGTTAAAGGATTTGCCCAAAATCACAGGGAGCTTGAGCCTCCCACCAGACTCGAACCTGGTTCCCCAGCTTGTAAGTCAGCTGCTCTAGCCGTTAAGCCATATCTTTAAATACTGAACCAAATATTTGCCTCCTAGTACATTATTCCCATTTCCCCCCTCCCCTTGCACCATTCTCCCCTCTGGCGTGCACCCTTCTCACCCTCCCCTTGCACCTTTCTCACCCTCCCCTTGCAGCCTTCTCATCTCTCCCTTGCACCCATCTCCTCGCTGCCTTGAAACCTTCTCCTCTGTGCCTTGCACCCTTCTCCCCCTCCCCCTTGCACCCTTCTTCCCTCTGCCTTGCACCCTTCTCCCCCTCCCCATTGTACCCTTCTCCACAACCACCTTGCACCCTTCTCCCCTCTGCCTGGAACCCTTCTCCCCTCTGCCTTGAACCCTGCTCCCCTCTGCCTTGCACCCTTCTCCTCTCTGCCTTGCACCCTTCTCCCCTTCCCCTTGCACCTTTCTCCCCCTCCGACGTGCACCCTTCTCTACCTTGCACCCTTCTTGCACCGTTCTCGCCCTCTGCCTTGCACCCTTCTCACCCTCTGCCTTGCACCCTGCTCGCCATCTGCCTTGCACCCTTCTCCGCCTACCCCTTGCACCCTTCTCCCCCTCCCCCTTGCACCCTTCTCCCCCTTCCCCTTGCACCCTTCTCCCCCTCCGCCTTGTACCCTTCTCCACCTCCACCATGTTATGGTATGTTGTCAAGTCCGAGCCCTCCGCACTCTATCTGTCTATCTATCTATCTATCTATCTATCTATCTATCTATCTATCTATCTATCTATCTATCTATCTATCTATCTATCTATCTATCGCCCACACTCTATCTATCGCCCACACTCTATCTATCTATCTATCCATCTATCTATCTATCTATCTATCACCCTCACTCTAACTATCGCCCTCACTCTATCTATCTATCGCCCTCACTCTATCTATCTATCGCTCTCTATCTATCTATCGCTCTCTATCTATCTATCTATCTATCTATCTATCTATCTATCTCTATCTATCTATCTATCGCCCTCACTCTATCTATCTATCTATCGCCCTCACTCTATCTATATATCTTTCTATCTATCTATCTATTGTTCGCCCTCACTCTATCTATCTATCTATCTATCTATCTATCTATCTATCTATCTATCTCCCTAACTCTATCTATCTTTCTATCGTCCTCTATCTATCTATCGCCCTCACTCTATCTATCTATCTATCTATCTATCTATCTATCTATCTATCTATCTATCTATCTATCTATCTATCACAATCTATCTATCTATTTATCGCAATCTATCTATCTATCTATCTATCTATCTATCGCCCTCACTCTACCTATCTATCTATCTATCGCCCTCACTCTATCTATATATCTTTCTATCTATCTATCTATTGTTCGCCCTCACTCTATCTATCTATCTATCTATCTATCTATCTATCTATCTATCTCCCTAACTCTATCTATCTTTCTATCGTCCTCTATCTATCTATCGCCCTCACTCTATCTATCTATCTATCTATCTATCTATCTATCTATCTATCACAATCTATCTATCTATTTATCGCAATCTATCTATCTATCTATCTATCTATCTATCTATCGCCCTCACTCTACCTATCTATCTATCTATCGCCCTCACTCTATCTATCGCCCTCTATCTATCTATCTATCTATCACCCTCACTCTATCTATCTATCTATCTATCTATCTATCTATCTATCTATCTATCTATCTATCTCCCTCACTCTATCTATCTATCTATCTATCGCCCTCACTCTACCTATCTATCTATCTATCTATCGCCCTCACTCTATCTATCGCCCTCTAGCTATCTAGCTATCTATCTATCTATCTATCTATCTTTCGCCCTCACTCTATCTATCTATCTATCTATCTATCTATCTAGCGCCCTCACTCTATCTATCGCCCTCACTCTATCTATCGCCCTCACTCTATCTATCGCCCTCACTCTATCTATCTATCGCCCTCACTCTATCTATCTATCGCCCTCACTCTATCTATCTATCGCCCTCACTCTATCTATCTATCGCCCTCACTCTATCTATCTATCGCCCTGACTCTATCTATCGCCCTCACTCTATCTATCTATCTATCACCCTGACTCTATCTATCGCCCTCACTCTATCTATCTATCGCCCTCACTCTATCTATCTATCGCCCTCACTCTATCTATCTATCGCCCTCACTCTATCTATCTATCGCCCTGACTCTATCTATCGCCCTCACTCTATCTATCTATCTATCACCCTGACTCTATCTATCGCCCTCACTCTATCTATCTATCTATCGCCCACACTCTATCTATCTATCGCCCTTATTCTATCTATCGCCCTCACTCTATCTATCTATCGCCCTTACTCTATCTATCTATCTATCTATCGCCCTCACTCTATCTATCGCCCTCTATCTATCTATCTATTGCCCTCACTCTATCTATCTGTCTATCTATCGCCCTCTATCTATCTATATATAGCCCTCACTCTATCTATCTGTCTATCTATCGCCCTCACTCTATCTATCTATCGCCCTTACTCTATCTATATATCGCCCTCACTCTATCTATCTATCTATCTATCGCACTCTATCTATCTATCTATCTATCTATCTATCTATCTATCGCCCTCACTCTATCTATCTATCTATCTATCTAGCGCCCTCACTCTATCTATCGCCCTCACTCTATCTATCGCCCTCACTCTATCTATCGCCCTCACTATATCTGTCTATCTATTGCCCTCACTCTATCTGTCTCTCTATCGCACTCACTCTATCTATCGCCATCAGTCTATCTATCTATCTATCTATCTATCTATCTATCTATCTATCGCCCTCACTCTATCTATCTGTCTATCTGTCTATCTATCTATCTATCTATCTATCGCCCTCACTCTATCTATCTATCTATGTATCTATCTATATATCGCCCTTACTCTATCTATCGCCCTCTATCTATCTATCTATCTATCTATCTATCTATCTATCTATCTATCTATCGCCCTCACTCTATCTATCTATCGCCCTCACTCTATCTATCGCCCTCACTCTATCTATCTATCTATCTATCGACCTCACTCTATCTATCTATCGCCCTTATTCTATCTATCGCCCTCACTCTAACTATCTATCGCCCTTACTCTATATATCTATCACCCTCACTCTATCTATCTATCGCCCTCTATCTATCTATCTTTTGCCCTCACTCTATCTATCTGTCTATCTACCGCCCTCACTCTATCTATCTATCGCCCTCACTCTATCTATCGCCCTCACTCTATCTATCTATCGCCCTTACTCTATCTATCTATCGCCCTCACTCTATCTATCTATCTATCTATCTATCGCCCTCTATCTATCGCCCTCTATCTCTCGCCCTCACTCTGTCTATCTGTCTATCTATCGCCCTGACTCTATCTGTCTATCTATCCCACTCACTCTATCTATCTCCATCACTCTATCTGTCTGTCTATCTATCTATCTATCTATCTATCTATCTATCTATCTATCTATCTATCGCCCTCACTCTAGCTATCTGTCTATCTATCTATCGCCCTAACTCTATCTATCTATCTATCTATCTATCTATCTATCTATCTATCTATCTATCTATCGCCCTCACTCTAGCTATCTGTCTATCTATCTATCGCCCTAACTCTATCTACTGCACTCACTCTATCTATCGCATCACCACAGCATCACTCAGCACCATCACCGCATCACTCAGGGGCACCACAACATCACTATGCGCTACCACAGCATCACTGAACGCCACAGCATCACTCGTCGCCACCACAACATCACTCTGCGCCACCACAGCATCAATCTGTGCAGCCATTCAACACAACTGGTTCAAATATGTTCTCTCAATGTTTCAAGCTTTATTACAAATGTCACAAAAAGATGTTAATATTTCACTTATGTGCTTGGATTTTCGTCACAATAAAATACACTGAACATAATCTTCACAAAAGTTATTTACAGAAGTTTAAGCTATTGCCATTATAAATTACAATAACTTTTATTTAAGTATTAATTATTAAAAAAATAATAAAACCCATTGTTATTTGTAATATCAATACATCTAAGTCACGTAAATACAACACATATTGCATTACAAATGCTATAGGTGTCACATTTGCGAAAGTTAAAACTATTGGCATTGTTAATGACAAAGCTATTAATTTCGCTATTTTCCAAACCAACACATAAATAAAAAATGTGTCATTTACAATACCAATAGCTCAAACTTTCATAATGCGAGACCTATTGCATTGCAAATCCTTGTTAATCATTGTGAGATGTCAAGAATGAGATGTCAAGATTGAGTCATGGTATTAACTAGTTGGGACGCGCAGTTGTACATTTTTGCTGTAGAAAGAGTAACACACAGAAAATATAAAAATCTGTGTCTCCACAACTCATCCGGTATAAATATATTGTGAGAGGAAGTGATAAAAGTATCTAGATGTCGCTCATTCAACTCACACGCAGCCATTGAGACTATGTGGTGTGCGGTTAAAATTACAGCCTCTTGCTGAACTAAGTTTTGCCAATGGGGCCAGGACTCTCGATCACCCGTGTGTGTCCTTAGCGTGCAGGGCGGCATTGGGAACGAGGCTTGTAGTGCACTGCACACACCCCAAAAGTTCCCTTACCTTTCGGTCCCAGCGCCATTGCGCCTAGCACACGCTCTGTCTCGCCTAGGCCATACTTGAAAGCGGTGTCCAGCTGGTTAAACCCCCGCGCCGTGAACTCCTGCACCGCTTCGGCACTTCCGCTCTGATCCAAACTGGTGCCGAAGGCCATGGTACCCAGGACGGTGTTCGGTAAGGACCGCGCCATGACTGCTAAGGAGGAAGCGGATCGGGACATCTAAAGGGCAGCCAGTATTGCCAGATTTTATAAAGAGCTTTCTCTAGCCCGAAGCCAACCAAAAAGTAGCCCAATATTGTTCCTTTAAGGAAGGAGGGGCAGGGACAGCCTCAAGCAGGCAGTAAATGCAGATTTGTGGCCGGATCGTCTCATAGCTGCCAAGGTTTCAGATTGCTTACGTGTGACATTTTAATAATTTTAGTGTATGAATGAATGACATTCAATGATTATGAGTGACACTTTCTCGTGAACAAAACCAAGCAAGGAAGACAGGGAAACATAGAAATATGGGAAATTACAACCATTTGAGCAACAGGAAACTCTAAGAAGATCTTAAAACAGCTCCAAAATACCACGAATGAAAGGGCATTGACTTTGCAGGAGGGCCTCATAGTTATAAATGAATGCCAAACTGCTGGGAATATTTTACTGGTTTATTGAAGTAGAAGAGCTTGTGAAGAAGTGCACCACAGCTGCAGATCCCGGGTCCCAACTAACAAACTACCAAAGATCTAGACTGTGTGCTGAGCACAATCTAGTACAGAACTGTGAGCAGAGCTGTAACTTACAGGCTCAGAATGATGACGTGGCTCGGACTACATTGAATAAAATTAGGTGAGAAATACCTTGTCACTAGTGTGAGTGACAGAGCAGAGCCAGAACATCCTAATTCCTCCCCTTGCATTTTCGGTGGCTCATCCAGCAGCCTGAATCTCATTTACCTCTGTGTGTTTGTCCTCCACTTCATGATCAGCTTGCACTCACTCCCTCTGCCCGAGACTGAAAAAAGGGACACTTCTAAGCGGTTCTCTAACCAGACATGAATTTTCCACCATATAAAAGGTTTTGGGGGCCTCTTCCCTACTGATACAGGGAATGTTCACTGCAGAAGTTCAGTGTGCGTCCATTAGCTTTGCTAAAACAAAGCAGGACATCTCACGCACCTGTGTGCATCTGACTGCTCCTTGAGGCTCCCCAGTCAGCCCCACTATTCCTGCCTAATGACGCAAACCAGGGGGTATAATTCTTTAAACATCCATCCACTGTAAGTCGGTAAAGTAAGCACTTCCACGTTTATAGCTTAAGTGAAACAACTTCTATCATGTAGTGAGAGGGTTTTCACAAATAACACACCAAACTTGAATTAGTGAGTGTTTCTCCATCTTTGGTCCAACCACTGCTAGTGAAACGTCTTATTTTTTTTTTAACTCTTTTTTTATTAATCAAGGTCTCATACAATACATAGCAATGATCAGAAGAAACATAGCAAACATCAGTACATATCACTTTGAGCGGACACAGTAGTGACAGACTGTAGAGTAATTCAGACGGCATTAAACCATCCCCGCCCGCTCAGCCCGGTATCTACGCCAGGGCCCACACACTTTCCATTTCTTGACACACTCTCTGGATTTGTAGACGGTCTCCTCCGCGCTCTGGCACCAATCCAGGTCCCTGATCCATTGCTCCCACTGAGGGGGCGCCCGCGCCCCCCAGTTGCGGGCAATGTTTCGCTTCGCCACTCCTGCGGCCGTAGCTAGCCATATCTCATTATACCTAGACCAGTCAGTAGCCCCTCTTATCATTAACAGCAGCCACCTCGGATCCACCGGCACTGACTATCTCACCACTACCTCCATTGTTTGCGCAACTTTGGTCCAGTAAGGCACTATGTACGGACAGTCCCAGAGTATGTAGAAGAAGGTCCCCTCACCCTGGCAGCCCCTCGCACACAAAGGCGACAAGCACCTCCCCCAGGAAAACAATTGGGTGCTTGCATAATACACCCGATGGAGTATTTTCAACTGCACTAGGCGAAACCTAATCCTAATCGCAATTTCACGAGGGCTCTGCACTGCTTTCTGCCAATCGTTGTCTTCTAGGCAGCCAATATCCCCCTCCCATCTCTCCCTCAGAGTCACTAGGGGGTCAGGCATGTTATTAATGAGCTTGCGGTAGATGGTAGAGGTAGGCTTTTCCGGAATGGGATCAAGAAGGAGTCTGTCCTCCAGAAACGTCTTATTTTGACATCACAACTATTAAGAATTGTCTTTAAGCTTATGAATAGTTTGATCCCTCTGCATTTCAGTAAGAGAACGCCAAATTGTGTAGAATTCAATTGTTACTGGTTGTTTACTGTAGAGGTGCCATTTTGCACCATTAAGAGATTTGGGAACTATCAAAAGAAGGATTTAGCGTCTATCTAAGCACTCATCTTTGTACATAGATCTCTGAATGGCAAATGCCTCATAGGATTCACGTATGTGTTTAAATACAGAAAGCAGTCTATTCCATTCTGTTATAATACGGCTATGTTGTAAAAAAATAATCTATACTACTATTATAAAGAGAGAACCCAAACCTTTGAGGCGGGTAATCTAAAAAAGTACTGCACCCAATACACCATTGTAAAGGGGAGCTGCAGCAGATGGACATAGGCTATTCATCTGGACACCATATACATTACAAAGGGGAAGCGACCTTAGTGGTAAAGTAGTCCCTTGGGGGCGTTGGCCTTGTCGATGGGCATGTGAAAGTAGCGTGGGCGTGTCAAATAAAACTTCGTGGGCGTTACCGTTGTCAGAGGGGCCGAGGCTGACATCAAGTAAGGGGCGCAGCTTGAAAATAAATACATGGCCACCGAATTCACTGTGCAAGGCCATTCCCCCTACTTTAATGATAACACTCACACTATTTGCGGCGCTAAGTAATACAGAAGTACGCTCATTTGTGACCCTCAGCGTTCTTTCGCATACGGGGGCACGCTTAAAGAAAGGGGCGCGGCTTTCACAACCGTCCCATCATGCAACATAACTCATAACACGCAGTACTTGCGCAGATAAATAAAAGAAAGCTTTCGCCATTTGTCAAGCTCGGACGTTGTCAGAGGGGGCTCACCTAAAACAAAAGAGGCGCGGCTTTGTCACGCAAGGAAGGCACTCGCCGGAACATTAACGGTAATTTACTCATAAGAGTCACACAAATTACTTTATATGTTGCGGACATCTTTTCCACACTCAACAAACCTAAAATAACTTCAGTGACTCAGCGTTCACTCGCCGCCATCAGCGTTAGCACTGTAACACTCACAGTACTTGTGGCGCGAAGGAAAACAAAGCTTTCATCAATTCGGAAACGCGCACATTCTCACTGGGGGATGCACTCTTAACAAGTCAAGCCGCTTGACATTAACTCTGTGGTGGGCCTCGCCATTCTCTAAGGTGGCTGACCTACAAAGAAGCCGGTCTATGAGGGGGCTGACATACAACCAAAAAAAGTCAGGGGCCACACTTTAAGAAGCGCACACCTGTACAACGCCGGGACGGGCTGCTAGTAATAATAATAAGCCTAAAGGCACACTAGGTAAGTTTACATTTAAAGTCTTAAAGCCATTTTATTTCACATTTATACTTGCATGTGCCTGTACAAGAACCCCTCAGAGAGTGTGGTGCTAAAGCAGTTTCTGAGCTGCAATGTGCTTAACCTTGCAATCTCTACCTGTGTACAGAGAAGACTTTTCCGTGAATCCCAGATAATTAACACTTCTTAGTTTCGAAAGCTCTGCTTGTGCTTTTCGCTCAGCCTTTCTGTCGGCCGAATCCCTCTCCTTCAACTGAACAGGGTGTGGGCGGGCCACAGAAAACCCTTTACTCATCAGTGTTGCCAGATTGGGCTATTTCCCGCACAAATGGGTGACATTTTTAGGTCTTCCCTACGCAGCGTGCAAGCGCTACTTAGGAGGGGACCTCTTGCTATCGCGCAGGACTTTTGCTTAAACTATGCATGTTTTGCAGTTGTTTGTATTTGCAACTCGTGCACGTTTGGCGTTTCCCTTGCGGGAGCGAGCAGCAGCACCATCTCTGTGCAATTATCGCCCTGCCACTGCTTGCTTCCGTGAGGTAAACGCCAAACGTGCACAAGTGGCAATAGACAACTGTTGGTGCATGGCTGCACGTCGCTTTATCTTTCGCGGCCCCGCTACCTGCTGTGGCATTCTTTGTGGTGTTTTTTGTAAATAATGAAGCCGTATTTGCTCAGTCGTAAAATTTTTACAAACATGTTTTTATTTGTAATTACTAATTTTTTTCTGAAATTCTGTACACGAGGTAAACTAGAACACAAGACTAGAGCCGAATGGGGCATTGGCTTTACTCCCCCAGCGTCCCGGTCAAAATCCAGTTTGCCGCCTGCCTTCCTTTGAAAATATTTCTTGTACCCTCTACTTGATTTGATAGTGATACTGTCTTACAGCACCCTTCCTCCTACTGCAGAATTACGTGTTGACAGGCTCCACAAAAACTCATTAGACCTATCTTTGCACCAACGTTGGAAGCACTACTGCATGAACTATACAGACATCTCTAGCTGCTTCCCAATATGTCAGCGCCATGGCCTGGGCCTCGTACTCTCAGGATAATGGCTTCCCTCCCCTGGCCTTACAGGTGGAGACTCGGACACGGAGTAGACCAGTACACCGAGCAGTCAGAAGGGGGGATTGCCGAGTACCAAGTACAGGGAAGTCCAGTTCAGTGCTTGTTGGAAAGTTTGCAGTAAGGTAGTTGTCCAAGGGTTTAGGGGCTAGCATACCAGCTACATGGAGAGTAAAGGACCCCAATTTGGACATGTTGCAGGGTGGAAATGAGAGTGCCAAGCAGTGTTGGAAGTGAGAATGAATAAGTTGGCTATGCATGGGTTTGACCTTGGTAAGGATGAGACACGTACAGGGCATTGTGTTTTTGTCAGCTGACCCTCCCTGAAATTGGTGTGGAGGCTTGCAGGAAAAACAAGCATTGGCATAGCCAATAGGTCTCGTTTTTGGGACCTTATAAGTATTTAGTTATGCAGCACAATATCTTTGGTGCAACATCAACTGTTGCATGGCTACACACTTATAAGGTCCCAAAGGCGAGACCTATTGGCTATGCCAATGCTTGTTCCCAATTGTGCAGGAAAACCCAAACCTGGCGGGGGGTTACTTTTTTGGGCTGGGAATCAGCCAGTGTGCGCAAAATAGTGGCTGGGGCGGTGCCGACCATGAAACGAGTCTGTGTGGCTACAGTCTGCGCCTACCAGAGTGGCTCAGACATGTGTTGGCAAGGTCCATATGGTCCATTGCCGAATGAGCGTGCAGCGCGCTGACAAGGTGACTGTGATTGGAGTAGGACCCCCACCATAGCCAGCCTCTGCGCACATGACCCTACCCCGTGACTGTACTGTCTGAGAGTGACTGAGCACAACGTATGACAGTTGCTCCCCCCGAGACTTGAGGCGGCTGGCTGCCAGGGCCGTTTCTACCATTAGGCAAGACTAGGCGGCCGCCTAGGGCGGCAAAAGGGGGAGGGCAGCATAAAACATGAGTTTGGGAATCCCAGCCAAGTGAATCAGGAGCGGCGCCTTTCCTGTATTACTATTTTTCAGCAATGAACTGCCTGGTGCTACCACACCCAATCCTGCTTAGTGTTAGTGCCACTGACATGATGGCCCTGTGGCATTATTTGCAGAAGATCACACTGTTCTATCATCTTGAATTGGCGCCCTCCGCCAGAGTAGGGCGGCAGGCCCCTGTCAGGTCTGTGCACTTGGACAGACTCTGTTGGACTATGACTCACCCCCCACGCATGGCTGCACCCCGGAGACTACTGACTTCGTAATAGTTACAAACAACGTGACGCAGTCACACAGCACGTCGTGTTCATACAAAGCGCGCTTTTATTCCAAAATGCCAGCTTACTGCCTAAACCAAACCCCCTGTCTTTTCAGGCCTGGCAGAGCCCCCAGGGGGGCGAATGGAGGTTCGTGCCCATAGTGAAGCACCTCACCCTCCACTACGGAGAGAGCAGGGGCGTGCAGGGTGTTTGGCACCCGGAATACTGGAGCCGCTCTCCTTGTACTGGGCCATCTTCCGCAACTGGGAGAAGGCGGCGCGGAGCTCCGGCGGGCAGGTGAGTCAAGGACAGAGGGGCACGTAATGCAAGTGTGTCCAGGACAGCAGAAGCCGCAACATAGAGTGTCCTAGCTGGACAAGCAGTGCACAGTGTGTACAGGATAAGTGTGGCCTGCAGTACAAGAGTGTCCAGTGTGAGTCCAGGTTAGTAGGGCATGCTTGGCCCGCAGTGCAAGTGTGTCCAGTGTGCAGTGTGAGTCCAGCTAGGGCCCGCTGGGCCTGCAGTGCAAGTGCACCCAGTGCGCAGTGTGAGTTCAGGGTAGTAGAGCCCGCTGGGCCCACAGTGCAAGTGTGTCTAGTGCGCAGTGAGAGTCCAGGGCAGAGGGGCACGCTTGTCTCTATGTCCAGGATAGCATGCAACGCCACGCAGAGTGTGTCATAGCTGCACAAGCAGTGCACAGTGTATCCAGGATAGTGTGGCCTGCGATGCAAGTGTGTCCAGTGCGCAGTGCAAGTCCAGGCTAGTAGGGCCCGCAGTGCAAGTGTGTCCAGGATAGTACGCAACGCCATGCAGAGTGTGTCATAGCTGGACAAGCAGTGCACAGTGTGTCCAGGATAATGTGGCCTGCAGTGCAAGTGTGTCCAGTGCGAGGTGAAAGTCCAGGGCAGTAGGGTCCGCTGGGCCCACAGTGCAAGTGTGTCCAGAACAGCAAGGCCCGTAAGTACAGCATGTGTCCAAGATAACAGGTCATGCCAGGCAGGGTGTCCAGGGTGTCAAATCCCGCAGTCAGTGTGTGACCGGGATAGCTGGTAACTCAGGGCAGAGGGTGCTCAGGATCGAACATAAATTGCAGAATTTGTCCTGACTAGAATAAACGTGATGGCGGTATTAAAACGCCCTTGCATCCGGACCGGGTTCTCAGGGGACCTCTTCAGCAGTGCTGCCCTGCAGAGGCCCCTCTCGCATCTCACTACCCGGATTCAGCAGGACTTCCAGTCTGGAGATCTCCGCGTGTGCAGGTAGGAGTCGCGTCACAGTGTGACACGCTCACCCCCTCCTTCAGACGATGTCACTATCCCTGTCTCACCTTCTTCTACCCAGTGTCCTCCCGCCAACTATACCCCAGTCACACCACCTCCTTCTAGCCCTGTCACACCCATCTCTCTCTTGCCCCCTTGTTGTGTGGCGATTTAGATTTGGTATGCATTTTCCTGATTCATGCCCTTATATAGGCATAGAAATCAAGCCCTTACTTAGGCATAGCCGATGCAGCCCAAATACAGGCATGGCTACTTCCATCCGGTCATCCACATCACAATGATTTCTTGGAAAACCATACTCTTAAGCTGAAGGGATTTCCCCTAGCCTGAATAGTGATTTCTCCAAGAAACTCATTATTATGCATGTACAACTTATTCCTTAGGGGTTCATCCATGACATTCATATGCCCGACTTTATGTCAAAGCTGGCATTCCTAAACACCTTCAAGGTATAAATATACCTTCACTTGCTATAGCAAAACACAGTGTGGTTCGGTGCAGTTCGACTACCTACTTGCACGACGCAGATCGCTACAGCAAGTGCCGAAGGAAGTCAACTCTCCAGCTGACGCACTGATCAGAAGCTGTCATCCTCTGCCGAGAAATCCAGCTCCAGTGTTTCTGACTCCCCTTGTGGGGTGTTGGGAAATCGAGTCCGTGAAAGAGATACCAACCTCTCTCATTCTAAGGTATGGAGCTGATTAGAACCTAGAGAAACCTTTGGCAATTCTTGGCAAAAACTAAACCTATGCTAAAGACCACACTTACTTCTTCCCTCGTACTAGATCTAGGTTAGGTACATTGGGGTAGGTGTATTTTAGAAGCACCAGTTGAGCATTTTAGCCTGTGTTATTTATGTATGTATTTTTATATATCATAGCACCAGACACTGCTATTACAGTATTATTTTATACTACTGTTTAGGCTGTACGCATTATACTTTACATTCTGTCTAACAATTGTAGCAGTTCACCTTTCTTGCATGAGAAAGAAGACTGTTCAATAAATCTTTTATTGAATTGCTTGTCTCTATTTTTCTCTGCAACTCTGTAGAAACGAAGCATGCACAATTGACTGAGTAAAATAGGTATCTATTGTTTCCACAACTCTGAAGATACGTTTTATTCTTGGGAAACAAGCTGTAGGATACGAACCCTCAAGTGAAGGCAAAAGCCTGGCAACAAACTTTCTAGAGAAATGTGCGCCGCTCCAACCTCCAAAAACTCTGAAAAACTTACATTCGATTCTAGGTTTCCTAAATTTCGGAAGAACTTACATTCTAAATTACGCAGAAAGGCTTAAACCTCTTTACAAATTAATCAAAACTGATTTTAAATCAGTTAATTGGACAAAAAAACACACAGAAATGTTGTGTTCATTGCAAACAGACATGTTAGCAACAAAACATTTGCAAACACGCATAAACGTATGCAACTTAGTGATCCGAATCATTCCAGGACAATGCGGATTCACGTACTTAACTTTTAACGAAGGTGAAAAAGTACCAATAGCTTATAAACCACACTTGTACACACAAGCAGAAATGAATTTCACTTCAACAGAAAAAATTCTGACAGCAGTTCAGACTGCTGTAGCAAAAGAGAGAGCCCTCGCACAGGGTAAACGCATTATGGTCGATACACCTGTACCTGCCTTAGAGGCAGTGACAAAAGCGAGAATTCCAAATGCTAAAGCTTTACATCCGAGATGGATACAATGGGTTAATTCTCTTGCTGCAACATACGTTGAATACGTTTTTGATCCTTATTTGAAAACACAAGCATTTCTACAGTACGAACAAGAATGGTCTCTGCCTACTGAAATTCTGCCTCTAGAGCAGTATGAATGTATAATTTATACTGACGGATCAGCTCAACCCGCTATGATTGGTAAACAAGCCTATAGGGCGGCGTGCGCGATCGTTAAAGGTCACTGATGCAATGGCAAATTCCGACCAATGGTCACTAAAACGCAATCTCTAGGCGATTGTACAGCTCAGCGAGCTGAACTACATTGCACAGCTCAGCGAGCTGAACTACAAGCATTCAAGTTGGCGCTAGAGAATACGGACCGCGAATTCCCCACACTCATAGTGTGCAATTCGTATTATTGTGTTCAATCGTACAATGAGCATAAACTGCTTTGGGAACAAGTAGTTCAGTTACGACACGGACTACAAAACACTCCCGTGATACATACGCTGAGTCATCAATGTGATGGCATTCACGTTGCAGGGAATTCATTGGCTGATGAAGCCGGGAAGGCAGCTGTGCAAACGGATTCCGTAGCTGCAATCACTCGTAGCAAAATAATGCTAGCTGTCAATGCTTCAAGCAAAGACAGTGATAAAACATTACCGAAGGGGTTTCCACTCAAATACTCGTACATAACTGATGCGAACAGTGTTCTGTTTTCTCAAATCCCTGGAGTAGGGGATAGAGTAATTCTAAACATGGAGCATAGATTAGGACTAATTTTAGCAGCACATGAAGGGCTCGCCTCTGCACATGCAGGTGTTTCCGCGACAGTGTCATTATTAAAACAGAGATACTGGTGGCCGCGCATGAGGAAACAAACCAGAAACTATGTTTTGGAATGTTAAATATGCCAAAAGATGAAAGTCTCTACTGTGAAACGTCCTGCGCAGACGCCCCTGTTAATTTCAGACAACCATTAGCTTGCGTTTACCTGGACCACTGCGGTCCCCTACAGAGGGATGGTAACTATAAATATATCATGGTTGCAGTAGATTCTTGTTCAAGGTTCATTTGGATGTGGCCTCAGCGCTCGGCTGACGCTCGAACTGTTATAAAAGATTTTCGAGTCTTTATCGGCACATATGCAGTTGGCAAGTTACGTTCTGACCAGGGTCCTGCGTTTAGCTCTCGAGCTTACAAGGAGACCATGGTCAAATTGGGCATTGTATTGCGGTACTCTAGTCCATTCCATCCTGAGGGAAATTCGGGTGTGAAGAGAAAAAACCAGGACATAAAGCAATCTATAACAGCTAGGGTATTAGGTTCGGGTGACGGGTGGCTCAAACATTTAATAGGTGTCCAACGTAGTCTTAATAATTTTCCAAGAAGTTCTCTAGGGGGTATCACTCCATATAAGTTATTTTTTAGGACTAGGATGCTGATTGCGGACCTTGATTGTCAGACATCAGTGGGGACCAGAAAGATTTTGATATCAAAGATCGTTTGGCTGTTTTACAGGACTTAAAAGAAATAAGAACGAAACAAAGTATTGTGATCCTGAAAGCCACCACCACTGAGGAAAAACCGACCGTCCCAGCAAGGCCTGTCTGGATTCCTAAGCTTGGGGATCTAGTCAGAGAAAAGATTGCGGATAAGAAGGAATTTGGGCCTTCTTACAGACAACCAGTACCTGTTCTAGCAGTCCACGGATCAAGAACAGTATTACTGCCGCCCCTTGCTGGTAAAAAGGAGAACAGGTTTGTGTCCATCGACCTGGTCAAGCCACATCATGTGGGTGATAATAAGCAGTAGGCCAAGTGGACTCCGCCAAAGAGCAGGGGCTCTAGCTACAATCCAAGAGGTTCAAATTGAGAGACTCATCACCTTTGAAGAATCTGCAGTACGAAATGAAGGACTAAGCAACAAAGCTATGGAACTTGTACCTCTTGAGACCCAAATAACAGTTTGTCAAGAAACACCTGTCTACAATGAAGTAGCTTCTGACTACACAAATGTAACAAGTGATCCTGAGGTTCCAGTGATTTCAACGAATCCTGATGCAATCACAATAATTGACCAAACTGCCTCTGGCTATTTCATTAACTTTGATACGTTTTCCGAGGATCCCAGGGAGCCTGAAATGAGGCCAGTAAAAAGAACTTTGAAAAGAATAAGGTACAGACCTTTTTCATCACCAGGAAAAGACTTGTCTGGTTTCACCATGGATTGAACTTTGGATTGTGTTGGGTGTACTTTTTCTTCTACTTTGGTTGACTCTGGTAATACCTTTGGGAATGCTGATAAATGGAAGATATGTCAAAATGGACACAGCAAGTAAGAACATCAACTTACCCCTCAAGCCACACAAATCATCCCATCATGAACAAAGAGACTTGTCATCAGTGAACATCACAGCTGTTCTTATACCTGGGGGTATAGCTTGGGACAGAACTGATGATGACATTTTGGGCCTTTCGGAGCTGTTGAAGATTCCACACTAAATCAAGATTCCATTAAGTGACTTTGTTTCATCTAGTACCTTTTCTGATGATTGGGACTTCAAGACTGTTAATAATATGATGTCAGACCTAGAAATGTCTGAAGTATTAATAAATCATGAATATTTAGAAGGTTCATCAGACTATGAACAAATGTATTGTTATAATCACTATGGTCATCATTTCTTGCACAAATCTGCAAATCCTAGAAATGTATTCATGTATAACCAATGGGATCATTGTCCTACACCACCAAAGGGTAGCTCAAAAAATTTGCAAGGAAATTTCCGTACTTTTCAGGGTTCAATGTATCCAATGCTGAATCATTTTACTTTAAAAATGTAAACAAAACAGGCATGACAAATATGTTGACAAATACCAAACAGATTTATTCTTCAGCCTTTTAGCTCAAATGTCTAAACTAGGTTTCGACTTTTGGAAAGACAACATTGAGACGAAAACTGTCTGGGGCACAAAAGATTAGCAGGTCCAGGGTATAGAAGCTATGTTTAGAGCCTGTATCATCCCTGAGCAAATTATGTTTTTGAATGACACTGTCCAACAGACGTCTTGTCTTGGGTCAGCCAAGATAAAAGACCTGAACAATCCGTTCATACCTACAACTACACCTTATAGCAGTAACACTTCAGAGGGGGAGGTCGACTTGCATACTATTATTTTGCATCACAACAGAACAGATCCAGATTGGAATAAATGGATAATCTGGCCCACAGACACAAACAATGTCAAGATAGGTTCCTGAACAAAACATAGGGTTTCACATTCACTAGGCCAGACCCAAGATATGTTCAAATACAGCATCCAGGAATAGTAACAACATACAGTGTAGGGTAGCTCTGCCTTGATTGGCTACAAAGATCTACACTTATGGATGTAAAGCAACACTTTTCTTTACTTAAAGATGGCGCTGATCTTAGGGAATTCTTGCTAGGACCAAGAAAACCGCCTCACGGGGGCGTGGCTAGCAGCCGAGAATGGCGGCTGTGTGAAGCGGGAGCTCCCTGAGGCAACTCGGCCTTTGACAAATCCGACATACCTATCCGTTTAATTCCCCACCCGAAGGAGCGGAACCAGGGTCTGGAGAAAGAGCGGCATCGTCCGGTCCTGCCCCGGCGCTCATCCGAGGCCGAGAACAGTGTAATTTTGCCCCGACATCGCTGGGCCTACAGCCGGAGTGCAGCACCGGCCTCTGGTGCTTCTCTGACCCCGGCGGAAGTGAGGGCTGGCCGGGCTGCTCCGTAGACATCCTCCGCTCCCCCCGAGTGAAGTTTTATCAGAGATGACCCAGCGTCGCATGCGACTGGGGGGGGGCTCCTGAGCTGCCGCCGGTGCACGGGCCGGCGGATTGACCCACCAAAGCCTGAAATTAGAGCCGGATAGTCGCGGCGACCGAGAAGCCGTGCCCGCGAACGGGCGGAGAGCGACGCCCTGCAGGACTGTGGGCCCTCCTCGGGGACGGCAGGATCCCCTCGGGGCACTTCGAGACAAGGTAGTACTGCATTGCTGAACACGGAAAGGGCCCCCTCACCCAGGCGGGGACTTACACGGCCACACACGTGCAGCTAGACATCGGGGCTGCCTGCGAGTCCCCCCGGGGTCCCTTCAAGAGCGGAGGCGGCGAGGAGGATTCTTAGAAGCCAGCAGAGACAGTGCCGGTCGCAGGGGTGGTGCCGGTCCAGGCTGGGCGGCAGCATAGTAAGAAGCACCCCGGGCAGTCAATACCCCACAGAGCTAGCGCCTACCACGGAACCTTGAGGAACCGCTGTGCCTGACACCGCCGGCGGAAGACGGATCGGGCCCGCACTGGTGCATGTGGAACGCACTGGAGTGGGGAGAGGCAGGCAGGTGGACACTGCCAGGGCGCGCTTGAAGCCCTGACACAGCGCGACGCAACAAATATCTACAAGCAGTCGCACTATAGACAGCACGCACCCAGGAAAGCCATACATGCTATTGGCGGGCATAATTCACGAGGCCCCATGCGATAGCCGCTCTGCACGGCCGGTGGAGGGGCGGCGGTGTATGGGAAGGGAAGCAATAGGTCACCATCCGCGGGAAGTACCGGATTAAGAGGGCAAGGAGCCCCCTGTGAACGGGGCGCAGAGATATCCGGAGCAGAGGCCCCTCTCGACAGCTGGGTGCACGACGACCTACTCCCCCCCGAACCACGAAGAGCGGGAAGAGCCGCCAGTGGAATAGTAGACAAGGCGATTGCTGGAACCGGGACAGTTATCCGAAAGCCACAAATCATGGCGGGCAGGGGATCAAGGAGTGGATCGACACAAGCCAAATTAGATAAATTTGCTTATGGTCAACAGGGGCAGTCGCAAATGAATGGCCGGAACTCCACGGGCGCAAATCAGGAAACAGACGGTACCAAGAAAGTCACGCTAGAAGACATCATGAAAACCCTCTCCGAAGTACAAACAACAGTGGGCTCTATTTCCTCTGAAGTGACTCTGCTGCAAGCCGATTTTCAAAAAATGACGGAAAGAGTGTCACAGGTGGAGGTGGTTACGAAATCTCTTGTTGAGGACACTTCGGAACTGCAAATAGCTATGGAGCGTATGGACAAGATCACTCGACAACTGCAGGAAAAGCTGGACGACCAAGAAGGGCGTTCCCGCAGAAATAATGTACGCATCCTTGGCCTTCCAGAGACGGAAGGGAAAAGAGCGATGGACCTCTACGTAGAACATCTCATCAAAAATAAACTCCAGCCTAAAGGACTGTCACACTTCTTCTCAGTGGAAAGGGCGCACAGGGTGCCCGGGGGCGAACCCAAACCGGGAGCGGCGCCAAGGCCAGTGCTGGCTAGACTGTTCAATTTTAGGGACAGGGATGCGATTTTGCAAGCGGCAAGAGTCTCGCCGCCCATTAAACTCCAAAACTCGACCTTGGCATTCTTCCCAGACTACACGGCGGAAGTAGCCAGACGCCGGAAATCATTTACCGAGGTGAAGAAGGCGTTGCGAGACAGGGAACTGCCATATTCAATGTTGTTCCCTGCCAAATTGCGGATTGTAGCCAACGGAAAGACATGGTTCTTCGACAAGCCGGAGGTGGCACAAGACTGGCTTGACGGCTGGAGACAGGTGGGCCAACCTCGCCGGTCGCACAGGGATTGGCCGAACCATCGTAACGGAGACCAAGCAGGCAAGCAGACCGACCAATTGACACAGCATGAGAACTCAGTGGGAGCAGAATCCGACGTGGAACAGAACCTACTTGACTCTGGTCAACCGGGCCATAGCTGAAGTTGGACCATGGGAGGGAGGGGCGGATGTGAGCGATGGACCTGGACCTGGTGAAGCGAAGTAAGGTGGGCAGAGCCGGTGCCTGTAGGGGACTCACCAACCCCCACAAGCAAGTAACATAGTTTGGGAGGGGATAAAGCACTCTGCACAGTTGGGGAAGCGGGCGGGGGTTTGTCCGCGGCGCAGGGGAGCAGGGAGGGGGGCTGGACGGGGAGTTACACAGTTATTGTTATTGTTAGCAGTCATCACTCACGCCACAGGGTACACGAACATACAGGGCGCTAAACAATTCCCTCACGCCGTAACGGAGCGCTGGAACCACAGTAAGTCCTCACAAGGACCGTTAGTAGTGGAGGTCGCCCTCCACACCATACGTTGCATGAATGGACAGGGCAACATGCTACTTCTACACCTCTACATTGCACACTCCATGTATCTTACGACCGTTGCTATGACACACAGAGCACTACACAGGCGATCCAATGGCCCAACGACTACACACTGAACCCACTGAGGGTGCCCGTACGACCCTTGAAGTGCCCCCCCTGCGACTACTTACTTGGAACGTCAGAGGGTTGGGAGATAAAATAAAGCGAGGGTTGGTACTACAAGCAATCAAACGCCAAGGCCCTGACCTTATCCTACTTCAGGAGACGCACCTCACGGGACCAGCATGTAAGGTACTTGACAGATGTGGTTATGTCATGGCGACGCATGCAGAGTTCACGTCTGGCTCCCGGGGGGTGGGGATACTAATGAAAAAAACGTCACCCTTCATGGTACTACACCGCAAAACGGACGACCAGGGTCGTTTCGCGGCACTACATGGGCAGTGGGAGGGGAAGCCCCTCAACGTAGTATCGGTTTACATCCCCCGGCACTCCACTCTATGGCATTACCTGCACTAGGCAGCTTCCTATTAGACCTCCCAGATGGGGACACGATCATAGGGGGTGACCTCAATGCAATAATGGATCCCACACTAGACACATTTCCCACTAGAGAACGCCATAGAGGGACTCCAGCTCTCCCAGGATTCCTAGAGGCAATGGGCATTACGGACGTGTGGCGTCACTTGCACCCCACGGAGGCACAATACACGTACTACTCCGCCGTACACAATAGCTTAACTCGCATTGATTACTTTCTGTTTCTAGGGGCGGGAGTGGGAAAGTTAGACAAAATTGACATCCAACCCAGAGGAATCTCTGATCACTCGCCGGTGTCTCTGTCACTCACTACAAAAGAAAAGAGGCGTACGAGAATTTATCCAATATACCCGAACTACCTCACCATCCTGAAAATCAGGAAGGAACTTCAATTAGTGACCACACGCTATTTTGAAGAAAACACGGGGTCGGTATCCTCTCCCTCGGTACTCTGGGAGGCATACAAAACGGTCCTGAGGGGGGAAGCGATGGCAGCGATAACGGGGCATAAAAGGGAATGCAGGAGGGACCTCACAGAGCTAGAACTGGCACTCCACGCCGCGAACGTCGCCCATATGGCAGACCCCTCACCGGCAACGACACATGCACTACAATTAAGGCAGCAACAACATCGAGCCCATCTCACGGTGACAGTCCAGGGCCATATCACAGATACAGCCAACAGGGTTTACGATGTTGGAGACAAAGCTGGAAAAATGCTAGCTTGGCTAGACAAGGGGGGGGGAGGTAATAAAGGTATACAGCGGCTATACTCACACGATGGTCAATTGCAAACACACCCAGAAGACATCGTATGCGCCTTGGCGCGTCACTTTCAAGACATATACACCCCTGAGCGAGAGGTTACTGCTCAAGAGGCGACACTCGCACTTGACAACATTGACATCCCCAAACTCGCCCCAGAGGCAATACAGGAACTAGAACTGGACCCGACAGACGACGAAATTAAACTTGCGATTCAGGCACTACACTCAGGTAAAGCACTAGGCCCCAATGGCATACCGTTGGAGTGGTACAAATCCCGGGCAGAAACACTGAGTAAACCACTGCGGAAAATGTATATGGAATGCCGGGACAAGGCAATACTGCCTTTGGACCAGCGCACGGCCATGATTGTGGCTATTCCAAAGCCGGGCAAACCTCCGTCCCAATGCTCCTCTTACCGCCCCATTTCCCTGATTAATGTGGAAGCTAAGGTACTAGCGAAACTGCTGGCCACCCGTTTAATTCAGCACCTACAGTCACTGATACACCCTGACCAGTCAGGCTTTATGCCTCACAGAAGTACGGCTCTGAATCTCAGGCGAATCCATGGGGTGCTGGCGCGAGCACACCTTATCCCAGAAAAGGCAGCTATTCTCTCCCTTGATGCCAAAATGGCTTTTGATCTGGTGGAATGGGAATATCTGTTCGCGGTGTTAAGACGTATGGACTTTGGCCCGAACTTTATAGCCTGGGTGAGACTACTTTACACTCAGCCGGTGGCACAAGTAGTAGCGAATGGCCACATCTCGCAGACGTTCCCACTGGGTAGAGGGACTAGGCAGGGATGCCCGCTATCACCCTTGCTCTTCGCTCTGGTGATAGAACCACTGGCTATCCTCATCAGAACTACACCATTGATAAAGGGGATCACATGGGAAGATGGATGGGAAGATAAAATATCCCTTTATGCAGATGACATGCTGATATACATGGTAGAGCCTGAAAGCGGAATCCCAGCGCTACTGGATCTATGTAACACACAAGGTAAAGCATCAGGGTACACCCTGAACTGGTCCAAATCTGTGGTCTACACACTACACGGTCCGGACCCGGTGCTGGAAGAGAACTGCCCCCTGAAATTAACTCAAGACTCCTTTAAATACCTAGGCATTGTTATTGCGAACAGCGCTGCAGACTTCTTCGAAAAGAACTTGAAGCCACCCATGGACCGCCTGTGGGCGGATGTCAAGCATTGGGCCGCCTTGCCGCTGACTCTCCTAGGGCGCGCAGCACTCTATAAAATGATGGCACTCCCCAGGTTCCTGTATGTGTTGGAAAACACCCCATATCTGGTGGAACCAAAATACTTCAAACAAATCACAGCACTAGTCTCAAACCTGCTCTGGAGCAATGGCCCGGCACGTATAGCTTACGACAAGTTGACAAGAAGCTGGTATGAAGGAGGCATAGCTCTGCCTAACATACAGCTATATTACTGGGCAGCACATCTTAAAACGATAAACCATTGGATACATGCTCCGAGGACTGACCCAGCGTACAAAGCTGACTGGTCACAACTGGGGTCGGAATGCATGCTCGCAGTACTATATAACAAGCCGCAGGTACGGAGACTACTAGGTCCGACGCACCACACTGCGACCCTGTGGCACGTTGCACAAAAACGACTAGGCTGGCAAGGAAAACTCACCAAACAGACACCGCTATGGGACATAAAAGCACTGGGGTCCCTACGATCATGCAAGGGATTCACGCAGTGGGACTGTATAGGAATCTCCACAATCGGGGACTTATGGGACAAGGGCACGGTGATTGAGTTTACGCACCTACAACAACAATATAGCCTGCGCCCGACCGAGACATTTAGATATGTGCAGATAAGACACGCGCTGCTTCAAGCGATACCGGCGGGAACAGAAATACCAGAATCCTCGCCACTAGAGGACAGACTCTTAACTGACTTCATGCCACAGAGCACTACTTCCCTCACATATAAAAAATTGATCAATAACCTGGGAGACCCAACAGAAAAGCTGAAAGAGGGATGGGTGGGGGAAATAGGTGAAGTTACTGAATCGGAGTGGAATGAAGCGCTGGCCTCACCGAAAGAGGTCGGCATCTCAGCAAAATTCAGATTAGTGCAACTGAAAATCTTACACCGTGTTTATTACACTAGGACCCTACTCCACAGAATACATCGGGCGCCACATCCCTTCTGTCTCCGGGGGTGCGGGGAAGAGGGGACACTATATCACACAATTTGGGAATGCACACATATACAGGAATTCTGGAGGCAGGTTATGCGCACCATCTCGCAAACGCTTGGGGTTTCAATTTTACCAGAACCTCGGAAATGCTTGTTAAATATTTGGGACC
Organism: Lissotriton helveticus; assembly: GCF_964261635.1. NCBI lineage: Eukaryota > Metazoa > Chordata > Amphibia > Caudata > Salamandridae > Lissotriton > Lissotriton helveticus. The sequence goes on along the minus strand of NC_136065.1, from coordinate 365,295,123 downwards.
CTAATGACCTGAATAGGCATGGATTGATATGGGCTACCCTGGCCATGATGGTGGCTAAGCGAGACATTGCGCAAAAATGGGGAGCACCAGATTTGCCTACGGCTTGTAGGTGGGGTAACAACATGGACAAGCTGATGATTACCGAAAGAGCAGTCTACGTAATGAGGGCTTGCCCCCGCAAATGGAATAAGATATGGACAGCATGGAACACCTATAGAGGGGACATCTGTGAACCACTACCAGAGGAAGAGGACCTAGACTCTGAGGGGGAGGGCGAATAGAGGGCGGGGAGGTGATTAATATAATTGACCTGGCAAACGCAATGTGGTTCCAGTATAGATCCTACTTTGCAGCGACGTGGAGGGTTGGGGATGGCTGTGGACCACTGTCAATGTTACAAATGTACTCACTTAGGATGACTTTTCTACTGTTTTAAAGGTTTCTTTTTATATTGCTGATGGTTATAACACACGCACTGAAAGCTGAAGATTCTTAACACTATGCGCAAAGACAGACGTTAGGATGTATAGTTAAAAGATTAGGCACACTCCTGCATTAGTCGCTTACTATTCGTAAGATTGAATGGTGTTGGGCAAGGTTTGGAGCGACACATATGTAAGAAGACGAAATATCACCCTGAAAAGAATCTTATGATTGTAATATGTACATGCATCTTCAATAAAAAGTTAAAAAAAAAAAAAGAAAACCGCCTCACAAACGTTTTATATATGCCGGTATCTATGCTGCTTATAATGAAGCACGGAAGATTACGCAAGCAGAGACTGCAGGAATACGAGAAATTGATCATATTAATTTAGAGAAAACTCTCTCTGTGGTTGACAATGGGTTAACGACTCTGTCGTCCAGGATATATTCTTTGGACAGCATAGTGTCTTCTGCCATAGACATCATGGAACAGGACTTGGTCATGTTGCAAAATGGTCAGTTGCAATTAGGTTCTATCATGCTATTAGACTGGACGTTGCAAAACCTTCATTCAGGCTATGTGCCTTGGCGTTCAATCAATACAACGTCACTGTTTTCAGAATTCAATCTCAGTGATGAACAGATCAAACTGGCACAGAGGGGAGCAGACTATACGGTGCTGAGCATTGAAAAACTGGAAAGATTGCCATTTCCGGTAGCAAAAAAGCCAGCTACTGAATGAATGATACATGGAATGATCACTCTGCCTGTTACAATTTTCCATTTACAATATTGCCTAAAACACATACCAGCAGGCACATATGAAAGGTTGGGTAAAGAATACATCAAGACATCCTGGGAATTACCGTACACCGTACACACATAGATGTTGGAGTGGGGGACGTGAAGTGTTTCTTAGCGGGAAAAACTGTGAAAACGCACTAAGCGGTTCTCTCCTTTGTCAGGATATAAACTTACACAGGGCCTGTGATGGTTCCTCTAACAATTTATCCTGCCACCTGCAAGGTTCACCGGCTGCAGTGATTGATCCAATATTTGGACAACTTTCAAATGGGAGTTACCTCATGTTGAACGATCACAGCTGCTGTGGCATGTTGCCAGTCGTACCATATCTAGTAACTGTGTCAGCCAGGGTCACTTGCTGTCTGCAAGTATTGTTTCCAAAAACCAAGACAGACAAGGAGTCACCTTTATGGCCTTCACTGAACATCTCTTCTATATGAATTGATACTTTTAGCAGAATGAAAGCCATTCTTTTGCAAAAAACAGTGCCACTGACCTCGGCCAAAGAGACCTATAATCTGCAAGTCGCAAGGACTTCTGCTGAGATACATGCCCTCTTAACTACAAACTGCCCTATACATTTCTCAGAAATGGTAAGTCGTATCTTAAACATGTCTGATACGAGCAGTATTGTACATGTATTTAAGACCGTATTTTCTGGACTGTTAGCACCTTTTGAAGCAGTCCAAGGAATATTTCCAAACTTCGTGCACTTTGTTTTTGGCGGACTGCCTCTCATTTTGGGACTCATTGCAGGGATACTATTTTTGCTCCTACTGCTGCGATATGGCAAGCCAATTCACCAGCGACACCCAGTTCTCCATGGAGACAACTCTACTGGCGATGAAGTGTCGTGAGCGCATTGTCCAAATTTTGGGACTACCTCATCTACGAGAATTAAATACCACATGGTTTCTGACCAATCTAGCAAGATTGCATCTTACCTGTTCTACGCTGCCTGCTATGCGGAGTGTTAGACTCATGTCTCACACTCCCATCAGTCATGCCAACGGATGTTGATACTTTGCTTGAACCTGTAACGGCCCATGCACTGTGTTGTCCCCAGCGGCTACCAATTCTGATGACTGCATTCATTGAGATTTCACAGATGCAAAATGCTGATGGTGAAGTACGAGAGGAAGCAGGCGCGTAGGTACCATCAATTACAAACATTACTAATGCGACCAATGCTGACGGCGATGCTTCACATCTATGTGCGGTTAATCTTCTAAACGAGGTAATCCAACTTTCACTTACAATGGTAGAAGACTTCTTTACAGACTTAGAAGATTTAATGTTTTCTCCAAACACTAACACTGACTTTTGATTTGGCACACAGTGTTCTGAGAGACTTTGAATTCGGCCTTCATTTTTTCAAAACAAGTTATAACTTTGGGACTCTTTTTTTCTATGATTAATTTTTTTGGGACAAATTTTTCTTTTTCTTTTTTGGCACAAGTAATATGCTTATAGTAGAACTATTCCTAGAGAACTAGAATTCTTTGAAAACACATCCAGAGACAATATTTGACTTTGTCCACATACAAAAACAATTTTATGTAATCTGACATGAAATGGTTTCGCCCCTTTTTCTTCTGTATTTACAAGCCATTTCATAAATGTATATTTTATTGATTCATTTAGATAGCATTTGCAGATGTCAACTATATGCTTAGAATGAACCATTGCTTTAAATGCGTACAGCACCAATGCTCTTTTGTGTACAACCATTACCATTGCATTTTTTATGTATTACGGGTGGGTTTTATGTTTAGATATGTTTAACATGTTTAAAACTTAGTAATGTCGTACATAAGAAAGTGGAGTGGGTGTTTTGTGGCGATTTAGATTCCATATGCATTTTCCCGATTCATCCCCTTATATAGGCATAGAAATCAAGCCCTTATTTAGGCATAGCCGATGCAGCCCAAATACAGGCATGGCTACTTCCATCAGGTTCATCTACGTCACAACGATTTCTTGGAAAACCAGACTCTTAAGCTGAAGGGACTTCCCCTAGCCTGGATATTGATTTCTCAGAGAAACTCATTATTATGCATGAACAACTATTCCCTAGGGGTTCATCCATGACGTTCATATGCCCGACTTTACGTCAAAGCTGGCATTCCTAAACACCTTAAAGGTATAAATATACCTTCACTTGCTATAGCAAAGCACAGTGTGGTTCGGTGCAGTTTGACTACCTCCATGCACGACGCAGCTCGCTACAGCAAGTGCCGAAGGAAGCCAACTCTCCAGCTGATGTACTGATCAGAAGCTGTCATCCTCTGCTGAGAAATCCAGCTCCAGTGTTTCTGACTCCCCTTGCAGGGTGTTGGCAAATAGTCAGTGAAAGAGATACCAACCTCTCTCATTCTAAGGTATGGAGCTGATTAGAACCTAAAGAAACCTTCGGCAATTCTTGGCAAAAACTAAACCTATGCTAAAGACCACACTTACTTCTTCCCTCATACTAGACCTAGGTTAGGTACATTGGGGTAGGCGTATTTTAGAAGCACCAGTTGAGTATTTTTGCCTGTGTTATTTATGTATGTATTTTTATATATCATAGCACCAGACAATGCTATTACAGTATTATTTTATTCTACTGTTTACGCATTATACTTTGCATTCTGTCTAACAATTGTAGCAGTTCACCTCTCTTGCATGAGAAAGAAGACTGTTCAATAAATCCCTTTTATTGAATCGCCCATCTCTCTATTTTTCTCTGCAACTCTGTAGAAACAAAGCATGCATGATTGACTGAGTAAAATAGGTATCTATTGTTTCCACAACTCTGAAGATACGTTTTATTCTTGGGAAACAAAGTTGTCATGTTTATGTGGTTGTCAGAAACTTATCCCTTCTTGTGTATTCGAGAACGTTTCTAGTGACCTCTGAGCTAGCTGGCACTCACAATTAAGTTTAGTATATTCGATAGAGACATACTGACCTCAGTCCTATGTCATATCTATAGGGTATATTATTCCAATGTGCAAAGCCTATTGGGAATATAGGAACTGCACTACAGCCTCACCCCCTCCGCTTGCTGCCTGTCATGCCTCCCTCCCTCTACCTCCTCACATGCCCTCCTCTTATTCTGGGATCTCCTGTTGGGGCTCCTTAGCTCCTATTCTGGGTCTGCTGTCATGGGGGCTCTCCCTGTGGCTCACATTATTCAAATTTCTGCATCCTGTCTATCCTACCTGGACTTGGAGCACTCATGTTCACCTTTCTTATTAGGCGCTGGGTCCCATCACATGATAACGACACCTCACCTCGGTGGTCATCACGCATGACAGGGAAATACTTCCCACATAAGATAAAAAAACAAAGAAAAATCCCTTCCAACCACACACCATACATGGCTAAGCTTCTGCCCATGTAGATGAGTGTTTCAGTGCCCCACATAAGGGTAGTAGGCGCTATATATTGGGGAGAGGATGTAGCCTTACTGCTAGAGCGGTCGACCTCGAAGCTGGGAACCGAGTTCGAGTCTCGGCAAGGACGCTCAACATTCTGTGATTCTGGGCAGATCTCTTAATCTCCCTGTGCCTAACAAAACCAAAAATGAATGTGTCCATCTGTAACTAAACTGGTGCTCATGTAAAGCGCTCCTATACCTGATATCCTCGGGTCTAGTTCACGCTATATAAAACTCTAAAAAGTTTATATATATCTATACCTTTTACAATACAGGATCACTGGGGTTCTTCATCCCCGTTCCCTGTGGCAATGCTCGTCGGGTCCTTGGGGCTCCTGAGGTCGCTGAGTCCTAGCCTCCTTTCATAGGGTTCCCCTAGGCTTCTGTTTTGGAGCCCTGGGGGCACTTCTTCTGGGTCCCTTTGGCTCCTACTATGACTGTGGGGTCTTTGAATCTTATGTTCTGTGGTGCCCTCTGTACTTCCACTCTGGGGTCCTCCTGTATGTTCCTTTTTCGAGATCCTACTGCACACCTCTTCAACAGCCTGTGTGTCCTTATTGTAGGTCCCCTGTCTGCTACACGTCTTCGGTTCCCAACATGTTCTCTTGTGTAATGGTTATCTGTTAAATACCCTTAGGTAGAACACTGTTTGAACCTTCATAATTCCAACACGTTTTTGGGGGGAGGTGCTTATAGCCTGGATGACAGGGGGAGAGAGTGATGTTAGTAAAAGAGAGGGGGCGGCATTTTTCAATTCTCGCCTAGGGCGGCAAAACACCTAGAAATTGCCCTGCCGGCTGCTGCACGTGCATTGTAAGTGCAAGTGCACCTGCTGACACTTGCACCACCACCTAGCTTTGTAGTGTGTGTTGTGGGTCGATATGGGGGTCCCCAGGGCCATAAATCTTGTAGCGCACGAAAGCGCTACCAACCATGGCCCTGGGCATAATTTTTGGCCAGCCCCGCGCAATTCGTTTAAATGATGCTGGACGGACCAGGCGCAGTGTTGCCAGATTCGGCTATTTTCCGCACAATAGGGCGACCTTTTTCCCATTTGTGCGGGGAAAAAACCCACTGGGCGGGTGGCTACATTTTGGGCTTATTTTTACCAGTTGTGCGCAAATTTTTAGATGGGGCGGCGCTGCATCTTTGTCGCTCGCAGGGCAGGCAACATGGATGGGAACCAAGCAGCAACTGAGGCAAGTCAAGTCAACCAGTGGTGGGCAGTGGCACGAATGTCAGCAGCCAATGAACGCGAAGCGCGCTGCATGGCTGAGACATCATTGGAGGAGGACAGAGCATGGGTGTGACGTGTGATACTTTCAAGACGTTCTCATTCTGCTGAAGGCAGCAGTGCGTGTGTGTGCGCAAGTGAAAGCGCACCTGCTGCTGTTGCCAAAGGTCACCCTAGCATTGTGGTGTACAGGAGTGTTGGGCACAGTCTCTTTGGGTAACAGTGCCCTCAATCTAGTAGTGCATGAAATCGCTACTAATGACGGCCCTGAGAATACTGTTTGCCCATCCCCGCCCGCTTTATTAAAAGAAGTCAAGTGGGTGAATCCCTCTCATGCGCCAGACCACGGCAGTGCGGACAGTGGACCGGACTCATTGGAGGACACGTGGTACTGTGTAGTCGCGTCCCACTCTGGTTATTTGATTGCTGCGAGCCTGCAGCCTCCTCCTGGCTGCCCTTTCCTGCTTTACTCCTCATAGTCCTGTCCAGCTGAGGTCCCCGAGTGTGGAAGGAGTCTCACTGACTGTGTGTGGAGACTAGTCACGCTTGGACACCTGACCTCACCCACGCAGAGTTGGGCCCAGAGATGTCGTGCACCACTGGCCTGGCCGCCGGCACATGGCCTGCATGCTGAGGTGGCCCTGCGGGCGCGTCCTTCCCTGCTGCTGCCTGCCTGAGAAGTGGCACTCAAGGACGGTTGAGACGCGACAGAGCAGTCTGAGCGGGACCCCGCAGTGAAGTGAGTCCAAATGTGTGAAGTGTCTTGTGCGGAAGACGTTGAAGACGAGGTAGGATCGTAGGATGTAAAGCTCAGCGCAAACAGCAGAGTCTATATTAGGTGCCAATGCAATCTCAGGGGGAGAGGGCCCAGGAGATGGGGACTCTGACTGGCAATCAGGAAGTGGCGACCAAGCACAAACTCACTGCCCTAGTCATAGCGACAGGGGCAGCTAAAAGTTGTGTGTTCCCCACACCGTCAGGCCCAGTGCACTACAAGCCAGAGAATTTGTCAGAATGGATTGCTTCCAGAACCCACAGTGTACCGTTGCGACCAGATTGTGCATAAATGAGTGAGTCCCTTAGTGTGTGTGATGGGGCAAGGCCAGACAGTGCCACTTTTTCAGAGCAAGTTTAAAGCCAAATTTGTTAAATCTCATAATGCACATGGTTGTACATCTGTTATGCTTAATTGATTGTAAACATTTTATGATGTTAAGGCTTCAGCAGAGGTGCCAAGTAAATATCAGGGAATAATAATTAGTGAGAAATCTGGAGGTTAAAGTATTTGTTGGAGAGATCTCGGTTTTGTGTAGTCCCAGATCTGAATCAAAGTAGTTTAGAAGGTGAATGTGTCTCCTGCAAAGCACCTCATGTAATATTCAGATGACAGATTTTTTTTTAATGTGGCTGGTTAGTGGGCTAATGCTTTGAACACAGATCATTTTGTTACTTGCAGTTCATATTTAGTAAGCCTTTTAATATTGCACAGTGAGCTATGTAGGATTTGTGACTGCTACATCTTTTAACCCTAACTGAGTCATGGAACACATCTTGTACAATAATTTACACACTTGCATGATTAATTGTCAACGTTTATGGTATGTAAAGCACTCTGACACCCTGCATTACTTTGAGTAGTGCTATAAAAGAAATAAAATTGTTTTATTTAAATTCTGTGTAAATATTATATTTAAATTCTGTGTAAATACTTGGACAGCCCAACACATCTGACATTCTTACATTTCATGCTCCTACATAAAGGGACTAAAAAAAGTCAAGCATGCCTCTCTTAAGTACCTGTGAAGAGATAAGCTGTGTACTTTTGTTTCCCCCCCCGTTGCATTTAAGTGTGAGGTTCCAGGCCACTCGATCAAAAGGAGGCCTGATGGCCCCTTAACCTGGCCTTTATCTATAAATGAAAAACTGGGACTTAACAAAACATGGATCCCTCCAAGAAATACATTATCCTCCATAGTTTACTTACCAGGGTCATGCATATGTGCAAGGGAAAAGACCATTCTGGAAGTTAAATGAGATGTTGTTTTTTTACAAGTGTAATATGCATCTTGAATCATTACATCATGCATAAAAACTTTCTTAAAATACAGTTTAGAGGGAGCAGTAATTTGCACGACACGATTGCTGCCTTTCTTAATCTCTTTGTTTTCTACTATTGTGATATGACCAGTGCCTGTTTCACGTTACAAAGTCACAGTGAGGACTGGTCTTAAAAATTAGTAGCATTAATAGGTGCCCAGTTAACGCCCTCCCACTATCTGTATAATGGATAGAATGTATATTTGTCCTTAAAATTGTTTCTGATGACTATTTCTGCATAATTTGAGACTTGCTACTTTGGGCTGGTTTTTGGGCTGAAAATGGTTGCATTGGGCTTAATTTGGGCTTATTGTTGAGCGTCTTTGGGCTTGGGATGGGTCTCAAAATCTGGCAACACAGACCACGCGCTCTCTTCTCTCTGCGGACGGAGTCGGAGACGAGTGGACTGACTAGTAGTGTGGTCTAGTCAGGAGCTCTCATTTTCGTCGACGAGTCTCGTGGTCAGGATCGCCCGCAGCATCCAGGCCGCAGCAGGCTGTGACCGTCCTCAGCTCCAGTACACTGTAACACTGTACTGCGTGTGCACCGTCTCGTCTACAGCCTCGCGGCGCTAGCCTGCAGCGTGCTGGCTGTGCACCTCGACGGGCCTGGCCCCTGCCTGGCAGGGAGGCAGCAGGAATCAATCAGATAAGTTGCGTGCCTGCCCAGCGCATTTCCTTAATTCCACCTTTCCGCATTGATCGAGGCCAGTCTGGAAGAGGCCAAAGGGCAGGTCAGGGGGACCAACGACGTAGAGTCTAGAGCTTGCTTGGTGAGTCCAAACTCCCGCTGAGAGCCCCCTCCTCCCCCCACCGGGCAGAGTCTCTAACTTACACACTGCTACACAAGGTGTGGTGACGGTCCTCCTCATCTCATCACAGTCAGAGATTGAGACTCAGAGAGAGACTTGAGTCGAGACGCCACGAGAGTGACTACTAGTGTGCACAGCACTAGACTGTCTAGCACTGGCACTGCTTGTTTATAAATCAACCAACTACTCACGCATGCGTTCACTGGGCTGCCTGGCCTGGGCTGGCTGGCCTGTGTCACTGTGTGTACACTGTCTGCTGCCAGCCTGCCACAAGTCGCGGCCCGGCCCCAGCCTTCAATCCTGTCCTGGACATTGAGTAGCTGCTTTCTTCAACTTCTGGAGGACTGTATCCTGCCCTAATCTAAGTAAGTGCCATTTAATTTGTACCTCCCCCTACAGGCTACCTATATAGTGGGAATGCGTTGTTCATGCGTTGTTCTTGTAGGCGCAGCCAACTTCATTTGTTAAAATAACTTCAAGGTGGCTGAGGGATAAAAATCGATTTTTATCGTATTCACATGCATATGATGCATCTATATATATATATATATATATATATATTCTCGTATATCATGCCTTATAGAACTTTAGTAATTGAAATGTCCTTTGCGCGAGTTATATGGTATTCTTTGTTTATGAATTGAGAACTGCACCAACGCCATCTTGCATTTACATGAACTAGGCCTGGGCAGTGATCACGTGTTTGTCAAATAGCCGAGCAGGCTACAATTAGTTGAGTTACACAAGACAGCTGAATTCATGAGGTTCTCTCCCAGCTCTGAGGCCCAAGGTCGCATCTGGCCTTCGAGGAGATAAGCACATTCTCGGAGGCGCCGGGCTGGTACTCCCGTGGGCTGAGACGAAATGGAGTCACCCTACCTGACCTTCCCCAATAATAGCAAAAGCAGACTTCTGAACAAGCTTTGTGTGCCATATATGGTTCTTCATCGAATGACTGTGCCAACTAGTAGTCTTCCATGTAAGGTGATCTCATGTAATGTAACGAAGGAATATATGACGTGTATTAAGTGTGATAAGGCAGTCTTCTCTGCGCACCGGCTGGGTGTGGACGGAGAGGCTTCTCTATAGAGTACTTTGAATAATAAACAATTGCCTTTTCTTTACTGCCAACTGACTGATTATTTGGAAGATACCTATTGTGAGCTATTGGTATAATGTATGGCTCGCTAGATTAATGAATTTGTAATACAACAGTTGGCGACTCCACTGGGACTCCGCGTTTGGGGTCGTCCTCCCGTAGTACGGGGTGAAATAAGGACAATTGAAGGGGTGCTCTGGTCGAAGGGGTGAACTTTCTAACGATTCTGGTGGAACACCGCTCTCCCGATCAGGGAGCCCCGGCTGCTAGTGACCCCTCGCCGGAGTCCTACGGGCATAATCCAGGAACTAACCTGAGTTGGTCTTCAGGAGTGGGCAGTGGAGAACTCGCAATCATACCCGAGTGCACCAGGTCAGTGTATTCGTTTTTTGTTTTTGGATTATGCTGTTGAACGGCATCTGGAAAACAGTTAACTGATTTTGGTTTTGGTGGTTGGTGTACTAAGGAGATTTTTGGAAGTCTGACGGGGTGGCACTGAGGCTGCATGGGCAGATGCTCCACGGACTTTTTTGGTGAATAATAGAGGTTCTGATCAGACGCCTTGGTGTGGCACGTGTGGTGCGCACCCAGCCGGACTGCACTCGGAAAAGCCTGTGGTTGCACCTGGGTGACTTCTGGACATATCTGAAGTGGCGCTAAGGCAGCGGGCTTAGTTAGAATAGTCCTGAAGGTGAACCAGGAAGATCGCGGGATGGTCTATAGGCCGGTCTGTTGTTAACTCCTGTCTGATGACCTCTTGGTAGTCTCCGGACTGCCTGATTTTGTTGGTATCTGTTCAGTCCGGTTGTTGGAAATCCACGAATTCTCCACGAACGGGAGTCGACGGGCTCCGTATCTCTGTTGTTTTGCATTGAAGAAGAACGAAAAGGTTAATGTAAAATATTGTATGTTTTGTTCGTCTTCTTTATATGTTGAGTTGTGAGCTGGAAGAGTTCGAGCGTGAATGAACATGGCCATGTTTGAATGTCTGTGGAGGAGTGTATAATTTGACAGATCAAAATGTCGTGTTTTAGTAAGATATGTTTCAGATGTTGTTGTTGTCGAAAAGATGCGCGATTGGATGAAAGTCAGCCTGCAGCGCCAGAGGGCAGCCCAACTGTATGTAAAACATGGCCTTACGCCTATTGTATTTAATAATTTATGGCACAAATATACCAAAGATAATGAGGAGTTGCAATGGCCTTTAACTGGATCGTTTGCTGAGAAAAAGATACAGTATTTACAGGATCGTTTATTTTCTAAAAGAAGCCTGCAGGGAATGTTCGAGTCTTTGAGACTGTGGCAAAAGGAGACCAAACGTCGTTGAATTAGAGAAGAAAAATTGCTTAAAATACAAAATGGTCAGACCATAAGCCAGAAAGCCGTAGCCTATGATAGGGAACAAACTGAGAAGAAAATTGAATGTTTAGATAGACAATTCCGGCTACAGGCAGATAAAAGCTACACAGCTCGAACTGAGCCGGAAAATGAAATAGAGGACCTATTAGATGTACGTCCTCCACCCCCTTATGCCCCGCTACGAGTGTACCCTGCGATACCTCTCGTAACTGCCCCCACCTCCTCTTCCTCGTTGGCTACAGCCCGGTGGTTTCTGCCACCTCCATGATGGAGGGTACAAGTTGCACTCCTGCTTCTCCAGCGCCTGTTATGGCCACTTTATTAACAGGTGCCACGTCAACCCCTGTTATGTCTCCGGTGACATTGGTTTCACCAGCCTCGGCTTGGCCTTCTCAATCGGCCACTTCGACGCCCGCCATGATTGATTTGACTCCCTCCCATGACACTGGGACTGGGGGTACTCGACGGTTGTGTACCCATGGTGTAGTAGGTTGTAGAGAGAAGCAGTCAGTGATAGACCAGGCATCCCAGTGAGTGCGGAATGCTATTTATACTGTTACAGATATTTGGGCAACTATGAAGGATTAAGAACCTGTCATGCAGCAATATGCGTTGGAGACCATGGCTAATCGATTGATCTCCCTATGGGAACAATGTTTTGAGGATGGGAGAGCCCCGCAGATCCTGTATGATATTGTGGACCCGGCCCATAAATTTGAATTAGGATTAGAAAATGTGTATGGGAATTTGGTTACTATCATGAAGTACCGGGAAAGGTTATTTGCAAAAAGACCGAATTGGGACTTTCAGCATCCTATGCGGGAAGTCCATCCTATTTATCATCCTGAAATTCCGGAACTTAGGGACAATGCTAATCAAATTTTTCAAGCTCGTGTTGAAGCCCGGTTCCAAGAACAATGGGTTTAAACTCCTTGGAAAAGAAGTGAAGTACTCTCTCTGAAATCGCAGTTACCTGACCCTCGGAAAAATCCCACTGCTTATTACAAAGAACTCACTGAAGCGGCTTCCTCCACGGTAATGACTTTAGCCGATATAGAATTATTTTTTGGGTTGTTAGTTCCAGTTGATGTGTGGTGCCAGGTACATGATCAGCCTCATGCTAATGAGTTAGGAGGAACGTGGTATCAATTCAAGGATTGGGATAGGGATCGGAAACCTGGAGATAAACCTGGACCAGAAATCTTAGCCCTACCAGGTCGAATAATCACATACATGCATACTTTGATCCCACCCCGGAAAGTGGATTGGGATAAATTAACCGCCTGCAAGCAGAAAAAGGATGAGGGTGTGTCCGATTTCTTTACTAGATTCGAAGGGGTATTTATTGATTTCAGTGGGCAAGACCTGTCTGTGGAAGAGGGAATAAGATTGTTTGTCAATCGTTTTGTAACTAACTTATTGCCTGAAGTATCGGCACGGCTTCAAGCCGCAGAAAGTACTTGGACAACCTCTACCCCTTCAGTTATTCTGAGTATGGCCCAATATTATGAACATAGAGTAAAGACAAATCTGACAAAAAGACGAAGGATCTCCAGACTCGTGTATTATTACAGCAAGTGGCGAGGGGACGTGGCAGGAATGAGGGAGGCGGAAGAGGGTTCGCCTCAAGGGGGACTGGAACAGGACGGGGATGAGGAGGTCCGGCTGTTGCTTTGGGTCCAAACCAATGTGCTTATTGTAAGCAGGAAGGGCACTGGCGAGCCCAGTGTCCTCTCCTTTTAGCACAGAACGGAGCTGCGAGGGATAGAGGGAGAGGACGAGGAGGTATTGATCGTCGTGATATGAAGAAAGACGAAGTGATACGAAGTGAGACAGGAGGAAATTGCTTCGATACTTCCAAAGGGAAGCAGTATTATAACGAAGATTATGGAATGGGCGAATCAGATGGGTATTTTTATGCATAGGACAGCCACGGACAGAGAGGGGGCCAAGTGTCAGTACCCGTTGACCAAAAGGGGCCTTATGTTAAAGGCAAATAATGGAAATTGATGAGGATTTTCTAGTGGACACGGGTGCTATGAATAGTTCGATTGCTCGTTCACGGGTCCCAGAGGCTGCTCTGTCCGGGCTGAATAATGTTTCAGTTGGATTTTCTGGTATTCCAGTAGTGAGCCCCATTTCTAAACTCCTCTCAATCACGATAGGTCCAGTTACAGTGGATTCTCCATTTTTTGTTGACGTCGCATTGTGGGGAAAACTTACTGGGATTGGACCTGTTAAAAAGGCTGCATGCAAGGATTTATTGTTCTCCTGATGGAGTGTACTTGACGGTAAACAACCTTTACAACGCAACTTTTACCACGCAGTGCCTTTACAACGCAACTTTTACAACACAAACCATTACAACGCATTGCGCTGGGGGCGCTCTAGGATAGGGAATAGGTTTAATTTACTGTCCAACACCTTCCCTACTATCCACGGGGACTGGAGTTGGAATAGGAAATTAAACTATTCACTGTCCAGCGCCCAAAAGCACTATGCGTTGTAATGGTATGCGTTGTAAAACTCGTGTTGTAAAAGCATGCGATGTAAAAGCATGCATTGTAATGTCATACATCCGTACTTGACTGTTCAATCACATGAACAACATACTAGACAGAGTTTCATGAAGAATGAGCATCTACCTCCTAAATTGGCTGCCATTCCCTCTACATTGTGGGCGACTGGTTATACTGATGTAGGCCTTTTAAATATTCCACCGGTCTCTATTACGTTGAAACGAAATGTCTGTTTTCCCCGTATTCCACAGTATAAGATCTCACCGGTGGGTGAGAAAACATTGATGACGATAATACAGGATCTGATCGATAAGGGTGTAGTAGAAGAGACAGCTTCCAACATTTGTAATAGCCCTATACTACCGATTTTGAAGAATGCTCCTATAGGGAGTAGCCCTGATTATGCTGATACTTATCGTTTTGTAATTGACCTACGCGAAGTTAATAAGGTGATAGTCCCACAATATCCAGTGGTTTCAGATATTACGACGATACTTACTATGATTCCCCCAACTGCCAAATTTTTCTCCATCATTGACCTGAAGAATGCTTTCTTTAGCATTCCAATACATCCTGATAGCCGGCATATTTTCGGCTTCTCGTTATCAGGACGCAGTTTCAGATTTTGGCGTGCTCCTCAGGGCTATACAGAAAGTCCTATATTCAAGTTCTGAAAGTGATTCTAGATGAATTAACATTACCTCCAGGAAATGTCCTCCTCCAGTATGTCGATGACTTGCTGGTAGCGTCGGATACCGGAGATGGTTGTAAAGAGGCCACTGTTGAATTATTGTCACATCTACCAGCCCGCGGAAATAAAGTCTCTCTCTCTCTAAGTTTCAATATTGTCGACAGGAGGTGACCTACCTTGGTCATCTACTGTCGAAAGAGGGGAGGAAGTTGACTCCTGAAGTGTGTCAGCTATTTCTAATATGCCTGTTCCTCGTACTCAACGAGATGTTTGTGCTTTCCTTGGCATAACCTCTTACTGTCGCCAGTGGATTCCTAACTTTTCTCTTCTTACTAAGCCCCTTTTGTATTTGACCACTAAGGAAGTGCATGAACCTTTACCTTGGACTGACGAATGTCAAAAAGCTTTTGACTCTTTGAAAACTGCTCTTTGTTCTGCACCCGTTTTAAGAACTCCAGACTACCAAAGACCTTTTGTACTTTATGTGCACGAGGTGAACGGTTGTTCGCTTTCAGTGTTAACACAAGGATTTGTTGGTAAGCAAAGGCCTTGTGCTTATTTTTCGGCAGTATTGGACTATGTGGCCAGAGCACTTCCTAACTGTTTGAGGGCTACAGCCGCAGTGGCGGTGGCCATTCGGCTGTCGGAAGGACTCGTGTTAAATTCTGATCTCACAGTGATGGTACCCCACGCTGTAGACACACTTTTGAATAAAACCAAGACACAGCACCTTACTAGTGCACGTCTTACTGGATATGAATTGACTCTGTTTGCTCCCCATATTACTATCAAAAGGTGTGCCACTCTGAATTCAGCCACGTTACTACCCCTCCCTTCGGATGAACCAAACAATGACATACATGATTGTATATTTCGGACTGAAGAAGAAACGAAGGGACGGGTGGACCTCACAGACACGCCCCTATATGACCCTCATGGGGAGCTGTATGTGGATGGTTCTTGTTTTAAGTTACCAGATGGCACGACGTCAGCTGCGTATGCAATTACTACCCTGCGCACTGTAGTTGAAATGTCTGGAGTTCCCTATCGTTCTGCGCAGGCAGCTGAGTTAATAGCCCTGTTGCGAGCATGTGAGTTAAGTGAAGGACTAAAAGTAAATATCTATACTGATAGCCAGTACGCCTTTGGCGTGGCTCATAGCTTTGGACAATTGTGGGCAGAAAGAGGGTTCCTCACTTTGCTTGGCCAGCGAATACAGCAGGGCCCTTTGATCTTAAGGTTGTTAATTGCTTTGACTCTGCCTCAAAAGGTAGCAATCATAAAATGTAGCGCGCATAAGACCATAGTGGATTCTGTGGGAGAAGGGAATGCTTTCGCTGACCAAACAGCAAAGGACACTGCTAGATCTAAAATGTCTCCAATGTATGTAAATTCAGCTAGATGGGTTGAGGAGTCTGATATGTTTGATAACACTATGGAAAGTGTCCGAGAGATACAAAAGGAAGCTACCACTGCTGAACTGGCCCGCTGGGAGAATGAAACAGGGAGGTTGGATGATAATGCTTGCTGGATTGATTTGAGTGAGAAACAATGATGGATGCTTCCCAATGCATTTGTTAACGCAGTAGTGACTATGGCCCATGGGACAGCACACGTAGGAGCCACAGGTATTTGTGACATGTTAGACCCAGTTTGGAACAATCCCAATATCTCCAGAACTGCAACCCATCTAGTTCAGCAGTGTATGATTTGCCTATGGTATAATCCGGGGGAGGGGGGTAGAATCTGTTCTTAGTGGAAATTTTGCACCCCCATCCTTACCTTTTGAAGTACTTCAGATGGATTACATTCAGTTCGAGAGAGTAAATAATTAAAAGTATGTCCTGGTGGTGGTTTCAGTGAATGGGTAGAAGCCTATCCCACCAAGGAGAATACTGCTCTGGCAACAGCTAAAGCCTTGATTAAGGAGTATTTCCCAATATATGGGTTACCTAGAGTGATCTGGTCAGATAACGGGAAACACTTTAATGCAGATCTTATCAGGCACATCTGTAATGGCTTACACATAAAACAGAAATTTCATGCTTCTCAACATCCCCAGTCAGCCGGGTTAGTCCAAAAATATAATGGGAGTTTGAAACTAAAAATGGCCAAGATTCAAGAAAGTACTGGGTTAAAGTGGCCAGACACTCTACCTTTAGCCTTAATGTCTATACGTATGACCCCTCATTCTCGATTAGGCTTGTCACCATACGAAGTCATTTTTGGGCGACCAGCTAATGTTTGGCGTGTTCCACGTCCCAGAAATTTCCGAGAAATTGATTATCTGATGATGACAGATTACTTGTATGCGTTGACTAAAGACCTCCGTTCTGTCCACCAACAGGTATCTGATACGTTGCAGCCCCTGCAGGAGGGTCCTGGACATCGTCTAGAGACCGGCCAGTGGGTGATGGTGAAGAATTATCAGCGGAAATCGAGTCTAGAGTCGAGTGGACGGAGCCGGTGAAGGTTCTGCTGGCTACCCGAACAGCGGTGAAAGTGACCGGGCGGAAACATTGGATTCAGGTCACACATCTTAAGAGGATACCTTTTCTTCTTCCATTTGATCATCCGAATCCAGGAGGAATACTGATCCAGGAAAACGAGAGAGCTCCTTGTGTGGTTCCTTTTTCTGACGCCCAGGGAATTGAAAGGCAAGAGGAAGGAGCATTGGGCACGAGAGGGGCCACATCATCAAGTGCGGAATTGGCCTCTGAACCTATTGCCCCATCTGTTCGGTTTACTACTGACCAAGATCTGCCCGGTCAGGCTCGATACAACCTGCGGCCCAGAAAACGACACGGTACCCCCAATGAATACAGTAGGAGATAGGGAGAGACTTGAGTATTAGGGACTTGTTCGATTATTTGGGGTTACTGAGCGAGACACTGGACTGAACGCGCTGAGAGCTGGAACATTGTATTGCTCTGTTCAGAAAGAAAGACTCAGAAACTGAAGAAGGAAGGGCTCAGGTTGCAACTGAAAATATAAACAACGGAAGGATTTATTCTGTTTCTTTGATGAACGATAGGAGCCTGCCTGTGAGGCTCTAGACGGACACAAGAAAGAAGCACCCTCTGGCAGGTTGGACTGCGTCCCTTAGAGTAGTTTGGACTTTTAGTTAGAATGTACCCGTTTAGTCGTTTTATTCCTGAGGAGGAGCGCCCCCTCGCTCCCCGATATATGCCCATTTATGTACCTATGTTTTCTTCATGGTCAACTCGTGTAAAAATTGCCTTCGTAATAACTATTGCAGTACTGTTTATCGTAATAATGAGTGTGTTTTTGTATCTGGAGTTTCATCACCCTATGCATACCGTGTTAGGAACCCCCACCCCACCGACTGAGCATCATTTCCTTACGTTGGTCTCTCATAAAGAAAGACATTGCCATACTTATGCTAAAAATGTATTTGTAGAAATGTTGCACCAGACCCATAGTGCTACCAATACGACCAATTGTTGGGTTTGTGGCCTGTTACCCTCAGTGATGCATCAACATGATCTCTTTATTTCATTGCCCCTATCCTATTTGGGAAGTTGTGAAGCCTGGTTTAAATTACTGTCTATGATGTACTTACACTACACCGTCGATGCCTCCCGATAATCAGAGCGTGACTACGAGATGATTCTGGTTTATATAGAAGTACATCAAGGTTTTCACCCGCAAGGAACTAATGGGGAAGGATCACTTGATCCTAAGGCTTGTATGAACGTATATACCGAACATGAAAATGTCACCTGGTTAAAAACTGAAATTTTAGACTTTGCAGAATTGAACTTTACTCAGTATTTCCAACAATTCCAGGATCGAAATGGCACCGATGATAAACCCATCCCTTTGCCTATATTAAATAGTACTTCTGCATTTTGTGTGCAAGGAACAGGGCATATCCCAGTAGGAGACAGTTGGTGTAATTACACATATCGATTACGCACCTTCAGTAGTCCCCCGTTGATAACTCCTCCGAATGTATATTTTGTGTGTGGAGAAAATGCCTATACTTTGCTGCCCAGGGGATGGATGGGCCGCTGTTATTTGTCCTTTCTATATCCACCTGTATATATAGCACCCTCCAATTACCATAAGGATCATCGGCTAGAAGGACAAGGGTTACTTGTAAAACGTGATAGAAGAGAACTGGATACGTCTGAGGTGGACCAAACTGACACCCCGAGCAGCATTTTGTCGACATAGTGAAAGGAGTGTTTCCTATCTGGGGGCCCATAATTACTAGTAAGGAGGTGAGGCGACTATCCAGAGTAGTTGAGAGAGTTATTAATACCACAGCTGGTATATTAACTAATTTGACAATAGAGCTTCAGGCCACGAGACTCATATCTCTTCAAAATTGAATGGTGTTAGATGTTATCTTAGCAGATCGAGGAGGGGCCTGTCGCATCATCGGCAGCTCCTGTTGTGTGTACATCCCTGACTCCGCCCCATCCGACCACTTAGCTATTCAAAAATGGCATCGGCTAGCTTCAGAAATACATACTGACACGGGGACCTGGTCCATCTCTGGGTGGTTTTGGGGTTTATTATCTGCATGGGGGTGGAAGATTTTGATGGTATTGGCCGGTATAGCGGGTTTCATATTTACTCTTTGCCTGTGCATACACCGTGAAGCGGCTTGTTGTTCCTACTGTGCAACAAGATTATCCTCTTCCTTGGTAAAGCCGTCTACGACTAAAACAAAATCTCAAATGATGCAACAAGAAATTCAAGAAATGATGCAGATTGATGAGGGTATTTTTGAGGATTAATTTAGCTACATCATGCTAAAAGGGCGGTTCTGAGGGATAAAAATAGATTTTTATCGTATTCACATACATATTAATTGTTAGCATGATGCATCTATATATATATATATATATATATATATATATATATATATATATATATGGCAGAAAACATCTCGACAGCAGTTTCAGCAATAGACGAGACGAACCCAATGATGGTGCAATATTCTTTATTGTAGCCCAAACACCACACCGACCATTACGCGTTTCAGCTCGCGAAGGGCCTTGATCACATGACAAAGTATCTATATATGAAGTTCCACAAGTTGCTTTTCTTAGGAAAGCACTCACAGCAAGAGTTTTCAAAGTGCAGGGACACCTTTAAATGAAAGACAAATTCAATCTTCTCGCATGCCTCGCCTGACGCGTTTCAGAGATAGACTCTTTCCTCAGAGGCCGCATGCTCTGCAGTGATTGCTGTGAGTGCTTTCCTAAGAAAGGCAACTTGTGGAACTTCATGTGTACAGCCCAGCCAGGCCGGGGATTGCACCTTTGCAGGATTCATGGCAAGTCCTGTGGCGCGAGATGATTTTGCGCTACCTTGGAACAGCAATATGTGCTTTCCTGTTTGGGGGCACTTTTTAATGGATGAACATTTGACTGAATAAAGAAGGTATGCTGCTTATAAATATACAAGTGTCCTTTGTTTCTGACCCACATGGGTTTAATATGCACTCCAACTCCCGTGATGCAACATTTCAAATGCCCGGATGGGCGTGATATTTAAAGAGGGGATAATCAGTTGGTGAAGTTTTGAAACAATCACTGCAGAGCATGCGGCCTCTGAGGAAAGAGTGTATCTCTGAAGCGCGTCAGGCGAGGCATGCGAGAAGATTGAATTTGTCTTTCATTTAAAGGTGTCCCTGCACTTTGAAAACTCTTGCTGTGAGTGCTTTCCTAAGAAAGGCAACTTGTGGAACTTCATATATATATATTTATATATATATATATATATATATTCACTGAAAAAACCATAGGTTATAGACCATATATAGTTAGGAATTAGCATTTAGAAAACCTTATTTTACTCACACAAAACCATTGAAATTCCATATATAGTTAGTTGCACTAACTATATATCGCGCACCCGCAATCCACTGCTGATGATGTCACATATTACATCATTCATGACAT
Source organism: Lissotriton helveticus (assembly GCF_964261635.1). Classification (NCBI taxonomy): domain Eukaryota; kingdom Metazoa; phylum Chordata; class Amphibia; order Caudata; family Salamandridae; genus Lissotriton; species Lissotriton helveticus. The sequence goes on along the minus strand of NC_136065.1, from coordinate 365,274,720 downwards.
GGTCAGTGACATCACTGATGACATCACTGATGACATCACTGATGACATCTCAAATGACATCACTGATGACAACATCCAGTGATTATGTGTTTCTGTAAAGTTTAAATATGTTTTACATATTGAAGAATGAGTGGATGTATAAGTGTCTGAATGAAGGTTTTAGTAGGTGCGTGATTGACTGTATGAGTGAGTGATTAAATGAGTCTTACTAAATGCACGGGTTAGTGACTAAACTGTCTGAAAGTGTGCATCAGCATGTCTGTTGTTGTGCAAGCTGCTGCATGTGTTGATCAGTAGCTATATAAGTAGCTATATGGGTTATTGATTGGTTGCACAAGTATTTGTATGGGAGACTGAGTGTGTGTATGGCTGGCTGGGAGGTGTGTGACTCTGTGCAGATCAATGTGTACTTGTATCAGTGATTCTATAAGAGAGTAAGTATGTGTTAGTATATGTTTGAAAATGTAAGGTACTCTATGTTTAACTGTGTAGATTAGAAAATGGAACTGTGATTGATTCTTTACAGGACTGACTAGGTGTGTGAGTAACTCCATGGATGAGTGGCAGAGTGTGAGTGTCTGTATAGGTGTATGAGTGCATATGATAGTGTTGTAAAGATGAGTGATTGTATGTATGAATGATTGTATGGGTGAATGAGTGAATGTGTGTGTAGACGTAGGAATCAGTGAGTGCGTATGTAGTAACTAGTATTGGTGTGTCAATGGTTTCAAAAATTATACTCTGTATTTAACACTGGGTGTAACAGAGGTTATATTAAAGTGTGAGGAGATGCATTGTATTGTCACATTAATGATATCATCATTGATGTGACCATTGATGTCAAATGAGATATCATCAGTGATGTCATTTGAGATGTCATCAGTGATGTCATCAGTGATGTCACTGACCATGTCATGAATGATGTAATATGTGACATCATCAGCAGTGGATTGCGGGTGCGCGATATATAGTTAGTGCAACTAACTATATATGGAATTTCAATGGTTTTGTGTGAGTAAAATAAGGTTTTCTAAATGCGAATTCCTAACTATATATGGTCTATAACCTATGGTTTTTTCAGTGAATTTTCAAGGTTTTGTAAATGCTAATTCCTAACTATATATGGTCTATAACCTATGGTTTTTTCTGTGAATTTCATTGGTTTTTTAACAGCTAATATCTGTAGCTGTAAAATGTATTCTTCTTTAAATCCAAAAATATATTTTATATGTTTATGAATAATTTTTTTTTTTTATATTTTTTTTTCTACGTTCCCGCTTCGCGAATCGGGAAGCTTCCCGTTAGCTGACCTTGATGCCGCGAAATAGACCGCGAGCCGGTAAACGTTTCTTTACCGCAAGTGCCGCGTTAGAAAACAACATCGTGACGCCTCCCGTCCGCATGACGTTCCACGTTGTCGCGTGATACGTCATATGACGTGCTACGTTAGCGAACTGGTACGCGAAGCGAGTCGCAAAGCGCAGGTTTCTGGAAGCAAACCGTGAGGCCCTGCAAAGCGCTTAACGTAAACACAGCAAGTCATGTGACTTGGTAATAACACTTTTCATTGGTTCATTTCACTTTTGGTTTCCTAATGATGTAAGACTAGGTCATATAATCTAAAATGAACACTTTTGATTGGTTGAGAACTCTTGTTTTTCCCAAATGATGAAAATCCCTCCTTCTTTCCTCACTCTGACTTTCATCATTGTGAGAGAAAGACCCTTTGTGATCACTGAGCAATGGCTTCTTTAGTAGCTTCAGCTGGTGCTTCCCCACCATCTCCACCACATCCAAGGAAGAGTGGACCACCTGCTCAAGTTATAATTCAACAAGAAGAGGAAGAAGAGGAACAGGACGACGAGCACGAAGAGAGGCAGTTTTTGCCTGAGCAGCCCAAGACGTCTCACCGGAAAGAAAACTTCATTTGGCAATTTTTTAAAATTCCCAAAGGTCAGAAAAAAGTAAATGCAAGATACGTAACTTGCCTTATATGTCAAGATAGACTGTCCAGAGGAACCGAGAAAAAATACAGTTTCGGAAACTACACAATGCATCGCCATATGACTAGGTGGCATCCTAACAACTACAGTGCTGCACAGTTTCGGAACGACCTAGATAATCTCCCTATTATGGCCAGAAGATCTGTTGTACCGGAAGTAACGGGACCAGAGGGCAGGGAGATGGTGCCAAATATACAAATGAAATTTGGTGAAGTAAAACACACCTGCGTATTTTGCGATGGATTAATTTCCTACGGAGAAAAAAGCATCACTCTGATCAACAGAGCTATTGACTATCATATGCAAGTTTGTACGAAACGCCCAAAATAATAAATACTTCTTTTTTTGTTTTGTTGCTCCTGTTGAGCCCTTTACAATGAATCGTTTTCATTGCCCCCTCCAAGAAAAACCCCAAAAAATATAAAACCTCAGAAAAATTCAAAAAAAGTAAAAAAATGTTCCGAAAAATAATAAAAAAAATATAAAACAACAAAAACAATAAAAAAAAGTTCTTTTCAGAACTACCTCCCCGTTATTAAAAAATTGGTACAATATTTGGAACTGTGCCAACCTCTATTTCTCTTAGTTCGCTTCCCAGTTCGCTCGCCGGTACGCGAACTAGAAGCGAACCAAAAACAGTAAGTATAAGGGAAGGAAACAGACACTTATGTTAAAAGAAAGACAGCTATAGGGGAGTAAACTAGAGATACTATTACCCGTAATCCACTGCTGATGATGTCACATATTACATCATTCATGACATGCTCAGTGACATCATCAGCAGAGGATTGCGGGTTTTTTGGCAACGTGCCTTATCCACGGTTTAATAACGCTGCCTTTTGCTTTATATAAGTTTTCAAATTGTATGAAATATATACCAATAGGTCGTTATGAACCTTTAGGTAGTGCTTTTCTTCATGAGGTCTGGTCGCTTCCATACACATACAGATGTTTCAAAGATGATCAAGAAGTTTATCTGAATGGAGAGGAATGCACTGAGACGCCAGATCATTCACTAATGTGTAGGCACATACAGTTACACGGTTCATGCAACAAACACCGACCAAATATGGCTTGCGTGTTGCAAGGCACGCCAGTTCCTGCTATCATCCCCACGTTCAAGTTGTTGGAAAATGGTAGTTATTTGATGCTCAATAATGAAGATTGTTCTGAGTTAATTGAAAAGGGTCTGCACCTCTGTACGGGTGTTCGCTATGTGAAGCACGAAAGTTTCACGGGCCGAACTCAAGGCCACCTCTCTCTGAGACAAAAGAGCTCTTATTCTTGCCATGCCGTTGAAATCTGTCCCAAGGTTGGTATTTGTGGCCAGATTGAAAACTCCCTATGTTCATGTGTGGGAGGAAATAGAACATTTCTGCAGCAAATAACCCGTTCACTTACTGTTACGATAAAAGGAATACTTTTAATTCAGATTTGCCTTTCAATTTCAGCAAGATGGTTCCGACTATCTTTAACGCATCCTCCACAAAGACCCTGGCGCACTTTTTTAAAGTTGTTACCAGTGGTCTCGTGACTTCATTTGAGAAAATCTTTGGAGTCATCCCTGCTTCCTTTCATTCTATTTTCTCCACTCTGGTTCGTGGATTGGCATTTTTACTTGCATTACCAGCGGACGCTCTTGTGCTTTTTTACATTTTTAAATATGGATGTCCCTCCTATGCAACCTCCCACCCTGCAGCTGCTGACACTGTTCCGCAATCGCATGCTAGAATATTATGGCACAATGCCGTTGGCGATATTAAGCACGGCATATGGATTATCTTTTCGATTCTCCTACTTCACCTGTGTCCAGCCTGTATTTCACTGCCTGACCTGTGATTTCGATTGGGCCATTGATTTGTGTCTCTGCGGACCGGTTTCTCCTGACGTCGACTTTAATCAGCTGATGACTCCTATCATTACTCACGAGTTGGTTTGTCCTGGCGAAAGGATTATGGCTGTGGCATTGATGCATGGACTACTTGGTCCCTGGAATTTACTGGCGGCAGCACAGTCTTTCTTGGAACAGAGCTTTCTTGAAAACCCACCGAGCTGTCCTCTGATGGTGATAGAGGATCCGGTGCTGGGAGAGCACGTATGTTCTTTTCCGCTTTTAAATTGGATGGCTGAACTGTTTTCGGATGAAGACGGTGACTTCCTATTGGAGGCTGTTGCAGCTTATTTTGCATACACAGTTATGTCATAGACCTTTTTCATGTTTGATATGCTGAGTACTAGCATTTCATTGACAATTCATTGACTTATTTGTCAAGTTTTTATTATTTACCTTGCCTATTGGCTTAAGACTCGATAAAGTACTTGGCTGTTTTATTTTTCTTTAGCATTAAATTTTCCTAGTTTTTAATGCTTTACCTTGCGGACCGTCCACATATAAACTTGCAATCTACTCTCATGAGATGGCACTTCTATTATCTTATTCAGTTCGTTTCCGGATCATGGGGAGGTGTCATCTAGGTCCTGGATATCTTTACACCGTGTTAAGTTAGCATGGGCTCATTACCGGTTTAAACGCCATTTTTCCTTTTTTGCAACTTCTGCACACGACACTTAGTTGTTGCTTTAGCTTTCCACCTAGTAGTTCATCGTGGTTTACATGAGAATAATATGTTATTGCTCTACTATCTGCTTTGCTTGTTAAACTATATCTGTACAGCGAGTGCTAAAGTTTCAAGAACAACACGATACAGAATTGTTATGAGGTCTGATCTCCACGACTTCATACTCATAACATAAGTGCAACTTCTGCCAATTCTGGGCATGAGGCGGGTTTTATATTGCTTTGCCGAACACACATACACAACAGTTGATGCGGTTCACATGAAGAGAGAGCTGGTGTATGCTGATGTGATTCCTTCAAATCTAAGACACTAAAGTATGGGCACGCCCTAAACCAACACAAAGAGACCTTCTTAGCAAATAATATAATATGTGTATTAGGGAGGGTGAGATATAAGCAGCCGCGGGCCGTGGAGGGAGTTACGGTGAGGCAGGGAGGCGGGGAGGGGGAGAAGCAGGGTGGAGCCCTCTCTACCTTGCCCCTCCCCCTCCCCGCCTCCCTGCCCCACCGTAACTCCCTCCACGGCCCGCGGCTGCTTATAAGTGTTGCTAACTCTTATTCATTTACAGCATGTTAACATACTGTCACCATTCGCTTTTTATGTACTAGTAACTATGCTGGTAATTTTGCTACTGATAATATGTGTACTTGTATTCTCCACCCTGCTTCTCCCCCTCCCCGCCTCCCTGCCTCACCGTAACTCCCTCCACGGCCCGCGGCTGCTTATAAGTGTTGCTAACTCTTATTCATTTACAGCATGTTAACATACTGTCACCATTCGCTTTTTATGTACTACTGACTATGCTGGTAATTTTGCTACTGATAATATGTGTACTTGTATAATCTAAGATACTACGCCTCAGAAGACGGCATTAGTAAATAAACATTTCAAATACACATGTGTTCTTCTTAACTCCATGTTCTGGTTTCTAAGAAATATATAACGACCGACTGTTCATGAGTTCCACGTATCCTGAGGTACTATAAGTTCATATTCTGGATTGTCTAAACATTGAGAGTTTGTTATATCCAATGTGACACTGTACCTAGCTTGCTAAGGAGTTTTTGATTACTAACGTGAGTTTTGGGACACCCTAATTCGCCGAGGTTCCAATCCTCTGTCCACAGTTCTGTGTGAGAACAGAAACCCTGCGACAGGGGCACCCCCGACCCTTGCTGGAGCTTCATCACACTTGCGATACAACTCCAGCAATGCGCCACCTTTACGGCACAGATACATCACGCATCTGTGCTGTTTTTGCCCCATGATGCGCCGCATTGTAAATGCAGCACACCATAGGTGACGGAACAGCGGCACAGAATGACTAACACATCCCTGGTGATGCGCCAGTCATCATAAATGTATCCCTATGCTTCTTATCTTGTTAGAGATGAACCGCCATATGTATCATCAAAGTTTTTTGCATTTCCTAAATAGCGAACTTTAAGGAATAAATAGCGATTCTTTACCATTCCTAGTTTGCGATTAGCTATTTGCTAATTACAAATTACCCATTCATTTCCTTCATTTCCATAGGGCGGTTGGACTCACTTTTAGCTCGAACGGCTGAATGGATTTGCACGAAACTTGGCAAAATTGTAGGGACTGGTAGCCCGATGTGCCTTTGCTATGTCTCAAGATATATGCTCCAGTGGTTTTTACGAAAATTAACTTTGAAAAATATATATTGGGCTACATTGGCCTATATATATGTTGGAGCCCAAATGTAGCCCAATGTAGCCCAATGAAGCCCAATGTAGCCCAATGTAGCCCAAAGATGGCCGCCAGACACACAAAAAAACAAATGTAGCCCAAATATCAGCCAGATGTAGCCCAACTATAGCCCAGTGACAGAATGACCAATCCGCTTCGCAAACCTCCGTTACGCGAGGCGGAGCGCTGTTACAGATATATATCTTTTTTTGAACGTTAATTTCTCAAAATCCACTGGAGCACATATATTGAGACCTAGCAAAGGCACATCGGGCTACCAGTCCCTACAATTTTGCCAAGTTTCGTGCAAATCCATTCAGCCGTTCGATTATTATTATTATTTATTTTTTTTGCCCCGCGGGGCCCTTTTAAAACCTCCACATCAAACCTAGGGGGTCAGCGAGGATCTACTATTCCCCCTTATGGTCATTTGCCCCTTCGCTTTGGCCTCCTCTTGTCTCTCGATCCTACCGAGAGACAAGATGGCGGCCGCTACGGACTGTTTGGAATGTTGACAGACGCCAGAGAACCAATCAGCTTCGCTTCACAAAGCTCCGTTGCGCGAAAAGTACGCGTCCTGGGCCGCTGCCCGGTCCGCTGTTACAGATATATATCTTTTTTTAAACGTTAATTTCTCAAAATCCACTGGAGCACATATATTGAGACCTACAAAAGGCACATCGGGCTACCAGTCCCTACAATTTTGCCAAGTTTCGTGCAAATCCATTCAGCCGTTCGGGCTAAAAGTGAGGCCAACCGCCCTATGGAAAACTCAATGTTAAAAACACGTTTTGGGACCCCCCTTTTTTCTCGGCCCCCACTGGACGAACCCCCCCCCAAATTTTCAAGGGCTGCTCAGAAACAAAATGTGCCATTTTCCTGAAAATTTCAGCCAATTCCGTCCACAAACGCCAAAGTTATTAGACATAGAATTTTCAAAAAACCCATAGAGAAAAAATCCTAACTATATATACCTACTGGCGACCGCCAGTAGGTAATATATATATATATATATATATTCTCGTATATCATGCCTTATAGTACGTTAGTAATTGAAATGGCCTTTGCCCGTGTTATATGGTATTCTTTGCTTATGAATTGAGAACTGCACCAACGCCATCTTGCATTTACATGAACTAGGCCTGGGCAGTGATCACGTGTTGTTTGTCAAATAGCCGAGCAGGCTCCAATTAGTTGAGTTACACAAGACAGCTGAATACATGATGTTCTCTCCCAGCTCTGAGGCCCAAGGTCGCAACTGGCCTTCGAGGAGATAAGCACATTCTCAGAGGCACCGGGCTGGTACTCCCGTGGGCTGAGACGAAAGGGAGTTGCCCTTCTGACCTTCCCCAATAATAGCAAAAGCAGACTTCTGAACAAGCTTTGTGTGCCATATATGGTCCTTCCTCGAATTACTGTGCCAACTAGTAGTCTTCCATGTAAGGTGATCTCATGTAATGTAACGAAGGTATATATGACGTATATCAAGTGTGATAAGGCAGTCTTCTCTGCGCACCGGCTGGGTGTGGACGGAGAGGCTCCTCTATAGAGTACTTTGAATAATAAATGATTGCCTTTTCTTTACTGCCAACTGACTGATTATTTGTTAAGATACCTATTGTGAGCTTTTGGTAAGTATGGCTCGCTAGATTAATGAATTTGTAATACAACAGTGGCTGCTGTTTAAGATATCTCTCTGGTCTGGTCCCATTTTCAATATGGATAATGGGTGAAAGTTGGAAGGACACCACATGTGAAGATACCTGAAGGCGAGGGGCAGGCCTGTGGAATGCATGTGTGGATGTGAAAGCATGGAACTGCCTTCCCTGTGTTTTTAGTGCCTTTTTCCATGAGACGCATGTTAATTTTGCCAAATCATTTAAGGGGAAAATATGTATATTGTATTTTTTTTATATTGAAATTAATGGTTGGTAGTTTTTTAAAAAAATTGTCAAAGCAGGTTTTGTGTTTGGGTAAACGTATTACTTCCTAAAATAGAAGGCATTGAAGTTACAGCTTTAGCTTGTGGGGGGAATAACCTAGTTAGTCAGTAACCCAGTTAGTCAGTATGCAAGTGACCTCAGGGCGTGTGCCGTCACAGCCCATGATGTCACAATGAAGAGGGGTAAAACCCCGAAACCGGTCCTAGGATGCTTGTTTCCGGTCCAGGGAGGACCTGGCTTGGCAGTTCGGGCTGAACTGTTCCCATGGGGCTCAGGGTCAAGACTGATTTGCATATGGCCAGGTGTAAACTGGGGTGGCATGGTGAGCAAAAGAATGATGGATTTAACCCAGATCTCTTGACCGGGGGTGAATGTTTTGATTCATCTGCATTCCGTCCATCAATTGTGTGTCTTTTGCTTTCTTGCCCTAAGTGCGCCAGGTATGCTCAGACGTGGGTCCTGGGCTCACTGTGCCACTGCAATCAAGCTATCCTTGCTGAAGGGGGGTGAAACCCCGAAACCGGCCCCAGGATGCTTGTTTCGGTCCAGGGAGGACCTGGCTTGGCAGTTTGGGCTGGACTGCTCCCATGAGGCACAGGGTCAAGACTGATTTGCATATGGCCAGGTGTTAACTGGGGTGGCATGGTGAGCAAAAGAATGATGGATTTAACCCAGATCTCTTGACCGGGGTGAATGTTTTGATTAATCTGCATTCCGTCCATCAATTGTGTGTCTTTTGCTTTCTTGCCCTAAGTCTTCCAGGTATGCTCAGACGTGGGTCCTGGGCTCACTGTGCCACTGCAATCAAGCTATTCTGGCTGAAGAGGGGTGAAACCTCGAAACCGGTCCTAGGATGCTGTTTCTGGTCTATGGAGGACCTGGCTAGGCAGTTCGGCTGGACTGTTCCCATGAGGTCCAGGGTCAAGACTGATTTGCATATGGCCAGGTCTAAACTGGGGTGGCATGGTGAGCAAAATAATGATGGATTTAACTCAGATCTCTTGACTGGGGGTGAATGTTTTGATTTGTTCTGCATTCCGTCCATCGATTGTGTATCTTTTGTCACAATGTGTGGCATCACAGTAAGTGAAATCACGCAGAGTAACATCAGATAAGATCCCACACATTTGTTTTATAAGGTATATCAAGAGTGCATTAAGCACATTATGAGATTTAACAAATTGTGCTTTTGGCTTGTGCTGCAAAAGTGGCACAATCCTAATGCAAAATGTAGGTCTCAACAAATAGTACTAACATTGTTTTTAAACCCCTGCCATAAAGAAATTGGCAACAAGGAAAAGCATGGTACTACATCTGTTATGCTTAATTGGTTGCAAAGTCTGCGTTTTCTAATATTTTACGGGGCTAAGACATCTGCAGAGATGCCCAGTAAATATCAGTGAATAATGATTGGTGTGAATTGTGGCGGTTAAAGTATTTGTCGGAGAGATCTCTGATTTGTATAGTCCTAGATCTGAATCAAAGTAGTGTAGAAGGTTATTGGGTCTCCTGCAAAGCACATCATGTAATATGCAGATGACAGATTTTTTTTAAATGTAGCTAGGTTAGTGGACTACTGCTGTGAACACAAATCCTTTTGTTCCTTGCAGTTCATTATTAGTAAGCCTTTTACTGTTGCACAGTGAGCTATGTGTGACTGCTACATCTTTTAACCTTCCCAAAGTCATGCAGCACATCTTGTACATTGATTTACACAGTTGAAGGATTTATTGTCAATTTGTTAAAATCCAACAACCAGAAGATTGACAAAATTGCTGCTCATCACGAGAAGTGAGTGATCATTTTTGAATGTATATTTTTTATTGTGTAATGTAATGAATAGTTAAGACACTAAGTTCTACAAACTTTATTAAAATACAATTTAGAGGGAGCAGTAAATTGCACATAACACTATTTCTTCCTTTCCTAATCTTTGTTTTCTACTATTGTAATCTGAGTAATGCCTGTTTCATGTTACAAAGTCACAGTGAGGACTGGTCTTAAAAATGAGTAGCATAAAGGCAGGTGCCCAGTAAACTCCCTCCAACTATCTGTATATTTAATAGAATGTATATTCGTCCTTAAAATGATTTCTGATTACTATTTCTGCTTAATTTGAGACTTGCTACTTTGGGCTGGTTTTTGGGCTGAAACTGGTCTGTGTTGGGCTGAATTTGGGCTTATACTTGAGCGGGCTTGGCCTGGGTCTCAAAATTTGGCAACACTGTTTCTCATTCAAACCAGATAGAAACTGCGTGCCTTAAAGATCTGGAAGTAAGGCCGCTAACCTGCATTGCTCGTTATTTCTATTATTTCTATCCTGAAGCAGCAAGTATTTGAGACAATAAGTTAACACTTCTCACTGCAGGCACGTATTTCTTTGCGGCGGCAACACTGCACACTTGCTGGTAGCTACTTTGGAAAACACACGGGCCCCTGAAAAAGGATAACACCTTGACAGGGAAGTCAACTATTTTGAAAAAACCTATAGCACCGGGCTCAGTGCTGATTTACTATGGAAAGACCTGTAAACTCTGAATACACAGAAACATAATGCACTTCATAACAAAAATATTTTGATTTTATTTGGTGTCACACAGGTATATATACACATATATATGTATATAAACTGTGAAATAACAGTAATATTTGGCGTAGTTTGGAGGCACTGTTATCGCCCATGGCTTGAGGTCTTAAGAAATGGCTGCGCCTCTCAACATATTCAGGCAGCTTGGAGAGATACTCCCATTAAATATAAACATATTTAAGACTCTATATTTATATATATATATATATATATATATTGGAAGCCTATCTCCAAGCTACATGGAAATGTTGAGAGGCGCAGTCATTTCTTAAGACCCCAAGCCACGGGCCATAACAGTGCCTCCAAACTACGCCAAATATTACTTTTATTTCAGTTTATATACATATATATGTTTATTACTTCGAATCCTTCTGCCTCCTCTCCTTCCAGCAAGAAATTCACGTCATCCCAGCAGGTAGATTTAATTAATTTTTATTGTTTTTACAACACCATGTGCAAGAAGTGCAAATTGCAGAACGGCCTACGCGTTTCGGCTATACCTAGCCTTCAACTGGACCATAGAGTCCCTAGGCGTCTAGAGTGGTTTTAAAGTACTTACGTGCAAATACCCTTTTCTATTTCTTAAAAAACACTACACAGGTAACCTCTCTCTCACATTGTGGACTGATTTTACCACCATTTTTCCATTGTTATTTTCTATTTGCATTCTCGTTTCCGTTCTCGCTTTGCATAGAAAGTAAAGTACTATTTCAATTGCAAACATTGCTATCACCATTTAGTTTCCATTTCTACATGTAAAGTACATTTAAGTGAAGAAAAAACGATATGGTGAATCAAAAATTGTTTCAAAGTTTCTGTACAAGAATATACACAAAAATACATAGAAATACACATATAAAGAGGCCAGCAATCTTTTCAAAAATCAACCTTTTTGAAAAATGCAAGTTTCATTGGATGGTAGTTGATCATATATTCACCCCACTTTCTCTGACAGTCCTATTCCTTATTTCAAATGTAAAGTACATATTCATAAATTGACGAATGACTACTTCAAAATTTACTAAAACTGTCGGGTTTACTATCCAGAATTCATGTAATCATCTCGATTATTCCCTCCAGTTCTGAACCCACATGTGCAACAATCAGATAGTCATCTGCCATCTGAAATCCACAATCATTTATATTGTGGGGACTATTTCCCAAAACTTTCTCATTTACACATAGAGGCTCAGAATCCGAGGGTCTATGACATAAATATACATGAACAACCTGAAAGGAAACTTTACTTCTACCAATAGTTCCTAAATATGCATTTCTATTTTCTAAGTTTATGTATGAAAGTATTGACGGTACAGGGGGAAGAATCAATTCATATTTACACCCTATTTACAACTATTTATACATAACAATGAAGAGACTTCTAGATATTTACAAATATTATGCGGTTGTGGACTTTGTACAAATATTTACAAATGTACATACAGTTCTGCATCCAGATTGTGGCCATGTGGGTACTCCGTTCCTATCGCCATGATCATTCTTGATTCCATTTTACGCAACTTCAATGTCCGATCGCCACCTCTCTCTGCAAGTTTTATGATTTTAATGCCAGAGTATCGTAATTTGTTGCAATCGCCCTGATGATATTCATTGAAGTGCTTGGCCATGGGATAATTTGGGTCAATGTTCTTAATCGCACGGGGATGTTGTAGAATTCTTAATCTTAATTTATGGATCGTGCTCCATATATAATGCTTCCCACATGGGCATGTCAGTCTGTAGATTACATATTGGGATTCACAAGTTATGTGATCTATGATTTTTTCAGATCTCCCATTCAGCAGTGTGTATTCAGTGATGTTCATACCGTGATCACAAGCTTTACATTTCCTGCATTTCCAAAACCCAGGAGTATTTAGCCAAGATGTCTAGGTCTAGTTGAGGAAAAAGCCTCATCGTAGACTCATGAGAGTTGCCTGGTATGGTCAAATCCAATAGGTCAGAGGTAAAGGGCAAATGGTGACCCGATGTATCTCAGTGGAGGTGCAGATAGGGGGGTGAAAGTCTCACCAAATTCCTCATTAACATTGTTGGGAAATTATCAACGTGTACTGTGTGGAAGTATGACTAAGGATACAAGTCTAAGCTACTAGCCTGGGGCTCACAGGTACTGCTTATCGTCTAATTGCTGAGCCCCATGGAATATTGTAGTTTAACCCTTCTTGGTGTGTTCCCAGACGATAAATCCATCGTCGTTCTTTCTCGAAAAGGCGGTCCTGTGTGCCTTCATTGCTGTCCAGCTGTTCTATTACGGTCCAGTGTACATCATCCGGGTGTGGTTCATTTGGATGAAGTGAGCCGTTAGTTTCGTTGTATTCCTTTGGCAACCAATCAAATACACCACATTCCGTGAATTACAATTGGTGTGCTTGCGTTCAGTCCATTGTTTTCCCAATTCGAGGCTCAGAGACTTGGTTGCTGACGTCAAGTGGCATACGCTACTTTCCCCGCATGGAAAATGGCCTACGATCGGTGGGAGCCCCCACGCATTCAGGACTGTATGGCAATTAGAAGATCTCAAATTGCTGGGGCGTGTGTGAACCACAGCATCCTTCAGACTCCGTGCACGTTTGTAGGAAAATAAAGGTTTCGTCCAGTCATGGTTGTTGCTGGTGAGAATTTTCCAATGTTTGTTGATAGCACGGCTGACCTGATTCGAGATTGGATTGAAAGTTGTAACACAAGTGAGTGGTATGTTCTCCGTTGTGTTCTTGGGGGTTTCTTCCAGTAAGGCATCTCGGTTTTGGTTCCTGGCTCGCTTCCGGCTTTTATCCAGGATTCTCTTAGGATAACCTCTTTCCTGTAGCTTCCCTGTTCATTCCTGAGCTTGGGTCTTGAAGTCTGAGAGGTCGCTGCAGTTACGTTTTAAATGTAGATATTGCCCAAACGGGAGATTTTCTCTGAGTGGGCGGGGATGAAAGCTGGTAAAGTGCAGCAGGTTATTTTTGGCAGTGGGTTTTTGATAGGTCTTAGTCTTAAGTTGGTTTCCCACTCTTTTAATAGTGACATCCAAGAAAACCATCTCATCTCTGTTGTGGACGTGGGTAAACATTTCAAATGGGGATTGCATGTATTGACCCATTGAAAAAAGAATTCAGCAGGTCCTCAGGTCCTTTCCAGATCATAAGGACGTAGTCGAAATACCTCTGCCAGAACGTGATGTTGTCTGTAAAGGGGTTGGTAGGCACAAGGATGTGTTTACATTAAAAATCAAAGACATACAGGCCAGCGACACTCGGAGCAAAGGTGCTGCCCATCGAAGTGCCGGTGGCCTGCAGGTAGATGTCCTTATATTGGAAGAAATTGTGTTTCAGAGCTAGGGTAATACAATTCACCACAAAATCTGTGGGTGTGTTGTAGTCCCACTCTGCCTGGTTCAAAGTCTCTGTTATCACCCTGATAGTATCGTCCTGGGGGATACATGTGTAGAGGCTTTCGATATCCAGGGAGATCAGGAAACTGGGGTCTTCTGGCATCTGGATATCTCGAAGTATGGCCAAAAGACTCTTCGTGTCTTTTAGATAGGTACTAGTGCCTTGTATTAAGGGCTTCAGAAAAAAAGTTACAGTACTTCGATAATGGTTCCAGAAGTGAACCAATCCCTGATACGATAGGGCGACCCGGGGGGAGGGCGACCCTAGGGGGGGTTGTATGTTTTTATGAGTCTTTAGCAAAGGGTAGAAGTAGGGGATCTTGTTTTCAGATGTCAACAGAAAAGCCGCTTCTTGTCTGGTGATTTTATCTGCTTCTTCAGCATTAGTCACTAGCTCTGAGATCTCGTTTCGTAAGGCTTGTGAAGGGTCCTCCTGAAGTAACACATAATTAGTCGAGTTACTTAAAAGTAGCCTGCATTCCCTGTCATAATCCTCTGTGTTTTGTATGACTAGGCCTCCGCCTTTGTCTGCGGCTTTTATTACAATGTTGGAATTGGTTTGAAGTTTTTCCAAGGCTTGATACTCTAGAGCCTTTAGATTTCGATAGGTAGTGGGTTCCGGTATGTTTTCCACCTCGTTGAAGACCGATTGTTCGAACACTATCAGTTCAGGGGGAATCATGTGAGTAGGAGGAGTGAAAGAGGATTTTATTCTGAAGCCAGTATCACTAGTAGTTGTTTGAGAGGTATCTGTATTCTGACTCTCAAAAAAGCTTTTCAGCTTTAGCTTACAAAAGAATTCTGCTAATTCGCAGTGAAGTTTGAAGCGATCCAACCTTGCTGTAGGGATGAAGCCCAGGCCTTTTTCTAAAATTGAAGTTTCTTCCACACTCAAGTTCGTCGTGGAGAGGTTGGTAATCAGGCTCTTAGGTTGCTGGGACCTGCCTGTTGTTCCTGGGTCTTGTTCCGCGTATTGTCCCCTACTGCCTCTGCCTGTTCCCAATGGACTTGGTTGCCCCCTCTTTTTCGCCCCCTGCCCCTCCTGCCCCGTCCTAAAAAAGGCTGAGGGTACATGTTCTGTTGGTATTGGGGAAAGGGGATTTGATGCGGGTTCCAGCCCATCATTGGCGAAAAGGGTGGTTGTTGGTAATTTGGGTGGAAATTACCACCCCTCATTTGGTTGAAGGGGTACCATGATTGTTGGGGCTGTGTTCTCCTAGCCCTCCCTCTGCGTTGTGTTTTATTCCCTATGCTACCTGAGCTCGAACCACTTGTCGTGGATCCCTCATCTCCTGAGGCATCAGTGTCTGTGGTTGTTCTATTAGGTGGTGTGTACACTTTACTTGAGTAGGGATATGTTTTTTCGTAAGACCACCTTTTAAGATCTTTTTGTAACTGTTGGCCCTTGGATTGGGTGAGATTTTCTTTATATTTATTCACTTCCTTGTTCAGTTTGTCTAGTTTCTTTTTGTACCCTGTCAGAGTGGTGCGAAAATGGGTCTCGGTTTGTTGAATTTCAACTAGGAGAGCCTCCGAAAGGCGGAGTGCTGTCTTCATGATAAGCACTCCCCAGTCATGGGTACAGTGCCACGCTATTTGGGCCCATTCTTTCCTGAATGTGACATCATCCAGGAAAATTCTAGGCGCATTTGACACTAGTAAGCCCTTTGGTGCGGCGTTATTTATTAGATATTCTTTTAACATTGTGCCGTCTAAGATGGCTCGTATGCGGCATCTTTTTTGTTCTAAAAGTTTATCCCATTCAGTAGTTTGGGAAATTGTTTGGGCCATTAAAAGGTCTGAAAAGAGTGCTGGGTCTGTCAAGAGAGCATCTACTTCTTCCCTCGTGTACGAGAGGTCTAAATTCTCCATACTGACGGTGAGGTGTAGCAACAACACTGTGATTCACAGAATCTGTAAAGAGGTAACGCGAGTCTGGTACCTTGGGGGGGAAGACACACCTGTAGGGGTTTTTTAGCCCACAATGATCTTCTTTGCCTGTGGACCACCCTGTGGGTCCAATTGGCACCCCACATGCTTTAATACTCCTGAAAACACCTACTACGAAGATATAGGCATTATATGTGTTGGCACATGTTTTATTTTTATCACTCTTAACAAAGCAAGTACATGTGTATATACAATAAACAGCCCTGCTTAAACTGACCTCATGCAAATAATTGACACTTCTTCCACACTACTACAGCGCTTCACTTGGCGCGAAGAAATATATCCCCGCCGTGAGCCCACGGAAGCGGGAACTTATGTTTTGACACGTAAGTTTTTCTAGAGCAATCTTTATTCTGTCACAATTGTGTTTTCTCGATACTGCGGTGGCTGTACCCCCGCAGGGGTGCGGCAAGCACTCTAACGAGTGCTTAGGAGCCGTCACTTCATTGACCACGTAATGCTACCTTGTATCCACACAGTGTCAAGGAATACAAGTCTAGCAGTCACTTAGCCAAGTGTTTTATATGCATGCACAATGAGCTACCTGTGCATGCCACTCCACATGTTGTTTCTTATGCTAATCTAGCAATTAGACATAGTGTTCTTTTACCATAGTCATTAAAAGTGCACCTCTTGGTATGTAAAGGTGGAGAACGACACGGCGACTACTCACACTAACGAATGCAAATATCTGTTTGCTTCCATCAAGGTACTAGAATAATTAATAGTGATGTTGCTGTATGCCAATTTTGTTCCCCTTATTTTCTTCACAGGGGTTTGGACGCAGGGAAAGTTCAGGACAGTCCTCGTAACCTTGAGTTTGGTACACTGAATTAACACACCCCTAGGTCAGGATACACCTTAGTGAGTGTATACCGCCAGGGGTGCCCACTGGTCCTGATGAAAGCTCGGCTGACCTAAGCCATTCATGAGCAGAAACATGTCGACCAATATTTAGACACACACACCAAGGACACTAATGGTTCAAACTTATAACCATTTGGCGTCCGCTACACTGTTTTTAACAAATACATTCTAGTCTCAAATTAAAAAGTTTTTCGAGACACAGACTGTTTTCTTTTAACATCACCCAACCACATTTTGCACCACTCAAACCACAAAAAAACCAGCTCAGCTGTAACATCAGGCGTTGAAGCACACCGGGCAGACATTCGGTCTACCCGGTGAGAACCCCATGATGAAGCATGTCACCGACCAGGTCGGTGAGTGAGGGTTCTTTATACTAACCTGTTTTATCCCTCCTCACTAACCCTTCTCCACCATCGTTCTCATTTTGGTATCTTTGTGTGCTTATCCCTTTCAGGAAACACCACTGTTAAGGAGATGATGAAGCACGCCCTGGATCACTCTTTTGTTGTTTGATGTTGAAGAGTGTTCCTTTACCCTCACTCTCTTATTGTTTAAGCGTTTGATTACAGCAGCCCATGCCGGCATGGCTTCGGCGCATGCTGGCGTGTCAGCTACTGTTTCTCTTCTCCAGCAACGATATTGGTGGTGGGGTTTGTACAAACAAATGCGTGAATATGTCCTTCAAGGTGGCATTTGTCAGCAAATTAAGCCTTCTTCTGCTGCATGCCCACCCCAAACTCAGTTGTACATATCTAATAAACCACTTGCGTGTGTTTATTTAGATCACTGCAGTCCTTTCTCATCTGATACTGCGTATGAGTACATCTTAGTAGCAGTTGACTCTTGCACGCACTTTGTGTGGCTATGGCCTCAAAGGAGTGCTGATTCCAGAACTGTCATAAGGGATTTGCTTGCCATTGTGGGAATTTTTGCGTGTGGTACCTTCCATTCAGACCAGGGTCCAGCGTTCGCCACTAAGGCGTTCAAGGATGCCATGGCTTCATTGGGGGTCCAGGTCAAATTTTCGTCTCCATACCGGCCTGAGGGTAATAGTGTTGTGGAGCGGATGAAACGTGACTTAAAGCAATCCTTGACAGCAAAGGTATTAGGTACTGGCGGAGACGGGCTTAACCACCTCAATAGCGTACAACATGCACTAAATAATCTCCGTAGAAGGTCTCTGGTTGGGCGGAACCCATACAAAATGCTCTTTGGCATCAAAATGTTTGTCCCGACCTTGATGGTCTAGACATGGCGGCGGCAGCCGCATCCTTTGACCTAGAAGAAGATTCTAATGTTTTGCAGAACCTACAAAAGACCAGAGACAGTCTTGCAAAGGAACACTTGCCCTCCACATCAGATGCTACATTGCAGATTCCAGCAGTCGGCCAGCTACCCCAAGTTGGAGAACTGGTCCGAGAGAAGATCGACAACAAGAAAGAATTCGTCCCTTCCTATCGAGCTCCAGTTGCCGTGCTTGGCGTGCAGGGTACAAGAACAGTCATTTTATCTCCTCTTCCTGAGCGAAAGGGGAACAGGTACATATCAAACTACACAAGGTGGCCGATTCTTCATAGTATGACTCCTGCCGTTTCATGTCCAGCAATGGTGCAACACTCTATTTTAGTTCCGGATCCTGTCATCAGCCTTGATGTTGTCATTGAAATGAATACAGTTACGAATCCTTTATTGAATCAACCTGCTGGGGATCCTCTTGATGATACTGAATATACTTACCCCACTGACTTGTCTATGCCTGATTTGGAGACCAGTGTGGCTAACCAATCCCCTTTTTCATTTGACACTGGCTCTACAACATCTAAGGCCCCTTCAAAAGTTTCGATTTTTGCTACCTGGTTTAAAAAACATTTTTTCATTCCGCCTTGGAATTACATTTGGCTGGTAGTTTTTGCAATTTTTTTATTCATGTCCATCGGATTTGTGGTGTATTTTTTTCGTTTTATTAATGGACACTACATTCAAGAAAGAACTTCGATTAGACTCATTGATGGAACTTTGGCCCCTACTCCTCTTCGCATAAGATGAAGAGGGACCAGACATTTGTGAATATAACTGCTTGGCACGTTTTATGTGGGATTGTATGGGATGATGTAAAGTTCCAAATTCATGGTCCCACAGAGGTTATTAATGTTCCCAATGTACTCAGTGTTTCTATGGGGGATGTGGTTAAACAAAATATTCGCACTGAGGATTGAAACGTCCAGGCCGTAGAGGCTTTATTTTCTGATTTGAAATATTATGCTGCCTTTGATGCTGAAGATTTATATTTAGAATCTGCAAACTATGGTGATTTGTACGGTTACCAGCATTTTGGCAATCACTTTTTGCATAAAACAAATTAATTTAGAACTGTGGTTAAATACCCACAGTGGGAACAATGTCTCGCACTAGTGGAAGGCAGCTCTAAAACACTTTTGAAAAAGTTTTTTTATTTCACTGATTTTAATCAATCAAACCCTGATGCATTTTATTTTAAGTTGACTGAGAAGTCCTCTTCCAAGGTTAGACTTACCCACACTAAATTACTGTATTCAAAGTCCTTTATAGACCAGTTGGCTGTTGGGGGCTATGAACTGTGGAAAGATACAATTGATCTTAAATCTGTTTGGGGTTCTAAAAGTTGGCAAGTGCAAGGCACTGAGGCTTTGCATCGTGCATGTCTCATCCCAAATCATATGTTGTTTCTGAATGCTACTATTTCACAAACCACCTGCTTTGGATTGTCTACTTCTAAAAACTTTCCTGATTTGGGGGAATTTCCCCATTGGAATAATTACACCAGTACTTCCCTGAGTGATTTACAGGCCCTGTTGAAAAATTCCTCTTTCAATGTCTCCGACATTACTCCCGAAGGCTGGTTGCTATGGTAAAAAAGTGCAGATTCCTGCCTGCACCGTTTTCTGGGTCTGACCCCGGGCTATACAGAGGTTAGAGTAGATCCCCGTTTTCAGACTCAACATTCAGTCACCTCCTATTGTGTGGGCAAGTTATGTCAGAGTTGGCTCAGACACTCAACCTTACCATCGGTTAAGCTACATTTGTCTAAGCTCCCTGACACCGTCGACTTAATTGATTTTGTTAAAGGTCCTGCTGCAGGCAGGTCGAAAAAATTGATATATGCTGCTTATAACGAGGTTTGGAAACTGTCCCAGATTGAAGCTGCTTCTAGGCTCAGAGCTATAGATCAGGTCAATTTAGAAAAAGTGCTTGCCATTGTAGATAATAGCATTAACACCCTTTCCTACCGCATTTACACATTAGACAATATTGTTTCATGTATTGTTGAAATTATGCAAGAAGACGTTGCTGTACTATACCATGGGCAGAATCAATTGCGTTCTGTTATGCAGTTTGCATGGACTCTTTAGACGTTGAAAAATGGTAGGGTGCCTTGGGATTACATGAACACAAGTCTGTTATGTTTTCCCTTTAATTTGACTGTTAAACAACAATTTATGTCAATGAAAGATGCCACGTTTTCACTGTTGCATATTGAAAAACTGGAACCGTTACCATTTTCAGTGGCCGAGTCGAATTTTGCAGTTTGGCTCCTCCATGGGTTGATAACTCTACATTTCCCCCTGTTTAAATTTGAGTCTTGCATGAAACACTATGCCATAGGTAGATTTGAACCTTTAGGTAGTGATTATCTTCATGAAGTTTGGAATCTACCATTCACATATAGGTGCTTGAGGGAAGGAAAGGAAGTTTATTTGAAAGGTGAAGATTGCACATCCACACCAGATCATTCATTAGTCTGTAGAAATCTGCAATTGCACGGTTCTTGCAATGTCCAGGTGACAAATCTTGTGTGTGTTTTGAAAGGCACCCCCACCCCTGCTATTACACCAACTTTCACACTGCTTGCAAAAGGTAGTTATTTATTATTAAATAATAAAGATTGTTGTGGTATGCTTGCTGGTATTCCTTATATTGTTAGTTTCCCAGCGTGTGGTTTGCTGTAAGAATGTCTTGTTTCCTCCTCCACGTGGGAGGCTCGATGTTTCCATCTGGCCTTCTATTCCGACCTTGAAAGCAGAGTTCAACAAGATGAGTAGAATAAGAGCTCTTGTGTCCCAGAAAGAAGTCCCCCTTACATCTGCGCATGAGACATTTGTCCTTCACGTTGCAAATACTCATACTGAGGTGAATGCCTTATTAAACAGAGACCTGCCCCTGCATTTTGGTGCTTTGATTCACACAATTTTTAATGCCTCGTCGACCACTGGCCTGGCACACTTTTTTAAAGTGGTATGTTCTGGCCTTGTGATCTCATTTCAAACTATATTTGGTGTGATCCCTGCATTTTTTCATTCGATTTGTTCGAGTGTATTCAGCGGTTTGCCGTTAGTTCTCGCATTGGGAGCAGGCATACTGCTGTTAATTTGTTTACGCCAGAATGGATGCACAATCTGTGCCCCACGACGATCTGCCCCGGCTGCTTCAGCTTCGTAACCGGATGCCAGAATACTATGGATCGCTGCCTCTGGCGACTCTAAGTGTGGCATATGGTTTATATTTACGGTTCTCATTCTTCACTTGCGTGCAGCATGTTTTCCATTGCTTGGATTGTGGATTTGAATGGGCCCTGGATTTGTGTCTCTGCAACACGGTGTCTCCTGACTTGGATTTTAATCTACTAATGAGTCCCTTAGTTGCTCATGAAATAGATTGTTCTAGTTTCAGGATTATAGCCTGCGCAGCGGCTCATGGGGTTCTAGGCAATTGGAACATTTGGACTGCTGCCAATGACTTTCTAGTGCGCAGTTATCTTGAAGTAAGCCCGAGTTGTCCTCTGATGGTGCTAGAGACTCCGGCAATCGAAGAGCATGTATGCTCATTTCCATTACTCAATTGGATGGCTTAAATGTTCATGGATGATGACAGCGACTTCCTATTGGAGGCAGTTGTGACGTATGGTGCCTATACGCCGTTGGATTGAAGTGTGACTTTTTCTGCTTTATAGACATGTACTGAACTCGTGAAGATTATTTTCTCCCCCTGTACTGACTTAATGTTTTTCTTACTTTTTAAAGTCTTTTTTCACACCATGGCTACCCATGATTGTTTTCAATATCATGGTTTCGTTTTTTAATTCGGATTTTACTCCCAATTATCAAGTTTGGCAAAATTCCTGAACTTGGTTCTGTCTCATTCGAACTTGAACTCTGCGTTCTGTGAATCTTACCCTCTTTATTGTGCGTTCCCCGAACAAGGGAGGGTGTAGTATGGCCTAGGGCCTGCTTTGCGCGCATGTTATGTTAGCAAGGCTTATTAGAAGTTTAAACGCCATTTTACCTTTTGTTGCTTTTGCACACAACACTGCATAGCTGTTTTTGTACGTTAGCCTTCACGAAGGTCTATACATGACAAAAGGTTTATTTTCAGCATCTCTAGACTTACATCGTGCCCCTAGTCTGAACAGTGAGTGCTGAGCTGTCAAGGTTATCAAAACATGTTAGCTGTTTTTCGACATGTCCGTGTAATGCTCTCTAGACACAACAGTTTGGCAGCTGTGAGCCAAGTAAGATTCTGGCGTCCTTATTATCACACACTCGCCATGATTTCACACACTTGGAAGATTCTCGTTTCCAGGGATGAAGAGAGACTATGCTGATCCTGATGTAATTTACTCTTACTGAGCGGAAAGGTAATGAGGTCCCCCAAAACAAGCCCAAGAGACCTTCTTTAGTTTATAATACATAGTTCCTATATAGGGAGGGTGTTAAAACTAGGCGCTATAGGACCTGTTTTCACTATCTTTGTAATATGATTGCTCCTTTTGTATTTTATGGAATTGTAACCATGCTGACCATATTATTCTTAATCATATGTCTGCTTATGTTGGCTAAAATACTGCACAAGATCACGTCGTTAAAATAAATATTCTAACCTTACCGTGTCTCTTCTTTACTCCTGTTGTGGACTGGTATGAGAGTATAACAAAAGAGTGTTCTCACTTCCCACCATTCCTGAGATGGTTGTAAGTCGCATGTTCCAGGTTGTCTAATCATTGGTTACTTTGCTATAGGACGAAGAGCTAATATGCCACTGATGCTAGCTGGTTGGAGTTTTTCTAGGTACGAAGGTGAGTTTCTGGTACACCACAATTCACTAACGTTTTAGGTCTCTGTGCACAGTTCTGTGTATGAGTAGGATCCTTGCAACAAAGCTAGTATAATTGTTGCTTGAACATGAAATACCTTGAAAAAACACAAGAGGCGTTTGCCAAAACAGGAACAGTTTGTTGAATTAAACAATATGACCGGGAGACAAGTCACAGGCATAGAATCGGAGGACTGTCTCAAATTAAAATCAGTCTAACATAGACTTTTATACAGTTCATTGCATGCAATAAAATGGTTCTGGCAATCCTTTTTGGTAAGGAATGTATACCTGTGACTCTGGAGCCATAAATTAAGATATTGGATGAGGAATCCAGGTGGGCCTCGACCATGCAAGAACACAATGCAGCCTGCGGGTAAAGTGTCCAGATATCCTGCATAGGGAGCACGTGATCAGTGTGTGTACTGTGTGTGCGGCATACTGATTGGCTAAGTGTTCATAACTTCATGTGACATCTGACATTATGGTGTTTCGGGAACCCACACACCCCTACGGCCATGTGCACTTTATTAGTGCCAACATCCCTGGACCATTGTAGTGTCGCTGCACCTATCTGTGGGAATGATCTGAGATTTCCTGTTCAAGCGTTTGTCTGCTGGCTACGTGCCACCCCATCTGTGATATGCCAATCAGTGATTTCGGGCCTGGGTAACTGTATATTTTTGAGTCAGGTTGACGTGGAGTTCACAAAGGGAGAATTTGTCAATAAAGATGTGATTGCACATTAATGTATCATTATTCCCATTGACATCCACTTTTTTAACATTAACAGTCCTCCCTCTAGTTGAATCTTCAAATACACTATCTAATCCATACTTCTTACCAGTTACTTTATTGAGGGACTGTTAATCTTCAGTTTTGACAAATAATACTTTCCTAGTTACTTTCATTCTACCCAATTTGAAGACTGAGTTTTTACAGCAGGAAATTCCCAATTGCATGGAACCACACTCAAACAGGAGCACTATGAAAACAGGCAGCAATGACTTGCATAATCAAGAAAGTCAATGGGGGGGCCAGGAGAACCAATTTGAGAGCTACTCCTGCTCAGGGGCACCTCATGCATGTCTCTTTGTAAATGGTGCATTGCTTGGATGGCAAGAGTCAAAGTCTCATTATCCATGTCATTCCCTGAGATAATCGTTCAGTAGAATGCACCAATCTTGGCACACACCCCTCCCTCCATTGCGGTCATTAAGTCTAACACACACCGATGCTGCATCACCCTGAGGCAAATTTCTCTTAGTTCTTCCTTGAACGAATTAAGGCTGAGCTCAGTGCTGTTCATTATTTTAAGCAATTCCCCCCGGTGATCTGTAACCAATGGGCAATGGCTTGTGTCTACACAGTGAGGAAGGGCATGAACCCTCCTGCAGATACATGTGTGTCCAAGAACAGTTTGAATTCTTCTGGAATGCTCTTGTACTGAGCCCAGCCAAAATAATCTGCAGTTCTTTCTTCATGAGCCTGATGCAGCAAGGTTGTTTTCTTCCTTAGCGGTGCTGGTACAAATCCAATAGTTCTTCTCTGGGAATGACCATGGTCAGGTTGTTTATGGTTCCAAGGGAACAAAGTCAGCCCCATCCTGAGACGAGCTGAGTGTAGGCAAATTCAACACACTGCCAGTACATATCTATCAGCATGAGGTGCCCCATTGCATATTCCCAATTGGCAGGATTGTTTTGCAGTTTTGATTTATGCCCAGTGGAAGCATTCCTTAATCTCTGAAACACAGTGTAAGTTTCTGTACAATTAGGAGTTGCCTCTTCCCTTCTAGCCAAGTGTATCCACTCACCTCGGTATCCAAAATGTCCTGATATAGGGTGTATATGCTTTTGTTCAACCGTCCCATATGAGACTCATTTTTCTGCATACCATCGAGCTGGACAGCCCTATGTAGGAACTCTATGTCTGGGGTCTACTTGTGTTAAAGAAGATTTCCCAAATGCACTAAGGGCCACCCTTGGACTACAAATGGAGGCAGGAGTGGATGTGTTTGTGCATTCAGTTGGGGGTTTTGCTACCTCCAAGAATCTCTTCTTTGGAAAGTCATGGGGTCAAAAATTATCCTTCCCTATAGTGCCCTTTCTGTGCATCCTGTCTAGTTCAGGTGAATATTGCTAGTCTCAGTGAAAAGGGATAGAGCTGTTGGGTTGGTCTTGTAACAGGTCAGATTCACTACTACTCGGTGGGGTTCTAACTTTTTGGGCTGGACTTTGGCCATGATTCGGTATAGGTATAATTGGAGAATAC
The DNA here is from genome assembly GCF_964261635.1 of Lissotriton helveticus. Lineage (NCBI taxonomy): Eukaryota > Metazoa > Chordata > Amphibia > Caudata > Salamandridae > Lissotriton > Lissotriton helveticus. The sequence goes on along the minus strand of NC_136065.1, from coordinate 365,249,281 downwards.
ATTTAGCTTTTTCAGGAGCTACCTCTTGGGACAAGTAAAGTCGGTCTGTGCCTACTGCATGCGGTATCAGTAAATAGACTCAGCATGACCTGGCTGAGGTCTTACAGCCCACAGCTGTCATGTGGTGATATCACATGTTGTGTGAAAGGGTGCTGTGTAGTGCATGTGGAATTCTAGTGTTTGTGTTGGTGCAGTTATAAGTGACACGGGAGAGATACCTTTACAAGCGCTCCGATAGTTTCGGAACAGACTTCATTTGGCTGGCGAATCTTTAGCAGATATCTCGACCCCACCCTTTCACTAGAGACTTCTTTTTGGGCTAACTTTGGGCTCCTTGAGTTGTTTTTTGGGTGCTTCCCATGTATCTCCAATAATGCTGTCTTGTGGTATCCAAGGTTGAGGCTTACTGTTTTCTCTGAATGGTGTATGTGAGGCCTGGTGCGTTTGGTTAATTGCTAGGCCTGATACGGGGGTGAGTGCATTCTGTGATCTACTCTTGTCAGGATCTGTGATGGACTTTGCAGCCTCTCCTCTCCCAGGCACCCATCTCTCCCTCAGACCACATCTTCTCAGTTGTGTTTGGATCTGTGGTTCCAGGCTCATGGCTAGGGACTTCTAACTAGCAGGCATGCTCCAGTCGCTATTCTGTAGGGATATGCCAGACTTTGGAGAAAGAAAAAGAAAGTATCGCTCAGATCATAAGGACCCATTTGTCACCCCGAGTGGGACAGCTATGCCCAGACATGGGTCCTGTGCTCTCCATGCCACTGGAAGTCAAATTATCCTGGCTGATGAGGGTTGAAAACCCGAAACCGGTCCTAGGATGTTTGTTTCCAGTCCAGGGAGGACCTTCCCTGGCAGTTCGGGCTGGACTGTTCCCATTGGGCGCAGGGTCATGACTGATTTGCATATGGCTTGGTCCAAACTGGAATGGCATGGTGAGCAAAAAAACAATGGATTTAGGCCCAGATCTCTGTACTGGGGTGAATGTATGACATTTTTCGGCATTCTGTCCATTAATTGTTGTTTTTTGCATTTGTCACCCTGAGTGGGACGGGTATGCTCAGACGTGGGTCCCCTGCTCTCCATGCCACTGGAAGTCAAGCTAACCTGGCTGTCCATCAATTGTTTTTTTTCCACAACTTGCAGCCGCCTTCTCCAGTGAAGGAGAATGGCACTGTTTTCCTTGGACATTAGCAGTAGTTTACCTCTTGCCTTGTTTGCTACAGAGGTTAACCTTCTCCAATAAATTGTCTTGTCTGTCAATAAAAAATCCCCCCCCCCCTCCTCTCCCTTGACCTTATTTGTCAGTGAGGTAATATTACTCCACTTCCATCTTGTTTCTGATGTAGGTCACCAAGCTCCATAGTCCCTCTTTCTTACCACCTCTCAAGCTGTGGCCTTGTCTTGCTGACGTTCCTCCTACATATTTGTCTGTCACTGTTGTGTCTGGCGCTGGCCACTTTAGTCTTCCGCCAAAAGTTCATATTTTTTGTCCTTAGGCTTTTTGTGCCAGGGCCTTATCTTCTCCCTATTGGGGCTGTTGCTTAGTCACATTTTTGGCCTCCTCTTCAGATGAGGACCATCTTTCCCACTCTGGCCTTTTCTGTAATTTGTTCATCTTTCTCCATGGCTTTGACTGTTATAGATGCCCTTCTTCTGTTGCCTTTGGCATTCTTCTCCATTCCCTGCTCCCCAATCCTTCCTCAATGTGCATGATTATGTATGGTTCCTCTTCATTCACAGATGGTTTAATCAATTCAGAGAGACTGACTTTGCTCAAACCGGGAACAAAGCCATGTTTGATGTGACTCTAGATGAGGGTCCGCTGGAGCAGTTCTCCCACTCTATGGAGCCACAGCTACGGCAGCTAGGTCTGCCCACTGCTTTGAAGAAGGGTAAGTCCAGAGGTCAAGTATGAGGCATCAGGTTGCATGCCGATAGTGAACAGGATGGGGAACGAGGATTGATTGATTGTGTGAAAATGCGGTATGGATTTTTAAATTTGTTTACTCATCTAATGGTAAATTTACTTTGGTGCACTTGCCTCAAAGAACCCTCCTCAAGCTGCGGGTCGCTGGTGGTTGTTGACCATTGATGGGCGGGGTTTGTGGGACCAACCACCAAGACTAGATCTTCCCTCAGTAACTGCAAATCTGTATCTGCCTTCCAGGTGTAATAACACTGCTGTCAGATTATGAAGTAAAGCGCTGGGTGTACCGTTTAGGTACAAACACAGCGGGCCTAAATGATGACATCCCATGGAACACTGTCCTGGGGTAATATTGACGTTGGCCCCTTCATGCAGAGAATTAACTATGTGTCACTTCCCTTTCCTCATCTAATGATGGTTTTTTAACAATATGTCCATATTTATTGAGTAATATCAACGACTCACACTGAAATGTATCACTCCTTGAGGTTTGGTCCCTTAATAATTGATAGTTGTATTAAGCCATACAATTTACATCACTGAGGCTAACAGCTTAGCTTATTACCGAAAATGGCTGCTGGTGGCATCGAATTTGGGGTTATTTTTCATATTTTCCATGCGTCCAAACCACATAAAAGCAGCAACAAGGGCGATATTCTCCCATTGTGACTACAAGCATAGTCGCACCGTATATAGCTGTGGTTTAAATCTAACGAAGGAAATCTGTTTGGCTTGTCAGCGTTAGTGCTGCCATAGCAACAGTCAACCTTCGAAACGAAACCTTCCTTTGAGGTACGTCATTCACATGCTGCTTTAGCAACAGATAGCCGTCCGCAACCAAGCCTCCTCTTGAGCCACGTCGCGTTCAGTCTCCAAGGGCCGACGCGCCCCAAGCCTCTCTCTGAAGCTGGGCACGCCCACCCGGAAGAGCGTTGCCCAGCGAAAACACTTATCAGTCAGTTACCGGCCCCGCTCTCCATCGTCGGGGTCCGGTTCTGAGGGAATGCTAGGTGGCAGACGCGGGCTGAGAGCGTTGAGGGCACGAGTACTGACCTTTCCTGCAGTACCAACATCGACATGATCGAGCTAAGTAAAACTCGATAGCGAGTAGTAACAACCTTCGCTTTTGCTTTCAGGATGTGCCAGGTACGCTCCAACCCCCCTCCCGAGACCCATGGTGCAAATAGCGCCATCCTATAAAGTGAGATATTCGTTAAATCCTTAAGGATTGCGGTGGGGTCACAGACCTTTGGTCCATTGATCCCTCCTATGGAGTGTTTTAATATGTTTTTAATCCCTTCTAGCCTCACGATTTGTTATAGGCACAAGATTCTCCACTTCACCTACCCAGAGCTAGTGGTAATATCCAAGCCGGGTTATATGGATGGTGTTAACTTTAGTGTCTAATTTCAAACACTATCTATGCCACAACTATGGAGCACCTTGGACAAATGCTATGACCTATACATTTAATTAATTGTATGTGTGTATGTCTTTTTTGTGTTTGTCTTTGTCGTTTCATTTACAGGTGCAGATATACTCCTGATTTTGGAGTTTTTTTGGAATGAGCAATTGCTCTTCCTCACTTTTTATGCACTTTTTCACCTTTTGATTTTTCACTTTCACGTCCCTAGGTTAGGGTGGACGATTAGAGAGTCCATACCGCCGGGGTTTATCTAGTCCTGACGAATGCCAAGGTAAATTTAAACCACTGTAAAGGCAGAAACATGTTGACTGACTAACTTAAAGAACTCTGAATTAACCAAACCATTACCTTTGGCAACCTATTCAGACACATAGTTCATTATTATTTTTTCGTGTCTTAGGGATCACACATTAAAATTAATTTTTAGATACCCTTTTTGACACTTAATATATACCTCACTGCACGCCCTTTCCACACAACCAGCTCCGCAGTCTCCTGGCGTCGTAGCACACCAAAGAGGCACTCGGCCTCTTTGGTGGGGCCCGATGATGAAGCATGACATTGACCAGGTCAGTGTGTGAGGGCCTTCTAAACCACCCAAAGTGGGTGTGTGATTTGCTCCTTCTCTGTGGCTTATGAAGCTCAGAAACCTCTCTTTTGTTGTTGATTTAGATTATGAAGTATGCAAAGAAGGTGACGTGCTGACCTCTGAACAGGCTCGCATTCTGCTAAGTTGTATGGGGGTGGCATCACTAGACACTGCCCAATATGCTGCTTATCTGCAGGGTTGTGTTTTCAACATCAGAGTGCTGTATCTTTTAGGGTGCTGAAATCATGTGAGGACAGTGCTGACCTGCATATAGGCAAGAGTTGGACTAAGGTGGCATGTGGCTGATATTTTGTGGAGACGAGGCAAATGTGTTGAGGCCAATAAAGCTGTAGGATCAGTGGGACTGTGGGAAATTGTATGTGGGCCAGCTGATTGAGGTAGTTGGAGTCTCTGGTGACAATGGGACTGCAAGTGTTGCAAATGGAGAGGTCAGATTAAGACCCTGTTAAAACCAGTTTATATTTCTCTGTGCTGAAGCTCTTTGGCTACGAGATGGCAGAGTTCAATGTCTCCATCAAGTGCATGTGGAGCTCTAAAAGCGGGGAGTTTCAGCAGCTAGAGGAAGATTCAAAGGAGAAGGCAGCAACAGATGAAGAGGACATGACGGATGAAGACTGAACCGTTCTAGCGACATCCGAGCTGCAGAACTTTCATAAATGCAGTTGATACCACTGGCCTAAGTCGGTGAACAGATAGGACTGATGGTCCATCGAGGATGTTCTGATGCAGAGAAGGAACATGTTTGTTTCGGACACCCAAAAACGCCTATTTCCATTTCTGGAAGGGCTGCTGCTGAATAAACAGTCTGCTACATGTCCACAGTAACCAGTCCGGGTGTTGTGCGTACCAGGCAGTGTCCACAGCAGCTGCAGAATCAACTTTGAGGCGAGAACTTTTGTGCAATTAAGGAATTCCTGCTGGAGTTTGGCCTTGCTCAGCAATAAATGTTATATTTAAAGAATCCTGTTCTCTTTTTGTGAAGTCAAGTCATGTGCTTGGGGTGATCTGGGGTCTTGGAGGCACTGCATCGTCTGAAGGTACATTTGCATTTAAAGTTTGTCCCACACCCAGTGTGATTTTTGCAAAACAACTCCTGCGTGTGCTCCATCTGATCAGAGGTAGGAGGAACCTGCTAGATTCCACCTGCAGGGTTCTCCTTCTCCTAGAGCTCTGGAGGCAGCATCTCAAGTGCTGTCCTAGCTGAGGCATTGGTTAACTGCCAGATGAGGCTTGGCTGTATTGGCAGCTACGCAATGAGAACAGCAAAGCAGTTTTACATGCACCCACTGTTCACTTAATCCTGCGCGGTACTGTCCTTTTCTACACCCACCAGTCTTTCTCTATGAAGGTTTTTGATCATGGAATCCCCCTGCTGCCAAAATACCACTAGCAGTCTGTCCCCTAGCTGCTTAAAAAGGCATACACTTTGCTAGAGTTTTCCAAGGTGTAGAGGTGCCAGAGTATGGAACCTGTAAAGAGGAGTAGTCTACAGCAGCTCTTCTAAAGACCAGACTTTCATGCCGTTATTTCATTGAGGTGTAAACAGGAGAATAACACTTGCGTGATGGTTTGAGGATTTGGACTGCTTCTAGTGGGATTAAAAAGAATGACGTGACCACACACCCTGAATTAAGAAACCGTTTCAAACGGTAAAATGCAAGTCGCTTATACAAAATTTAAATGGTTTCTAATTTACTGAATCATTCCAGTATATTGAAAGTGAACTTAGCCCTCTTCCCCACTTAAGTGCCACACCTGCTCTAACCAGGCCCAATGAGATTAAATCCCTCTCTCTTCTGCTTTGAACAGTAGTATGCTGGCACAGGCAGTGCTTAAGATGCAAGTGCAGATACCTCGAGAACTGGTGCCATCATACTTCAAGTTTTTTTTGTAAAAGTTACTAGCAGCCACCAGATGGGAGACAATACCAGGTATACTAATATCAGTGGTCAGAATGAGCTCACTTTTAGCTGTTTGATTGCTAGTCTCTGTAACCTAAATGAATGTATGATGGAGTGGTCTAGATACCATCAGGCAAACCCCTGGTTTCTTTTTTTATGCTGAATCTTAGAATGGCCCATTTTTCCAAAAGACTGATTGATATCTGATTTGAATTCTAGGCATGTTCGCATAACAACTTGTTCCAAGTAGAGAAGGCAGCATGCACTTGTGTGTGTATAGAGTCCAGGCAAATCTGATTCCTACTGTTTCCTTTTGAAATATTCCAGTATATAGTTGTGATGCCTCTTATTTCCCAGTCTATATCAAGGACCTGCAATGGGTGAACTTCTCAGAATTAATGCTATATGTATTTTCAATCTAATGAATACTTTCCCCTCTGCAGACTTTCTATCTTTGGAAGATTCCACACAAGTAAGCAATATTTTGGATGCATGGCCTACTTACCCTGACCATCCAAAGTAAGATTTTGTGCTGGTTTCGGTGTCCAGGTAGTACTAATTACAAATGAGGGAAGGTCCACAGCAAGTGGTTGCCTTGCAAATCTTCTGCAACTGCCCCCCTCTCAAGGATGCAGCAAGGCTGCTTTATCATTAATAGAAGTTCCAATAATTCCCTTGTACCATGCCGTGTTTGCTTCCTCTTTGCACTCCCCGAGGCACCACACTAGCCATCTTGAAATTCTGTCTAGTAACAGCCACATCCTTGAGAAATATCCATAGGAAACAAAAAGCATTGTTGGATTTGGAAGTGTAGGGACCAAAACTTTTTTTTGTTACTGTGTGTGCGCAGCCTCCTCACGCCACCATTCTTTCTACCAACACAATGGATGTGTAATCAGAAAGAATGGTGGCAACTGGAGAGACTGGTTTAGATGATGTTTTGTTGAGACCTTAGGAGGATACGTCTACATCGTTGTCAGTTACCTTACCCTTGCTAAAGGTCATGTAGGGTAAATCTGCACACAAGGTTAATACTCATTAGGCATCAATGGTGGGGCATTCAACTGAACTAAAGACAGGTTGGGATCTACTAAACAGTGCTATTTGCAGGAGAAATTCATACATTCTTTCAGAAATCAAAACCGCATGAATCTACAAAGGGAAAGCCATTCCAGCATCATCAGGAAAATGAGCATGCTGCCAAACATCTTCTTGGCCTAGACCTTCAGCCACTCTGGATAGCTGCAGAATAGCACAGGTGCTTCCTGTCCTATCGAAGAGTTAAAACCGGAAAATCTATTTTGCATAACCACAAACTCCTTTCTGAACTACTTGTTTTGTGCTTGTTAAGTGGTCTTGGACTAAAATTAATTTAAATACTCCAAATACAAGCCTACCTCCAAACGAAAACCCGGTAACATATGCCCCATTTAATATAATCCTGAACCTTCATTGCTTTAAATCAATTATAATAAAATGTTTAAAAAGTCTATTTTCCTTCCTTTTTAAAAAAAAATATTTTTATTTGCATTTTCAACCAATACAAAACAACTAACATGTCTCAAGCAGTCGTTCTCGCGCCCGAATACCCCCCACCCCCAGCAGCATCTCCATGTCATGTACCCAAACGAGATCTGGCTCCTCCGCAGGTGACACATTTGGTAAACTACTGCCCCCCCCCTCTCCCTCTCCCTCCCCCTCCCCATAACACTGAAAATCCCCCGGGGTCTAAAACACATGCCCAGTAACACTCCATCTCAGCGCACATTAAAGTTCAAAAGTATCCATATTGTGCTAGTCAGGTTCCAAACCCCCATCCAGTCCATGATACTTTCCTCCATATTATACAGAACTTCCGGGGGCATCCTCTCGCTTTGTATGTGACCCTTTCTGCCTCCATATACATATCCATTTCCCTTCTCCATTCTCCTAATTGAGAGGGTAGTAATGCCCCCCATGCACATGCCACGTCTCTTTTCGCCACCACTAATGCCAATAATGCAAAAATAAGTTGTGGGCGGCTCAAGTCAATGTCGTGGGATATCCCCAGCAAGACGAATTTAGGTGCTAGGGGAAGTGTGGCCTCCAGCACCTTTTTTTTTTTTTCTAAACACATTTTATTGGCATTTGTAAACAAAATGAGCATCACTTTTCAAATTACACCAGGTCGTGTTGGTGACAGTCTAGTTAACATCCATTGATACTCATGCCCCTGAATAAAAAAAAGAAAAGAAGAAACAAAAGAAAGAAGAAGAAAAAAAAAAGGGGGGAAAACCCAGGACCCCCTCCCTCCTCCCTGTCAGTGCGCCTACAACCGATAAGTAAAAACACAGTGTCTATGGATACCCTCCAACCATCGTGAACTCTTAGTGCCAGGCGGTGTAAAGGGGACAGCTTCCTAAAATACGTTCATCACCTTAACCACTATCTTCCCTTCTTTCGTCAGCATCATTCCTATTGGGGTGCTAACGCTTAAGCTTGGTCCTCTTTCCCCTCACTCGAACTATCCACTGGACTCCAGCACCTTACTCAACTCTCCCAGTATTTGTGTCCAGTATGTGTGTATGGCAGGGCAGTCCCAGATGATATAGTATAAGTCCCCCTGCGGATGTCTACATCACAGACAGTTTGGATCACTGGCCCGGCCTATTCAGTGGAGTCGAACCCTGCCGAAATATACCCTGTGTAGTATTTTGTATTGGATGAGTTGGAGGCGGGACTTAATCGCCACTTCCCTATGATGCATCACCTCCCAATCTACGGTGTCCATCGCTATTTTCCTTTCTTGAATAATTGATCAACAGTTTCATATTATGCCAGAGACAAACAACTCGGAGGAAAATTAAAACTTAGATTGCAAACCCTTAGTCTCTGAAGGCACTTCAGCAATTCTCCAGGAAAGAGTATCCACCAAGAGATGAGTCTTGTGCTGACCCATTTATTCTGCAGTACCGGAAAGTGCACTAACTCGCGTCCTAATCCTTCTTCCAAGGAGAATGGAAAGTGGTAGTATGTCGACACTCCCAGATGTGGTCAAACACACCATTGGTGCCAGTGGGGTTTGAGTAGAGAAAGTTATTGATTTGCTTCTAGGTGGTGTGGCTGACTCAGTACAAGAGATTCTATTTTAATGGTGATCCAAAATTATTTTCCTCTTGATCCTAATAACTGCAGCTCCATACGTGTATTACAGACTGACGTGTAAACCCATCCATCAAACATTTTATCATATAAGGCAAAGTCAAGGTGTATTTACTTTAAAGGTAGGTATATGTATTAGTAGAACCAGGCAAGTAAAATATTCTAAGAATTGGTCTATTAATGTTTTCTTTGTAAAACAGGCTGATTACAACATGTGAAAATGAAAACTGAATTGGTTGTGAAGATCCAGTTGGGACTCGACACATACTTGAAGTCGTCCAATTACAACACAGAGTAGCAACGTTTCATCAGTATTGTGTGAGAGGCAACCCACGATACGGTGAAACAGAAGAAAATCCCAGGACTGGGCCAATATGTCCTGGGATATAAACCCAGGAGCCTAACCACCTCTCCTTACGCAAAAAAATAAAAACCTGGCTCTTTCCTACAATTTAATTTTCTTTACTCCACTCACCTCTGACTTTCTCGTCAAGCTGTAAGCGCTGGGATGCCTCCGGGTAGCCATGCGCTATAAAATAACTATTTCATTTCATTTCATTTCATTTCATGTATCACCAGATCTTTACAAGCATTGGCAAAGCCAATGAGTTTCACCTACGCGAGACCTATTGTTGTAAATGCTTTTATTTATTTAAATTTTTTTAAATGTTACACAGCAGTGCAGGACTGGCAAGGAGGAAGCACAGACAATGAAAGGTGGGAGGAGGGGGAGTGAAGGCGTTAATGCATGGCCTAAACATGCACTCTTACTGAGTGCTTGTCCAAAATTAAAAAGCTAGCATGGGGAATGCATTAAACACTTTGTATTTGTCTCCGCCAGGGATTTACCCATGCTCAGTGATTCGAAGGCCCTGTTTTATTAAATCAAAGTTTACTCAATGGTTCAAAGCAGTCAACTAAAACAAGTCACGAGGGAGCAGTAAGAACAGACAGTAGTTATGGTGGTAAACACAGGGGAGCTGCAGGGAGCTTCAAGGGATGGGCGAGAAGTTGGGCGAGAGCATCAACAATGCATAGTGAGAGGAGGTGGGGTGGGTAAAACTAAACGAGCTGTAGAAGGGCAGGAATGCACGGCATAAACATGTACTCTTCGAGAGTGCTTGTCCAAAATATATATATATTTTTAAAGTACCTGGAGGAGCCTGCGACAAGTGGAAGGACACTGGCCTTAAGCCAGAAGCTGTACTTGGTCCATGCTTCACAGAATGACAGAAAAACAGGAACGAGAACGCAACGGATGGGGTGCTGGCCAATGAGAACCAAGGGAATACGAGTAATTTGCAAGCCAGCCAATGTAAAGGAATGTGCAAGCTCTAAGCCCCTTTTATGTTCTCTTATTTTTCATTTATAAGGGATTTTGCAGGCGAAACCTAAAAAGGAAAGCAGATTACTGAGTTTGATCTATGGGAACTTTAGTATGATAAATACAAGAAGCCCACGCCATAATTTCAAGTTTTAATTGTAAAAACGTAATTATTGCGTTTTTGCCAGATAAAGGTGCATGCTGATGGATTATCATTTCAGACCATAATAAGTTATCAAATGTTCAGGCCAGGAATGTTTTATAACAAATAATGTGGCCATCTATACAATGGATTTATGGAGGGGCTGACATCTACTCAGATGCTGCTGGTTACCATGTGGGTACATTTTAAATCTCAAAATTTGCCAGTTCATGCTGATACAGTTGTAAAGAATTCTTCGAGGATAGCAGGAGGTGTAAAAGAAGTCTGGGATCTTAAATTTGAAAAAGAATTAGGAAACCATTTAAGGAATGGCTCTGTGATTTTCAGAGGACACGGGCAGTAAACGCCTGGCTTCAAAGGCGATAAATCAACCTACGGGGTGAGCAATGACTTTGTTCTCAATGCTATAGTTGTACTTAAAATATATGTGAATACACAAAAGGCACCTTGTATGGAACTAAATAGCCTCTCTTAGGAGTGTTTACCGGAACAGATTTGTATTTTTGTCGGGAGCTTCCTTAGAGGTGGCTGCAGGGCAAGAGTTCTTCTAAGAAGAACATTATTCTTTCTGATGAAGAGAAAGTGGGCATGGGCAGTACTAAGAAGGGTCCTTCCATTCCTCGATCTACTCCTGCACTTTCTTTGTTGGCTCACCTCTAGCCCACTTTATCTCTGGAATCAGTTAGTTTCCCGCAGATGTTTACGCTTTAAAACCTTAGGAAATTGATACATTAGATTGCAGTGTTTATTAATGTAGATGCATAAGAAAACCAATACATTTCTATTGAACAAAAAATAAAAACCAATTAGGAAATTTACACAGCTTAGATTATGGTCAGTCAAGAGACAATACATGTATTTACCATGCCATCATTACCCACCAAGTCAACAAGTGATGAAAGAGCAGCTGAAAAATAAAAATATAACTAGAGAGATTTACCAAACTCCATTGATGGAATATAACATTACTTTATTTAAATTGTTGCTTCAATTCTGGTGAGTATTGGAAAATGTTAACTGCAGGAATTGTCTCTGCTGAGGCTCAAATGTGTTGGCATGCTAAGGTGTTGCTATAAGAATTGGGGTCTAATTTAAAATTGAATCCCAAGCACACAAGAAACTGATTTTTCCCAAGAGCACACCGTGTGTGAATACGTTGAGCATAACTAAATTCACCCCAGGCACCCAATCTACATCTTGCTGACAGCAAAGAACACAAGCTGTATCTTACAACAGAGACTTGCCAAGCCTGCCAGACTGCTCTCAAACTAGAGTGGTTTAACACATTAGCAGATTCCAGCTTCCCTCCACCAGTGGCACAGCTCTGTCATCACTAAACCTGCTCTGTGCCCCCTTCTTAATCCGCTGCTGAAATGCGTTGGCAGTTGTCTAGACCTGGCAAATTCAAAGCCAAGGAGCAAAATTCTCTTCGAAGCAGTGGCCTCCATCACTTTGTATAAAAAAACTTTTTGGGAGGGGTAATTTATTTATTGGCATTTAGAAAAGTACAAACATTCAGCAGTAAAGCATAAGTTGCCAAATATTGCTAGTATAAAATGACTTTTGTAGCTGAACAAACGAAAATTATAACCAAAGCAGAAGCATCACATTTGACCGACTATATATATAACCGTCGAAACGCGTCAACTTTTTCACTTGGCTAAATAAACTTGTTCCTGAGTCCACGGTGTCAGTGCCTGTTTCATATGAGACAATTCAGGAGTGGAGAGTATATATATATATATATATATATATATATATATATATATACACTCCACCTATGCCAGTCAGAGCGATGCTGCTGTCATGAGCGGTCCAGGTAAGGTTACCGGCCAGCCTTCAAATTATCTCCAAACACCTCTCGCATTAAGAAGTAGACCTGGACACCCAGCGTATACAGTAAATCCTTTACTCTTGACAGGACAAAGTCGACGCGTTTCACCTTTACGGCTTGTTCACGCTCGACCGTAGGTCTCGCCTTTGGGACCTTATAAGTGTTTAGATATCCAGCACAATATCCTTGGTGCAACAACCAACTGTTGCATGGCTTAACACTTATAAGGTCCCAAAGGCGTGACCTGTTGGCTATGCCAATGCTTGTTCAATATTATATGTTACAAGCCATAGTTGCAGCTTATTTATCTTATGCAACTAATAGCCATTGACAAAGCCAATAGTCCTTACTTGTTGTATGTATGATGTTGTCTCACATATCTGGATGCAATGACAGAAACAGCAAAATACAAGTCGGATGGCACACTATGCTCAACAGATTTTTAGCGTAAGTGTTTTAAAGCTACGCCCCTAATTACACTGGCCACGCCCCTTTGAGAGACTCCACGTTTTTTTCATCATACTTAAAGCCCTGGTGATAGGGCAGCTCAGTGGGCAGCAAGCACTCTTGGTTCAGTGATCCACAAACGTGAAAGATGTCTCAGGTTTGATTCTTTGTCACACAAACTCTGGTTTTCCTTCTTTAGAGGTTGTCAGAAAGAGCACTAACCCCTGGGATATTAGAAATCCCAGCAATTAAAGCTCTGTACGAGCATGCGGAAGATGGGCAAGAGATGATGGCTAACAATGCGGGATGGCTTGACATTTTTTTTGCCTAGGTGTGATTTTATGTGCAAACTCCGATGTGTTTTGTTTTCAAAAATGACCTATTTCGATACTGAAATAGTTTATTTTTAGTCACGAGCTAGTTCGTTTTGTTGTGAGCCGATCCATTTTTATTTACCACTTGTAGAAGGTGTGCCAAGATGAGTATTTTTTTCATGCATAATAGCATGGAAATTTTGCTAAATGCTTCACAATTTTATGCAATTTCGTGAAAGTGTGGTTTTAATATTAAAAGTGGTTCTCAAGTATCTCAGTAGAAGTTGTTTTCACATGGGGGTACAGCGCTGGGCAACTGGTAGATGCATAAAATATCTCTCAAGTGAGACATTGTGTGCGCGAACCAACCTCACTGAAGTGAAAATGACTCAAACCCGAGAAATACGAAATTCGATAGAAAAAAAGTCCCAAAATGCCCGGTAACTCGAATTTCAGATTTTTTTATTATAGTTTCCGCCAATAAGTAAAATTTCAAACAAGCCTAAGATTTACATAGAGCGTTGCAGTTGACTGCAGGTGTCTCTAATCAGTCATGAAAAGCTCTCAGGTTGCACGTGCCCCCGTTCTACTTTTCCTTTAAACTCTCCCCCCTCCCCCGAACCCCCTACCCGCCAGTCCCGGGGCCAGGGCCGAGGTGCACGAGATGGAGCTGATCTTGCAGCGTTCCCAGGGCAGGAAGCAGGACCTGTGACCATTAAGACCTGAATGGACGCTGATGGTGTAAGCAGGATTACAGAGATAAACGTCTAATTGCATCCAGAATCTTATCTCCTTCCCCTGAAAATGCTCTTACAAGGATATGGGATTGTTAAACCAGTTGGATTTGCGGGTCCTGTTGCCCCCTCGATGGGGACAGGGAGGAGAGTGGTCGTGGTTTCCTGCTGCTCCTCGGGATGGACTCAAGATGCCCAGGGCTCTGGTGCCCCTCAGGGAATCCGTGGCCTCCTCCCTCCGTGCCGCAGCCTGGATCAGATGCACAGGACAGGAGCTGCGGTGCGGCTGGTGCCAGGGCCGGGGCAGGCTGCCAAGGGGAGCGAGCGGCTGGCCGGCCTGTGCGAGCTCGCCTGAGCGGGGTGAGGTGCCAGGAGCCCGGGGTGCACAGACTACCACAGCACGGGGGTGTGGAGGGATGAGCAGCCGCCCGGGAGATTACAGGGCAGCAGGGCCGGCTGTCTGGGCAGAGGGTGGGGAGTGGGAGGGAGGGAAAGGTGGACGGGAACAGGGCTCAAGTGGAAGAGAGCAGGCGAACAGCGCCTAGAGGCCGTTCAGCTACCATACTGTGCTACATAGAGCTACACACTGCCTCTGAACTTGGAGAGAAGAACAAGCTTGCACAGCAGCAGAGAGAGGAGCGCGAGGTAGGTTGCCGGCAGCAGGGGGAGGAGCTTGCAGGAGGAGGGGGGCATATGCGATTCACTTACGGGGGCGATAATTGCTACCATATGGTGGCGCTCGCTCCCGCAAGTGAATCTCCACACGCGCACGGGTTGCCATTGAAGGCAATGGAACGCGTGCACGTGTTTGGCTGAAGCAATAGGTCATTTTGCCTATGCAGCGCATGCGCGCTGCGTAGGTGAGAACTAAAAAGCGTCAGGAAAACAAACAATGCTCTTTCATTGGCTGAGTGCGCATATGTCACTAAGTGCCGCCGTCCAATTTCCTCTTGGTATGGGGGAATCAATGTGCGCCGGGTCAGGATGACCGCCTATTGAAGTGTGTTTCCTGACTGGATAGAGACTTGCATCAGGAAAGTCAGAGATTGCACTGCCCGTCAGTTCTAAATTTAGTTTGGAAAATTCCATGGCATGTGTGTGTGTGTGTGGTGTATTTTGTAAAGCGCACAGCTGCCCCAACGGGGCATCCCGGCGCTGTATGACGCTGTGGAACCCTTCCTGGCTCTCCATGTGAGATGCCCCTCCTGGGCACCTCCAAGGTGAAGCCAGGCATCCCAGTGTTGTAGGGGCCGTTGTGGAGATTAAGCAAGCTATTGCCCAGAGTTGTAGCGTGGGACCCATGATTAGAGTAGGCGCCGAGGCGAGAATTATCAAGTCCGCGGATATTGAGCCCAAGACCCTGCCGCGTCGGGACTTGAACCCTGGTCCCGGGCCTATTCTCTGCTTCAGAGTCTGCCGCTCTAACCAGTGTGCCACACTTCTCCGCATAACACCCTTTTGATAGAAGATCTTTGTGCCTGAAATTATAATGATTTTGTATCACGTTGGAAAAACGAGTGATCTCATAACGAGTTGCGTTATTCAAACTACGTCAAATCACATGCCTATGTTACGTGACCAAAACACGGGATTAGATATAGCGGATAGGGTAAAGGAATTTCTGTGAACAACCATCGGAGGGCAGCAAACCCAAGCAATTATAATTTAATGGCCCTAAACGCAGGCCCGGTGCAAGGTTAGTCAAGTTCAGGAAGAAAAATGTTTTCTCACGAACAGGCACTTTCTGGAAGAGCAATGTGTATGAAAACATTCATGAGGAATGTGAACCTTGTTATTATCTCCTGTCCAAATGGAATATCTGACTTGTGAAATTAGGTTTACAGGTGTAATGGTTTCATTAGCCCCTCATTGGTTCTGCTCGCCTCTGAAATAAAAGATTCAGAACAATTTTTGATGCTATCATGATTTATTATGAATACCCATTACTTAATTGCCTTTTTTTACAACACTCAAATCAATATGAAACCTTGGCAGCTATGTACCCAGCAGCAGCGCTTCAGAACTGCTGGGGATATTTTAAGGCCCCTTTTAGACCATTGGGTTTTAGAGAAGAGGATAGTTTTTTCAATGAATTTCCTTGCCTTTGTCCACTCACAAAGTGTCACTTAAATTGCCACACTTAATTCACTGCATTGCTTTTTAGTAAACCACTCTAGCAGCAAAGCAGGAATATATTTTCAATTTTAAAAATGGTGATAGAAATTACTGTTTTTTAAAATGGTCAGGTCCAGGAGGTTGTGGTGCCCCGGCAGGGGTGCATACATGGGTGCTAGAACACCCCAGGGAGAAATGGGGCCCCCCTCACGAGGTGCAGATTGGAGCTGTGCTTCTGTAGAGCCGCAGACACTTTACACATGCCAGTTTCACAGTGGAATACCTTGCTAAATCCGTTTACATTGATTTTAGGCTGAAAAAAAAAGTGCTACAATAATGCTGCTAAATTTCAATGTTTGTGCTGCTAAATTTCCACTTTAGTGCCGCTAAATTTGCAAATCTCTGCCGCAATATCATGGGGGGTCTTTAGAAGGCAGACTTCAGCGGTAATGGAGCGACGCTGTCAGCTTCATCGTGAGGTTGGAAGGAGGTTGGTAATATCCAATAGTGTAGGTATTGCGGCTGTGCACAGAAGGCATATAGTGCTAAATCAGGGGCATAAAGTCCACCTTGTGTCAGTGTGAGTACTTCCCATGCTATACCAGGTTGTTTCCCGGCCCAAACTAGTGAGACCGTTGAAGATCGTAGCGTTTTCAAAAAAGACTTAGGGCCCGATGTAGGTAGCCAAATACCGGTCGGTAACGGCCGAAATTCGGTAATTTCGGCCCAAACCGACCGGAATAAGAGTTTCGAGATGTACGTGGAAAAAAGTGTCCGAATCGGTAAAAACCAGTCGGTAAAATACTGATTCGGTATTTCACGAATCGGAATATACCGAATTCTTATTTACCGAGTCGGTAAATGAGAAATGAGTATTTTCCGAATCGGAATATACTGAATTCTAATATACCGAATCGTAAATAAGAAATGGTAAAAATGGCATATCAAGATGTAGGAAACCCAAAAAATACCGAATACCACGAAAATCGGTATTTAAGAGTCGGTATGTACGACGGATTGAAAGCAGGTGGAAACCAGGTGCAGGATATAAAAGAAGGCCCCAAAATGCAACAGTGCAACCACAATGGCGGCTTTCTACATAATAACAAGGCGGCTACGGATACAGGCAGCAGGAGAGAGGGTCTGGCTAAGGGAGGAGCAGGTGCATAGGATCACCCTCTTCTAAATGACTGAACCAGAGATCCTGCAAAGATACAGACTACACCCCAGAACCATCCTGGACTTGATCAGGGACCTGCACCCATATCTGGAACACCCAACCCCAAGAGCACACGCCATCCCACCCCATGTGCAGGTGCTGTGCTGCCTACACCTTCTTGCTTCTGGGAGCTACCAGAATGTGATTGCTGTGGCAGGTGGGGTGTCCCAGAGCTGCCTGTCACGTTTCTTCAGGAAATTCCTTGACGCCATGATGCAGAGGATGGGACACTACATTGAGTTCCCTGACACACCTGTTGAACTAGCAAAGACCAAAACCGATTTCTTTCTTTTTTTTTTTATTTATTTATTTATTTATTTTTTTTGTTTTTTTTTTTTTCTACCAACTTGCACACTTCCTGCACATCATAGGCTGTATCGATGGCACGCACATCCCACTATGCCCACCTGCAGCAACAGAACACATTTATAGAAACCGGAAATCTACGCATTCAATCAATGTGCAGGTGATCTGCAACGCTGCCAACATCATTACCGACATTGTTGCCACATTTCCGAGGAATACCCATGACTCCTACATCTTCCAGAATAGTGGGATATACAGACGCCTTGTTGCTGGTGATTTTGGGGATGGATACCTGCTAGGTAAATAACTGAGACACCCTGATAGTCAATGCAGAAGGATCAATCATGAGTATGTGACTAATCATTATTTCATTTTCCACCCAGGTGACAGTGCATATGCCCTGCGTTCATTTGTCCTCACCCCCTACCTGAATCCATCCACCAGGAGTGAAAGGCGTTACAACGTGGCACACAGAAGAACACGTTGCGTGGTGGAACGCACTTTTGGACTGCTTAAAAGCAGATTTCGCTGCCTCCACAAGAGTGGAGGTGCACGGCAGTACACGCCAATGATCTGTTGCAAAATTATTGCGACCTGCGCCATGCTGCACAATCTTGCCACCAAGGAGGGCACAGAGGTAGAAATCACATATCATGAGGACATAGATGATGGGACAGGACAAGCCGATCACAATGCAGCAGGAGCAGCGCCAGCAACAGATGAGATACTGAGACACGCAGAAATCACAACCAGATATTTCTAATAGAGTGAGGAGACACAGGCATGTTTAGTTCCCGAAGCACTCAGTTTAATATGCACTACTGCACTTCACATATACCAGACCACATGAACCAAATAAAATCAGCTTTTCACACTGGGTGGCCATAGTTCACATCACTGTGACCTGTCCTGTATTCAGGATTATGTGTTAATGCCTGCGCTTACGCAATATGGTGTGGGAGTTACGGGGCAGGGGGTCAACTTGCGCAGTGGTGCCAGGGTCTTCTGCATGGAGCCTGCTGCTCCGACGAACGTCCTGTACAGGTGTGCTGGATCCACTCCTGCTTGTGGACTCCTCTGTGTCCCCGACACACGTGTTACCAGCATTGGCTGTCTGCTGGGTCAGCAGTACCTCCATAGCAGAGGTCACTCTCCCCATCCCCTTGGACAAGTCACTGCAGCAGTGCACAATGTCAGTCTGCATGTTCACTAAACGGCGGCATAGCAGGGTGGTTGCAGTTGCCAGCAGGTTGATGGACTTATTCTGCTGCTTAAGTACGTGCCTATTCCTGCGTCTTTCTGTCTGGTCACTCTCTTGCATGTCACAGAGGGAACCCATGCACACACCCATTTCCCTCACCCCCTCTGCCATGGACTCCATTCCTTTTGCCATGGACTCCATTCCTTTTGCAATGGAGCATATCCCCCGATCAATGTTTGACATCCTGCTGTTCAGGATGCGCACCTGTCTGTGCACTGCCATGATCCCTTTGGCCTGCATGCGCTGGATCTTCACCATAGTGGTTTCCAAACCAGCAAAGACCCCCTGCATATCCTGCCCCTCGCCTCGCTCACGTGCCCTACGACCACGGACACTTGCATGCACAGATCCTGATGACCCCTGTTGCCCTGCGTTGCCAGCCAGTGGTTGAGTGCTAGGTGTGGGTACCTCCACCTCTTCTTCATCAGAGCTTTTCTAGGATCCTGAGTGGTGGAACATCATGCCTCCTTGGCCTCACGTGCACAGAGGACCCTGAGATTGGTGTTGTGGCACCTGCAGGTGCTTCCGGAGGCTGTGCCTCAAACAGCAGAGGTGACAGTGGCTGTGCTGTGGTGTCTTCCTCCAATGCTGTGGGTGCCTGCGCTGTTGAAGTGTCCTCAGGGACAGTGCTGGGTCCTGATGTGTCTGAAGGCTTCTCCCTCGCAGCCGTTGCTGGTGCACTCGCCTCCCCTCCCTGCGATACACTGCGCGATGACTCTCCTATGTGTCTTCATTGAACACATTCCTATCACACAATTTCCTAAGCCTCAACTGCTTGTGTATGGGGAGTGTGGCATGGCATGCTGAATTCTGTGTTGGCTGCTTTGATGTATGTTCCTATGACTACGACTACCATGATGCATTGCTGGTTAGTACTAACATGTGTTCTGGATTGTGATTCAATCACCCACATTGGTGAAGGGGCCAGGGAATGGGTGGGGATTCATGTCCATGCATCTTACCTTTCTTTCTTGCAGCTCTGGCTGAGCTGTCAGCATCCCCAATCCCGTGTATGCATTCCGGCTCCATGGTGGATTCCACCAGCTGCTCCAGTTCAGTGAGGCTTGGTGCACGGCTCTTCCCTCCACCTGTGGCTGAGGATTCTTTTCTCTGGGTTGCAATCTTCTTTTTAGTGGTGATACTCAGATCATACCACCTTTTTTTGATATCTTCAATTTCCCGATGTGTGACCCCTAGGGCATTTACATTGCTCTGGATCGCCAGCCAGGTGTTTCTTTTGACAGACTCTGCTACTTGCAGGGACTGTCTCCCAAAAAGCTGGCTGTAATGCTGCACTACCTCCTCCACCAGCACCTGGAGCTCAGTTGTGCTGAATTTTAGCTTCCTTTTTCTGTCACCTCCATCCTTCTGGCCTTCCTGGGACTCCATGGTGATGCTCTGCTGGGCTCAGTGCAGCCTGCTCCTCTGTCTCCCCTCCAGCTCTCCAAACAGTTCTGTAGCTCTGCACCTGCATGGGTGTGGCCACCTCCAGGTACTGGGGTGTGGTACTTGCATCTGATTGGTTGATTTCTCAGTTGCTTTGTTGTGGGTGTCCCTGATTGGTCAACTGGCTCACATGTCTTCTATTCGAATTTTCGAGATCGGATTTTACCGATTCGGTAATCTCCGATTCGGTAATCTCCGATCCGGTAATATCCGAATCTGTTTCTCCCATTCATTCCTTCCTGGAGGCCCATAGGGTTGAATGGGTGATACCGATTCGGATATTACCGATTCGGAGATTACCGAATCGGTATTTACCAAGTGTGGATTCTGATTGTTACCGAATCAGTATTTTTTACCTATTTTTTAGCTACATACAGTTTTCCGAATCATAAATACCGATTCGGTATGAATCGGTATTTAAGAACCGTAAAAATGAACTTACCTACATCGGGCCCTTAGTGAGTTGTAGTGGAAGGTTAGTGAATAAATATAAAAGTTTGGGTAGCACTATCATTTTAGCAATAGCAATTAGACCAGCCAAAGATATGGGGCGTTTCGACCAGATAACTATTTTCTCCTCCAACCATGCCAATGTGCAACCGAAGTTTATGTCCCATAGCTCTTTGTATACCAAGATCATTGGGTACTTGCTGATTTTTACTGTCAGACAGGATTGAAAGTGTTCTGCGATTCCATTGGTGCCCACTATTCAAGCCGGACACAGTGACCAGTTAAACCCAGCTGGATCCCAGAGACGATCTTGGCAGGCTGATCGCTATATATAAGCAAGGGAACTTGTGCCCATTTCGAGCCTGTCCTTCATTACATTTAATCAGAATCACCTTTCAATGTTGGCACTTAATTATGTAAATCAGTACTTAAGCTAGTCATTATTCTGCTGATCAGTTGCTCTGACTGGACAGGATTAAGGGTTTCTTGTCTCACTGCCTTGACTAGCGGAAGTAGTTGGGGCAATCGTGTGCCACAAGGTTCCAGGCTTGATCGTAGGCTTCCAACACCCCGGGGAGCAGAGGACCCTCCTCCGCGCCTGAAAGGTTCTGCAGCAGTTGCTCCATGCTGGACATACCAATAATCACAGCGTCGCCACATTCTCCCTAGTGAGGAAGAGACAGTATCAGATTACAACTCTGCCCTTGAATACTTACAATACATGCTACTTAGCCACTGCAGTGTGTCCTCCATATGTTCTCCCTATGAAATGTACACACAGGCCTCCTAGCAATGAATCTTCCTTATCTGTGCAGTGCACAGGTTGGAAACATCAGGTCTGCAATCCCTCACCTTTACAATTTTAGATTCCTAGCATTGGACCCTATAACCTTGTTCCTCTTCCCTTAAGTGCTAGGGCTTGGATCCTTCACAATACAAAGCAGCCCAGTCATCCCTTCCAGTGCATCTGCACAATACCATATCATTGCAGTGTAAAGGCAGAGATCCTTATTAAAGCACGATTAATCCTATTTATTCCCCTACAGAGTGCGGGCTGTGGTCCTTTGCAAAGCACCCTTAGTACTCAATTGGTGCGGATGACTGGGAAGGGGTCTTTAAATACATCAGTAACTTTCCTTCTCCACTTCACAGCATATTATGGGGTCCCCGGCAATAGGTTGCAAGGGATTGGCCTTTGAAAGGCACTAATGTTAATGCTTTCCTGCATCACAATTAGGGCTCCCTGTTTTATGGTTTTTTTAATTTTTAATTTTTAACATTTGTCTGTATTCATCTATATTTATTTTTGGGACATTTTATCTGTATGTATCCATATTTATTTTGGGTTTAAATGAAGTTGTAAAACTGCACATTTCCATATTTATTTAACTGATAGACGTGCACTCATACTTTAATGTCTGTTGTGTTTTAGCTATTTAAACTGCCAAATATTACATAAAAATACATCCACTGGTAAATACTAGCATTATACCATAAATGTATGTTGACAAATGACGAAATGTTATCCTGTTTTGTAATTTCCCATGCTGTCCACCTGCACAGCTGCTGGCCTATAGTTTATGAAAGACAGCACAGAGAGACACTTAAAAGAAGCAAAACTTTCTGCATTTATCCACTTAAAAACAAATGCAGACAGAAAACATACTGTTTTATGTCTGTATTTATCTGTGAAAAACAATAAAAACGGAAAACAGGGAACCTTAATCACAATTTAGAATTCCCCACAGGGCACACTCCTTTCAACAGGTGGGCACAGCAGGCAAAGACCTCTTAGCAAGTCCCTTGAGTTCAGCAGGCGCAGTCCAGTCTTTGGTGCTACCTCTCTTTGCTGGGTCCAGGGAGAAACATAGCTGTTCTTCTGTCCAGTCCAGACCAGTAGGGATGTAAGGACTGTGTGACAGGAGTGACACTTTTTTACTATCTTTGTAGGAGGAGGACTCACACTTTACATACCTTCCTGGGGGTTAGACCAAAAACAATCCCAGCCTACCCTTTTCTCCCTGATTCCAAGATGGCTCAAGTCTTCTTCCCCCTGGATGGAGCGCTGTGCTTACCCCTAGGGTGTACCCAGAATAATCAGCCAGTCCTCTGGAGGACAGGTTCTACAACAGGTTTTTCCCTCTGGAAGAGATGCCAGCTTGCATGAACAGAGAGTTTGCCTTACAACTTCCAATCTTCAACTCTCCTTTATCCTTTGAATGACACTTGTCTTCCTTCCCATCATCTGCATGCCCCCTCTCTTTCAGCACTGCCTACTCTAAGTCACTTGTGCATCTGCCTTATTCACTATTATTGTATCGCTGCAAATTGCCCACTTCTCGTCTCAAAGATGACAACATCTCCTTTAAAAGTAATATGCCCACAACCTAACAATACGTAATCCCCAGTAGCTCCCACATTAATGCTGCCAATCAATCTAGGAACACCTGCAGTTCCACAAAAGATCACACCCAAATCCTATGAATTTAATCTACCCTATAGGAATCTGAAGTAAATTCATGGCATGGTTTCTGTAAGAGTACAAGTAATCCCAATAACCAAAAAAACTACTAATCCAAGCTTTCAGAGCAACATGCTACCCAGCTCAAAGTGCTACAATACATTTTCATGGGTAGTTCATGCTATAAAAATGCAATTAAAATATATAACCCGCCAGCCTCCTACTAATACAAATTCCTTAACAATTACCAGATGATCACGCAACTGTTGTTCACAGAGCCTGCATAATAATTTCTTTATACTGCCTGATGAACGAGTTACTTACCTTCGGTAATGATGTATCTGGTAGAGACATAGTCTAGCCGCAGATTCCCTCACTTAGAATATCCCCAGGCATCAGACTGGAACCGGATAACTTTCAGCAGCAGCACCTCTGCACGCCGGGGAAGGGGGAGGGCGACATGACATCAGTGGAGCCATATATGCCCCACCCGGCGCGCTGACGTCAGTTTTCGTCAGAGAAACTTTTCCCCCTCAGAACACGGAGCCATCACCAAAAAACTATGAGAATATGGGAACAGTGTGCAAAAATTATGAAAATATTTAAGAAATTGACCGGTGAGAGAGCAGTGCTCTGAAGAGCCACCCTGCAAGAGCATAGGCTCAATCAATTTTAAAGGAAGACAAGGATGTGGAAAAACAGCCTGACAGAGTAAGAAAGCCCACATCTTGAATGTGAAAACCACAAGACATCACCAGAAGGAGACTTTGCAATCTCCATTAAAGATCCATAATTGGACATAGCCAATAGCCCTGAAGGAAAAGGCCGCCGAGGCGGTAACGACCACAAAGCCATGTAGAAGGAGATGGTGGGAAAAAGCGTGAATAGATTTCACACCGTACAATCTAGGTCTAGGCCTTGAAGGAACATATGATGTATTAACATACTGCCTAATTCTAGAGAATTGCAGGAAGCAGCAGAGAAACAGAACAAATCAGTCTGTATTGAAGTGAGAGCAGAGCATGAGGCACAGGGTCAAGACTGATTTGCATATGGCCATGTCTGAACTGGGGTGGTGTGGTGAGCAAAACAACGATGGATTAAACCCAGATCTGTGACTGGGGGTGAATGTTTTGACATTGTGTAACATTTCGTCCATCAATTGTAGTTTTTTAATTTGAAAAGAGCCATGTCTTTAGTAGTTTTCTGAAGCCGAGCAGCGTTGGGAAGCTTTTTTGATATTTAACGGAAGCGAGTTCCACAGCCTCACAGTACCTAGGACAAAGTTGTCCGTAAGGTGACTAAACAGCATCGTTAACCTTAGAGACCAAGTATAATGAGGCTATGAAAGGTAGCGCAGTCAACCTCTAGACCATGAAGCTCTAAGGAGAGCAGAAAGCAATAGGAGGCAAAGGCAGTAGAAGCCGTAAAGAACAGTAAGGTAGACCCCTTTATGTATACTGTGTTGAGAGAAAGAAACACAAGCCAGATGCTCATGGCGAAGTGAGAGTTCATACGTCAAAAGAAGATGAACTGGCGACAGAAGCAAGCAATTACCAGTCGACCAAGAAATTCGTATAAAAAAAACACTGTGGATCCTGTACTTGAAAGGCAAGTGGAACAGCAGAGGCAAAAGGGAAACCCTTATTCCGCAAGTGCCAGCATGCATAAGAAACCACATATCAGATATGATGGAGTAAAAGGAAGGCCATGACTTCGCAAGAAGTGTAGCCAAACTGAAGGACCTAGAAGACCGCAAGGCGCAGTATGCTGACCGCAGCCAAGTTTAAAGAGGTGTTTCAAAAGACAAAGGAACCCAATAGGCAATTGGTCAGGGACCTTGGGTGCGTATATAATTTCTAAAGACAGGGGTCCCTAGACAATTTAGAAGGTAATAAATATAGACCGAATAGGCTCTATATTCTTTGTCCAGCCGGACAGAATTTAATATTCAATAGGTATATTCAAGTGGGACACAGCCCACGTCCTACTAACACAAATAGACACACAACAATTAGAGAAGGGTTCAGGCAAGGGGAACGAGTCTGCATAACATAGAATATAGCAGACTTGAATAACGTGGAAACACCATTGCACAATAGGCTACACACTGTATTACATGCATATGGTGTACAAATTGTCAACAGCGTTTCGATCCCTGGGACAAGATAGGGGGATCATCTTCAGGACAGTATGTTATTCATGCCTGTGTACAAATAGTTCAGGACAATACAATATTCATTTCTGAGTACATTCAGCAGTTGTTGCTACATTAGGCGAGGCGCAAACCATGGAAATAAAGGTTAGAGGGAGAGAAAGGAAAATCATAGATTACTCTTTGCTAGGCGGGCCGTACACAAAAGAAAAATTGTCTGTGTGGTGATGACGAAGGAAGATTAGGTGGGTAAAATAGCCGGGTGGGTAAAAAGGCTGTGTAGAAAAATAAGAGAGCTAAGAAGCTAGCGGTAATGGAAAGGAAAGTTGTAAGGGACCGAGGAGAGCCAAGGAGCAAGTGATTTGCTGTGGCGAATAATAGATCAAAGGATTTTAGGCTGTGCTTGTTACCGCATAGTGCTCGTGATTCCAGGGTGACGGACCGCACGGGAAGTGCTGGCAAAAATTCTTACCCGGTTAGAGCCGGTATGTGGGCAACGAACGGCAAAGCGAGGTTGCTGGGCTCAATTCAATTTGTAAGGTGCCCTAGGACCTATCACAGTATCCTGAAATTAGGTGAGTGTCGATGAGAATATGCTATGTGGACATGGCGAATTGCATACTAGCTAGATATTTGCTTATCGAGGGAGATAATTGTAGTGAACTACGTCGGGATCGCTGAATAAGAATTCCTGAGTGGGAATCTAGAGAGAACAAAAGAAATTTTGAAGGGGTGGCATATGTCTAAATAACGGGGTAGTATGTACAAGGACTGGCTAGGGCATGCTTATCAGGCCAGACGAGTCGCAGTGCATCAATAACAGGCAGCGGTTGACTTTACTATGGAAGACCTGTAGAACGGAGTAGCGATTAGTTGTGCGTGAGGGCGGAAATAATTGCGCACACGGAGGAAATTACTGCCTGATGGGAATCAATGGCAGGATAACTAACCAAGGGTTATCTTGGGTTATGTCCATACGGCGTGGCTCAGGCGACTAGTACCATGAGTCAATGCTCATGATACAGTGAGGCAGCGCTGAGAGAGCGATTGAGATTAGATTGGAGGCGGTCATGTGGTGTATGTTATGTGACTGGCCTAGACGTCATCTACAGTGTAAAATGCGGCATCATCTAAAGTGTAGAATGCGGCTGCCATCTTAGGAGGATGTGAAAAGAGTGAAACTAAATAAGAAGCACTCATGGAGAAAGTTAAAAACAATATGGAAGATATGAGGCACTCATGGAAAAGGTTAAAATCATGGAGAAATAAGAAACAAACAGTACATTGATAATCTTACAATTTCATTGCTTGAACAAGGACATAAGAGTTTCATTGTAAAACCCAAGAGGGAAACGGGAATCGATTATAATAAAGAGGTCCAATCCTCAAGGCGGTTTAAGCCATTGTGGATACGGTTAGTCTTCAGTATCCATTTCAGTTCCTCCTTATTCAACAACTGATGGATATCTGCCCCTCTTGGGGGAAGTTTAATCACAGTAATGATTGTCCATTTTAAGTCCATTTCAGTATGCCCAGTTGCGATGAAATGATCCACCAATGGTGCGTTGGGGGTCCTGCAGCGTATCCTACTCCTGTGTTGACAGATCCGAATACGGGTTTTCTGTGTGGTCTGGCCCACGTATATTTTCTTACAGGGGCAAGAAAAATGCATAAATAACATTGGCGGTATTACAATTTATAAAGTTTTTTCTTTCAAACTTTATTTGTTCATGTACAAAGTCTTTACCTTCTATAGTGGTGTCACATACAATACATTCACCACATTTCCCATGGCCAGCGAGACGTGGGAGCCCCCAGAGATCATTCAAGGTACCCTTGGTTTCTGTAGTTGGTAGTGCTGCACGTACTAAGTGGTCTTTAATATTTTTTCTTTTCTAAAGGCAAAGAGGGGGCGTTCAAGGCTTAGTATGCCTGCATTGATTACTTTCCAGTGTTTCATTACACTTTTTCTTATGGCATGTGACACAGGTGAAAAAGTGGTGACACAGACTAGCCGGTTCAGTGTCTTTTTAGTCTTTGGTTCCAAAAGCACATCCCTCGGACAATACCAAGCCCTTTTCAGGGAACTGCGGACAAGCTTGCGCGGTTAGCATCTAGTACAAAGCTTGTCACTTAGAGCCTGTGCTTCAAGGAAGTAGTCTTCCTTTTGATAGCAATTCCTTCTTATATGGAGGAACTGGGAGTATGGGAGTGAATCACGGAGGGCACGTGGGTGGTAGCTGTCATAACTAAGTAGTGTGTTTTGTTTGGTTGGTTTCCTATATAGGCTAGTTATCACTTGTCCCTCTTGGTGTTGTATTTGTAAGTCAAGAAATGGAATGGTTTGTTTGTTTTCAGAGAGAGTGAATGTTAGTCCACTGCAATTATTGTTGAGCCAGTGGAGGAATTGCATCGATGACTCGTGATTCTCGCCAGATCATGAATATGTTGTTTATATACCGCTTCCACAGGGCAATGCCACTGTGAAAGGGGTTTACGGGGGAAAGAATGCATCTCGACTTAAGGTCATCCATGTACAGGATCACCAGGTTGGGAGCGAAGACTGCTCCCATAGATGTACCTCTGACTTGTCAGTAGTATTGGTCGAGCACTATGCGGTAATAAGCACAGCCTAAAATCCTTTGATTTATTATTCGCCACAGCATATCACTTGCTCCTTGGCTCTCCTCTGTCCCTTACAACTTTCCTTTCCATGACCACACACCCCTTTACTCTGATGACTACATTAAGAAGATTCTAGAGGGCTCATCCCTGCTCTCTGAGTCTACTGACACACCCGGTTTTCAGAAAGAGAGAATGTTAGTCCACTGCAATTATTGTTGAGTCAGTGGAGGAATTGCATCAATAACTCTTGTGATTCAAGCCAGATCATGAATATGTTGTCTATATACCGCTTTCACAGGGCAATGCCACTGTGGAAGGGGTTTGCGGGGGAAAGGATGCGTCTCGACTGGAGGTCATCCATGTACAGGATCGCCACGTTGGGAGCGAAGACTGCTCCCATAGATGTACCTCTGACTTGTCCGTAGTATTGGTTGTTAAAGAGAACTACATTTTTGGTCAAACAGATCTCTAGAAGCTGCAATTGAAAAAGTTTAGGGACGGCATGTGGGCGTTTGTTCAGAGCCCGTTCAATGACGAGCATATAGTCATTTTGGGGAATGTTGGTGTAAAGTGACTCTACATCCAACGTACACATTGTGTTGGATGTAGGATCAAATGGGTATTCCTCAATTAGGTTTATCATGGCCATACGGTCGCGTACTTAGCATTCAGTTTCTGGCACAAAGTCTTTAATGAAATGATCGACGTATTAGCCACAACCTGACACTAAGGGAAGGGGGGCGGGGTCTGGTGGAGTTTCTGAATTGTTGTGATTTTTGGGCAGGGTGTGTATCACAGGTGCTCTGGGTGACTTGGTGTTCAAGAACAGGTGTACTTTTTTGCTCAGGAATCCTGCTCCAAGGCCTTCATTAGTGACCTGGACAATCAATTTTTGATTTCTTTAGTGGGGTTGGTTGAGAGTCTACAATAGTGGTCAGTGATGCTTAGTTGTCTTGAGATTTCATTTTTGTAGTTTTCTTTTTCTTGTAAGACAATCCCACCGCCCTAGTCAGCAGACCTGATGACAAGAGAACTATTAGATTTTAGGGCAGAGAGTGCCTTTTTCTCTTCAATTGAGATCTTATAAGGTATGAAGGCTCGCTGACTTTCCAGTTGTGTTAAGTCATTGAGGACCAATTTCTCAAAGGTCAGGATTTCCCCTGGAACCATACTAGAAGAAGGCGAGAAGGTAGAGGGTGGTCTGACGAGAGTATTGGTATTAGTGATAGGTTTAGGATTAAGGAGGAAATAGCTGTGTAGTCTTATTTTCCTGAAAAATCTGAGAAGTTCAGTTTGAATGTAGAGAAAGTTGGGTTGGACTGTAGGTACAAACGAGAGGCCTTTATTCAGTATGGACTGTTCACATATAGAAAGTTGGTGATTGGTCAAGTTAAAAATAGGGAGCGTGGAGTTAGGTAAACATTCTCCATTGGTTGCTACTATAGGTAGTGTGGGATTCGGTGAGAGTTCTGTTACCATTGGTAGTGTTGGTGACGTGTGTAGTGTTCGCCTGGGGATTGGGCCATCGTTGTTGTTTTCCTCTCCCTCTCTTTGGAGTTTCTGATTGGCCTCAGCCTAAAAAAGGTATCCTGTTTGAGGTGCTAGATCTGTCTCCCTGGTCTGAGTTATCAGAGGATTCTGCCGATGTATCTGAGAATCCAACTAAATTCTGGCGTCTGTTAAAGCGACCCCACGGCCTTTGAATCTGGGGGGCACGATATGACCTATTTGCATAGTAGTCTTTGGCCAGGTAAGGGTATGCCCGTTCCAGGGTAAAAGCTTTAATATCTTTCCTCACTTTGATTTTTTGTTTTGTTCCAATCTATGGAAGTCATCTATGTTTTTTTGCCCTCACTAGTAGAACCATTTTCTTGGATCAGTTTCTCCAAATCAGTTATATCAGTGGTTAGTTTTTTGAGTTCTTCGGTGGCTATGTCAATACCTAGCACCATCCAATGTCTGGAGCATGTGGTACTGATATAGCTGAACCCTGTGGTGTACCTAGGATTGTCTGTGAATACTCACGGAATATTGTGAACTTGTTATCCTACTGGGATTATGTTGCCCTTTAAATATTCGGTCAGTGTATCATTCATTGTAGTCGCACATATTTCTTTTTGCTTTTTTCAAATTGTTCACCTAAGGATGTGCTTTCATCCCTGGGTGTGTCAGTAGACTCAGAGCAGGGATGGGCCCTATAGAATCCTCTTAATGTAGTCGTCGGAGTAAAGGGGTGTGTGGTCAGACATGCCCAATAGAGAAATGAAGTGTGCTCAAAGGTTGGGGGGGTGATTAGGGGTAGGTAGGGCAGGGGGAGTGCCCACTTGCAAGGAAGGGGTGGTGGTATAAATCCCTTGCAATCAACAGATTGCACTACATACGGTTTCAAAAGACAATGGAACCCAATTGTCAGGGAACTTGGGTTTGTATATAATTTCTAAAGACAGGGGTCCCTAGACAATTTAGAGATACTCAAGGTAATAAATATAGACTGGCTAGGTTCTGTATTCCTTGTCCAGTCGGACAGAATTTAATATTCAATAGTTATATGGAAAAAAGTGCATACAAAATTCAAGTGGGACACAGCCAGCGTACTACTAACACAAATAGACAAACAACAATTAGGGAAGGGTTCAGGCAAGGGGAACGAGTCTGCATACCAAAGATTATAGCAGACTTGAATAACGTGGAAACACCATTGCACAATAGGCTACACACTGTATTACATGCATATGGTGTGCAAATTGTCGACGGCGTTTCGATCCCTGGGACAAGATAGGGGGATCATCTTCAGGACATTCATGCCTGTGCACAAGGAGCTCAGGACAATACAATATTCATGTCTGAGTACATTCAGCAATTGCTCCTTCATTAGGCGCGAACCATGAAAATAAAGGTTAGAGGGAGAAAAAGGAAAACCATACGATTACTCTGGGCATTGGCAGACCATACACAAAAGAAAAATTGTCTGTGTGGTGATGACGACGGAAGATTAGGTGGGTAAAATACCCGGGTGGGTAAAATGGCCGTGTAGAAAAATAAGGGAGAGCTACGAAGCTAGCGGTAATGGAAAGGAAAGGTGCAAGGGACAGAGGAGAGCCAAGGAGCAAGTGATGCTGATAGCAGGAAAACAGACCCCAGACCTAGGCGATGTTGTCATAATATGTGAAGGGCCAAAGGCAAGTACTTGTGCGTTAACCACAAGCGAAGACCACCATAGCACGTCCACCACAAACACCTTTATTGATCACAGACAAACCTCTTGCATGTGCTTATTTGGATCACTGCATCCTCTTATACTCTGAGGGGGGTTACAAGTACATCTTGGTGGCATTAAATTCAAGCTCTAGATTAAT
This sequence comes from Lissotriton helveticus, assembly GCF_964261635.1. Classification (NCBI taxonomy): domain Eukaryota; kingdom Metazoa; phylum Chordata; class Amphibia; order Caudata; family Salamandridae; genus Lissotriton; species Lissotriton helveticus. Next base: position 365,218,060 of record NC_136065.1, on the reverse strand, counting down.
GTGGGTTTGGCCCCAGAGCTCGTCTGTCGCTCTAACAGTTCTTAAGGATTTGCTAGTCTTTATCGGGACATATGCAATAAGCACATTACACTCTGACCAGGGCCCCGCTTTTAGCTCTCGGGCTTACAAAGAAGCCATGGGAGGTGTAGGTGTGGCCTTGTGGTACTCCTCCCCCTATCATCCTGAGGGAACTTTGATAGTCAAGAGGAAACATTGTGACTTAAAACAGTCCTTAACAGCAAGGGTATAAGGCTCGGGTGGCAGTTGGGTCAATCACCTATATGGGGTCCAGGGGGCACTTAACAACATGCCAACAAAATCCTTGGGAGTCATACACCCTATGAGCTTCTGTTCAGGGTAAGAATGTGAATACCTGACCTCGATCATGTCAGCACAGTGGTGGCTGAAAATCCATTTGACCTCAATGATCATTTGGATGTTTTACAGGACCTAAAGGAATACTGAACTATACAAAGCAACGTCCAAGTAAAACGCACCGCCACTGGGGAAGTGAAAACGGAAGCGCTAACTCATGCCCTACAGGATCTGTAGGGGCTTTGCAAGAGCAGAGTCTCCCACGCATGTGGTCCATCAGCTACTCCGGATGCTGGGAACTGGCTCCCACCTGATTTCACAGCTTATTTAGAAAGTGCCCTCAATACCTAGTGAAGTACACCTATTCCAACACCCATGATGTATGCAACCTGTGTCTATCACCGGAGCACACGGAGCAGGACTGAGCCACGTTTAACTTGTTCAAAGACAAGAAAACACTCTGAAGTAGACAGGATCGGAAACTAGCTCACCCCAAGAAGATGGCAGCGGTAGCAGAATTTTCGCAAGAAAAAGCTCACAGTGAGGGTGAGGTGGGGATCGATATTGCACCCATTCAGGGATACGTCATCGACAGCCTGCACTATGTCGCCTCCGATGAGTCCAGTGGGGTAGAAGTGTTGCATATGCAGGTTGAATAAGCTACGAACCAGACTCTGGTACTTGAGTCGGGACCCAGAATGAAGACAACACCAAGGGCCGTGAATACAATCGACCTACCCCGATGGAAGGAAATCTTACATAGTCCTCCCCTCGATGCCCCGGTGCGCCACAGCCCTTGGGCTCTGGTTGACATAGATAGCGCACCTCGAAGCCAAGACAGGACAAGAAGGTTCTCAATCCCAATCGGGAGAACAGGCTTAGAGACAAAGAGGGAGTACACAGCAGGCCCACATCGGTGCAGATACAGCCATCGACAGTGAGCCACTCATCGACGCAGACGAAACACGTGCACCCGGCTCAGACACAGGAGAAGCACTCAGAAGCAGGCAACAGGATCACAAAAACACGTCTTACAAAAAGAAGGCAATGTTTTTGAAGGTCTACACAAGTACATTCAGGAAAAGCACCATAAGCAGTCATCCATAAGATACAGTGAACAATTGGATGCATCACCGCCACTACCTAAGAGAGTAGCTACGGAACAAAAGGCCACAATCCCCCTGCACTATATTTAAGATGATAGGTTCCATTTAAATGTAGCCAATGACGTTCTTAAAGATCCTGTCAAATCCATCTATCGATCTACAAACTCCCTCTTTGTCGCTACAGCTCATAAAAGAACTGCATCGCAAGGCACTAGGAAAGTTGTTTGGGTTCAAACCAAAAGGGCAACAGCACATTTTGAACATTCCTTTTGATGGAGAACATCTTTGTGGCCCTGAGATTAGCATGCACCTGGAAAAGATAACAAGCATTTGCAATGCAATAGGTCTTGCATTAGGAAAGTTTGAGCTATTGGTATTGTAAATGACACATTTTTTATTTATGTGTTGGTTTTGAAAATAGCGAAATTAATAGCTTTGTCATTTACAAAAACAATACATTAAACTTTCGCAAATGTGACACCTATAGCATTTGTAATGCAATGTGTTGCATTTACGTGACTTAGATGTATTGATATTACATATAACAATTGCTTTTAATTGTTTTTAATAATTAATAGTTAAATAAACGTAATTGTAATTTATAATGGCAATAGCTTAAACTTTTGTAAATAACTTTTGTGAAGATTATGTTCAGTGTATTTTATTGTGATGAAAATCCAAGAACAGAAGTGAAATATTAACATCTTTTTGTGACATTTGTAATAAAGCTTGAAACATTGAGAGAACATATTTGAACCAGTTGTTGTTGAATGGTTGTACAGATTAATGCTGTGGTGGCGCGGAGTGATGCTGTGGCGTTCAGTGATGCTGTGGTAGCGCATAGTGATGTTGTGGTGCCCCTGAGTGATGCTGCGGTGGTGCTGAGTGATGCTGAGTGATGCTGTGGTGATGCGATAGATAGAGTGTAATTATGTGGCGTGTAACTATGTGGCACTGAGTGGTATTTGGAGTGTATGTTGCATTGAGGGCAGTGTAATTATGTGGCATGTAACTGTGGCACTGAGTGGTATTTGGAGTGTATGTTGCATTGAGTGCAGTGTAATTATGTGGCGTGTAACTATGTGGCACGGAGTGGTATTTGGAGTGTATGTTGCAAGGAGTGCAGTGTAATTATGTGGCATGTAATTATGTGGCATTGAGTGGTATTTGGAGTGTATGTTGCATTGAGTGCAGTGTAATTATGTGGTGTGTAATTATGTGGCACTGAGTGGTATTTGGAGTGTATGTTGCATTGAGTGCAGTGTAATTATGTGTTGTGTAATTAGCCAGTGTCAGCCCTGGTGCAAGGGAGGAAATGAACTCCCTAGCTGCTGGTTGAATGATAATATATGGATATTATCACGTTCAGGGGGGCCTTTGGGGCCCGGTGCTACTGCACCAGCTGCACCAATGGCAGCTACGTGCCTGCTTGTGCTCCAAACTCTGTCACCCTCCGTAACACCAATGACAGACTCCCGAGCACAGTGTGAAATAAAACACGACAAGACGACATACGAGGGGGGGGGGGGCGCAAAGTCAGACAGCCAGGGGCACGCTAACTCTGGGGTACTAAGCATGCCGTCATTTTAGTTATTTTACTATGCGCACGTGAAGCAAAACAATGACGCAATCACAGAACACTTCCGAAGAGAACATGGAAGACACTTCATGCTGAACTTGTTGCACCCAGTCCATAGACGGTGCCACCGAGAGGCCAACAACAACAACAAAGATGCCGAACTGGAATTCCACTCAAAGGCTCAAGCATTCAAGTATGACTTGCCAACAAGTCACGACATGCATTCATCATACAGCGGCCACGACAGGGAACCCACCTGCAAGAGTATCGTGACAGAGACACTCCCTGGTTCATGCGCTTTAGAGACACGTGCTGCCAATGCTAGGGACCCGGTTAATGGGCTTCAACACACAACATTCAAAAATGCAAATTTAGTTACTAAACGGAATGTGTCCATGTCTAATTTTAGCCTAATGTTAAGACGCGTTCGAAACATTGTTGGCGTCGCAGACCCATTAAACAGCCGCAGGGCCGAGGGAGCAATGCTCTTTGAAGCTCTTTTTTCAGACCCTGATCGGAGACCAGGTGTGCTGGTCATTACCTGGTGCGCCTCAAGGAATCCACGTATGGATTTGCCAAAAACTCAGGGGTAATCTGGGTGTGCCGCCTCGACATCAGGCAGGACGCTGTAAAATAACAAGTCGGTGACGTCAATTCACCGGAAAGATGCACAGCCTCCGGCCGGTTACCCCCGAACTGCTCACACCGTCAACTCTCAGCTGCAACCTTTGCAAAATGACAGCAGGCACCCTAATACCACAGCGCCTTGGAGTACGGGTTACAGATCTAGGCTCCTTGCATTTCAAAACCACGATGCACATTTTGTACAGTGCTCATTGAAGCAGTTATAAACACGCATTGGCTGTGAAAGAGACACGACCGTGAGACGCGCTCTGTGGTGGGGGGGGGGGGCAGGGGCCGTTGAGAGGCGCGACGCGTTTTTCCATGCACATTTAACGAGGTGCTTCTTTGCAGAAAGTGCAGAGAAAACAAGCAGCACTTTAAGCATTAATCCTAAACCTTTTATAATCACAGAAAGAATGTTACTCCCTGAAAAGGAAAGCCCTCCCTTTTTCGTCCGTGCTCACTTCATTTTCACAGCAACAGTGATGCAAAGTGCATTTTAAATCTATATTAAGCGAGGAAAGAATGCGAGAGGATAAGGCAACCAAGCCAGCGGGCACATGCGGATTTCTCAGCACTTCTCCTGCGGTGCAAGCTGTTCTCTCAGCAAAACCACGTCAATAGTACCAATAAGGAAAACAAGCATTGAAGAAAGCTGTTAAGACGTGATCAAAACCCAAAACCTAATGTGGGGCGGGACTTCCGTCTTCTGAAGTCCGCGCCCACGGAGTAGCTGCCCAGAGGAGAAGTGGTGACGCGGGGCTCCCATGCCCGAGGGAGAGCCCCGCGGAGGCTGCAGAAGTCCGGAGTGCTGGTGAGTGGGGCTTAGCTACAGGGGGGAGGGGGTGCGGCGGGGGGGGGGGGGGGTCTTGGTGCGCTCGTGTGTGTGTGCGCTTGTGTGTGTGTGCGCGCGTGTGTGTATGTGTGTGGCGGGGGCGTTCTCTATGTGTGTGTGCGTGTGTGTATGCGCGGCGGCGGCGGGTGTTCTCTATATGTGTGTGTGCATGTGTGTATGCGCGGCGGCGGGGGGGTTCTGTATGTGTGTGTGTGTGTGCGTGTGTGTGCGCGGCGGCGGGGGTTCTGTATGTGTGTGTGTGTGTGTGCGCGGCGGCGGGGGGGGGGTTCTGTATGTGTGTGCGTGTGTGTCTGCTTACTAGGAGCCATGGGAGACAGGAAGTGCGCGCGACCTGATCCGTTTACGCGCGCGTGCACATCACTTGTCTCCTGTCTCCCTTGGCTCGTTGTAAGCAGAAATGAATGCAATAGAGTCTCGCAGCGACGATCGCTTCGCGATCGGTTCGCAGTGCGAGACCTAAAAAGGATACAGAAAGAGCCAAGTCAATGGGAGCCTTGTAGTCCACAATGCAAAAGCAACAGCCCTTTCGGCGCTACTAAGGGAGAGGGGCCTCAAAGAGTACCACACCAGAGACTCCAAGCTACTAACAGCAATACCATCAGCAATTAGGAAGAGGCTATTACTGAAGTGGTTATAAATCATGAGGTTGAGGTAGAGGAAGGCCCACAAAAGGAGCCAATCCCACCAAACAGTGACTACCCAACCATTCCCCCTGATCACATCACACATCACCTGTGGGAGGAAGGCTACAACACTTCCATCAGTTGTTACCAGAAGTGATATCAGACAGATGGGTTTTAGACATGATCACTCAGGGATATTGTCTGGAGCCCAAACAACCTCCAAATATCCCACCAAGAGAACACATCCTAAATCCACAACATCTAAATCTGCTGAAGGAAGAAGTAAAATCATTATTACAAAAAGGGGCATAGAACCCGTCCATTAAAAAAGATCAAGGACAAGGAGCATACTTCCGAAATACCCGCAAATGATGGCACGCTCTGTCCTATGCTGGACTTACACCAACTCAATCAATACATCACATCTGAACACTTTCACATGGTGACATGTCGGGACGTGATGCCACTACTAAAAGAAGCAACTTCATGGCTTATTATATCTGAAGGATGCCTACTTTCATATCCCAATCCATCTGGCACATCGCAGATACCGCCGGTTTGTGGTAAGTGAACGTCACTATCTGTTCAAAATATTACCATTCAGTGTAACAACCTGGATGATTGACTGATCAAGCGTTCCAGTAAATAGAGATGTCTACAGGGCACTCAAACAACTATCAAACTTTAACACAGGTAGAGATTCACGGTAAACGCCAACAAAATGTCCTCTACAACCGCTCCAAATACAACCTTACCTTGGAGCCATCCTCAATTCGATCACAGCAAAAGCTTACCCCAATCCACAGAGGGTTCTTACTCACCAGAACCAATTGCCTCTTTTTCAGCCACGTCGTTGCCCATCAATCAAAATGGAGATACGCCTTTTAGGTATGATGGCTTCTTGCATTGCGATAGTTCCACTGCAAGACTACATATGAGACCCGTACAAGAGTACTTAGCTTCACAATCGCCATGGGGGAGTCGGGTTCCAACATGGATGATATTGAGTTGGTTTCCCCCAAGGTCCATCAGGCATTATAATGGTGGAATACACAAAACATACAAAAGAGAAGAGGCTTCAAGGACTCAATCCCGCAGACGAAAATCACAATGAATGCATCACTTATGGGTTGGGGGGTTCACATGGTGGACATTGTGGTACAGTGACCGTGGTTGGCACAACAGACATTTCACATCAATGTTCTGGAACTACTAGCCATACAAATGGCTCTCAAAGCATTCCTACCCAACGTAACAGCAAATAATTTTCTTCTACGCATGGACAACAAAGAGGGACCCATTTGTAGCAGTTATCCCAGCTGGTATAAGTCATATGGAAATGGGCCATCAGCCACAAGATCCACCTCCTGCCACAATACAAACTGAGGAAGGACAACTTACTAGCAGACCCACTAAGCAGGATGCCAACAACAAGTCCACAAGTGGGAAGTCCATACTCAAAACCTACAAACATACTTCCAACGGTGGGGGACTACAACAAAAGATCTCTTTGTCACTGAAGAAAATGCAAAATGCCCAAAACTTTGCATCTGGGCACCCACATCTACAATCCAAGGGCAATGATCTATGAACGAACTGCTCAGGGATTTTATTTATTTATTTCGTGTTTTTATAGCGCGAACATGACCCTTTGAGGGGTAACAGAGCGCTTCACATAGGTGTTTCAACAATAGAACCATTAAGAACCATAAGTTGCAGAAAACAAACTCTTTACAACAGTACACTTCGGGGAAGCGTATAACAAATATATCAGAAGCGCATTAAATCACACCACCATATGTGTTACAGATGTACCCTCTCATGTGAGTGAAGTGAGATGCTGGCGAATGATTGGAACAAATATGGAGAGATTATATCCATAGGTACTGCTGCCAGGACTCATTGTAGAAATGTTTCCATATAGAACAATTTCGCTTCTTTTTTTAATGCTGCGGTGGATGGAATTCTTCTAATGCTAGGGGGGAGAGCGTTCCAAATTCGTGATGCTGCCCCAGAGAACGCTCGGTCATAAGTTTTTTTCTTACAAAAACGAGCTGGTTTCAGAAGAAGATTGTCTTTGCTCCTGGTGCCTCGGTTTCCTTCTGAAGCGTGATTTTCTGTGCAAGGTAAACTGGAGTTTTGTGGTGCAATGCATTATGGGTGATGCATGGTAACTTGAAGTGAATTCTTGCCTCGAAGGGTAGCCAGTTGAGTACTTTCAGATGGGGGAGATGTGGTCGTATTTTTTTGATCCTAATATCAGTCTTGCGGCTGCATTAAGACATGCTTTCAAAGGGGCTGTTGTGACCTTAGGAAGCCCTGCCAGAGTAGTGCACCCGTATTCTATCCTTGAAATGACCAGTGACTGGACTGCTGTTTTCAGATCTGTTTTATTTAGGAATGGTTTTAGTTTTCGCATGCAGCTTAGGTGGAAACGGGCGTTCTTTGCCATTGTGTTAATGTGTGCAGTCATGTTCAAATTTTTGTAAAGAGTAATTCCCAAAGATTTGGTTGAGTCGACAATCTTCGGGGTGCATTTTAGAGCTGTGATAAAGTTGGACCACTCTGCTGACTTGAGTTTACTTTTCTGAGGTGTAATCAGTAAGAATTCAGTTTTTTGCGGGTTTAGCTTCAGGTGATTCAGGGTTAGCCATTGGAGGGTACTCGTGAGGGCTTGGTTCATAGTTTTTATATCTTCTGTCGATGTCACCTTGATATACAGCTGCGTGTCATCAGCGTACATATGGAATGCAATGTTAGCATTTTGTAGTATAGTTGTTAGTGGTTCTACATAAAGATTGAAAATCGCCGGGGATAACGTAGAACCTTGTGGAACTCCAATTGTATTTCTGGTAGATCCTGACAGGGTTTGGTTGACAATGAATTTTTGAGATCTATTCTCTAGGAAGGAGCTGAACCACTTAAGTACTAAACCATCTAGCCCCATTCTGTTTTTCAACCTATCCAAGATTCTGGCATGGTTTACCGTATCGAACGCAGATGATAAGTCCAACAGTATTAGGAGACATGTGTCATTGTGACCGAGAGCCCTTAATGCGTCATCTACTATTTGCAGGATTGCAGTTTCTGTACTATGGTTCGGTCTAAACCCTGATTGGTAATCATTTAGTAGATTGAAATCCGAGATGTGAAGACTCAGTTGTTGCTGGACACATTTTTCCAGAACTTTAGCAAGCATGGGGATGTTAGTAACAGGTCTGAAGTTGTTTGGATCAGAAGGGTTTTCAGTTGGTTTTTTTAGAAGAGGAGTGACTTGCCCAGTTTTTAGGCAGTCTGGGATTTGACCGTGTGATAACTTTGCTGGAAGGGGGTCGTTATAATGGTTGTTAGGTTTAGTAGATGAAATGATCTTTGAAATGTCTAATTGGCTGATTGGCTTAAATCCTGACCATCGCGCGTTGTTTTTTGGATTGTCACCTTCTTGTTGGAATTGTGGTTCATCTGAGTAACCTTTCTCCCTTTCCAAGTCTTCAGCTGATTTTTTAAGTTCCCTTTCTAGTGCGTTAGCTTTGTTGTTAAACAAGACTGAGAAATCCTCGCTATTTAAGCTTGTTTTGGGGATGATCGGTGCTGATTTGGCAGATATATTCGACTGTTCTTTGAGTATATCGAATAGTTTCCTAGGTCTGTTTGTAGCATTGTCTAGTTCTTTCCTAAAGAAGTCTTTTTTTGATTTAAGGATGCTTTTGTTATAGGCTTTTCTGGATTGTCTCAGTTGGCCTAAGTGTGATGCGGTAGGGTATTGACGCCATTTACGCTCAGAGAGTCTGAGTGAACGTCTTTCTTCGTTTAGGGAACTATTGAACCATGGATTTTTGTCTTTGTCAGAGATCCTTTTAAGCTTTAGAGGGGCGACCTCCTCAATGATGCTTAAAATTGATTTATTATAGTGCAAAGTGAGGTCATTGACGTCAACCATGTTCTTGGGTGGCTGCAACTCGTTTTCACAGCGAGCTGCTATGTTTTCCATATTGATTCCTCTAGTGTCCCTGGTCCATTTTTTTGGCTTAACAGCTTGTGAGGTCGGTTTAGTTTTTCTCAGAGGAATTTCGAATGTAATTATGTGGTGATCGACCAATCGCATGGTGTGATTATAATGTTCTCGATTGTTTTCTCTTTGGCTATGATCCAGTCTAACGTTGAACCTTTGGAATGGGTGGGGAGATGACATCCCTGGACTAAAGATTGTTCTTCCAGGAAAGTTTTAAAAAGTTTGATTTGATTGTCAGCCTGATCCTCCCAGTGAATATTGAAGTCACCTAGGAAGATATCATTTGACTGGGGACTAGAGTTGACGGTAATGATTTCCATCAGTTGGTCTAGGAACTTGGTCTTTGTGACAGGCGGGTGGTAGAATGCATGGAGTTTACAGTTTTGGTTGTCCGATGATCTTAAAGACATGCCTAGATATTCGCAAGATTCTAAAGGGTCCGAGTGAGTTTTGGTAATGGTAATGTCTGACCTATGAATGCACGCGATGCCTCCCCCCAATCTGATTTGTCTGTCCAGTGTCCTGATCTGGTAGTTTGGGGGAACTAACATGTCCAAACATGGGGAAGACGCGTCAGAAAGCCAGGTTTCGGTTAAAATGGTAACGTCAATTTCATGATTTAGTATGAGGTCGGCTATGTCTGCCGCGTGTTTGTTTGCAGATCGACAGTTGAGTAATATGCAACGAAAGGGTTTCTGGGAATTTGTCATAGGTGGATCTGACGTTTCAGGCATTAGATTCACTATTTTTAGGTTGCTTGTATTGGCCATTCTATTGTTAACCTGGGATGTTCTATCCATATTAGATACGATAGTTTGGATAGTGTTTACACTTATCTTAGTTTGCGAAGTGTGAAAAGGGTCATATGTGGATAGAATGGATGTCAACTCATTGTCTGTCAGGTAGTTTAGTTGCGTGTGTGGGCGGCATATTCTGTTTGACGTCGCTAAGGGAGTAAAGCGGCGATTACCATTTGTTGCAAAAGAGGAGGACTGAAGGGCCTCCATTTTTGCCAACCAATTTTCTGATAAGCAAACCAAGTTCTTCATGTCTCTGATGGCGGCAAGCATGGCTTTGTAGGTCTTACTTGATTGTGAATAGAGATGATTGAGATCAGGATCCTCTTTTGTATGAATGGATCTAGTCTTTTCCGAGTCTAGTCTATTTTGTGTGGTGGTTAGGGTTTTCTTCTCTGTTGTGGGGTTGGGCTTTGCCCATCTCTGCGGTGACTGTGCCTGTTATAATGAGATTGGAGCTGGAGTTCACTTGCAGGGGCTCGACATTAGAGGAAATGTTTTTTAATGCCTCGTTATGTTATGTTATGTTATATGTTTATTTCTATAGCGCACGGCTACTCCAAAGGAGTGTCCCGGCGCTTTATCGAGGCAGCTCAAAATAAAAAACATAACACCATACAGCGAACAGCAGACACAGAAAAAGGAAAAAAAAGAGATCCTAAAGGTTAAAAAGCCAGGTCTTCAGGCTCTTCCTAAACTGGAGCAGATTAGAGGAAGACCGTAAGGCCAGAGGCAAGGTGTTCCACAACTGAGGGGCCCTCAAACTAAAGGAGCGCCCCCCAGTGCGTGCCTTCCTTATTCGAGGAACCACAGCTAAAAACAAAGATTCTGATCGCAGAGATCTGGCCGGACGGTAGAAAGCAAGCCTACGTTGTAGGTACTTAGCTCCCGCGCCAAAAAGCGCTTTATGCGCCAAGGTCAGAACTTTAAACATGATCCGCTTCTGGATGGGCAGCCAATGAAGCGACTGCACCAAACCGGAAGCTCTTACTCGCCTGTGCAGGCCAAAAATGGCGCGGGCCGCGGAATTCTGCACGACCTGCAGCCGCTGAACAAGATAATCCGGAAGACCAATATACAGGACGTTAGCATAGTCCAGTCTGGAGCCAACTAAGGATTGCACAGTAATCTTTCTATGCTCTTCTGTGAGCAAAGGCAAGAACTTCCGGAGCATCTTGAGTATCCCAAAGCAAGTGCCCGTCAGGCCACGAACATGTGATACCAGCGTCAAGCTGTTATCCATCTTTACTCCCAGGTTTTTTGCCACCAACGATGCCAGGGCAGGGGGACACATATCTGTGGGCCACCAGGCCCGCCAATCGGGATCAAGGGAGCAGCCGAAGAACAACACCTCCGATTTGTTGGAATTGGCCTTGAGGCTGTTCGACTGAAACCAGCTGAAGACCAGCTCCAGGCAACCCCAGATATTCTCACCATCGAAAGCCTGATCTTTCCCACACGTGAAGAGCAACTGCGTGTCATCAGCGTAGGACACGATCTGGGCCCCAGAAGACTCCACCAGTGCCGCCAAAGGTGTCATAAAGATGTTAAAGAGAGTCGGGCTCAACACAGAGCCCTGCGGAACACCGACTCCCAATGGCGGCATCTCGGCGGAGCTCGGAGAGGCCCAGACCGTTTGTCGGCGGCCCTCAAGAAAAGATGTAAACCAGTTAAGCACCGTCCCCCTCAGACCGATGTCAGAGTCTGGCGAGGAGCACCTCATGGGGGACGGTGTCAAAGGCCGCCGACAGATCAAGCATGACAAGCATGGCCCTGCCTCCAGAATCCAGTGTCTCCCTAATGATCTCTGACACCTCCAACAGTGCCGTCTCCGTACTTAAATTAGGGCGGAAGCCGGACTGTGAAGGGTGAAGCAGATCACTGGATTCAAGAAAGCTGGAAAGAACGCCATGCACATGCTTTTCCGTGATCTTAGCCAGCGCCGGGAGGAGGGAAATCGGCCTGTAGTTGGCCAAAACCTCTGAGTCTAAGCCAGGCTTCTTGATGAGGGGGATCACCATAGCCCTTTTCCAGGGCGACGGGACCTTCCCCTCGTGACCCATCTTATGTGATTCGATCGTCCTACCAGTTTCTATTGCACCAGCGTTCGGGGCGATGGGTTCCATAAGTAGCGATTGGGGTTCAACATTGGGGTTTATGTCACCTGACCCATATATGCGATTGGGGTTCAACATTGTGGTTTATGTCACCTGACACCCTGACCCTTACCTGACTATTATTATCCTGCCATATCCTGTCTACCTGATTCAAAGGCTGAGGCTCTTCCTTGGTGTTAATGTCATCCATTGATATTATTTGGTTTAACTGTTGGGGATCTTTCACAATGCTTTCTTCGGATTCAGCCGTTAGGTTCCCCTGTGCGGCCATGACTAGAGAGTTCTGCTTATGTTGGTTACTTCCTGCAGTGAGGTCGTTGTTGACAAGGTTTTTTAATGTGTCGAAATATTCGTCAAAGTGTTCTAGATCTTTGTTGGCAGCTTGGATGAGAACCGTGCCATTTTTATAACATGTCATATTTAATGTTGCTCTTAGTTTTCGGGAGGGTGTGATGAGCAATTTTGTTCCATAAGGAATGTTTTTTGATTCCTGTACTTTCAGCGAGTTATTAAGAGTCTTTTTCCATTTGGCAATTTTTGTGGTAAAGAAGATAAGGTCATTGATAATCATACCCTTTTTTAAGTTGAGGGAGGGATCTAGTATTAGCATTTCAGGGTTAGATCTTAGTAGGTTTTGTTTAAAGGTTTTTAATGCATTTTTAGAAAGTCTTAGAGGGTAGAGCATAGAAAATGAGTTACTTCCTTCCGCTTTAAATTGATGCCCTGCCATGGTTTAGCAATCAGGGTAATTATTATTAGCAAAGTACTGCCTCTACCAAGATGGCTGCCCCTATAGCTACAGAAGTGGAAGTAGTCCCATGTCTCTGTTTGTGGACCCGACTCCTAGTAGAAACAGTCCACTTTCAGTTTCCACTCAATTTACTCTAGAGAAGTCTTCTGTCCTATCTTAGTTTTTGCCCAACTCCATTTTGTACTTTAGGCAGCTCCCCCAGTCAAAATGGTGTCATCCTTACCATGGACCTGGAATAGACCCCAAATGGTACATAAATGGTTAATTCTGTGGTCAGTTAGCTCTGTGATGTGGGAGAGATCGGAGAAAATAGTCCTCTCATTAGCCCATCCCACTCAGAAGGACCGACTAATTCACCTCGATTATCCCTCAGTTAGAAACGAAAATGGCTCACCGTTGGTTTTTGCTGTTAATCTCCAAGTCCAAAATTGCTACTGCCTGCTCCCCAGCGTTTTTCCGTGCCTCTTCTGCGAATTTTCGCTTCACCTCAGCGAGGGAGGAGGGGCGGGCTATACAGCGATCTGACTCCCAGGCTGTACGTTGTAGGCACAGGACAAATCTTAACCTCTAGATGAGCGCCTCACGGTGCGAGGGATGCACCCCCCTCTTGCTCCTCTCTATGGCCTCCAAAAGCCCAGGGCGCTCCGGAACCTCCTCGCTGCGGTAGCCGCCGCAGCCGCTCCGTCCTACGATCCCCTTGCAGATCCGGGCGCTACCCGATCCTCGTTGCTCCTAGGACCACCTCCACGGCAGAGATCTCGCTCCGTACTGCCCTCCTTCACCCCAAATGCACAGTCCGATGCGGGGGATGGAACAGCATGAAGGAACGCTTGTGGCTCAGTGCTCCGCTCCCCTCCAACCGTGACGATTCACAGGGCGGCAAGCCGGGAGGCAGGCGATCTTTCCTTGAGTTCCAGACAGGCTCCAGAGGTCAAGCAGGGCAGATGATCCTCTCTCGTGTTACTCCTCAGCACTCCATTCATCTCTCACTTCGCCGATCTCCAGGGCGGCATGTAGGGGGGGGCGATGATCTCTCCTTGAGGCACCCCCCCAGGCTCCAGTGCTCTGCTCCTACTTCCAAGCATGAGTGGTTTCAAACCCGTTTCTTTACTTTTTTATCCAGTTTCTTTAGCCTTCTTAAACACTCTGTTACTTACTGGGGCTTAACTGGGATAAAATGCACAATGGAATCCCAAGCCTGCGGAGCTCACATCCCGAGCTCCTCTCCAGTCGCCATCTTTTAAATGTCCTACTAATACTTGCATATGCTTTTCCAGCTCTCCCACTCATTCCTTATGTGGTAAGGACCCTTAGGCAAACATTCCTAAAGATGAAACTCATAGCTCCAACATGGGCACACTTTCCTTGGTACACAACACTATTGGAGCAATCCCTAGTACATCACAAGAAACTTCCCAACATTCTAGATCTTCTCACTCACTCTGGGGGCAGTGTCAGGCACCGCAATGTTCAACAACTCAATCTTTCTCCTGAGATAGCAGAATGTGGGTAATTATCTCCAGAACGTATGGACATACTAAAGAAAGCCAGAAGACCAACCACAAGAACGTGTTATGCAGCAAAATGGAAATGCGTTTTTCACTATTGTGCTACATACAACATTAACTCTTCATCACTATGTGAACAACAACTAGGATGCTATTTGTTATATCTTCAAAACACACTTAGCATACACGTCTAAAAGACTGCATTTAACAGACATCGCTGCATACCTACAAAACGGAAATCATCAGTTGCTTTTTAGCATTCCTGTCATAAAAGCATTCATGGAGGGACTCAAAAGAGTAATTTCACCACGTACACCTCCATCATTGAACTTAAACATTCTGTTAACACGATTAATGTCTACACCATTTGAACTTATACATAAATGCAAAATACAATTTTTAACATGGAAACTGGCTTTCCTTGTTCAATTGCATCCCCAAGAAGACTAAGTGAAATACATGCACTACCTATTCAGGAATCTTATTTCGAAGTGTTCCAAGACATGGTTCGACAGGGCACACCCCACAGTTTCTGCCAAAAGTTTATCACCTTTCCACTTTAAAAAAAAAACCACACACATTTTGTTGATTTTATATAAGAATAAACCCAACAAATCTGTGAAACATACATTTCAAAATGCTGATCGGTACATTCCTCCATATTCTTGGTCTGTCATTATACCATGGGTGTAATATATAGCGGGTCATATCCACAGACAGTACAGTAGTTACAGGGTTCTACAATTCCAACTATGGTATGCGATTACGATGAAATAGTGCCTATAATGTTATATAAACATTTCCCCCCACCTCCCTATAAGAATGAGAAAGAAAAAGAAAGAAAAAGAAACCCGAGTCCCATGCCTTGTCAGTTATGACCCTACCTATGTCTAAGTTCCATTTTTCTCTAATCATCTCTAGAGGAATTGCCGCGTGGGAGTGAATACCTTTGTATAGCCATCGGGTTATGTGCCTTCCATTACCCTTGAAGTGCAGTGTATATACTAAATCAGGCGTGGGAGGATCACTGTTTCACCTTTCCACTGAAATTAGATTTACCGGTTTTCTTTCCAAAACCAGAGACAGCTGCAGAAATGGCTTTACACACACTCAGTATTAAACAAGCCCTTAAGACAACTATTTGCAGCTTTTTCAAATCCAAGAAAAGGTAATCCCATCTCAAATACAGGAATCTCTAGATGGAAAGTTAAATGTATACACATTTGCTACATCAAAGCAAAACAAACACTACCTACAATGCAATGACTCATTCCAGAAGGAAAAGAGGAGCATCCATGGCTTTCTTGGGAAATATCCCGCTAACAGACGTTTGTAAAACGGCAACATGGATAAACCCACACACTTTTACCAAACACTATTGTGTGGATGTACAAGCCAGACAGCAAGCTCTAGTGGGACAAACAGTTCTACGCATAGTATTTCAGGCAAATACACCATCTGATTCCCAAAGCCACCACAAGAGGAGTACTGCTTTATAGTCTATGCATAGCATGTGTATCTGCAGCCAACACATGCTACGAATGGAGTATGTTACCCTGTAAGCACGTTTTCGTAGCATGTAGTGCTGCAGATTCACATGCACCCTCCAGCCTCCCTGGCAGGTATTAGATGGTGTCAAAGATACACAGGTAATGTAAGCATGGGCGTCAGGATCAAAGCTGCAACCCCTGGCGTGCCTGTTGCGACTCCTGGCACTGATTTTGTGACCCTGGCCTCAATGGTAGAAATGGCCGTGGAAGGAACAAAAATTAAACAGGGCTCTCGCTTTGTTCACTTTGTCACCTGCAGGGAAAGTAAACCTGCAAAGCACATTCAGTGAAAAAATGCTTCCATAAAAAAACATTTGTAACTTGGTGGCTCCTTTGTGAGGTGCCCCTAAGATTTTTTACAACTTGTGCATGAAGGCATGAAAAAAAACATTGAAAAAAAAAAAGTAACAAGAGGTTTTCTCCATTTCTCTAGCTGCCCCTGGAGGGAAAGGGAAATATTGAAGAAGCAGAAGAGAGAGCACCAGGGAAAGCTGAAAGAATGGGAGGGAGAAAGAAAGAGGGTACTAGAAAGAAATACATGAGAAGGGAAGAGAGAAAAAGAACACAAAGCAGGGAGAGAGAGAAAACAGTTGTGAGAGAGATATGCGTGACAGAGGTGTGAGGGGTAGTGAAACAGGGACATGCAGGAAGGAGATTGGAAGTGAAAGGAGAAAGCAAGAAAAGGGGTAAGACAGGTGAAAGTTCTTTGTGACCACTGAAAGAAGTGTGATAAAAAAAGCAGGCTGGTGAGAGACAGCTCAAAGTGAATGAGGGTGAAAGAAGAAATAAAGAGACCAATGATAAAGGGAGAGTACGAAGAGACAAGGGAGAGTATGAAGAGACAAAAGAGAGTTTGAAAGGATAGACAGGTTGAACATAGATTGCAGACTGAAGAGAGAGAGGTGTGGAGACATTTTAGAGAAAGGCAAAAAAAGAGGTAGAAAAGTAAGACAGCTGAAAGAGAGAGAAAGCAGGATAGACAAGTGAAAGACATAGGGCCATATTTATGACTTTAGTGGCGCAGGACAGGCAGCAGGTCACCTTGCTGCACTGTCCTTCATCACAAGCAAAGGGCAGGATTTTGCCATATTTATCCAATACGGCGCATACCTGTCCTTCTCCCTTGCGCTGGTGCCGTTTAGGTAGCCTAGCGCCAATGCAGGCACCCTTTCACCATGGTGCAAAGGGTCCCTGTGTTGAAGGAATGGAATGGAATGGAATAGGTTTTTATATAGCGCGATAGCTACCCGCAGGCGTCCTAGCGCTCTAGCCGAATACAGAATGGTGAGGCGGGTCGAGGTTATCTGTTGAAAAAAAAGGTTTTTAATTTTTTTCTGAAGAGCAGGATGTTGGGTTCAGAGCGGATGGAGAGTGGAAGAGAGTTCCAGAGCCTTGCCGCGTTTGTTGAGAACATTCTTCCTCCACTTCTTTCTCTTTTGAACCTGGGAATAATGACTTGGAAGGCGAGGGTCGACCTCAGCTGCCTATTGGGGTGGTAGGGGGTGATCAGGGTGTGATTGAGGATTGCTCCTTTCCTCCAGTAAGCACGGTGGGTGATACACATGCTTTTGAAGTTGACTATTTTTTACAGGCAGCCAGTGAAGGGCTCTTAGTTCAGTTTTCACTGATTGCCGGCGGGGAATGCGCAGGAGAGTACGAGCAGCGCAGTTTTGAATAACCTGCCGTTTTTTCAGGGTGGATTCGGGGGCTCCTAAGTATAAGGCATTTCCGAAGTCCAGCCGGGAGAGGATTAGACCCTGGACCATGATCTGTCTGGCCTTGAAAGGGAGGAGCGGTAGGATCTTTCGTATGAGTCTAATAATGCTCATGCAGGTGGCTGCTAGTTTGGTTGCCTGGTGGCCGAAGGTTAATAAGTTGTCCAGCCAGATGCCCAGGCTCTTGATGGTGTCCCTGGCTAGGGGGGCTGGGCCTAGTGCTGGCGGCCACAGCGAGTCAATGGATTTTTGGGGGGAGTTGCCCAGCACCATTAGCTCAGTTTTGTCGCCGTTGAGCTTTAGGTAGGACTGGCTCATCCAGGTGCATACTGCTTCCATGCAACCTCTGAGATCGCTGGAGTAAGAGGAAGGATGAGTTAGGGTAACCACCAGTTGCGTGTCGTTGGCGTAGGACACGACTTGAACGCCGAAAGGGCGTATTATTTCTGCGAGGGGGAGCATATAAATGTTAAACAGTGTGGGGCTCAAGGACGAGCCCTGGGGAACCCCACAACTGAGAGGTTTGCTGGACGAGATGGTCATGCCCTCGCAGACTCGGAAAGAGCGGTCAGAAAGAAAGGAATGTAGCCAGGCTGCCGCAGTGGAGGTTATCCCTAGCTCTGACATTCTGTGACGTAAGATGTCATGATTCACAGTGTCGAAGGCGGCACTGAGGTCCAATAAGATAATGGCCGCAGTGCCACCCTCATCCACAATCTTCCTAGCTCCTTCTGTTACTGCTAATAAAGCAGTTTCAGTTCCATGCATGGGGCGGAACCCTGTCTGTGAGGTATCCAGGGAGTTGTTTGTTTCCAGGAATTCAGTGAGGCATTTATTTACGTGTTTTTCCGCAATTTTAGTTATCCACGGTAGCAGGGAGATGGGACGGTAGTTTCTCGGGTTCATCTGATCTAGATTGGGTTTCTTCAGGAGGGCCTTAACTGTAGCTTGTTTCCACTTCGGGGGGACGAGCCCTGCTGAGAGAGAGTTGTTGATCAGGTTCTGGATGATGGGGAGAATGGTGGGCGTAATTGTTTTTAGGAAACGAGCTGGGGCTGGGTTGCTTGGGGATCCAGACTTTACCTGTAGTATTATGGTTTCTAGGCTGGTAGGCTCCAGAGGTGGAAAGGTTTCAAGGGAGGTAGGAGGAGTGGGTCTGGAGTATTGCTATTCTGGAAGGGGGTGAGTGAGTGGGGGAAAGGAGGAGTAGATCGTAGCTATTTTGTTATAAAAAATAGTCGGCCTGTTCATTGCAACGGGTTTGTGCAGTCAGAGGATCTGGTAATTTGTCAGGGAGTTTGAGCAAGCTTTTAGCGATCTGGTAAATCTCCTTGGGTTTGGATGCTGCTTCGTTAATCTTATTTTCGAAAAAACTGGCTTGAGCTTTTTTTATCTCGATTTTATAAATTTTTATAGACGCCCGGTATTCAATTTTGCTGGTGTGTGAATAGTCAAGGCGCCATTTCCGTTCCAGTCTCTTGCATTCTCTCTTGAGAGTGCGTAGGTCCTGTGAGTACCAAGGGGCATTTTTTGGTTTGTGTTTGGATTTGATGTCCTTGTGTGGAATAATAAGGTCTAAAGAGGTGGTGATCCAGTTATTGAAGTTGTCGTTGCTGACAATCGGATCAGGGTTGTTCTCTTGAGCAGAGGATTCCAGTGTGGATGTCCACAAGTTAGTATTGAGTTCTGACCATTTGCGGTCTCTGCTTGGGGCAGGGGGTGGTGAGGGGCGAGACCCTGATGGTACCCAGGTAAATGGGATCAGAAAGTGGTCCGTCCATGGGAAAGTGATGGGTGGACTAACTGTGAGATGGGTACAGTTACTGAAGATTGGATCCAACAGGTGACCTTTTTCATGGGCGGGTTGCAGTACTAGCTGGGAGAGATCTAGTGCCAGTAGGTTATTGCGTAGTTCGGAGGCTGCCGAGTCCAAGGGGTCGTCCAAGTGCACATTTAAGTCACCTAATAAGGTGTAATTGGGTGAGGAGCAGATACCACTGGCTACCTCTGGGGCGAGCTGGTTTATGAAGTTAGTCGGAGTGCCGGGTGGTCGGTAGATAAGAGTCCCTGAAAATGTGCAGGTGAGGGAGAAGTCCAGCGAGAAAGTGAGGTGTTCGCAGCTGGATAAATTAGTTGGGGAGGAGCGGCAAATGTAACGATTTTTATAAATGATAGCTATGCCGCCGCCTTTTCCTGAGGAGCGATCAGCTCGGAGTATTTGGTATTCTGCAGGGAGAGCTTGGATGACATCGGGGGCGGAGTCAGTTTGGAGCCATGTTTCCGTAAGGAACATGGCATCGGGGTCTTTGTCCGAGATCAACAGGGATATTTCAGTGGCATGTTTGGGGAGGGATCTGCAGTTAAGCAAAAGCATGCGGAACGAGGGGGGGTGTGAGGGGGTGACTTCAAAGTGTACAGTGTGGGCAGTTGAAGTATTTTGAGGTGGGGTCCCAAGATGTGAGACAGAGATCATTAGTGTGACTTCGTAGTTGATGTAATGTTTTGGAGGAGTACTGTGTGGGAGAGATTTGGCCAGTGGTCGTGGCCCCTGGTCCCGGTTGGTCGCGGACGGGCTTGCCTTTGGCGCGTCTTCGGCGCCCCGCCGGCGCTGCGCCCGTCCGCTGCGCCTCCTGGGGGGGGGAATCATTTTGTAGTAGCTGGGGCCTCGGGGTGGAAGGGGCCTAGCCCAGGTGATCGGGTTCCTCACCCAAGATGGCGGGCCCGGAAGTTCGAAATGCGGCAGGAGAGCCGAAAGCTCTGTCGATTTGTCGAGGGGGGGCAGGAACCGCTCTCACTCAGCGGCGGGCTGAATTGTGAGTATCAAGTACAGAATGTAGTATTTTTAGCAAAGTGCAAATTCTAAAAGTAAGCTTTCCTAAGTGCGCGATAAAAACAAAATATGCTTTTTCAAGTCAAGCGGCTAAATTGTTTGGCAAGGTTTTGAGCGCTCTCCCGTCTTCCGCCTCAGGACCACAACACACACCACACTCACTCGTAATCAGGCAGGATTGTTTTTGTGCAGGAAGGGGCACCTTGCCGCACAAAAACAATTCTGAGAGTCTCTTTCCTCTTTCTATTTGTGCTGAAGAATTCACACAGAAAGAGAAAAAACGAGGAGAAAAAGATATTTGTCCTCGTTACGCTTCCCTGGGGGAGGCGTATCTTATTGGTGCATACCCAGGTTTGCAAGGTCGTGTAAATCTGGGAATGCATCATAAACAAAGTGAATTGCCTGGGAACACCCATGAAACACAAAGACCTTAACGGGAGCGAAGAACTAGACATCACCTCTCACACATCGGGAATATTGGATGACAACGCTCCCCCACGAAAAATCTTAGTTTCCACAATCCTAAAATAAATAAGACATAATGGGGCACCGGGCCCCAACGGCCTGCCTGGGTCCCTCTTCAGGGTGGACACAGACTTCTGGTCAGAAAACCTGACCCAGTTATACACAGAATGCTGGCTTTTGGGAGATGTTCCAGACTCCTGGAGAGGGTCACTCCTGCACCCAATACACAAGAAAGGGCCGAAATCCATCCCAAACAATTACCGTACGATTGCCCTGCTGGACATCGAAGGCAAGGCCTATGCAAGTATCATTCTGGCGGAACTATCAAGCTTGGTGAGCTCAGAAGGCCTGCTGCCCTTCTTCCAAACAGGGTTCAGACTCGGGGCATCAACAGTGGACAATATTAGTGCCCTTTCATACCTCGTCCATCAGGCAGTTTCTCGTAAAAGCCTCCCTCTCTACGCTTGTTTTATAGACTACTCTGCAGCGTTCAATGGGGTAGATCGATCCATTCTTTGGCAGAAGTTGGCACATTGGAACATTAAACCAGGTTTACTAAAAGCAATCCAATCGTTGTATTCAAGAACGTGGGTCAGAATTAAACTCTCGAGCGACTCTGCCACAGAGAAAATTGAAACGGACCGCGGCCTAAAGCAAGGGTGCGTCTTAGCACCGTTGCTGTTCAATTTATACACTGCAGATATGGGCCAAGCTTTGATCGGAGCCACTCTAGCCACACCCAGGATTGGGGGCACCAAGATCCAGCTAATGCAATACGCGGACGACCTTGTACTCCTAGATTACACCAAAATAGGATTACAAAAAGCACTGACCGCCCTGGCAACCTACAATGTTAAAAATAAGCTGGTGGCCAACCCATCTAAATCCAAAATCGTAATTTTTGGGTACTAACACAAAAAAAACTAGCAAAATGGAGGCTTGGCCAGCTGATCCTGGACTGCACACAGCAATACAACTACTTGGGAGTCTGGTTTAGCGAAACAGGCCGCCCAGGAGTCCACCTTCAAAAAATTCTAACCAAAGGCAAATGCATCATCTACGCCCTCTGTAAGCTATACGCTACTTTACATAGCCCCACAACGACGGCCATCCAAAGTGTTACAAGGGCAAAATTAATGCCATCCCTTAACTACGCACAAGAAGCGTTCCCAGGAAAACTAGCCAAAGACCTTGAAAAAATCCATTGCAGTGCATATAAAAGGCTATTCCACCTACCTGCCTGCACCAGGAACACCTTAGTGCTACTAGAATTTACTCTGAACCAACAGAAACTGGAAGAGATGGCTTCCCTGAGTAAATACTTTTATCTTACAACAGCGGCTCAAGAGAAAACAATGAAGGCAGTTTTAAAAAGCATTTTCTTGGAACCTGGCAACCCTTGGTCAGCCACCCTTGCCGTGGCCAAAGACCTTCAGAGTCTAGCACTCGAGAACTGGGACCCTGAGACAATTAAGTACTCTGCTATCAAAAATACAATTAAAAAGCAAGTCCGTCTTCGCTCTCGTACCCTAGACCTGGAATCGCTGGAAAAAAGAGGCTTTCATGAGTCCCAGACTTCCGCATACAAAGCACAACCCTAAACTTCATCTCACGCAGGCCGTGGGCCGAGAAGCCTTACATAGGATTCTAGCATACAGACTACACCCCTTGCCTCTTAAAGAATTATATACCACCGAGTCGACAAGAACAGCGATCATGGAGTGCCGGCTCTGCAAATACAAACACGAGTCTTTGACCCACCTCCTACTTTGCTGTCCGGCCCTGCGCTTAGTCCGCAGACTTTATCTCAGGCCCATCCTGCTCGACCTGGGCACGCGATCTGCAATGGAGGCAGTCCACCTACTGTACACATTGAACACAGTAAAGCAGATGGCTATGTTTGGCAAATTCATCCAACAGACTCGTACGAAGTTGATGACTAATACTGGTTAAGTGACCAGATAACCAGATAACGTAGGTTGGACTGAAAGAACATGGACCTCTTGCCCCTTAGACTCCAACTACACAGATTTTTATTTTAAAATGCTTATCCTTTTAACTTTTGTATCTTGTTTTTAATGTAATGGTTTTGAGTAACCAAGCAATAAATTATTCATTCATTCACCCATGAAACACCTACCCAGGACCGAGTATGGCATTGGAATGCCCCACCCCATATTTTTGGAGCCATGCAAAGTGGCTTTCTGTGCCTTAAAAAATATGACTTACGGTGTGTGTTGCTCTTGCACCACGTTGCGTAGTGCAAGAGTGACGCAAACCGGGTCATAAATCTGGGCCATTGGGTATAAAGAAAAGCAGACAAGTTATAAACAGACGAAAGAGAAGTGGGGAGGAATAACAGATGAAAGATAAAGAGATTATACAGAAAGAGGTGAGAGTAAAAAAAAAAGGTTGTATGACGCGATATCGCGGACATAGATATCGTGCGCATTTACATCGCGGCTTTTAAATCGCAACGGCGATGACATCGGCAATTTAAACATAGCGCGTTGTTGTGCCGCTAATGCGGCCCTTTAATTGGATCGCGTGTTACATCGCCGACATTACATCGCGCGACGTAACAACGCGATGTTCAATGCCTTCCTATTACATTTCAGCCATGATAGCCTGTATGCAGAAAGTATGGGAATCTGCTGGAATTATTTAATAACCAGGTGTTGCGTGGGACAAGTAGATCACGAGGAGTTCTGCATATAACTACTTACAATCAAAGTGTGAGATTTATGACACGGATGTTTTTGATAAGATTGTACAAATGAAGAGGAATTTTTGTTGCCAGGCCCGAGATTGATTGAATTGAAATATTGGTCAATCATTATAAAGTAAGTTATGTTTTATTTTCTTGGGTTCCAAAAGTACAGCTGGGACTATAATTAGAGGCGTGAGTGTTGGAATTTCACTGAGGTTTTATCTCTTTTAGGTAATCTAATATGTTCAGAATTTAACTCGTTTGGTCTGTCTGGGCCGTCCCGACCTTTTAATCCACCGGGCATTTCCCCAGTGTCATCGGGTTGCATTCTTTGGAGGCTGATTTTAAGGCCCATGGTCGCTCCTGAGACGTTTAGGACTTTCCGCGGCTCTTCGAGGTTAACCGTCGCTGGCACAGGGAGGCTTTCAAAAAAAAAAAAAAAAAAAAAAAGGAGAGAGAGAGAGAGAGAGAGAGAGAGAGAGAGAGAGAGAGAGAGAGAGAGAGAGAGAGAGAGAGAGAGAGAGAGAGAGAGAGAGAGAGAGAGAGAGAGAGAGAGCGCGATCAGAGTTTGAGGAGTGAGTGAGAGAAGTGAAGGAGAGTGAGAGAGAGTGGATGATAGGATAGAGAGAGATACCACGAGGAGGGGTGTTTAAGGTGAGTATTTTTGGCAGAGGTGTATTTGGTTAACCAGTCCAGCCTTGTTACATATGAAACACAGCCAGGCCCACTAAGTATGAACTGATAAGTTATGAGGAAAAGCCCGTTTCTACCGTTTAAAAAGCAACTGTTTGCATTTGTTTCTGTTGGAAAAGCTCGTTTCTCCACCTTAACATCGCATGCGTTGTAATTGCATGCGATGTTAATGGGCTCGCGCGCTCGTAGCATGCGTAGTAATAGCATGCGATATGAACGACCATGCGATGTCAAAGTCGCACCGCGATGTTTTGACCCCGATGTGTTGGGTGTTTTCCCAAAAAAAAAGAGATAGGTGAGAACTTTAACTTGAGCTGCGAGAGCAGAGGAGACATGTCAGAGCTGGTAAAGAGACAGCTGGGAAGCAGATTGCTAATGGGGGAGACCGGTGAAAGGGGGAGACAGGTGAAAAAAGGATAGATGCAGGAGGGAGCAGTGGCGGCTGGCTGGTGAAGTGTTTAAGTGGTGGGCTGGTTTTGGGTGGGGGCTGGTAGGTGGTAGCGCACTAGAGGTGGGGAATTGGGAATTAACTCAAGCCTCCCTGAAGACTTCATTCATCTTCAGTCCCTCTAAAATAAATGACTCTTAGCCATGTCATTCTGTCTGAGGCAAGCTTCTGACATGCCTCTCCATCCACCTGGTAAATACAATCAACCTGTGCACAGAGACAGATAGTAACAGTCCTTACATGAAATGTATAACTAAGTTAATCTTATAGTTATCCAAGCATCACTTGGCCACGTGTATCACACTGTCATCTAAAACAGCTACTGCGAGCATGCACAGATGTCATCAACTCTCTAAACAGTAACACTCATTTATCCGGCCTTGTCACAAGAGTCACCAGAACATTCACTTTGTCGGGAGTGATCTTTTTTTACAAGGCACTGGACATTTATTTGTTTTCCCGAGTTCAGCTTTTAACATTTCAAGAAATGTCTAAGACATGTTTCTCCTTTTCCACTTCACCCAGTGTGCACCCGCCTTGGCTTCTAAATTTTCCCAAGTGGAAGGCAGAGGTGTGGCGCAATGGGAGGCTATAGGATTTGTTATTCAAATCAATCCATCCACTTCTTTCTCAGGTGGACTCGTCTATCGCCCCCCTGGGAATGCCTCTTCATTTCTGGATTCCCTGGACGAGACCCTTGCCACTCTCCTGACCCACTACCCCACCTTCACACTTCTTGGTGATTTCAATCTCCATCTCGAAGCCCTTTCAGACCCCCACACGCTGAGTTTCCAACACTCCTTGGATACTTTTGGCCTCACCCAACTGGTTTCCCCCCCCCACTCACCGGGCCGGCCACACGCTGGATGGCATCTGCACTAACTTGACTGCCCTAACTGTCTCGCCCCCTATCCCACATACATGGACGGACCACTGTTTCATCCCCTTTTCCATTGCAACACAACACTCTGCGCAATCTAACACCATGCGCTCTCCCGCACCCTTCCCGACTAATTGGAAGAAAGTCGCGGAACGTATTATGCTAAGTCCCCGGCCCACTGCCCCTCTTCCCACTCTTGTCAGAGATGTAACTTTAGATTCTAAAAATCTTCACATCTGGATTGACACTATGGTCACATCCTTCTCCAACCCAACCAGCTTGAAATCAGCCCGTCGCGTAAAAAAACCCAATGCCCCTTGGTATACCCAGACCCTTGCCGAATGTCACCTCAAATGCAGGGTCCTGGAAAGAGAATGGAGGAAAACATACGATGATACTTCGAGATCCCTCTACATCTTACAGAGGAAACAATACCTCTCCAACATAAAAATAGCCAAAAGGGAGTTTTTTACCTCAGCTATAGAAGCAGCCAAACAAAAACAACAGACCATTTTCAACATAGTCAAGTCCTTCACCCACCCCAAGGCCCTGATAACGGAAATTCCCCCATCTCAAGCACTCTGCGATCAAATTGCGGATTTTTTTATTGACAAAATTAACACCATTCACAGAGACTTTCCCCCCCCCCTCAATTCATATGCAAGATGCCGGCCCCATACTACCTTCACTCGACAACTTTTCTGTGGTATCCCTGCTACAGACACAGAAAGCCATTATGACTTGCAAGTCAGGAGCACCCACTGACTCCTGCCCTCCGATTATTCTTCACCACCTCATTGAAGCCGTCAACCCTTCCATCAACGCCATTATTAATGACTCCCTCAGCACTGGCATTGTCCCCGCTGAATGGAAGAAGGCAACAGTCAAGCCCTTGTTGAAAAAACAAAACAAATCCCCCACAGACTTAGCTAATATGCGCCCCATTTCTCTACTCCCTGTACTAGGCAAAATTACCGAGCGGCTGGTCCACGAAGAATTAAAAGCCTTCGTGGAAAACAACCACATCTTGCATCCACAGCAATCGGGTTTTCGCCCTGGCCACTCCACAGAAACCGCACTGATTGAGCTATCAGACACCATCAAGTTCCTGCAGGATGACGGAAAACATGCCGTACTCATCCTACTCGACTTGACCGCGGCATTCGACACCATCTCTCACGCTATCCTTGTTAACAGAATGCGTGAGATTGGTGTGTCTGGTACTGCTTTAACATGGATTACATCATTTCTATCACATAGAACACAAACAGTCTCGCTTGGACCTTTTCTTTCCAGCGAAAGACCCGTCACATCCGGGGTGCCCCAAGGATCCATACTTAGCCCCCTCCTTTTCAATCTATATATGGCCCCCCTCTTAACATTGATTGAATCCCACAACATCCTCGTTACTTCATACGCTGACGACACTCAACTTGTCGTCACCATTGATAAAAAATACCCCGACACAGCTCTCAGATTCCAGAACTGCCTCTCCCAAGTCTTTTCCTGGCTCAATCTTAACCACCTAAAATGCAACAGTGCAAAAACTGAAATTATTCCACTGGGCAAAGACGTCCTTTTCTCACCAAAGGACTGGTGGCCCCAAAATTCTGATGTACCGCCTTGTGCGGTTTCCTCGGCCCGCAATCTAGGTGTCCAATTTGACTCCTCCTTGAGTTTCGATGACCATGTACGCATCACAGCTGGGTGCTGCTTTAACCTCATTCGACAGCTGAGGAAATTCTTTGACTTCCTCCCTATCTCCGCCAGGAAAACAGTCGCGGTGGCTCTAATCCTTTCCCGGCTGGACTATTGCAACGGCCTCCTGGCGGGAATAAAAAAGTCTTCGCTAAAGAAATTGCAAAGCGTCCAACACGCTGCAGCCAGATTAGTTCTTAAACTCCCAAAAAGGTCCTCGGCCTCTGCAGCCCTCAACACGCTGCACTGGCTTCCCCTTCACAAAAGAGTCCTTTTTAAACTCCTTATCACGGTCTTCAAAGCCACTAGGAACACCGGCCCTCTTTATCTAGCCAAACGCTTTCAGCGCTACATTCCATCGCGCTGTTTGAGGTCAGCCGAAGCAAATCTGATTGTAGTACCTAGAATAAAACTAAAAACAAAAGGGGGAAAAACTTTTTCATTCCTGGCATCGAAGGCATGGAACAGTCTCCCCTTTAACCTTAGGCACGTCCCCTCGGAAAGCCAGTTCAGGAAACTCTTGAAGACCTGGATTTTCCTCCAGCCCGACTCAGCAGTTCTTGCAGCCATCTGATACACTCCTCGCCATGCTGGCTCTCTGATCGCTTAGCGCCAAGATGCTCCTTCCGGAGCGATAGCCGCGCTCTACAAGTGTCAATAAATATCAAATATCAAATGGCCGGGGTTGCCGACGTTGAAGCTGGGGGACCTGGTAAGAGTCACAATCTCTCCAAGCCAAATTGTGGGTTTGTAATGCAACTAAAGCGCTCCAATACCTTCGGGTCGAGTTCGTGCTATATAAAACTGCACAAAAAAGAGAATTGTGTGCTGTTTGTGAGGGTGGGAATGGGGCCTTACTGGCTTTACCACTCCATGAGCAACTCGCTTCACTCCAAAAAGATCTATATCTTTTATCAGTTACCCATCTCTCTGCCGTTACCCCTACAAAGCCCCTCCGATTCTCGTTTACTGTAAGCCACTGTAGTGGAAATATTTGATGGGCCTAATTACAATTAACAAAATGGCCTGGGCCCGGAGATGGCACTTCTTTACCCTCCACCTAGACTTGAAGCTGCCTTCCACTTGCCAGACTAGGCAAGTGGAAGGCAGCTTCAAGGGCATGTATGTCTGCCACATGGCACTGTTAAAAAAGCACAACATTGCTTTTTTAACAGTTTTCGATATTTACCGCCAACTTGTAGTTGGTGGTAAATAATGAATCCTTACTGGTGAAAAGCACTCACTTGAGTGCTTCCTACATTTCAGATTTGGTAATTTACCGAATTCTTAAATACAGATTCGGTAAATTACCGAATCTGAAATGTGGCCACCTAGGCCCAGATGTAAGTAATCGCAATTTACCGAATGGTAAATACTGAATTTTACCGATTCGGTATTTACAATTTGGTAATTGCTATGTAGGTAAATAATTCGGTAAAAATACCGAATCTGTAAGATTCGGTAATTACCGATTCGGTAATTACCGAATCGGTATTTGCCATTGATTCCTATGGGCCTTGAAGCCCATAGGATTCAATAGCAAATACCGATTCGGTAATTATTGAATCGGTAAAAATTACCGATTTTACAAGGGGGACAGGGTGTCACTTTGACACCCTGTTGCACCCCTGTTTCGGGCTTTTGTGCCATGTGACACACAGACATGCCCTTAGGGCATGTCTGTGTGCCACATGGCACAGGTGTACATGCACAGATGTGCATGTACACTGTAATTAGTTATTTACCATGGAATAGTATTCCATGGTAAATAACGATTCGGTAAGGGCCTGTGGCACCGATTACAGTGCCACCTACATATTGATTTACAGAATCTGTATATTTACTGATTCGGTATTTTACCGATTCTGTAAATTTACCGAATCGGTAAATATACCGATTCTGTAAATAATATGCCCCCTACATCTCAATTCCCAATTACCGGTCGGTAACGGCCATCCTACAACTGGCCCCTACATCCCAAAAGCCCAATACCGGTCGGTAACAGCCGAAATTCGGTAATTTCGGCCGTTACTGACCGGTACTACATCTGGCCCCTAGTCTGAGCAGAATGTCACTAATCCGGATGTCAAACTGGCAGACTCGATTTTCTGGCTTCCTGCCAGCAGCCTTTACCACACCCTTTCCCACTCGTGACAGGTTAGGTCCCACCCTACGCCCTGTGACAAGTTGGAAAAGGGTGGGTTGACAATGCTCTCCACCCTCTGATTGACTGGAGCCTTAGTGCTACAGGTCTTCAGTTTGAAACGTCCAGGGCCAACTTTAGCCCCACGTCAGGGGGTGGAGACTGGCCTTTGATTCTAGTTCTTTGTCGAGCTGATGACCTCACAGGCATCAAGGCTGTGAGATTGTCAGCCCGCCAAACACTCCCATCCACCCACGCCCGCCCAGGGGAGTAAATTTAGGCCAAGCCCCACCATGACACAAGTTCAGAAGGTACGGCAAACCTAAGTTCAAGAACAAGTGTCTATACTTTTTTTTTCTTTAAAAATATAAAAAAAGCAGAATTAGCATTGCTTTACTTTTAAGGTAATGTCGGTAAATGCAAATGGGGCGTAGCCCTGACGCCCTCACACAAAAAAACGCAGTTGGTAGGGATACTGGCAGGGCTTTAAGTGGGCCGGGTCTCACCGGGCTGAGCACCAGCAGTTTTTTTTCTAAGGGGGCCTCGAAACTGGTCTCTCTCGGGCTCAGTTTTGTGCCCTGGCACAGGCGGTCCGGGTTTCCAGACTGCAGTGACAGGAGGCACATCAATGTGCGCCTGCTCATACTGCTCTTTTCCAGTGCTTGAAATGGAAAAATAGAAGTGCAGGTACTCTGTACCAGAGTACCTGAATGTTTCTCAATCAATCAATCATAGGCATTTATAGAGCGCTCTACTTACCCGGAGGGTCTCAAGGCGCTAGGGGGAGGAGGGGTGCTGCTACTGCCCGAACAGCCAGGTCTTGAGCTTCTTCCTGAAGGCGAGGTGGTCTTGGGTCAGGCGCAGGTGGGTCGGGAGGGAGTTCCAGGTCTTGGCGGCCAGGTAGGAGAAGGACCTTCCTCCTGTTGTCGTTCTTCGGATGCGGGGGACGGCGGCGAGGGCGTGACTGGCTGATCGGAGGTGTCGTTTGGGAGCGTAGAAGTTGATGCGGTTGTTGAGGTAGCTCGGGCCTTGATCGTGAAGAGCTTTGTGTGCGTGGGTAAGGAGACGGAAGGTGATTCTCTTGTTGACCGGGAGCCAGTGCAGGTCTCTTAGGTGTCCGGAGATGTGGCTGTGTCGTGGGATGTCGAGGATGAGTCTGGCTGAGGCGTTCTGGATCCGTTGGAGTCTCTTCTGGAGCTTGGCGGTGGTTCCGGCGTAGAGGGCGTTGCCGTAGTCCAGTCGGCTGGTGACGAGTGCCTGGGTGACAGTCTTCCTGGTCTCGGTGGGGATCCACCGGAAGATCTTCCGTAGCATGCGCAGGGTGTTGAAGCATGACGAGGAGACGGCGTTGACTTGCTTGGTCATGGAGAGGGAGGAGTCCAGGATGAAGCCCAGGTTGCGTGCGTGGTCTGTCGGTTTGGGTGCGGTGCCCAGGGCGGGGGGCCACCAGGAGTCGTCCCAGGCGGAGGGCGAGGATCCCAGGATGAGGACTTCCGTCTTGTCCGAGTTCAGCTTCAGGCGGCTGGTCGACATCCACTCGGCTACCTCTTTCATTCCTTCGTGAAGGTTGGCTCTGGCGGCGGCGGGGTTGTTGGTCAGGGAGAGGATCAGCTGGGTATCGTCGGCGTAGGAGATGATGTTGAGGTTGTGTTGGCGTGCGATGGCCGCGAGGGGGCTCATGTAGACGTTGAAGAGGGTTGGGCTCAGCGAGGATCCTTGAGGGACGCCGCAGATGACTTCGGTGGCCTCTGACTTGTACGGTGGTAGACGGACTCTCTGTGTTCTTCCGTCGAGGAAGGAGATGATCCATTCCAGCGCCTTCTCCTGGATTCCGACGTTGCTGAGGCGATGCACTAGGGTGCGGTGGCAGACGGTGTCGAAGGCCGCGGAGAGGTCTAGTAGGATGAGGGCCGCTGTTTCTCCGTTGTCCATCAGGGTTCGGATGTCATCGGTGGCAGCGATGAGGGCGGTCTCGGTGCTGTGGTTGGCTCGGAAGCCAGACTGTGAGGGGTCGAGGGATCCGTTCGTCTCGAGGAAGGCGGCCAGCTGCTTGTTGACGGTCTTCTCGATGACTTTGGCTGGGAACGGGAGCAGCGAGATGGGGCGGTAATTCTTGAGCTCGGTGGGGTCCGCTGTTGGTTTCTTCAGTAGAGCGCTGAGTTCGGCATGCTTCCAGCTCTCAGGGAAGGTGGCGGTGGTGAAGGAGGTGTTGATGATGTCACGCAGGTGGGGTGCGATGACGGCGTCGGCCTTGTTGAAGACGTGGTGAGGGCAGGGGTCGGTCGGAGATCCGGAGTGGATGGAGTTCATCATGCGGACGGTTTCTTCGGTGCAGATCGGAGTCCAGGCGCGGAGGGTGGTGGTGGGGGGCGGTGGTTTGGTCGAGTTGGACGTGGCGTTCGTCGGTTGGGTGTTGAAGCTGTTGTGTATGTCCGCGATCTTGTTGTGGAAGTAGGAGGCGAGGGAGTTGCAGAGTTCTTGCGATGGGGTGATGTCGTTGTTTCCGGCGTTGGGGTTGGAGAGCTCTTTCACGATGTTGAAGAGTTCCTTGCTGTTGTGTGCGTTGTTATCCAGCCGGTCCTTGAATGCGGTTTTCTTGGTGTCGCGGATCAGTTGGTGATGCTTCCGGGTGGCAAGCTTGAGGGTGGTCAAGTTGTCCGGTGTTGGCTCCCTTCTCCAGGCTTTCTCGAGGGCTCGGCAGTTCTTCTTGGAGCTCTTGAGTTCGTCGGTGAACCACGGGGCCTTCTTGCTGCCGGGTCTGCTGGGCGGGGTCCTCAGTGGGGCGAGTTCGTCCACGCAGTTGCTGATCCACTTCGTGAGGTTGTTGGCGGCCTGGCTGGGGTTCGCTGAGCTGGCGGGAGGGTGCTGGCTCAGGGAAGCGGCGAGCTGGTCGGCTGTGATCTTGCTCCAGCTTCTGCGGGCGACCTGTTGCTGGTGGTGGTGGGTCGTCGTTCTTCTGAAGGTGAAGTGGACGCAGCTGTGGTCCGTCCAGTGGAGTCCTGTGGCGTGGCTGAAGGTGATGTCTTTGCTGGATGAGAAGACGGCGTCGATTGTGTGTCCGGCGAGGTGGGTGGGGGTGGTCACTAGTTGCTTGAGTCCGAGGTTGGCGAGGTTGTCGAGCAGGGTGGTGGTGTTGCGGTCGTTGTTCTCCAGGTGGAAGTTGAGGTCCCCCAGGAGGATGTAGTCAGCGGAGGGGAGGGCATGCGGGCTGACGAAGTCGGCGATGTCCTCGCTGAATCGGGTGCGTGGTCCCGGGGGTCGGTAGATCAGGGTGCCTCTGAGGGTGGTCTTCGGGTCGGTGTGGATCTGGAAGTGTAGGTGTTCGGCGGTAGTCAGGATGTCGTCGGTGAAGGTCGTGATGCGGATGGTGTCCCTGTGGATGATGGCGATGCCTCCTCCTGTCTGGTTGGCGGTGCGGTCCCTCCGGGTGATCTTGTAGCCCTATGGGATGGCGATGGCGATGTCGGGCGCTGAGGAGGCGTTCATCCAGGTCTCCGTGAGGAAGGCAACATCAGGAGCAGTGGTGTCGATGAGGTTCCAGAGTTCGATGGCGTGTCTGTGGACTGAGCGGGTGTTGAGCAGGATGCACTTGAGGTGGTTGCTGCTGGTGTTCGTCTTGGCGGGGGCTGGTGCGAGGCAGGTCCGGATGCAGATGAACTTGCAGGCGGTACAGCAGAAGGGTCCGTGGGTGCGTCTCGGGGTGGCTCGGTAGCATCCTGGGAATCGGCCGGTGTTGAGTGCGTTGAGGGTGGCGGCGTCGTACGTCCGGCGGGTGGGCTGGGAACTGCGGGGGCCAGGGGTCCTGGCACTGGGCGCGGGCCAGGCGCGGACGGGCGCAGACGGGCTTACCTTTGGCGCACCTTCGGCGCTCATTCGGTGCTCCCGCTGCGCGCGTCCGCTGCGCGGTCGCTGAGGGGGCGTCATAAGAAGGGATCCGTGAGGGCGGGTCAGCTGTGAGGCGGGGAGCACGTTGTCCTATCAGCAGGCGGGGGGGCGGGGTCGCGGCAAAAACCGGCGCGAAAATCGAGTCGGGCGGCCCTGCGGCGGCTGGGGCGCCGGGCTGGAGTGGCGATCGAGGCGGGCGGCCCTGCGGCGGCTGGGGCGCCGGGCTGGAGTGGCGTCAGCAGGCAGCAGTCAGGCAGCAGGTAAGAGGCAGGCAGCAGGCGGGGAGCGTGGGGGCAACCAGGCCGAGGGCACAGTGGTCGCTGCAGAAAGGAGGTCGGGGTCCCCTTAAGAAGGGATCCGTGAGGGCGGGTCAGCTGTGAGGCGGGGAGCGCGTTGTCCTATCAGCAGGCGGGGGGGCAGGGTCGCGGCAAAAACCGGCGCGAAAATCGAGTCGGGCGGCCCTGCGGCGGCTGGGGCGCCGGGCTGGAGTGGCGATCGAGGCGGGCGGCCCTGCGGCGGCTGGGGCGCCGGGCTGGAGTGGCGTCAGCAGGCAGCAGTCAGGCAGCAGGTAGGAGGCAGGCAGCAGGCGGGGAGCAACCAGGCCGAGGGCAAGGCCGGCTCTAGGGCGGTGCGATCGGTGCCACCGCACTGAGCGCTGACTTGGGGTGAGGGCGTTAGTTTGCTTACATATTCTCGTTTTAAAAGCACCTGCTGCTTGGTTCCTGGCCTCCAGCAATTTGTAGGCATCAATTAAAATGTTAAGATAACTCTGGTGATTAATAGTCTCCCTGGTGAGGGACCAGGGTTTTGTCTAGGGGAAGTTTTGACTGCTTGTAAGGTAGTACTGAGGGTAATATGCCTGCTGTAAAGAACGTGTACCATGCAGATCACGAAGTGCATATAATGTAAAATAGGTCAGTGTGTTACTGCTTCTTCCAGAGTAATCCTTTTGTTAACTTGCAATTTGTAAGTTAAAATCCTAGTATAGAACACTTAGCCATTAACTGGTATCTAAGAGCTGCATGCAAACTGCAAGGTATATATTAGAGCAATATGTTTTTTTGCCCAGTCTTTCATTATCCTAATCTTGCAAAAAGGGTTCACTTGGGTAGAAATCAATTCTTATTATTAAAGAAAACCCCTAACAATGGTGTTACATTTTTAAATTCTGAATTTGTGCTTTTCCAGACCAAGGGTTCTTAAACTATATTGTCTACCAGTATCGATGACAAGTGACTCGTAGACCTTGTAGTCCTCTGTCTAATGTAGCATTTCCTATACACTGATTTACACACATATGATTGTCTCTGTGCAATGTGTGTGTGATGTAAAGTGCTCTAACACCTTACACTGGTATGAGTGGGGATATAAAACTAAATGAATCTGAGAGATAGTGGTTATAAAGGAGACTTGAAAGGCACTGTTAAAGGGGGTCAGTGAGGGAATCCAGGGAAGGGATGGTCATTAGGGGGACGCCAACAATGGTCATTAGGGGGACGCCAACAATGATTGTCGCACAGGGCGCCACCACTGTTAAGGCCGACCCGGCTTAGAAGTGCCGATACTCCCCAATTAAACGTTTTGCATTTCTCTGGAGAAGTGTCAGTACTCTCCCTCTCAAAATAAAAAAGTCCCGGTACTCCGTACCGGACAGTACTGGCCCATTTAAAGCACTGCTCTTCTCACTAGTGGAGAAGTTACAGCATGACATCATGCCAGGTGAGCATTGTAGAAGAAGAAATCCTTTAAAGAGTCCTTTTCTCTCTGGATTTCTCTTCTCCTTTTGAAACTCAGGAGCAGCAACATCGTCGTGGTGTCAGCAGGTTCTTTAAGTGGAAGGTTTTTCAAAACAAAGTCAAATGATACAGAAAAGGGAGAGTACGCAGATGACAACAGAGAAACAGGATAAGAGATGGCAGTAAAGAGGAAGAGAGACATGACGCAGATATGACGCCGATATGACGCCGATATGACGCAATAGAGAGGACAATGACAGAACAAGACTAGCGATTTGAAGCATCGCAGAGAAATAAGCAATATAGAAATTTAACAAGGGAGTGAGAGATTTGAAATGAGAGAAGGGGAGAGATATTAACAGATGCTTACAGGATAAGTAACATACTATTTTGACAGAGCCTTTAAAAGAGTGGTTATATGTACCCGCCCTGACCAACTAGTTGTTGAGATATGCTTTTTAACTACTTAAAAGTCTTATTTTGAAGTTTCAACTGAGCCCTTCAGTATTATGAGGCGGTGGAAAAAAGATCTGAAGACTGCACCCTAAGTGCGGTACTGTCAACTTCTAGTGGAAGTCACAGGAGATTTTCTGTCACTATTCTTAGGTCTTGCCTGGCGACCGCAGCGCGAAGCGCTGTCGCCAGCGAGATCTATTGTCACTGACTTGCCTCTCATGGGAGACAGGAGATGGGCACGCGCAGGACGGACTGGAAATGTGAATGCGCGCATGAACACGCACGTACAGTCACGCAATGTGCACATCTCCTGTCCCCCTTCCGTCCTCGCAAGCCATGCAATCTGCTGCATGCCTCCAGTTCAACCCCACTCACCGGTGGACTCTGCGCTGCTCCGCTGTTGGCTTCTCATGTCTCCTGACAGACTTCTCTCTGCTGGCTGGGCTCCTTCACGCCAGCTGCAACACGCAGGACTCCCTCAGCTCACGGGAGCCCCGGACACTTCTTGCCGCGCGCTCTATGCCCCGCCCATGTCTCAGGAAAGGGTGCCAGAACGCATGCTCAGCTCGGGATGTCGCCAGCGCATGGCGTGCTTTCGCTTTTTCTCCCAAGGCGTTTCAGCACACGCCCCTTGTCTTTTGCTGTTCACAACAATTATGGTATACATAATTCAGCTTGCCTTGTGTGGCTTTATTTATCATGTTCTCTCCTCTTGGGGTGTGGGGGGCGCATGGCTCTCTGCCCCACTCCTCCAGATACCGGGGGAACTCTTGTTGCGCCTCTTCTGGCCCGCGCCCAGGCCCTGCAGGGTGTCTGAGCCTCGGCTGCCCTGTCAGTACAGTGGGCGGGGCCTCGCAGGCTGACGTCACTGGTCGGCCTCCGCACTGGAGCGAGCGGCGTTGTTGTTCAGTGTGGAGCCGGAGGAGAGACGCAGCCTCGGCAGCCAGATGCCGGCGGCGGACCCTGGGTGCGGAAAAGACACAACACTGGGCAGACCCAGACATTTTGTGCTATTTGGGGGTTAACTGAGAGCCGTGGTGGCATCTAGAGAGTCCTGATGATTCGGTGGTGGTGACCGGGAGGTAAGAGCCGGGCTGTGTCCAGCTCAATGTCCTGTCATCTAAATGTGCAGTGAAAGGCGGTGGCCCCCTCGTGCTACGTATGTAATTGATGGGGCATGGTTTACTGTTGTTTTCAGTAATCCCCTACGCTCCCAATCTAGCATAGGAAAGGGCAGTGCAGGAACAGCCTCTATGCACACACACGCCTACAGGCTAAGCACTATAAGAGATAAGCACAGCTGAATGCACCTGCCTACATATGACTGGAAACCCCACTGTTGTCTGATTCCTAAGGAGATGTCATGTGAACCTGCTCCGAGCCCTGCTATTTCACTATCCTTTACGTTTAACCGAGTGCTGTTTACGTCATGACGCTGCTAGTCATCAGACCTTCGTATAATTATCTTAGCTTTTTAGGACCCGTATGATCAGCTCCCCATGTGCACGTTTCTCTCCGACTGACAGCCCTGGTGGCCACTACTCCCTGCTGAAGCTGTCACACCCTGCTGAGAGTGCTGATGACTGGTTAGGGAGCCTGTTATCCCTCCCAACAGATGCTGCCCTGCCCATGGCTCAGTGACTCGCCTCTCTCTGCAGATCGTTTCTTGGTTACAGGACGCATTATTAGCACCTTTCTGCCTCTTCTTCACAGAGACAGTTTGTTTTGGGAATCAGAAATTAAACTCCAGATGCAGAGTCCAGTCTGCAGATGATCAAGCTGGTCGTCTTGCACAGTATTTCTTTCCTGCTGCATCAGTGCCATAGTGACATGCACATCTTGGCAGATACGCAAAATAGCTGCAGCCCTTGTGGTGCAAAAGAAATACAATCTAGCCCTGGCCCCTTTTGCCTTCTTATGAGTTGATTTGATTGGGTGATGACTGTAGTTCCACATTGGATTTGGGGTATTTTAGGGACTTGCGTCCAAAATTTGCAGTGGACAACATTATTGCATGTTGCACCAGATCTACAGCTGCACCACACGCCCTGGCGCCCCTCTTGTTAAACAGGCCCCAGTGAGGAGCTCATTCTACACGGTCTCCTGCCAAAAAAGGCCATGGATACTTGCTCTTCCAGCACCTATTTTCTTGTGACATATAGCCCCAGTCACCTGTTTTTTTTGTTCATTGTTCTGATGGCGTGCTCGGACAACGGACTGCTGCACATGCCTCTGCTTGAGTCCTCCTGCACATGTAGCTGGTATTCTGTGATTCCTGCACATGGCCATAATAACTTGCCAGCCAAACGCATAACATTGTGTTACTCCGGCCTTGTTGATTTGTTTTTAGGTCTCACCTGGCGACCGCAATGCAATAGGACTCACATTTACGCGAGTTTGAGATATTGGCATAGTAAATGACAATGCCTTTTATTTATGTTTTGGTTTTTAAAACATAAATAAAAGGCATTGTCATTTACAATGCCAATAGCTTAAACTCTTGCAAATGCGAGACCTATTGCATTGCAAATGCTTGTTTATTGAAGAATTTGCTTTCTCCAACCACTGGATGGAAGACTGACACTGAATGCAGCTTCATACTCTACAATACAAACCCTTTCTTACCCTACTTACAGTACATCTTTGTGTGGTCCTAATAATGTACATCTACCTCAACCGCAGCCTGCAATGCATCCTTCACACACCATACACTCTGTAGTGTGTTTAGTGTGGTCAATGCTAAACTATATAATTGAAATGAGGCAGCGTGGTGGACAATGATGAATATCATTTTTTCTTGAAGATCACTACTACTCGAAAGAAGACAGCGGCAGTAATTCAAATCTTACAAGACGGGGCCATTTTAATGAAAAACGCATTGACTACTCCTGGCCAGCACAACACACACTGCCTCTAATTGCCTCACACCCATCTAAACCCGTGTTCCTTCAGTTCACTGCTCTCTATCACACGGTGGTGGTTGATGGAGCTCACACTGCTCTTCTGCAATCATGCCTTACTACCATGTTACAGTGTCAGATCAAACACTCACTGCCAACAGTTCTACCATCAAAGGACAAGTTCCCCTTAGTAATTCAGAATCACTTGCTGGGAGCAGTATGCTGCTAGGAAGTAAGTGGAAATGATGAGAGCAAGCAGAGAGGATACGGCTAGTGAGCAGCTGAATGGGGTAGGTGGGTGTTGTGAGGGACTGGATGCAGAGAGGGATAGATGTGGCGGTGGCAGGCAGCTAGGGAGGGCGGTGGCAGGCAGCTAGGGAGGGCGGTGGCAGGCAGCTAGGGAGGGCGGTGGCAGGCAGCTAGGGAGGGCGGTGGCAGGCAGCTAGGGAGGGCGGTGGCAGGCAGCTAGGAAGGGCGGTGGCAGGCAGCTAGGAAGGGCGGTGGCAGGCAGTTAGGGAGGGTGGTGGCAGGCAGCTAGCGAGGGTGGTGGCAGGCAGCTAGCGAGGGTGGTGGCAGGCAGCTAGCGAGGGTGGTGGCAGGCAGCTAGCGAGGGTGGTGGCAGGCAGCTAGCGAGGGTGGTGGCAGGCAGCTAGCGAGGGTGGTGGCAGGCAGCTAGCGAGGGTGGTGGCAGGCAGCTAGGGAGGGTGGTGGCAGGCAGCTAGGGAGGGTGGTGGCAGGCAGCTAGGGAGGGTGGTGGCAGGCAGCTAGGGAGGGTGGTGGCAGGCAGCTAGGGAGGGTGGTGGCAGGCAGCTAGGGAGGGTGGTGGCAGGCAGCTAGGGAGGGTGGTGGCAGGCAGCTAGGGAGGGTGGTGGCAGGCAGCTAGGGAGGGTGGTGGCAGGCAGCTAGGGAGGGTGGTGGCAGGCAGCTAGGGAGGGTGGTGGCAGGCAGCTAGGGAGGGTGGTGGCAGGCAGCTAGGGAAGGTGGTGGCAGGCAGCTAGGGAAGGTGGTGGCAGGCAGCTAGCGAGCGTGGTGGCAGGCAGCTAGCGAGCGTGGTGGCAGGCAGCTAGCAAGCGTGGTGGCAGGCAGCTAGCAAGCGTGGTGGCAGGCAGCTAGCGAGCGTGGTGGCAGGCAGCTAGCGAGCGTGGTGGCAGGCAGCTAGCGAGCGTGGTGGCAGGCAGCTAGCGAGCGTGGTGGCAGGCAGCTAGCGAGCGTGGTGGCAGGCAGCTAGCGAGCGTGGTGGCAGGCAGCTAGGGAGGGTGGTGGCAGGCAGCTAGGGAAGGTGGTGGCAGGCAGCTAGGGAGGGTGGTGGCAGGCAGCTAGGGAGGGTGGTGGCAGGCAGCTAGGGAGGGTGGTGGCAGGCAGCTAGGGAGGGTGGTGGCAGGCAGCTAGGGAGGCCTGTGGCAGGCAGCTAGGGAGGCCTGTGGCAGGCAGCTAGGGAGGCCTGTGGCAGGCAGCTTGGGAGGCCTGTGGCAGGCAGCTAGGGAGGCCTGTGGCAGGCAGCTAGGGAGGCCTGTGGCAGGCAGCTAGGGAGGCCTGTGGCAGGCAGCTAGGGAGGCCTGTGGCAGGCAGCTAGGGAGGCCTGTGGCAGGCAGCTTGGGAGGCCTGTGGCAGGCAGCTTGGGAGGCCTGTGGCAGGCAGCTTGGGAGGCCTGTGGCAGGCAGCTTGGGAGGCCTGTGGCAGGCACCTTGGGAGGCCTGTGGCAGGCAGATTGGGAGGCCTGTGGCAGGCAGATTGGGAGGCCTGTGGCAGGCAGCTTGGGAGGCCTGTGGCAGGCAGCTTGGGAGGCCTGTGGCAGGCAGCTTGGGAGGCCTGTGGCAGGCAGCTTGGGAGGCCTGTGGCAGGCAGCTTGGGAGGCCTGTGGCAGGCAGCTTGGGAGGCCTGTGGCAGGCAGCTAGGGAGGCCTGTGGCAGGCAGCTAGGGAGGCCTGTGGCAGGCAGCTAGGGAGGCCGGTGGCAGGCAGCTAGGGAGGGTGGTGGCAGGCAGCTAGGGAGGGTGGTGGCAGGCAGCTAGGGAGGGTGGTGGCAGGCAGCTAGGGAGGGTGGTGGCAGGCAGCTAGGGAGGGTGGTGGCAGGCAGCTAGGGAGGGTGGTGGCAGGCAGCTAGGGAGGGTGGTGGCAGGCAGCTAGGGAGGGTGGTGGCAGGCAGCTAGGGAGGGTGGTGGCAGGCAGCTAGGGAGGGTGGTGGCAGGCAGCTAGGGAGGGTGGTGGCAGGCAGCTAGGGAGGGTGGTGGCAGGCAGCTAGGGAGGGTGGTGGCAGGCAGCTAGGGAGGGTGGTGGCAGGCAGCTAGGGAGGGTGGTGGCAGGCAGCTAGGGAGGCCCGCGGCAGGCAGCTAGGGAGGCCCGCGGCAGGCAGCTAGGGAGGGTGGTGGCAGGCAGCTAGGGAGGGTGGTGGCAGGCAGCTAGGGAGGGTGGTGGCAGGCAGCTAGGGAGGGTGGTGGCAGGCAGCTAGGGAGGGTGGTGGCAGGCAGCTAGGGAGGGTGGTGGCAGGCAGCTAGGGAGGGTGGTGGCAGGCAGCTAGGGAGGGTGGTGGCAGGCAGCTAGGGAGGGTGGTGGCAGGCAGCTAGGGAGGGTGGTGGCAGGCAGCTAGGGAGGGTGGTGGCAGGCAGCTAGGGAGGGTGGTGGCAGGCAGCTAGGGAGGGTGGTCGCAGGCAGCTTGGGAGGGTGGTTGCAGGTAGTTAGGGAGGGTGGTGGCAGGTAGCTAGGGAGGGTGGTTGCAGGAAGCCTGGGAGGGTGGTTGCAGGAAGCCTGGGAGGGTGGTTGCAGGAAGCCTGGGAGGGTGGTTGCAGGAAGCTAGGGAGGGTGGTTGCAGGAAGCTAGGGAGGGTGTTTACAGGCAGAACTGCTTCTGTGAGAATGAAAGTGGAAAGGTGGCTGCTATGAAAGTGGAAAGGTGGCTGCTTTAGATGCACGACTGCTGGGAGTAAGCTGCTCTGAGTGAATGAGCTCTGTACCTTGAGCTTAGAGTGATGGTATATCCAGCGCAACGCGGAGGCAGTCAGGCTTGGCTTCTTGGCACCATAGGCCACCTCAAGAGCTCTCTCCACTAGCTCAACGCCCCGGAAATACTCCTCCTTCCAGTATCTGCAGACAGAAAAAGAGAGTTAGGCCCACTTGGTCTAATAGTGTTGCTCAACCCAAACTGTTTTTTGTTACAGATAAATACATAAACCATGCTTTTTTTAATAAACTAATCCACCTTATTCTTAAATATTCTGCAGATCAATCATTGTAAAAGTATTCAATACATTGCATAACTTTACCCTTCTCTATTGTTCAACAAGACTCAATTTTTAGTTCCATTTCTTGTGCCCACGAACGACAGATATTGTACTATTCTAAAGTGT
This sequence comes from Lissotriton helveticus, assembly GCF_964261635.1. NCBI lineage: Eukaryota > Metazoa > Chordata > Amphibia > Caudata > Salamandridae > Lissotriton > Lissotriton helveticus. The sequence goes on along the minus strand of NC_136065.1, from coordinate 365,176,322 downwards.
CCCGGTCCCTTTGTCTCACTCTTCCCGTCTGCTGGGACAGCTCCTCCATCCTGTCTAGTCTTTAACTCTAAACTTGTCTTTTCCTTCTGAAACTGCCTCTCACAGTGGACCATGTGATTACAGTCTTACAGAGGTTACTACCTAGTCTTATTCTTTACACCCTAAACCTCACCTTTACTCTTTCACCACTCTACTTATCTCCGCAATTTTACCCCTCCCCTCTCTTCTGCTCACTGCAGCGTCAGTGTGTAGTGAGGAGGTCCACGCAGGAAGTAGTAATCAGTAAGATTTATTCAAGCAGGTAACAAGTAGTATAACAGGTAGTTAAGTTCTGAAGGGGAGACCCACCAGGAGCAGCCGGTCTGCTGCTCAGCCCATGCCCAACTGTCACTTCACCTCCCTGTGTTAAAAAAAACAATGTGTATGTACATAAGCGGCGTTCATTTGTGTTCACAGTACCCCTTGGTGTAAACAGAATGGATATCACTAAAACTCTGACTGTGTTGTCCCACTAGCATAGACCCATGCACACACGTACACGACAGCCACTTTAGGCCCCATGGTCTCTCAGTTTGCGGTCGATCGCCAGCGCCCCTTCCTTGACCCTGCAAGCTTCCCCCATGCACCCTGGCTGCCCCCTCTCCCACATGCGCGAGTCATGAGCCCACCCCTCCCGCATGACTCTGTCCCTAAGAATCGTACCTCGCGCCTGACCATCACCTCCTGTCCCTCCATGAATACCCCTCCTTTGATGACCTCTTCCTCTGAGCCTGAATGTCAGCCCTGACCACTGGTCATCCCTTAGCCTGAGGATACAGTTTATTGCCCACTACTTTATGCACTCGTCTCTCTTGGAAGAAGCTACTATTGATCATGGCCACCCCACCCCCTGAGACTCGATCAGGCACACACAATCCAATGGAATCAGCAGAACACTCAGCCGCATGACAGCCCCCTCCTATTGCATGGAGGATAAGGGCCCTACTGTAGCCACGTGGTGGAATACCTCCATACTATACAAAGTGTTGATTGTAATAAAGGATGCCTGTGTGCCACAAACCTGTGTATAAAAGACGAAGCCTCAGAGAAACTTGTTAGAGCACCTCCCGAAGACACTATGCGAGTGTCCCAAAGGACAGGCTCTCCTCATGAGTAATAAACCCTGTTCTTGTTTTCCTACTTCCAGTGCCCGTCTCTTTATTTGGTAGCTATTCAAGATGCAAACGAAGAGTCGCCCTGCACCAGCGGCCTGGGCATCGGGTGCGATATGGGCTGACTTTTCTACAATTGGCGTCCCAAACGCGGGGCCCATCAGCGACATAAGGTCCGGTAAGAGAGGTCCAGACGATGGGGTGAACATCTAAATGATATGAGTATACCTGCCTTGAGAGGGCCCTCGTCCGGCTGCCGATTGAATGAGCTTCACCGATTCCGAACGGACCTCTCTCAAGTGACCTATTGTCCTGACTGGAATCCCACAGGAATGCTGCGGTAAAAACATGGAGAAAGAGAATGATCGGGCGCTGGAAAAAAGGAAGGCGAAGAACTGCCCACATGGTCCGGTCCGGGTAAGGTCGTGACACACGACAAATTGCGAAATTGATTGATTGATTGATTGTTTGAAAATACTAGTATTATCTATTGATTGCTTCTGGGAGATTCTCTATTTGCAAACAAACACAGAAATGCCATACTCTGTTTAGTCTTTGCAGATAGTGAAGGGTAGGCAACGCAAAACTTTAACACGTCGTGCCTATTTTTTTCTCCCCATTGATTGATTGATTGAATCGGGCATTGAATTGTTCGAAGTTGGTTCTCTTAGGAATCTTCTCTGCCTGCAAACGGGGAAGAATAGGAATATTCTCCCTCCCTTTGCAGAGAGTGAAGGGTAGGTAACGCAAACCTTTAACACGTCGTACCTATTTCGTTCCTCATTGATTGATTGATTGATTGACCGAACATTGACTGTTTGGAATTGGTTCTTTTTGGAGGTATTCTCTATTTTGCAAACGAGCACAGAAGTCGCCATACTCTAGTCTTTGCAAGTAGTGAAGGGTAGGTAATGCGGACCTTTGTCCCCCGTTGTAATCTGTCATGCCTATCTACTCCCCACTGGTTGATACGCCAGTTTCACCCGGACCATTTACTAGAGGAAGGTCATCTGGCCCGACCAGAAAGCACCCCTAGTAAAAAGGACATATACAATAATAGCGAAGTGATCACTGTAACCTGTTAACAGAAAACTTTAGCATGAAACCACCTGGAAAGAAAAGAATAGGAAAGCGAAAATCAGTAGGCCACTGATGAACATGAACTTTTTATTAAAAAACAAACAAAGAAATGATAACAATACATAATGATAAAACTTATTAATGCCCTAGAAACAAGAAAACGTTAGAAATAAGAACGGTAAACTGGGGAAAATACAAGTCAGCAGAACATCCGCCCCCATTCTGGAAACTTCCAAAGTGCAACAAGTTTACGGCTACGCCCAGCCGGAAACACATATAGGGCGGGCCCTGCTGCCAACAGTCGGCCAGGAGATCATCACGTAGGGTGTAGCCGGAGGAGAGGCCGAGGCCAGCGGGACCCGGCAAGGGGATTGCCTTGACAACGCCGGAGAGTTGCAGGGGGGGGATTGTCTATGTCCTCGACCCTCCCCTCTCTCTCCCAGTCCGGCCGCGGTGGCACTTGAGAGTTGCAGGTAGTCCCTCCACTCCCTCTCCCGGTCCGGCCACCAACGGCCGGGGGCTGGGGCCAACGGGATCCGGTTGCAGCCGATGAGCCAAGGAACCCGTTTATGGGGCCAGAGCAAGGGGCGTCCGGCCGACATCCACCGGAAGCCCGGCCCAAAGACGGACGAGACTTTTTTTCCTTTTCTCCTTCGTAATGGCAGCGACAACACGCCAGGCGCCACTTCTTTCTTTTTTCTTCCGTAATAGCAGCAACAACACGCCAGGCGCCACTTCTTTCTTGTATAATGGCTGCGACAACCCTGGGGGGGGATGTCTTGCACATGCCACCGACCCCCCCCCCTCGTCCTCATCGCCTGGTCCGGCCATAACAAATGTCAAGCGAGACGCCGTGGGGTGCACTGGGAGGGAGAGACGGTGCGAACAGGCCTCTCCCGCCTCCCCAGGTGGAGGCTTCCCAGCTGCACCCTCAGCGCTCCAGGCGCCCGGAAAAGGGTTCTTCCACTGTGGCGATGCTGCAACACCTCGCCCGACAGGGTGGAGCCCATCCGCTCCTTTGACCCCCGCGATCGCCGGTAGTTGCCGAACTTTCAAAATGGCGATCGACTTGGCAAGAGCGGGCCCAGCACGAAGGAATGGCCCGGTCACCAGTTGACTCCACCACCGTAGTTCTCCACAACCTTGAAGATTCTAGAGGAGCCGCGGGAGTCCCCGACTCCCGCAAATACCCCCGATGGGGAATGACTGCCATGAGTGCCCTCGGAACGACGGTAATGTAGCCGCAGGACGCCGGCGCTCCCATGCTGTCGCCAGCCTCAGGTTGAATGACTAGAATCCTGCAGACCACAGATCGGATCAGTTCCGGCGAAAGCACAGTATGACCCGGTAGAAAAAGATTGTTGCCTCCCTCCCCTTTTGACTGATGGTTCAAACCACCGATCCTTTCTTTTGCCCTTTAACGGAACTTTTGGACTGCCAAGAGAAGCTCTGAGCCAACCACGAGTTAATAGACATTTAGACTATGCCTGGTTCTGCCTGACTGCACCCAAAATGGCGCCGATGCAAATGAAACTCACACTCCTTATTGTACCCCGATTGCTCAGCCTTGATGTCATAGGATATGTATGAAGCTTTTTAAACATATAGATTGATATAGAATGTGTACTGGTTATGAGTTCGGACAATGGATTGATATAGGATGTGTACTGTCAGTTCGGGAAATGAATTGATATGAGATGGGTACGGGTTATATGTTCGAACAAAGAATTGATATTGGATGGGTACTGGTTATGTGTTCAGACGGTAAATTGACATCAGATGGGTATTAATTGAACATTCGGACAATGAATTGTTGTTGAATTTGGCGCATCATGATTATTGAAAGTTCGAAATTTCGATGCTTATGATATTCGCTCACACTAAAGATTCAATATTGCACTTGGTGCACTTTTTATGAAATAAACGACCACCGACTCCACTAAGAGTTTTTCTAATAAAGTATTCCCACATCTACAGTTCTAGCCTGCTCCGTGGCCGGCACACGGAGTTGTAGGCCCATATTTTTGCACTGACATTCTTATTAAAGATTTTTGGAAAAAGCAAACGTAGTTGTCACGTGTGAATTAGTAAGTTTCGAATAAATGACCACTGTTTAAAGATTAAAAAGTATAGTACGCAGAGATACTGCAAAAATGAATGGTACAGTTTTTGTTGTATGTACTTTGCACACTTTTGTACAGCTTAAAGCAACCGCTAAAAGATCCTGGAATTCAGTCTATACTTTATATGCTACCTGTATCAGAAAGATTGTACTAAAATGCCCCTAAGTCGCTCCAAAGGAGTGCCATCTGGCCTCCCTGCATACGATCTGTAATACCACACTTGGGTGACCTATGCTATCCACCGGCTTCCGATAAACCTCTCTCGCACACTAAAAGGTTCATCTGGGCTTAAATGCCGAATTGGCAAGAACTGCGTTCCGGGGAGATAGACCGCGTATGTAGTAAGTAAAAGCCTTTTCGGGTTTATGCGCGCTGTTGTATTCTTAAATGCTGCCCCCGCCCCCTTCTTTTTCCCTCTTTCTGCAGGTCACCGTGGAACATCGATTAGGAATGCAAAGAAGGAAAATGGTGATCTGGCGGACGAAGAAGACGGGAAAAAGGCGTTCGATTATGGTGCCCATGCACTCCGAATAATACCACCAAAAATAACGTGCACACATGATTAATCACTCCACGCTTAACTAAATAAGGAAATGTTTAGGGTATATTTCGAGGTAGGGGTTACACAAGTATCCTCCGCTGAGAGGACTAGGGATATTGCCAATATTTGAAAACCTCCTACCTCCTTTTCCGCATCCTCATAGGCACATAACTAAAAGCTGCCCCATTGCTCTCCAATTGACACCAACTGTTGTCTCAGCCTGGAAACGCACTTGCTAAAAATGACTCGAATAAACCTCCGTGAGCATTAGCCCGACCAGGTTAGTTCACGACCAGTTGCCAAAGGCGTAAGTGTGTACAATCAAAGCCACCAGTAAGAGGCAGCCAACGAATAAAAGATAAGAAAAGGGTAAAAAGAGCTTAGGATGATAAAAGTGCACAGCATACAGAAAAGGGATAATTTTGGCCAATAACTGTTTTATGTTTTGTCTTGGATTTTTTTGTGTATAATACATGTACTGTCTTCCCCGTCTGAGTTTGTATGTACGTGATGTATGGATCTACGTCATCCCTCCGTTTGTGTTTCCGTATTACTTAACCCCTGTTGTTCTATGTTGTGCGCGCACTGAATGGTCCATTACTGTACACGTTTCACTCTCTCTCTCTCTCTTCCACCCTCTTCCTCTCTCCATGCCACACGTGTACTGAATTGGACCACTTAGAGTGCGGGGTCGGGGTGTGTGTGTCTCTCTCTCTCTCTCGCTCTCTCTCCCTCTCCCTCCCTCCCTCCCTCCCTCTCCCTCCCTCTCCCTCCCTCTCCCTCCCTCTCCCTCCCTCTCCCTCCCTCTCCCTCCCTCTCCCTCCCTCTCCCTCCCTCCCTCCCTCACTCTCTAAAAGCCCCCCCTTGTTCCCTCCTCCCTTATGCAAGGACGATGTGCCCCACCGGCACGAACCTAATTGGACTCCACGAACACAAAGGTGTTCAGCAAAATTGACCAAAACCAAAACGATTGTGACTTGCCATATTACTACCTCTCCCTTCTGCAAACAATAGAACCCGAGTTGGTAATGAAGGAAAGGACAAGTAAGACGACGAATGTCCCCTAATCTGGCCTTTTATAAGGGAACTATAACGTCAATGGCCTTCTGTTTCTCAGTTCGTTAGAAATGCGATCCCCAAATGCCCAGATTGCCCCACCCCCTTGCACCTAAGTGCGGATGTCCAGAGGACCCCACTTCTCCCGATCGACCCCAGCTCCCTGTCCAAAAGCACCCACACGCCCCCGATCAAGCCTATGATAACGCCCCTGCTTGCAAGAATTAGCCAACCCCGAAGGGAGATGTGATATTGTCGATACTTGGGTTAAAGGGAAGAACGAGTCTCTCCATAAGGACTCGATTTTTTTTGTAACGTAATACATTGTGAACAAAGGTTCAATTTCTCTTATCATATGTCACGAATGAACGCCAAACAAGTCTATGAATTCAATATGCAATGCCCTTCTACAGACTCCATAAAAAACGACCTCTGACTGTGACCGATGAACCTATCCCCCACCTACTCAGGAATAGGGAAGGAATTGCGTTGTATATCTGTTCTCCCGATCAGTTTTTCTAAAACTTGTTTTTCACCCATTTAAAGATACAATCACCAAAGGAGAGGAGCTGGACGTGACGCACAGCCTGGCCACAGATCATGGAGCAAGTGTGACGACCAAAGGTGGAGCCGCAGAGCAACGAGACGCGGGACGAGGCACAACTTTCAAGTTCAGCTGATGAAGGAATAAGGGGCTGCCTTGAAGCCCTCGACTTGCTGACCCACTCGTGCCTGAAGTTCCCGTCCCTTTTTTGAGTCCGACTGATGGGCCTGCCTGCTCATTGTCCTTTGCTCCCTTGGTCCCTCGGTGTGTTCGAAGATCTGGCCCCACTCCGCCCTCTCCTCCCTCGATTATTCAACAAACTCTTTCATATAAAATTTGACTATGGACTGGGATTTTGTCACGGAAAAAGAAAGACACGCAGGTGCCCAGCATAAGGCACCCCTAAGAAAATGAGTTAGGACACAGGACTGTGATCTAACAGCAGAGGACTGATCGCACCCTGCAACGTGTAAGGACGAATCCGAGCTGGACCTATAGCTCCACCGCCGGTGCTCAACAGCGCCAACAAAAGAAGACGGACTCTGTTAAAGGACATTGCGACAAAGACCCTCCCCCTTTCCAGAACTTTCTATTCGCCCCTTGACTAAATTACTTGTATCAAATTGAATACCTCCCTCAACCATTTTGTATTGCCTTTTAAGAAATGTTTCATCGGTCACTCATGTGGTTAGTTTTCCAAAAACCCCTATAGTACTGACAAGCCAGAAGGTATCAGAGCGTTCTTTCTGTATATGATGTCACTAGAGAGAAAATGTGAACTTGATTTTTATGTGTCGGAACATTTTTTCTTGATTCTACACAGACTAAATATTATGCCGATTTCTAGGCTTGTATAAAGAGCCCAACAGATGTAAATTAACATGTATTGTATTCTGCCTATCACATCGACTGTGTAGAAATTGAACGTGCTTATGTAAAAAGCGGCGACTGTTAAAAATAGCAATGTGTATGTACATAAGCGGCGTTCATTTGTGTTCACAGTACCCCTTGGTGTAAACAGAATGGATATCACTAAAACTCTGACTGTGTTGTCCCACTAGCATAGACCCATGCACACGTACACGACAGCCACTTTAGGCACCATGGTCTCTCAGTTTGCGGTCGATCGCCAGCGCCCCTTCCTTGACCCTGCAAGCTTCCCCCATGCACCCTGGCTGCCCCCTCTCCCACATGCGCGAGTCATGAGCCCACCCCTCCCGCATGACTCTGTCCCTAAGAATCGTACCTCGCGCCTGACCATCACCTCCTGTCCCTCCATGAATACCCCTCCTTTGATGACCTCTTCCTCTGAGCCTGAATGTCAGCCCTGACCACTGGTCATCCCTTAGCCTGAGGATACAGTTTATTGCCCACTACTTTATGCACTCTTCTCTCTTGGAAGAAGCTACTATTGATCATGGCCACCCCACCCCCTGAGACTCGATCAGGCACACACAATCCAATGGAATCAGCAGAACACTCAGCCGCATGACAGCCCCCTCCTATTGCATGGAGGATAAGGGCCCTACTGTAGCCACGTGGTGGAATACCTCCATACTATACAAAGTGTTGATTGTAATAAAGGATGCCTGTGTGCCACAAACCTGTGTATAAAAGACGAAGCCTCAGAGAAACTTGTTAGAGCACCTCCCGAAGACACTATGCGAGTGTCCCAAAGGACAGGCTCTCCTCATGAGTAATAAACCCTGTTCTTGTTTTCCTACTTCCAGTGCCCGTCTCTTTATTTGGTAGCTATTCAAGATGCAAACGAAGAGTCGCCCTGCACCAGCGGCCTGGGCATCGGGTGCGATATGGGCTGACTTTTCTACATCTGTGTCCCAAGATTCCGGGGCTCATCAGACTCCAACCTTCTATTGTGTTCAGAGCACAGGCACTGGCTGAGCAGGTAGTGGAAAATACATTACAATACATATGCAGGATACTACATATCCCTTTTCCTTCCAACAGAAGAACAAATAGCAATATATGATAAAATATAACGAGTGTGAACAAGGGACAGATACCAAGGAAGAAACAACTGAGTGACAGAGAGAACGTCCAGGAAAAGAGCAAACAAAGTAGAGCGAGGAGATATGTGGGAGAAGACAAAGAGGAGAAGGTAAAGTGTAAGAAAGCAAATGGAAAACCCAACCTCTACAACAATGAAAAAGAAAGAAGGAGACAGTGAGACGCAAGAGAGGAAATACGAAATAGAAAGAGACAGACGTACCAAAGACAGCCCGCACACACACCCACTGGCCAGGCAGGCAAGCAAGGAAAGAAGGATAAGGCACGACAGGAGCAGCACAGAAGACATACCCATGCACAAGGAGAAAAGAAGGAAGAGTTTCCTCCAAAACAAGGGAGAACGAGAAGAACACTGCAGAAAGGGAAAGACTGAAGACCAAAGAAGAATAACATCGAAATGTGAAAGGTCCATATTCCAAAGATGAAAAGGAAGAGAACATCAATAGGACATCTGAACTGGAGAAAACAGAGAGGAAGCGAAGAGAAACAAACAGTAGGACTATGCTCCTCACCATTTCCAAATAGACAATTCAATAAAGTATTATTGTAAATTAGCGTATTTAAAACAGCAATAACATCATAGAAAATAACATAGAAAGTAAATAACAGCCAATGGAACTAACCCATGACCGCCCTATACCCGAAGTACAAAGGGTCAGTAGCAATGTGAATGGGACTGTAACCCATGAGACGCCCGAGTGAGGGTGACTGTGTAAATGTAAATGGGACTGTGACCCAAGAAACTGTACCCTGTGTAAGGGAAATTGTGTAAGTGTAAAAGGGAATGAGACCCATGAAACAGTGCCCTATATAAAGGTGAGAACCGTAAGTGGCCCGAGTAGGCACGTGTATGAAGAAATGGGGTAAGGACACATTGCCATTCCTATGTAGGGAAAAATGAAGTGTAAAATAGTACACATGTAAAACGAACAATGAACCCCTTGAGGCATGTACCCAGAGTCCATAAATGTAAAATGTATCCCATGTGGGCAAGAGGATAGAGAGAATATGGGGCTAGTATCCATTGCCATCCCTGTGTACATAACATAAAAATGAAGAGCCAGGGTGAACCACCTTACAATCCCTTGGTGGATGAATATGGACAAGTGCAATTCCATTGTACAATGTACAAAAAACCATGGCAAAGATGGATATGGAATAACCACACCAAAGCATAAAAAATGCATTAAAAAACGAATCGCAATAACAATAAACTTATAACTGTTAAATTATTGGAGAGTGCGTGTCACCATGGTCCAATGATACCGATATTATAAGATAGTCACAATACAAGCTTGGATGTGCAGACAATGACTTGAAAAACCCCCATGCACAGTCCGCTAGAATAAAACATGCATTGAAAATGCGGTTGTCATCCATGTGCACAGTAAGTACAGTTGTAAAACAGGCATATGTTGTCCAGAAATTGAAGGTTTACCAAATGGCCGCAGAAAAGCAAAGGCAGAAAGTACTCACAGTATTGACCACACATATGTGAGAGTATTGTGTACGTGTTCTGTGTGGGTCGCAGAATAAACTCAGTCATAGACACGCTCCAGAAGTGAAGAGAGAGTGTAGCTCCGACACAGCGTTGCACCGGAGGGAAAAGCAAAGGAGATTTCCAACCAGGATCTGGATGTTGCGTGCAACCGCCAACCACACGATGGCGGCACGCACGATACGTTGTGCAGGATGGCACCAAACTTTGCCACTGAGTTGCACAGCCATAAGCAGATGAAAGGAATGTCGTCACAGAGAATTCTCGTGAAGTCCTGCATATCACAAAGGGTCCCTCAGCAACAGCGCACAACGCCAATCAAAAGGTAAAAACAGTAAAATCCCTATGAAATTTGAAAATTGAAGGGCAACGGCTAGACCGTTTAACCGGCACAACTGATGTCTCTAAACTGTGGTTGCTGACTGAAGAAAAAAAAAAAAAAACTTACCACACCGTTTGACTACTACATGCGGCCCGAACAGCTGTCAGTAAGGAGACCGCGTTAGGCAAGATAAAAGCTGAACAGGTCTCAGTGATAGCAACAATGTGATCCGCATAAATAAAACACAAGTCCATGCCATGAAAAACAAAAAGTCACTCACAAATTCTCCATAAGAGACACCCAATTGTGCAGAACGAAATGTAGAATAACGCCGGTTCTAATCTTGAGGTGACACAAAAACGCATGACCATTTGTTGGCACAGCTTTGAAGTTCATAGACCTCCAACAACACCTTTTTGGCTCTCTGGAGCTACGAGACACCCGCACACTGAAGCACCATGGTGGCAGGTTGTAGCTAGATGTAAATACTAGATTGTAAACTGGATTAAATTGCACTGCGTCTGTTGGTGTGGAAGAGTGTGTGAAGAAATAATTCTTCCCATACTTGTTGACAAACAATATGTTGGTGAGTTTGATGACAGAATCACTGCTTGTAGTTAAATTCAAAGTCCAAAGAAAGTGATCCAGATGAGCACCGCACGCCAGGGCTAGGGCTGTGCGGTGGTGAGGACACTGGTGGGGCTGAACGGCGAAATGCTTAATCTTACTTGTGTTGTTGTAGAACACGCTTGTTTCATGTTGGCACCTTTTAGTTTCCAGTGGATACCTCCTCATGTACTTCTAGTGGTTGTTGCAGCTGTAGTCTCTGTAGATTGCGCCATCTCCAGGTCCTCTTTTGTTCGCTAAGTTCCTGAGATTCGCTACACGTAGATTCATACCATTCTTGTCGCCAAATGAATGTAGTGAAGAGGTCCACGCAGGTAGGTTGTAATTAACGATGATTTATTCATGCAGGTAACAAGTAGTACAACAGGTAGTTAATTTATGAAGGAGAGCCCCACCAGGAGCGGCCTGGCTGCTGCTCAGCCCATGCCCAACTGTCACTTCACCTCTCTGTGTCCCAATATTCCGGGGCTCATCAGACTCCAACCTTCTATTGTGTTCAGAGCACAGGCACTGGCTGAGCAGGTAGTGGAAAATACATTACAATACATATGCCGGATACTACACGGTGTCATCCTCAGGATTTTCAAACTTTGCTTCTTCTTCTTTCCCCCTGTGCTCTCCTTCTTTACTTCCACTCTCTCTCCAGGATCTTTATACTCTGAACTGGCTGATACACTGCTGCTGTGTAAAACCCCAAAGGGATATGAAGGGAGAGGAATGGGATGGAGAGAATTGAGGGAGGGAAAGTAAGAGAATAGGGAAACAGAGACTGTCTTTCTGTCTGTTCAGTAATATGTTCCTGGTTTAAATAATAACCTTCCTTTTCTTCTTGTCTCACATCATCAAAGTCTTTCTCCTTGAAATCGGAGACTTACTTCGGCTTTGTGAATTAACTCTACTTCCGTCGCAGGTGGCCACAACTTAGTTTATCCTTCGAGGGAGCGGCTTGTTTAGTTTTTCACCAAGCTCACTTCCAAAAGATGGAGAAGTTACCAAACTGGCGACCACATTTTTGAGGCAGTAAGTATGTTTCACATGGATGGAATGGCCATTTCTCCCTTTGGGAGAGGGTTTAACTTTTAGGGTGAAACGCATTGGTTGACCTGTTACAGGGCTAGGACACTGAACACTATGTGCTCATTTCTTACCCGATAAGAACTGGAAACATAATCCTTGACCCACCACAACATGGGGTACTTTATGCCTATGCTGTAGGAATGAAGTAACAATGGCTTCTACCATTAATATTAATCAGATGGTCCTGTGGCAAGGAAACAAGAGAGGTAAAAGGGACAGAAAATCGGAATCTTAGGGCCAACAATAAAAAGGGCAGTAGGTGGCTCTTGAAGTAACATACCCAATCCTATCAGGAGTGAGTGCTCCTGAAAGTGGGTGGAATGAAAAATCTACTTCTGAGGGACATTGGGACTGAAGTATACAAACAGGGATGGACTGAATGCTCAAATCAATATCAGCCACTGATAATTACTCAGGGTTGCATCACAGTCAATTGTTATTTTGCACACTAAGCCACACCAGCTTAGACCGAGCCATATGCAAATCAGTCCTCACCCTGCTTCAATAGGAGCAGTCTAGTCCGAACTGCCAAGGCAGGTCCTGCCTGAACGAGACGCAATCAACTCAAGAACGGCTTTACCAGTGTTTAATTTGTAAAATATTAAGTTCCAGGGCCCTCCCAGGAGGCCATTGCAGTTTGTACCATCCACTGCTCCTGCCAGTGCTGCCAATGACTGTATCAACCTAACTACTAACCATCACACTTCTACAAGTGTGACAATTCAGACTATTGCAGGGCCCTAAGCTATAAGAATCATCACCACATCAAAACTACAGGAGTCAAACTGTGCTGCACATATCGGGCGCAGACCGACCTGAATTCTGTTTTTGGTAACTTGGATGGAAGCAGGATTCAAAACTATGTGACAAATACTTCCTGATGCAGCTGAATGCCATCGGGGAGTGGAGACACACTGTTTATGTTGCACAGCACAACAAACTTGTTTGGTAGGCTCCAGGTCTCCCGTACCTGGGTAAGTCCAAGACGAAATCCACGAACAAATCTCAGTGCAAAAACCTCTAGACAGGAGTCCTCTTCTCAGTTTCTCACGATCCAAGGAGAGGTTGCACAATTGGCCCTCCTAAGGCCATGATCTAATTGTCCAAAACTGATCCCATGCCACAGCTGGAATCAATGCGCCTGAATGTACATGGCTATCCTCAGCCTCACAGTAGGAGCAGGGTTTCAAAAGGGCAAGGTTGCAACTTTTATGATATGTTAGAGGTTCCCCAGGAGTGCCTTAGAACCCCATGGATCTGCTGGAGCTCCCAGTTGGACTTGCACTGGCAGGGCTTCCCTTGATAATACCCGACCCCGCCAGTGGACTTCAAATGGTGTATGGGATACGCGTTAGGCTTAAATGTGTTAAATGTACCCCATGAGAAGCCCACTTTGAAAGGCCAAAGAAAGCATTCACTTAAACACCATTCCTTCAACACTACTAGGACGGACGATGCACAAAAACTCAGCAGTCCGGGACGTAGGGGACAGTCTCCTGACGAACCCTACTCAGAACGTAGGACTGGTCCTCTCATCGTATAATAGCGTGCTATATACAAGGACAGTGTAATTAACACAGATGATTTTTAAACTTTTGATTCATAGATCATGCAGAATAAATGGTTATGAAATTATAAAGGTCATGTTCACATTTGAGATATTTGTGTTATGGAGATCTTGAACGAAGGCAGCTACATGTAAGCATTGAAATAATATATTGAATTCTATTTTTTCAAATGTCAAATAATAATTCACGTGTTATTGTTGACTAAGCACCATAAAGATAGAGCTGTCCACCAGAGTCGTTTTCTCTTTGTGCGATAAGATTTCCCAAACTCTAGAAAGTTATTTGGGCACCCTCCATTACAGATCTTGAGTTCAGAGTAGAGTTGAGGTAGATCTCGACCAAAGTCTCATTACAAGATTAGTAAGGCAGAGCCAAGGTTGGGGAGCATTCTCCGGCAGTGGCTTTGCCTCAGCGCCAGTGTTTTCATACAGACACCCTACAAGACGTTCACAATGTTTCACGTGACGAGGATGAGGAAAAGGCAGACAATTTGTTACCGCCCCTCACTATACTGATGATGGTTTGTATTTAGACCTTCAAAATGGTAGTGGTCATGAAACCTCAGCAGAGAGGAAACTGGACCATACAATTGCCTCCCTGGAGAAAACAACTCCATTACCATAGGGGTCTCTAGGTCTGCAGATGTGTCAGAACTACAATTGCCAACCTTGGAAACTAAAGCTAATTTGCTTACACATATTTTGCAACCGGGCCCTTCCACTTCAGAGCCTTTGCTATCTTTGGAGGAATAACCGACAGGCACAATGGCGTGGTCAAAACCATGCTCAGCGCAGCCGCCAAGTTACCCATAGACCTGTTTTGGGTGATCACACCTTCGAGACACAGCACCCATCATTGGACAGTCACATACTACAAGCTTTCACCAGCAAAGTGAACCCAAATACTTTTCCTGCTGCTTTTCCTGAAAGATTCTCGAAGCTCAGCAATGTGTTTGCCATGAGGAGGTCTTCCTCTGCCAGGGTAGCACTGCAGTTTCCTAATGTTGTCTGACAGTTTGGGAGGTACACGTATGCCCTCTTGGATATGGCGAGTGAGATCTTACCCGAAGTACCTGAGGAATATCTTTGCCCAGACAGTCCACGAAGGACAGGATGCGGCCAGGAACATTATGCGGGCAGATGGGCAAGCCAAAGGAGGAGCGAGGTACCGAGGGTACTTTTTAAAGCTGTCTATGTGCTTAAAATTGTTTTTAAAAAATTGTTTTTGCTGCAGGGGCATTTCGCTGCTCGGGGGCACGCATCACCATACTTTGGGGCACCTAAATACTCGGGGGGGGATATTTACTTACTCTCCGGTCCACCGCAATCGCATTAGGCGATTGATTGAAGGGGAGAGAGTGCAGACAGTCTTTTTTTATTGTCCTTTAGCCTGGCGGTTGGCGGTCTAGTTTCCATCTCGCCACCGCCATAAATCCCAGTCCCGAGAGTGCTTTGCGAGGAGCGAGGTACCGAGGGTACTTTTTAAAGCTGTCTATGTGCTTAAAATTGTTTTAAAAAATTTTTTTTGCCGCAGGGAAATTTCGCAGCTCGGGGGCACGCATCACCATACTTTGGGGCACCTAAATACTCGGGGGGGATATTTACTTACTCTCCGGCCTGGCGGTTGGCGGTCTAGTTTCCATCTCGCCACTGCCATAAATCCCAGTCCCGAGAGAGCTTTGCGAGGAGCGAGGTACCGAGGGTACTTTTTAAAGCGGTCTATGTGCTTAAAATTGTTTTTAAAAAATTGTTTTTGCTGCAGGGGAATTTCGCTGCTCGGGGCACGCATCACCATACTTTGGGGCACCTAAATACTCGGGGGATATTTACTTACTCTCCGGTCCACCGCAATCGCATTAGGCGATTGACTGAAGTGGAGAAAGTGCAGACAGTCTTTTTTTACTGCCCATTAGCCTGGCGGTCTACTTTCCATCTCGCCACCACCATAAAATCATTACCCCTGATCGACCGCCGAAGGCGCGCCAAAGGAAAGCCCGTCTGCGCCCGTACGCCGCCACAAAATGCTGCCAGTCCAGCGTCGGTGCCCTACGGGCAACCAAACATGTTATACCCAGCCACTGTCTTGCACTAAAGGGATAGAACCCGGGAAATATAACAGTAAGATGGCCAACTGGATCATTAATTGCATCAACTGTGGGTGGGCCAGGACCACACAACTCTCCTCCCTCGGTGAGCACTATCTGTGTACTCAGACAGAATTAAAACAAGAGAGGAGAGACACCGAGGGTTGCAGGGGGACTGGGGAGATGAGGGGTTCAAGGCAGGAGAGTCAAATGTCTGACATCCAGAGACTGTACCTGAATGCCAGATCCATCCCTAAACATGCGACAGAAACATGGGACCCACTTGAGGAAAAAAAGCCGGACATATGCCTCTTTACGGAAACATGGCTTAGTCATGAGGCCACGCCTACACTGGCAATAGCATTCCCTGACGACTATGCAGTCACCAGATTGGATAGGCCTGACAAATGAGGGGGTGGATTGGCTATTGCCATACGCCGCCCCTACTATATCAGGTCACTAGATAGGGTGTCCTCTGCTAATATGGAGCGCTTAATATTCAGAGTGGAACAGTCCCAGGTCATCAAATGGACAGGGGCCTTAGTATACCATCCTCCGGGAGGCAGCAACAAGGAATTCCTGAATGCACTCCTGGACAGACTGGTGCCGTGTGTCCTGAAGGCCACGAAATTTCTACTAATAAGTGACTTAAATCACCATTTAGAACTGCCCTCTAATTCGGATGCAGTTAGCCTTATCACCGCAATGGAATCCCTAGAGCTACTGCTAAAGGTCACCAACTCCACTCATATAGCAGGTCATACGCTAGATGCCATCTTCTCTAACGTGGGCGATCTTGCGGTCGAACCTCCCCAACCCCTCTATTGGTCCGACCATATGGCACTAAGCTTCTCTTTACCATCCTCCTACCTAGCAATACGGAGGTGTAGCTAGAAAAACGTGCGGCGACCATGGGCTAGAATAACCCCACTAGCCTTTGAGCAGGCGTTTACCGCCCCGCACTAGACACAGACGTAGATCCCAACTCCGCATGGGAAGGACTAGTTGAAGCCATTCAGGGAGCCCTAGACATTATAGCCCTGCTGAAAAGAGCCACAACGCAGGAGAGGTTAGCCCCTGCCCCTTGGTATTCAGATACCCTTAGGAGGAAAAAAATCGGTATGCAGGGCTTTAGAGAGGAGGTGGAGGAAAACTAAGGAGATTTAATTTAATTTAAAGCCATTTGTAAAGCGCCTGGTTACTCAAGAACAGAGTGTCCCCGCGCTGAAAACTGCATTGACGCTAGAGAAAGGAGAGCGGGAGAGCCAACTCAAGGGGAGAGGAAGGGAAACGGTTAAGTGCGTGGGAATAAGAAAGTTTTCAGTTTTCCCCGAAACCTGGTTTCAGAGGGCTCCATACGGATCTCAAGTGGGAGCTCGTTCCAGCACTTAGAAGCCAGATATCCAAACGAACGGCCGCCCATCCTGGCTCTGGTGACTTTAGGGATTTTAAACAGCATTGCCCCAGAAGATCTAAGATTTCTGGTGGGACGGTGTGTTGTAAGAAGGCATTTTAGATAATCTGGCCCTGTGCCTTGAGCGATGCGATGGGCAAAGCATAATGCTTTAAATTTAATTCGCTCCTCAATGATGTCGGATAGATTAACATATCGGACCTCCCACAGAGCCTACCTAAACAGCTGTAATACAGCAAGAAGGACATATCTGGGTGCACGCATAATGGAAGCGGACAACTCCTCCAGGGAACTTTATAGGATCCTGAAAGAATTTACAAATCCCAAGGCCAGCAATGAAGCCCCCCCCCCCCACGGAGGACAGGCGTGATGACATCGCCAGGTATTTTTCCAGTAAGATCGATTTGATCTATCAATCCTTTGAACTGACACCCCACGTCCCAGAGGAGGAATATCTGCCCGGAATCAGATCACAAGAACTGGCCCGGCCCTACGGGTTGGATGCCTTCACCAAGGTAACCAGAGAGAAAGTGGAGCCGTTATTGAGCCGTGTCAAATCAGGTTCGCCATTAGATCCGGCCCCTCCAGCCGTTATGGCAGCGCTCAGCCCGGCCTTGGCAGAGGCTCTGGCCAAGATATATAACATCTCACTTGAGGGGGCAGTCTTCCCCAATGAATGGAAGAGCGCACGGGTAAAGCCACTCTTAAAAAAAGTGGCAGCAGACCCGAATGACCTAGAGAATTATAGGCCAATCTCTCTTCTCCCTTGCTGCTCGAAGGTACTTGAGATGTTGGTAAACCAACAACTCTCCAACTACCTGGAACAGCATAACCTCCTGGACCTTTCCCAATCGGGATTTCGTGCATCACAAGGCACGGAAGCTGCACTGTTGGAGGTGACAGACACTCTAAGGATGACCCTGGACTGTGGGACCCCAGTAATCCTAGTCCTCCTCGATCTGTCAGCGGCGTTTGACACATCTCACACACGACGCTGCTAGGCAGATTGAGGGGGGATAGGAGTGCAGGGCAGGGCACTTAATTGGATCCAGAGTTTTCTTTCAGGGCGTACCCAGAATATCCAGCTAGAGATGTTTATATCACAAACTGTCAAGGTAGACAAGGGGGTCCCACAGGGTTCGGTGCTCAGTCCGACCCTGTTTAATGTATACTTAACACCGCTGGCCGACATCATCAGGGGCTATGGTTTTCATATCATATGCGGACGACACGCAGCTAACCGTCCCGATTGGGGAGGATGTAATTTCCACCCAATCAAAGTTCAAAAGCTGCATGTCTAGCATTGCCACCTGGATGAGAAAAAACTTTCTACAGCTAAACTCGTCTAAAACCGAAATACTGCTGTTCGGGAAGGCAGAGGACATTTGGTCCTCGGAATGGTGGCCCACTGAACTTGGGAACGCCCCCGCACCCAGGAGCTGTGCGAATAACTTGGGCATTAAGATAGACAATAGACTGTCCATGGAGGAACAGGTCAAGTCGGTCTCAGGGGCCTGCTTCGGCACCATGAGAATGCTTAGAAAGGTCTTTCCATGGATTCTTTTGTCTACAAGGAAGACCCTTATTCAGTCACTCCTGGTGAGCCGGTTGGATTACGGAAATTCGCTGCTGGTAGGAGCAAGGGAGGACCTGCTATCTCGACTCCAGGTAGTGCAGAACACCGCGGCCCGGCCTGCTCTTAACCAACCGGCAAGAACTCCATCAGCCCCTCTGCTGCGCCAATTACACTGGCTCCCGGTGAGGAAGAGAGCTATCTTTAAGATGCTCTGCATAACCTTTAGATCTCTACTGGGAAAGGGACCGGCCTACCTCAGGAACAAGATCAGATGGTATCGGCCGGCCAGACAATTGAGATCCAGCTACTCCAACTTTCTGTGTACCCAGAAAATACGGAATGCACGTATGGGAGGCAGAGCTTTCTCCTACCTGGCAGCCAACTACTGGAATACGCTCCCACAAAACCTTAGGGCCTGCAGGAACCTAACCAATTTTAAAAAACTGCTGAAGACATGGCTCTTTTGAATTCACCCCCTCCTGACCTTTCGCCTGCAAAGCGCCGAGAGATCCTTCCGGGGATGATTCGTTTGCGCTCTACAAATCCACAAATAAAAATAGAAATAAATAAAACAAAGGCTGTGAGGGCCACTCGATTTTACCAAAATACAGTTACACCTGTGCAGGAATCCCTCATGGATATGCCTTTTGATGGCACTACTGTTTGGAGAGAAGGCAGATTCAGCTTTGGAGCAGTTCAAAGATAGCTGTGATATAACCCGCTGCCTGGGCTTGCTCTCCACAGCTTTCCAGTAACATCACCAATACCATAAATTCAAGTGATATTTCTGGGGCCTGGCTCACCACCTCTTTTTTTTTTTCTCAAAACCTTTATTGCACCTTTGAATTTACACAGCTGTACGCCTACAACCCGTCCGGGTTGGCCGCCATCACAGTGATATAATCAACATGCAGTAATATTTACTTAAAATCCGGATGTTACGACATTTACAGTACATTACCACTGCTTTAGAAAAAAGGCACCACTTATTCATTAATCAGTGGTTTTCTGTTTTTGCAAAAACAAGAACAAAACAATAGAAACTTGAGGACGCACATTATGGTCAGTCATTGTTAGTTAGTAGGCACCACGGCTAAGTAGGGAGGCGCCCCCCCCAGTAAATCTCCCTCCAGAACCTCCACCCGACCCCGAGACATGTTATCGTGTGTGTGCAGGGCCCTTCGGGCACTGTGTCTAAGGTATCCACTCCAATTTGACTCTCAAGACTGGTCTAGAAAGCCTTGGTGTAATCCAAGGTCTGTGACCCTTCTCCCTCGCGGACCCCAAGGGGGCCCCTAACCCACTTCCTCTTCGTCATCCGACCCGTCCTGCTCTTCCTCCGGCAAGGGATCACAAATCTCCCCTCTGTATACGTTCCATTTGGTCCAAATTTTGTTCCACTTCCCCGGGCACGCTCTATTGGAGTACACCGCCCGTTCTGTCACCATAACCCTGTCCATGTTAAGGCACCATTGTGCCGTTGTCGGTACTTCTGCAGCTCCCCATTTCTGTGCGATGTCACGTTTAGCCACTATCAAGCCCACCGTAACCCAGGTTTGACCATGTCTAGACACGTCAGTAGCCTCCCACACATTTAGGAGGCACCGCCTTGGGTCGGGCAGCAGCGAGATCTCCAGCGTTTGTGATATCGTCCGCATTATTTGTCTCCAAAACTCCTGGATACGGGGGCAGTCCCATATAGTGTGAAAAAATGTGCCCTCCTCCCCGCACCCACGAAGGCAGTAAGGGTGTTGTGTTCTGTTAATGCGATGTAGCATGGTTCTAGTATAGTATACCCTATGCAAAACTTTCAGTTGTACAAGTCTCAGTCGCGCGGAGATACCCACTTCCTTAGGTGATGCTATCGCCTCATTCCACTCATGTTCATCCATCTCCCCGGTGTCTTCCACCCATTTCACCTTCAGCCGGGCCAGTGGGTCCGGTAGGTTGTTCAGTAATTTGCGGTATGTAAGGGAGGTCGCACGCTCAACCATGTATTCAGTGAGAAGCCGGTCTTCAAGTGGGGAGGAATCCGGCAAGTCAGTGTCTGGGGGTATGGCTGCCAGCAGCGCGTGTTGTATCTGAATGTACCTGTATAGTTCCCTCTCTCCCAGGTCGTATAGCTCTCTTAATCTGTCAAAAGTTACTACTGCGCCCCTCTCCCAAAGATCCCCAACTGTGGAAATCCCTATAGCGTCCCAGTGGGAGAAGCCTCTGCTGTTTCTCATGTTGCCCAAGGCTCGCGAGTCCCACAGTGGCGTGAGCTTCGTTATCCTCCCCTTCCAGCCCAATGCCGCCGTCGCCGTATGCCACAGCGCCGCGGTTAGCCTGGTAGGCCCCTCCTGTTTACGCATTGTAGACTGGTCATATAATGGAGCAAATAGAGTATTTGTGCCTAGTTGTGCCCTATCTGCCTGAAATGCTGGCTCGGTCTGCGGAGTGTGTATCCAGTAGTTAATAGGCTTCAGTTGTGTCGCCCAATAGTACAATTTCAAATCGGGGAGCGCAATTCCTCCGTCATACCACCCCCTGTGCAGTTTGGCTTGCGCGATACGTGGCGGGAGGTTGCCCCACAGAAGATTTGATACCAGTGCTGCCACCTTCTGAAAGAAGCGGGGAGCCACTGGATACGGAGTATTTTCGAGTACATACAGAAATCGGGGCAAGGACATCATTTTGTACAGAGCGGCCCTCCCCAGCAACGTGAGGGGCAGCCCCGCCCAGAATATAACATCCTGCCTAAGCCGCTCAATGTGGGGCCCCAGATTTTTGTCCATAAATTCCACTGGATCCCTTGTGACATGGATACCTAAGTACTTGAATGAGGATCCGGCGATCCTCAGAGGGCTATCTACGCTCAGTGCTGGAGTCGGACCCCTCAGGACATACATCTCCGATTTGGTCCAATTTATTGTGTAGCCTGAACTTTTACCGTGGCTGTCACAGAGTTGTAAAAGGGCCGGCACCCCCTGTTCTGGATTCGTTAGATATACCAGCATATCATCTGCATAAAGGGAGAGCCGGTCCTCCCAACCCCCGCCCCGCATATTCCCTTCAACAGTGGCGTGGTCCGTATTAGGGTGGCCAACGGTTCCAATGAAATTGCAAACAGCAATGGTGAGAGCGGGCACCCCTGACGAGTGCCTCTCCCCAGCGGGAACGTGCGCGAGATATGGCCATTAGCCACCACTTGTGTAACTGGGTCAGTGTACAATAATCTAATCCACGCAATAATCTTGGGGCCAAACCCCAAACGAGACAGAACCTCAAACAGGTAGTTCCACTCTACGAGGTCAAAGGCCATCCTGGCATCTAGTGCCAGTATTACTGCTTGTGTTGTGATCCCCTCCGCCCGAGCCAGCACCCCATGCAGCCTACGCAGATTTAGCGCCGTGTTTCTGTGAGGCATAAATCCGGACTGGTCCGGATGTATAAGGGTGGGCAGATGAGGTACAAGTCTGGTCGCCAAGAGTTTGGCGAGGATTTTAACTTCCGCATTAAGCAGCGAGATGGGTCGGTAAGAGGAGCAATCCTCCGGCGGTTTCCCTGGTTTGGGAATGGCTACTATAGTAGCCAGTCTCTGGTCTGGCGGAAGTATTCCTTTTTGTAGACATTCACTATACATGGTCAGCAAATGTTTCCTCAGTATCTCAGGCTTCGATTGATACCATTCTATGGGTATGCCATTTGGTCCAAGCGCCTTGCCCGGG
The DNA here is from genome assembly GCF_964261635.1 of Lissotriton helveticus. Classification (NCBI taxonomy): domain Eukaryota; kingdom Metazoa; phylum Chordata; class Amphibia; order Caudata; family Salamandridae; genus Lissotriton; species Lissotriton helveticus. Next base: position 365,153,924 of record NC_136065.1, on the reverse strand, counting down.
TTCAGTGCGTTAATCGCCAGCTGTATCTCCTCTGCCGTGATTTCCGCGTCCAATTCCGCAGCAGCCTCTGCAGGAAGTGTCCGGATCTCAATCTGCTCTAATGCCGTTGTGGCCATTGCAGGTGTTACGCTCCGCACAGGAGTGTATACCCCCTCGAAGTGGGCCGCGAGCGTCTCGACGATGAGTTCTGGGCTAGTGTGCATCTCTCCCTGCCTGTTCCTCACTTGTTGGATGCCCCTAGAGCTACCTTCCCTCTTATCTAGCCAGGCTAGCATCTTACCCGCCTTATCTCCCACCTCATAGACCCTATTCTGCGTGTCAGCGATATTTCCCTTCACTTGAGTTCATAAATGGTCCGTGTAGAGTTGCTGTTGGATGTTAAGTGCGTGTGCTGTTGCCGGTGTGGGCTGCCTCTCATGTGCTGTCGACAGCTCCTGCAATGTGAGTTCTAACTTAGTGAGCTCCAAGGCTCTCTCCTTTTTGTGACCTGTGATCGAGGTTATGGCTTGCCCCCTGAACACCGTCTTATACGCTTCCCATAGTACCTCCGAGGAGCGCACCGAGTCCACATTCTCAGTGAAGTACTGTGTCGTTACTGTTGTAAGAGCCCTACGAACCTGGGGGATCCCCAGGTATGCAGCGTGTATAGGGAATAGTCGCCTGCGTGCCTTCTCGTGGGTGGAAATCGTCAGAGTTATCGGGGAGTGATCTGAGATTCCCCTAGGGTGAATTTCTATGGTATCTACGTGCTGGGTGCTGATGCCGAGGGTCAGGAAGTGGTCAATTCTCGACAGGCTACCATGCACTGCGGAGTGGAAGGTGAATTGCTGGGACTGGGGGTGGGAACGCCGCCATACGTCAATTAGACCCATGGCTGACATAAAACGTTGGAAGTGGGAAGGTTCCCCGGCGGGGGCCCACGCCGGGAATCTATCCAGCTGAGCGTCCACAATGGCGTTGAAGTCACCCCCCAGAATCACGTCCCCCTCGGGAAGGGCCAGCAAAAAGTCCGCTAGTTTCGGGAGCTGCACCGAGTGGAGCGCTGGGGGAATGTATAATGAAACCAGATTGAGGAGTCTACCCTCCCACTGCCCCTGCACTGTCGCGAAGCACCCTTGATCATCAGTCTTAGTCTGTAGTGGAATGAACTGTGAGGCTTTCTGTAGTAGGATACCGGTTCCCCTAGATCCAGACGTAAATTCTGAGTGGACTAACATTTTATACCCTTTCCTATCCATGGCCTTGGTAGCCCCTCCTGTTAGATGTGTCTCTTGTAGCAGCGCTATAGCGGGTTTCTGCCTTTTCAGTGTGGTCAGCACTAGTCCCCGTTTGATCTTATCCCCTAACCCTCGCACATTCCATGTCAGTAGCCGTAAGGGCGAGCCCTGCGAATTCGGGTCCATGTCACCCGTTGCGATTGATGGGTTATCTGTCATTTATGGTTATAGAGTCGCTGTAGTGTTTAGCCCGCTCCGTGCCCTGGAGTTCACCTCCACCTTTGTACCACACGCTATAACGGGTTCTGACAGAGGAGCTAGACCATCTTTGCATAAACCAAGGCGTTGTTACACCACTCGAATACTGAACATCATTTCTCGACCATACATGTGTGTTCCAATCAACTTCAAAACAACCCCCTCCCCTCACCCCCCCTCCCTGCCCCCCTGCTTAACGGACTTCCAACTGCCCGCCTCCCCAACTGAGCAGAGTGCTTATCCCATCCCAAAAGTACTTGCGTGTAGGGGGGAGAGTGTCTCCCCAGGCAGGCGGCATCCCTGCTCACTTCCGGGGCAAACCAGGCCAGCATCCAGTTGCAGCTACAAAAACAGTAGTCCCATAAATGGGAGACAGCGGCCCTTTACTTCCCTTCCGATCCGAGTCATTCAGTTCCATCTGCTTCCACGATGTCTTGAGTTGGGGACCTTCCCGGCCCTCCTCTGCCCTAAGTTTGTGACCCCGTCCGGCTGTCATCACGGTGTCCGTTATTCGGTCTGTGAGTCCTCCGTGTCCTGTCCGTAGTATGCCAGCCCTCAAGCCAATCCCTAGCCACCTCGGGGGAATCAAAGAACCAGACTTTTTTTATCAGCAACTACTCGGAGTCTGGCTGGAAATAGCATTGAGTAGGGCAATTCCTTTTCTCTTAGTGTTTTTTTCACCTCATGAAAGGTCCTCCGCCTTCGGGAGACCTCCGCTGTGTAGTCCGGGAAGAATGACACCTTGGAGTTTTGAATCTGGATGGCCGGAGCCACCCTAGCCGCTTGTAAAATGGCGTCCCGGTCTCTGAAGTTGAAGAGTCTCGCTAGGATCGGCCTTGGAGGGCCTCCCGTTTTTGGCTTTCCCCCTGGCACCCGGTGGGCCCTTTCCACTGAGAAGAAATGTGAGAGGCCTTTGGGTTGTAGTTGGTTCTTGATCATATCCTCCACGTGAAGGTCCATTGCACCCGTAGTTTCCGATTCCGGTACACCTAAAATTCGGACGTTGTTCCTCCGCGAACGCCCTTCTTGGTCGTCCAGTTTCTCCTTGAGTAGTTTGTTGTCCGCCTGCAGTTTACCCATTTCAGTTTGTAGCTCCGACACATCCTCGACCAGGGACTTGGTCACCACCTCGACCTGTTTCACTCTCTCAATCTTCTGGAGGTCCGCGCGAATTAGGGTGACTTCAGTCGCCGTCGCCCCCACCGTCGCCTGTACCTGAGCCAATGCCTCCAGGACGTCGTCCAGTGTAGCCTTCTTCAACCCCTCCGCGTCCGCCATTTTCCCGGCAGGCCTGCGCTGTTCTTGCGGGGGAGTTTGTTTGTCATAGGCGAATTTGTCGAGTTTGGCTTGTGTGGAGTTGTGCCTGGTGCCCCTATTCGCCATACTGGTCAGCCAGCAAATGTTCTGATCGCCAACTGGGGTTGCCACTTGGTCAGGGAAGAAGACCCACTCGTGGCTCCTGTGTGGTATCTGCGTGCGTGGTAGCCGCTGCTTAGGATTCAGTACCGACCTCCACCCGTGTGTTATGGCCGACTGATGTTTCCACCGTGACTAGGGCGGGTTCGAGTCCAATCTCTCACAGACTGCTGAGACCCAGGTTATTCCTTATGTCGTAGTCCAATGATTATGAATCTTGCCTCCCTTCACGTTGTCCCTGTGCAGTGCGGCGCCGAGACAGGCACGCGACCCGCGGAGGGCACTCAGTGCGACAGCTAGGGCGAGCAGATCATGGGGAGCCTGCCCCCGGCGCCGCCCGGTATATCAGCGCGTGGGGGGGGGGGGCTTGGTGCCTCGCGGAGTCCCGCGTCTCACTGATGGATCTTACTGTCTGCCCCTTGAGTCCGCTCACAGCTCCTCGGACCCCCGGTTTCCCCCTCCCGGTCACGCAGCTGCAGATCTACCCGCTCTGGGGCCGGTATCTCCGAGCTGCCGGGTCTTCGGTTTTTTGGGCCGCTTCGCCGCTTCCGACTATGGTCCCACCTCCGGAGCTGCGGCGCCCTCTATCTCGCGTTGCTCCCGGTGGTACAGCAGCGCCGGTACATTCACCCTCCGCCGGTCCTCAGGATTGTGCAGGAGGTTTTCCGCCGCACTTCTGGTGAGTCGGCCGGTGGACCGCCACTTCCGGCGACGGCACCAGACTATACTCCACTTTCGCCCGGGTGCCGTTCACCAGCCACAGCGCTGCCCCAGCGAGGATCACAGGCCCCTCCTCGCACCTCGTCGTTCCGTCGGTTGCTGGGCCGCTGATGCTCCGAAACTTACACACTGGGCGCCGCACGGTCACCAGACCCCGTCCGCCCCGAAAGCGTGAATGATTAAACGGATTAATGTGCCGGATTTAATTGGGAAGCCGCCTTGCCGCAGGAGCCTCCCTAAGCTGCGGCCGCCATCGTTGGCTGCTAGCCACGCCCCCCCACCACCTCTTTTGAGGGCTTACGAAGGAGTGATGATGGGGTCACCAACATGGCCATCTTCATTTCCCCTGCAAGTCCTTCTGATTCCCCCTTCAGAGTTACCTGCAGCTAGCAGAGTTAAAGAATAACATTTATTTCCCCATCAAGCATGCATTTACCTTGGACCACTGCGTCCTGAAGGCTGCCCATCATAGTTACACCCTTCCGCTTCGGTACATCTCCCTCCAGTTATTTCTATTTTCACTCAGACTTTGGCAGAACATGCCTCCAACCTTGACAAATAAACTCAGTCATTGCTGGTCAAAGGGGCAGCAGAGGGAGTCAGAGAAGGAGAAGGGCAATAGGTGCTTCCCCTGTTACTTGGTGCCCAAAAAGGAAAATAGGCTTAGACTGAAAACAAAATTCAAATGCTGACATTGGTACTGGATAGTGTCCTTGGACATGCTGAATGGGTACTTTCATGTACCTATCGAGTCCAAAATGTTTTTCCACCACCTGGTAAAGGAACCCTTTCAGTTCACTCTCATGCTGTTTGGCCTCACCTCTGCCCACAGGTATTTATGAAAGAGGAGGCTATGGTCATGTCCATCTTCACAGGTTGGGAGTACACTTATGTAGGCACATTCACGACTGAATGTTGAAGGCAGGCTCGTCACAGTGTCATGGACCTTCTGTGCACGACCATCTTGCTACTACCTTGTCTGGGGTTCTTCATCAACAAGACAAAATTCCATCTTTCGCCAGTGCAGAGAAGTCCCTTTACGGGTGTTTCTCTGGACACCGTGGCATTCAAACCATTTTCTGCCCCTGCAGAAAGTCCAGGATATGATCTGATATTTTGAGCTAAATCCTGTGTTCCAGCCCAGACAGTTCTGAGGCTACTTGGTCTCCTGGCCTTGTGTATCCTGGTAGTGCCTCGTGCACATTAGTCCATGTGGCCTCTTCCATGAACTGCCACTTTCAATGGGCTTAGCACTGGGAGTGCCTCTCAGACCACATCTGTGTTTCAGGCACGGCAGCTTGGAACCTTCAAAGGTGGATAAAGAATTTCAACCTGACTTACAAGAGACCATTCTCACTACCCTATACAGAGCTCAAAGTTGGGACAAATGTATTTGCTCTAGACTGGGGAGAGAGGGCACCTGGATGTGGTGGAGATCAAAGGCCTATTTTCCGCCTCAGGTGGGCAGAGGCACCACATAATCTTCAGAACTGAGAGCCATCCAGATAGCTTTAAAGGCTCTGTGCCGTCCATCAAGGCCAACCCTATTCAAGTTTTGACTAACAAAATAACCACCATGTGGTTCTGCAACAAGAGGACAGTGTGGGGTGCACATGCTGAGACAGGAATGTCAAGGCTGTGTGGCTGGGCATTTAGGTGATTTTCTTGACAGTCAACCATCTACAGGTTCCCTAAATGCCAGGGCAGATTAGCTCAGCAGATGCCTCTAGCTGAATAAGAGTGGTGTCTGCTCCTAGAGGTCATTCATGGTGTATTTGCCCAGTCTGGTATGTCTTGGGTAGAATTTTTTGCTACTGCCAAGAGTGCTCATTGTAGCGCTTTGTGCAGTCTGGAGTTTCTGTCTATACGTTTCCTTGAAGAGCGGTTCTGCCTTACCTTCTGCCGTATGTGGGACTCCAGTCTCCTTTACACCTTTCTGCTTCTACCACTACCTCCCTATATTCTGAAGAAGATCAGGAGGGACCAGGCTTAGCTAATCCTGACAAGTCCCTAATGGGATTGGAAGATCTGGTATGTCAAACCTGATGAGTCTGAGCATCTGTTGCTAGCTCTGCCCAAGTCTTTGGTAGGATCTGCAAGTCCAACCACAGGGCAGGGTTCTACAGCTGAACCTCTGCAACCTACACCTCAATGGATAGAGATTGTACAGAACCAGCTGAGTGGATTCAATCCACCTGAGGAAGTGGTGAATTTTATTTTAGCAGCTCGCCATCAGTCCATAAAGTCTATCTATTCTGGATGTTGGGCAAAGTTTGTAGCTTAGTGCAAAGACCGTCAGGTAATCTGATGCAAGTAAATATTTCTGATATACTTTCGTTTGTCCTGTCTCTAGCCCGGTAAGGCAAATGTTATTTTGTCAGCCCTTTTGGCCTTTCTAGGATTGCCTAATTAACTCTCCCTCTTAGAGTCACTAGTTGGGATGTACTTTTTAAAACATTTGCATATATGTTTCCTACTAAACATTTTTTTATGCCGCAGTGGTATCTTTAGTTCTTACCTTCTTAATGTGCACACTTTTCAAGCCCTTGTACAGCTGTTCTTTAAGGCAACTCACCCCCAAGACTGTATTCCTCATTGTGATGTTTGAGTATCTGATGTTTTGGGGCTTTCCAGTTTAACCCCTTCCATGCTCATGACGAGCTGAGCTCGTCATGAGTTGCGCCGCTCGCATGCTCATGACGAGCTCAGCTCGTCATGTAACGCGGTAAATCGAAAAAAGCCGCACAGCGCAAAAATGACCGCAGCACGCATGCGGTTAAGAAGTATTTGTGTGTCATTTGTGTATTTATAGCTTGTGAGCTAAAATCCATTGATCACTGCAAGTAATGACTTCATGTAGATGTTGAAAAGCATGCGTGAGATGATAGAGCTTGAAAGGGGGCTTTTGTGAGGTATGATTTGGATGAGAAAGGGGGAGTATGGATGACATTTTGTTCTGTGTTGAAGGTAAGATGTAATCCAGTCAAGAGCAGTCCCCTTTATGCCGACTGTGTAGAGTCTTTGTATTGGAGCGTCCTGATGAACTGGGTCAAAGGCAGCTGAACGGTCCGAGAGAAGTAGTGCAGTGACCTCGTTCTGGTCTACTGTGTTTTTAAGGTCATCCCAGAAAGCAATGAGGGCAGATTCTGTGCCTCTTCCTGGACAGAATCATATTTGGAAGTCAGAACGTATGGAGTTCTCTTCGATGAATTGGGACTTCTGGGTGAATGCTGCTCTTTTTATCAGTTTGCCCAGGAAAGGTCCATTTGTAATCAGTTGTACTTGTTTGGGTCATGCAGGTCTAGGTTTGTCACTTTACCTCATGACTCGAGAGACTTCTTTGAAAAAGCAACTTGCACACATCCGGACCCAACACTAGATGGCAGGGGTATGCAAAGCATATGTATCTACAGCCACACATGCCATTGAACATTCACTTTCTGATAGTTGTTGGAAGGAATGTAGAGGCTGGGTTAGCCTACCCTTGGAGGGATTTGATGGAAATGGGTTGGTGCTGGTGGTTATCCTTTGTTTTAAATAAGATTCCAACATGTCTGCTTTGGTTGTGTAATGATTTGCCAGTTTACACAGAAGGAACTGATCCCATTTTCAAGAATTTACTGACATTTATGTTTATGTTAAGTGAGAAGTTTATAAAATTCTTTATTTGTACATTTAGCATTTAGAATTCTGTTTGAATAGTACCTTTATTTGGCTTTTTCGATTGTTGACTTGTATCTTCTGTTAAGTTTGTATAAGTAAAGTTTGTCTTGATTGTTATAGGTTTTGAGCCGGGTGCGTTGCAGCTTTGCAATTTATTTTTTAGCTCTACATTGATCCACGTTGCTTGTTTTCCTTTGTCCTGCTTCGTTGTTCTTAAGGGTATTAGGATATCAAAAAGGTCCTGGAACCACTGATAGACTTTTTGACCTGAATTTATCGTGTTTAGATCTGTGTTGGATGTTAATTCTGTTTCTAAGTATTCAAAATTGAGTTTGTTCCACGGTTGATATGTAGTTGAATGTAAGGTGGGCTTAGGTGTGGTGATACATAGTGTTTTGTGTTGGAATGCTACCAGATGGTAGTCTGACCTTGTGACTGGAGTAATCTTTTGAAAGGCAACTAGTTCTGGATTTGCAAAAAGAACATCTAGCATGTGTTCAGCGAAGTTTGTTGGTGATATGATGTAGGTTTAGTGTGTCCAGGCCACTGAGGACAGTTCTTGGAAGGGGCATATTGGGTTTGTCGAACCATATGTTTAGGACGCCTAGGATGCGTAGGTTGGGGTGTGATTTCATAAGGTTTGAAACTGCATCTTGAAACGTGTCTGGGAATGTTGCATTGCTGGGTGGTGGTCTGTAAAGGAGGACGACGTTACAGGAGGAACCTGGTGTGAGGGCTTCACCACCTTGTACTGAAACATTGTCCGCTTTGGCGAGGTTGTTTCCTTGAACATACCAGCTAGTCTGCCGACTCTTTTGCCCTAAGCGATTTTGTGCGACAGTTTGATAGCCTTGAGGACAGCTTCATGCAATACCAGAGCCATGTCATCTCCCACCCATGATTCAGTTATGAAGGGTAAGTTAGGTTGCATGTCAGTAAGAAGGTCGTAGAGGTGGTATTTGTTTTTAGAGAACGATTGAGAATTTATTAGTAGGCAGTCTAGATAGTGCGTTTTGGTGGTGGTGTGATTGTTTTCTAGAAGAGTAGTATTCTCTGAACTAGTAATAAGTGTATTATTAGTGTTGGTATTAACTGTATCATATGTCTATAATCAATCCTCATCCAGCAGGCTTAGAAGGCATCTTGTTGGGTCTGTGTGTGCAGGTGGTGGAGGTGGAGGTTGAGAGTAAATTGGAGAGCTGTGTAGAGTAGCCTTGGTGTGTAATAGGAAAGGAGATGCGAAATTGTGATGAGTGGAACGTTGTGTATTTCATTCATGTCTGTTTTAGGGTGGAGGGTGCATGGGTTACAGGTGGTGGTGAAGCATGTGGGTCATGTTTTAAAGCTCTAAATTGTGCAAAGGATGCAGGTGAATGAATTTTGTTGTGTTGGGATGTTTGTGGTAGGTGTTGTTGACGACAGAAAATGTTGGATTAATGTTCGTTTAAAATTTGTATTATTTGTGTAGCCACGAGGGTGGGCGTGGATTTTTATTTATATTTTATGACAGAATATATTATGAAATTGTGTGTGTGTGTGTGGTTGTGATGTGCTGGTGTATGTGTCATGGTTTGTTTTGTGTAGTAGTGAGATATTCATGTTGTGAATTTCTGTGAAGGATTTGGATGTAAAGTACTGTTGGTGAGTGGAAGATGAACAGTAAAGGAGGTTGGGATGTGCGTTGGAGCAGAGTGTATGTTATGTGTGATAAGAAATGGACAGGGGTTATGAGCGTATTAGATTTGGTAGTAGGAACTGGTAATATGTGTAATGGAGTGGGGTATAAGAATTGTTTGGTTGTGTGTTTTTGGTAAAAAGAGGAGGAGGGTGTTGTTGGTGGATGTTATGAGAGAGGGTTGACTATAGGGCTGGAAGTGATGGAAAGGGGTCTGTTAGGAGTAAGTTGAGGGCAGAGCTGGTGATTTGTATAAACAGGGAGTGTTTGTTTGAAGCGATTAAGGTTCTGTATAATTTGGGTTTGTGTTGTGTTGGTAATGAGTGGATTTGATAGTAGTATAGGACAGAGTGATTTGTGTGAGAGTGAAGGTGCCATTGTGCGACAGTAGGGGTAAAAGTGTGTATAGATGTGGCTTGTGAGGTTTTTTTTGTGGTTGTTGGACATTAAAATGATCGACTGAGGAGTACTGGGTTGGTAGTCAACTTTTTTGGGGGCTCACAGTGTTGCGAAGAGAGCGCAGTCCCAAAACGTCTATTATCCAAATGTATTGTTCTCTGAATATGAATAGAGCAGCAGTGTTCTGGTGCTGGATATCTGCATAGATGTTCTTCCACACCTTGACCAGGCATTACTGCCTTGACTCACAGGTCCACAGGGTGGGCCATTTTGCCCATCAGTCCTGCAGAAATTACTGCTGTGAATACCACTCCTCAAACCCTCCACCTTGTGGGAGGTACGACTTTGATATCTATTGAAAAGGCAAGGAATCTGAAGTGAGAATTCTCGATTAGAAGAACAAGTTACTTACCTATGGTAAGGCGCTTTCTTTCAGCTTATCTTTCTTCAGATTCCTCACTGCCTGCCCTCCTCGCTGTTTTGTGATTTGGACTTCTAGGTGTAATATGATTCCATGTTACTCCATGTCTAAAGGTAGAGAATATTTTGTTGTAAGCGGATGTCAGCTCTGAGCAGTCACTTTTAGAAGAGGGACAAGGCCGCTATTGTGTCCGATGCACAATTTACTACTTGTGTAACGATATATCTGTAAGAGACATTAGTTTGTGATAGATTCCTTACCTTAGAATATCCCCAGGCGTCAGACTGGATCTGGAAAGTTTTTGCTAGCAGTCTCTATGTGTGTCAGTAGGTGGCGTCGTGCGGTTCCGCGTCCGTCGCTGGCATCGTAAGCGCCAAGATGACGTCACGGAGACTACTTAGGAACCACCCATGCGCGCTGACGTCAGTTCTGCACACGACTTTCCGCACCAGGAACGCAGAGTCATGCAAGAAACTGACCACTGGTGCCTTGGAACTAGGGCCCTGAAAGGGATTGTCTTAACCCTAGAAATCAGGTCGCAGAATGGGGAGAATGGGTGGGGCGGTAAGGAGTCTATCATTAACTAATGTCTCCTACAGATATATTGTTACACAAGTAGTAACTTGTGCATCTGAAAGAGGAACATGAGTGATAGATTCCTTACCTTAGAATAGATACCCCAGCAATACCAACCCCGGTGGTGGGACTGCAAACAAGATTACACCAGAAAGTCACGGAGAACAGAACGGCCAAAGAAAGCGTCTCTCCGGACTTGACTGTCAAGGCAGTAATGTTTGGTAAACTTGTGCAACGTGGCCCACGTAGTTGCCTGGCAAATTTCCTACAAGGGAACGCCGCATCCCAAGGCAGTAGTGGCTACTGTAGCCCTGGTGGAATGGGCACACAGCCCCACAGGAGTCTCCTTCTTAGCCAATGAGTAACAGGCCTGGATACAGAGAACGATCCACCTAGAGATGGTCTGTTTGTGCACAGCCCGACCTTTTTTGGCACCCACGTAGCCAACAAAGAGCTGGTCATCCACCCGGAACGGTTGTGTACGCTTTAGATAGAACAAGAGCGCACGTTTTGGGTCCAGGCGGTGGAGCCTCTCGTCCTCTTTTGAAGGATGCAGAGGCGGAAAGAAGGGGGGCAAAGTGATGGTCTGCCCGATGTGGAAGGGAGTGACAACCTTTGGCAAGAAAGAAGGACGGGTCCTTAAAACCACCTTGTCCGGATGAACAGAAAGGAAAGGAGGCTTAGAAGAAAGAGCCCGGAGCTCACTCACTATTCTGGCAAAGGTGATAGCTACCAGGAAAGCCGTCTTGAGAGTTAGAAGATGCAAAGGACAGTTATGAAGGGGCTCAAAGGGAGCGCACATCAGATATGTCAAGGCAAGGTTTAAGTCCCATTGGGGCATAATGAACGGCACGGGAGGAAACGTGTGCGTAATGCTTTTCAGGAAACGGTTAACAAGCGGGGACTTAAAGAGAGAAGGCTGATCTGGAAGCCTCAGAAAGTAGGAGATGGCCGAAAGATAACCTTTGATAGTGCCCAGAACAGAGCCCTGCTAGGCCAAGGGTAGTAGGAAAAGAAGGACCTCAGAAAGAGGGGCAGAAAGAGGATCCACAGACTTTCCTGCGCACCATGCTACAAACTTGTTCCACTTGCAGGCGTATACCATTTTAGTGGAGGGACGCCTGGCTGCCAGAATGACATCACGAACTTCGGGAGGAAGATCGAAGGCTGTCAACTGTCGCTGCTCAATCTCCACACATGGAGGTGGAGGCTGGACAGGCTCGGGTGGAGGACCGTCACCTGCTGCTGCGACAACAGATCCTCCCGAAGAAGCAGTGGGATCGATCTCCATGCTGGGTAGCTCGGGATACCAGTATCTTCGTGCCCAATCCGGAGCCAAAAGGATGACTTGGGCCCGGTCGCGCCAAATCTTCTTCAGCCCTCTGGGCAGAAGTGATATAGGTGGAAAGGCGTACAAAAGACCGCAACTCCAACTTCCAACGTGCAGAACTGATGACATTGCGCGCTCTCTTCGATGGCAAATAGATCTAACCATGGCTCTCCCGACTGCAGAAAGAGACCTTGAGCCACGTCCGAGTTCAGAAGCCATTCGTGATCCATCAAGCTCCGGCGGCTGAGTTTGTCCGCCCTGGCGTTCAGAGAACCTGCCAGGTGTTGAACCACCAAGGTGATGCCTTAATGTTCCAGCCATGTCCAGAGGCGCAGAGCCTCCTGACATAGGGTCCACGACCCCACCCGCCCTGTTTGTTGAAATCAATCAATCAATCAATCAATCATTGAATATGTAAAGCACACTACCTACCCGTAAGGGTCTCAAGGCGCTGAGGGCGGGGGGGCAGGGGAGGGTGCTGCTACTGCTCAAAGAGTCAGGTCTTGAGGAGCTTCCTGAAGGTGAGCAGGTCCTGGGTCTGACGTAGATGGGTGGGGAGGGTGTTCCAGGTGTTGGCAGCGAGGAAGGAGAAGGATCTGCCGCGGGAGGTTGTTCGTTGGATGCGCAGGACGGTGGCGAGGGCGAGGCTTGCGGAGTTGGCGGGCGGGGGTGTAGAAGTTGAGTCTGTTGTTCAGGTAGGCTGGTCCGGTTTTGTGAAGTGCTTTGTGTGCGTGGGTGAGGAGCTTAAAGGTGATCCTCTTGTTGACGGGGAGCCAGTGCAGGTCTCCAAGGTGGGAGGGGATGTGGCTGCGTCGAGGGATATTGAGGATCAGGCGGGCGTAGGCATTCTGGATGCGTTGCAACCGTTGCAGGTGTTTGGTCGGGGTTCCTGCGTAGAGTGCGCTGCCGTAGTCCAGCCTGCTGCTGACGAGGGCTTGGGTCACCGTTCTTCTGGTGTCGGCCGAGATCCACATGTAGATCCTGTGAAGCATGCGGAGGATGTTGTAGCAGGAGGAGGAGACGGCGTTGACCTGTTTTGACATGGAGAGGGAGGAGTCTAGAATTAATCCTAGGTTGCGTGCGTGGTCCGTGGGTGTTGGCGCTGTTCCCAGTGAGGTCGGCAACCAGGAGTTGTCCCAGGCAGAGGGGGTGGGGCAGAGGATGAGGACTTCCGTCTTGTCCGAGTTCAGTTTCAGGCAGCTGCTCCTCATCCACTCGGCGACGGCCTTCATTCCCTCGTGGAGGTTGGTTTTGGCCTCGAGGTGGCGGGTCAGCTGAATGTTGGCGATTTTCTCGATGACCTTCGCCGGGAAGGGGAGCAGGGAGATGGACCGGAAGTTCTTGAGGTCTGCCTTGGGCTTCTTAAGGAGGGCGTTGATTTTTGCGTGCTTCCAGCTTTCCGGGAATGTCGCTGTGTCGAAGAGATGTTGATGAACTTCCGTAGTTGGGGTGCGATGGTAGAGTCTGCTTTGTTGAAGACATGGTGCGGGCAGGGGTCAGATGGAGATCCTGAGTGGATGGAGTTCATGACCTCGTGCATCTCGTCGTCGTGGATCCAGGAGGTCAGCTGGTTGGTGCAGGTGGCATAAGGGGCGGGGTCTGTCATGGTTGTAGTGGATGGGTTGTTGAAACTGTCGTGGATGTCGGCGATCTTGCGATGGAAGAAGGTGGCTAGTGAGTGGTACAGATCTTGCGAGGGCAGGACGTCGTTGGTGTTGGCGCTGGGGTTGGAGAGTTCCTTCACTATGTTGAAGAGATCTTTGCTGTTGTGTGCGTTGTTATCCAGGCGGGCTTTGAAGGAAGATCTCTTGGCAGTTCTGATGAGGTGGTGATGTCTGCGGATGGCGTCCTTGTGGGCTGCGTGGCGGTCGGGTGAGCGGTCGCGGAGCCATTTCTTCTCCAGCTTCCGGCATGTCCGTTTGGAGGTCTGGCGTTCTTCGGTGAACCAGGCGGCTTTCTTGCTGGGGTGGTTGGTGAAGGGTTTCTTGAGCGGGGCGACAGTGTTGGCGCAGTCGTCGATCCACTGTCTGAGGTTATGGGCGGCAGCGCCTGGGTTGGTGGGTGGAGGCTGCGCGTCCGGGCGGTGGTCGTCATAAGAGGCGGGGAGGGAGGAGCAGCTGGGAGGCGGGCGGCGAGGGGGCGTGGCCGCGGGGGAAGTGTCGGGAAAAGTGGGCACAGAAGGCAAGAGTGGTGGGGGGTGAGGGGGGCTGAGGGGTGCAGCCAAGGAGTACAAAGGCAAAGGGGATACAAAAAACGGAAGGCAGCAGTCAGAAAGAACAGTGGGTGAAAAACAAACCAACCACTGGCTGAGTTGGGCACAGGAGGCTCGAACCCCAGTCAGGAGCAGCAGCAGTGGGGGGAGAGCGCGCACGGGTGGTGCTGTGGTGGCAAGGGAGCGACCCGACCCTTGAGTGGGGTCGAAGGTCACCCGTTCCGTCCGTCGGCTGCCGCCTTAAGAGGCGAAGAGGGAGGAGCAGCTGGGAGGCAGGGCGGCGAGGGGGCATGGCCGCGGGCGAAGCAGCGGGAAACATGGGCACAGAAGGCAAGAGTGGGAGTGGGGGGGCTGAGGGGTGCAGTCAAGGAGCACAGAGGCAAAAGGGGATACAAAAAACAGAAGGCAGCAGTCAGAAAGAACAGTGGGTGAAAAACAAACCAATCACTGGCTGAGCTGGGCACAGGAGGCCCCAGTCAGGAGCGGCAGCAGCGGGGGAGAGCGCGCACGGGTGGTGCTGTGGCGGCAAGGGAGCGACCCGGCCCTTGAGCGGGGTCGAAGGTCACCCGTTCCGTCCGTCGGCTGCTTCCTTAAGAGGCGAAGAGGGAGGGAGGAGCAGCTGGGGGGCGGGGCGGTGAGTGGGCGTGGCAGCGGGGGAAGAGACGGGAAACGTGGGCACAAAAGGCAAGAGTGGGGGGGCTGAGGGGTGCAGCCAAGGAGTACAGAGGCAAAAGGGGATACAAAAAACAGAAGGCAGCAGTCAGAAAGAACAGTGGGTGAAAAACAAACCAACCACTGGCTGAGTTGGGTACAGGAGGCTCGAACCCCAGTCAGGAGCGGCAGCAGCGGGGGAGAGCGCGCACAGGTGTTGCTGTGGCGGCAGGGGAGCGACCCGGCCCTTGAGCGGGGTCGAAGGTCACCACATGGCGGTTGTGTTGTCCGTGAACACCTGCACCACACTTCCCCGGACAGAGAGAAGGAATGCTTTCAGTGCAAGTCGGATCGCCCGAAACTCCAAAAGACTGATATGGAGCCGGGACTCCACCGGAAACCAGAGGTCTCTGATCTCCGCTTCTCCCAAGTGGCCTCCCCATCCCAGGAGGGATGCATCCGTCACCACTGTGTGCTCGGGTTGGGGAAGGGAGAGGGATCTGCCATTGACCCAATCGAGATTCATGAGACACCACTGCAATTGACCTGCAGTGCCTTCGGAGATCTGGACATGATCGGACAGGTTGCCCAGATGCTGTGCCCACTGGAACTTCAGGTCCCACTGCAAAGCCTGCATATGCCATCTGGCATGTTGCACGAGCAGGATGCAGAAGGCCATCAGGCCCAGGAGCCGGAGGGTCATCCTAACAAACTCGGATACAGGCTGAAAAATCCCAATCATAGCCTGAATATCCCGGACTCGGGAGGATAAACCTGAAACCGCGTCGAATCCAGAACCACTCCGATGAAGGGGAGCTTCTGAAAAGGACTCCGGTGCAACTTCGGCAGTTGATGGAGAACCCCAGCAAATGCAGGAGAACGGCCGTAGTCTGAAGGTGGGTGACAACTGCTTGGGGAGAGCTCCCCTAGAACAAACAGTGGTCGAGGTAAGGGAAGACTGACACCCCTGACCTGCGCAGGTGAGCTGCGACCACCGCCATCCCTTTCGTGAACACCCGAGGGGCGCTGGTAAGGCCGAAGGGGAGGACGGTGGGCCAGCAGGACGGGGATGTGAAAATATGCATCCTGCAGTCCAATGCTACCATCCATTCTCTAGGGTCGAGGGCAGCCAGGACCTGAGCCAAAGTCAACATCTCCTTCCGGAGGAAGCGATTGACGTTCCTGAGGTCCAAGATGGGGCGCAAGCCCCCTTTGTACTTCTTGGGGACCAGAAAGTAGTGGGAATAACCACCACGTCCTACTTCTGGCCCAGGAACGCGCTCAATGGCCCCCTTGGCCAAGAGGGCCATAACTTCCTGTTGGAGAAGCGCAAAGTGATCCCCGACATGCGGTGGAACTGAGGTGGCATGGCTGGGGGGAGGGTAGACTCAAAAGGGAAGGAGTAGCCCCTTCGGACGAGCTGCAGCACCCACCTGTCGGAAGTGACAGAATGCCAGTGGGGAAGGTGATGTTGAATCCTGCCGCCCAATGGCGTGGGGTGTGTCCCAAAGCACAGACTAGGAAGGCTTTAAGGGGGGTGCTGCAGGGGCGGAGGTGAACTGCCCCTCACGCCGGCCCACGGCCGAGCTGAGTTTGGTTCTGCGCAGGCTTCTGACTGAACAAGCGGGCGGGGGCGCCCCTTCCATGGCCACGAAAGGAATGAAAAGCAGACGTAGCCGGGTGCGTGGTATAAAAACCCATGGACTTGGCTGTAGCCAGAAAGTCCTTAAAACGCTCCAGCGCACTGTCGGCCTTATCACCAAACAGGCGAGTGCCATCAAAGGGCATGTCCATGAGCGACGTCTGGTGAGAACCCTGTAGATTCAACCAGGCGTGACGACGAAGCGCCACAGTTGTGGAAATTGCCCTACCGAGGGAGTCCGCGGTCTCTAAGCCACATCGAATGGCGAATTTAGCCGCATCCTTACCCTCAGCCACAGCTTAGAACAGCACAGCCTGAACCTCTTCAGGACACTAAGGCAACACCTGAGCAACGGTATCCCAAACCACGTGGGAATAGTGGACCGAAAGACATGCGGTGTTCACCGACTGCAGCCCCAAGCTGGCAGAGGAGAACAACCGCTTGCCGAACTGCTCCAGCCTCTCAGAGTCCTTATCCAGGGGAGCCATGGGAAAGGCACTCTGGGATGTCAAAGCTTGAATGACCAGGCTATCGGGCGTAGGATGAGTGGTCAAAAAGGCAGGGTCACCCAGTGCCGGACGATGACTCCTTGCGATGTTCTTATCCAAAGGGGCCCCCGTGGCTGGCTGCGACCAAGTGCCCAACAAGACGTCAGTGAGGGCGTCATTAAATGGCAGCAGCGGCTCCAATGAAGTGGACGCCGACTGGAGCACCTCAGTGAGGAGATTAGTCTTCAAGGCCACCGTAGGGAGATCATGGTTGAGAACCTTAGCTGCCTGACGGAGCACCACCGTGTAAGAGGCACCCTCCTCCATGGTAGGTGGGGGAGAGGCAAATCCTGGATCAGAAGAGACATCGAGGCCGCCGGCCTCCTCCAAGTCGGTCGCCCAATCCTGCTCAGAGTCACACTGACGAGCAAGAGGGTCCTCGGACCCCTCCCAGTCATCCTCCACCTCCGCCGTATGTGGCCCAGACCGCGGCGGCAGGGAAGGAAAAAACGGCATCAGGAACGGCGCCTGATCGGCGCTAGTGTCCCAATTCGGATCCCAGGTGGGGACAAAATTGTCCTAGAACCAGGGTAGGGGCGGACCAAGGCCATCCACTGCAGCGCCGGAGCCGAGGGTGACGCTGGGCCCGGAGCCGGCAGCGTGGGACCTTGTGGCGCCGTGGCCGGAGCCAGCGGCCCAGGATCCTGTGGCGCCGGGGCCAGAGCCGCCGGCGGTGCTGGAGCCACCGACAGGATCCTGACACGGGGTCCGAAGGCGCCCCGGCGGGAGCCCGAGGCCTAAACAGGAGGTCCATGGTAGCAAGAAATTCTTGCACCTGTGCGGGAGCCGCCGACGGACCCGGGTAAGGTGGGTAGGCCACGAGACTCCCGGGCTCCGAAGGATCCGCAGGGGCAGAACCCCTGTCCCCCTCGTCCGCATCCAGGGACCGACGGGGGGATGTCGGAGAGCGACAACGCTTCTTCGACTTCTTGTGTCGTCTCTTACCCGAAGACCTGGAGCCTGAGGATCGATGATAGTGGCCCCGCTAGCGTTCTCTAGAACGTTCTCTAGAACGGCCCCTGGACGGTGAACGGAGCTGGGACGAGTGCCGTACTTCAAGCAACTTCCGCCGCCGCCATGGTCCGACAGTACAGACAGGACTGGGATGCGTGGTCGTGCTCCAGGCAGTAGAGACAGATGTCGTGGGGGTGCGCCACTGACATATTGCTACTGCAGGACCCTCAGGAATTAAAACCAGGCATCCCTACGTACACCAGGTACAACTTGCAGGAGACAAAAAGTCTCAAAAAGTGACTAAGGTACGTGCTCTAACCCGGATCTGCGCTTACTGACACGTAAAAAGAAAGAACTGACGTCAGCGCGCATGAGTGGCGCCTAAGTAGTCTCCGTGACGTCATCTCAGCGCTTACGGCGCCAGCGTCGGACGCGCACAACGCCACCTACTGACGGACCGAGGTACTGCTAGTGAACACTTTCCGGATCCAGTTTGACGCCTGGGGATATTCTAAGGTAAGGAATCTAACACTAACATGTCTCTTTCAGATAGCGCCACCTGAGTAATAGGAGAAATCCTATAAACTATGAGTAACAGAATCACAATAAAGGTAAGTTAAGCAATATGTTCTGGGTTCTATAATTTGGTGTTTGTATAAGAATATTACAGCGCCATGCATTCTGGAGTGCAGCAGATGCTCTGGGCTGTGTACCTTCTGCCCTGTACACTAAGAGGGCAATTTCTTGGGAAGCACGCCTGTGTATGCGTAGAAAACAGTGTGTCCTATGCTATCTATTTTGTTTGTCTCTAGTGCTTAACAATATGGACCGTTTCTTCTGTAGAGTTTAACGGTTTTCTGTACCTTCTGCTGTGTATGGAGTGCAGAGAATAATTGCCCATTTACTCTTCCAGGTACATAGCAGAGTTAAGAATAGTATTGCTATCCTTTGAGATTGTGGTATTTGATATCCGGCAACTGCTTTTTTTGAGGAAGATAATCGTGTACTCTATAGTCTGGCAAATACTTTGGTGGTTGTGAAGAGCTGATTGGGGACCAGACTACAAATTATCTTTGGTTTTAAAATGCCATTTATAGGAGATGTGTTGCCCATTGCAAAGAAACAGACTAAGCAGGTTCTGTGACTTATATGAGACTGGGTATTAAAAGAACCTGTTACTTCTATTCATTATTGCCGGTGAATACTCTAACTGCAGATTCCTAACATTTTGAACTGCCCAAGGCACCAAACTGGATCTGTAAATTGTTTCTGCCGTAGCTCCAGCATGCCAGGAGTTTGCACCCTCGGCCTTCATTTGATTTTAATATTTCTAAAGGGCACGATTACCCTTGGGCGACTTGGCGCTGTGTTGGATGCGTAGGAAGATCTGGCC
Organism: Lissotriton helveticus; assembly: GCF_964261635.1. Lineage (NCBI taxonomy): Eukaryota > Metazoa > Chordata > Amphibia > Caudata > Salamandridae > Lissotriton > Lissotriton helveticus. The sequence goes on along the minus strand of NC_136065.1, from coordinate 365,134,849 downwards.
ATGCGTGCATTGGGTAGGCGTTAAAAAGCCAAGTTTTTAAGGCTTTCCTGAAGTGCAACAGCGAGGGGCTACACCCATGGTGCTGATGACACAGAGCCATACACTGGCTCCACCACTGCGTGCTGATGACAGGTCCTCTCCGCACCCAACTTCGTGGCAGTGTTCATCGGCTTCTAAAAAAAACTGCTAGCACATTAATGTGTTTGGGACAATATCCCCTCCAAAAACTACAGGCTTTATACCATGTGGTGTCTGCAGGAAGCAGATGTTAATCACGGATCCATACAAAGTTTACCCTTGGTGCTTAAGTTCCAGGCATAACTGGACGCCCAACAAGTGCTCCCTGATACACCCAAAAGGTATCAGAGAGTCAGTAGCCAAGATATACATTGCCGCAGCGTTCGAGGTTTGCTTTGTGTGGTGTGACCTTTTACCTGGACCGAAGTTCTTGTGGGCTTTCTGAGCGGATTACCTTTTCTAGACGGCGCTGAGTGGGAGAGGCGCTCACATCAGGCTGCTACAAACATTTACCGGCAACCTTGGGGGACTGCAAGTCCCAGGACTCTCTACTGCCCCACACCTGGTCCGTCTTAACGACACGCCCTCAGCCCTAGGCGTACTGAAATAACCTCGCAGCACCCGCTCCGCGGGTGCCGCAGCGTTCGAGGTTTGCTTTGTGTGGTGTGACCTTTTACCTGGACCGAAGTTCTTGTGGGCTTTCTGAGCGGATGACCTTTTCTAGACGGCGCTGAGTGGGAGAGGCGCTCACATCGGGCTGCTACAAACATTTACCGGCAACCTTGGGGGACTGCAAGTCCCAGGACTCTCTACTGCCCCACAACGGTCCGGCTTAACGACACGCCCTCAGCCCTAGGTGCACTGAAATAACCTCGCCGCACCCGCTCCACGGGTGCCGCAGCGTTCGAGGTTTGCTTTGTGTGGTGTGACCTTTCACCTGGACCGAAGTTCTTGTGGGCTTTCTGAGCGGATGACCTTTTCTAGACGGCGCTGAGTGGGAGAGGCGCTCACAATCGGGCTGCTACAAACATTTACCGGGAACCTTGGGGGACTGCAAGTCCCAGGACTCTCTACTGCCCCACACCTGGTCCGGCTTAACGACACGCCCTCAGCCCTAGGCGCACTGAAATAACCTCGCCGCACCACGCAGCGTTCGAGGTTTGCTTTGTGTGGTGTGAACTTTTACCTGGACCGAAGTTCTTGTGGGCTTTCTGAGCGGATGACCTTTTCTAGACGGCGCTGAGTGGGAGAGGCGCTCACATCAGGCTGCTACAAACATTTACCAGCAACCTTGGGGGGACTGCAAGTCCCAGGACTCTCTACTGCCCCACACCTGGTCCGGCTTAACGACACACCCACAGCCCTAGGTGGGATATTAAAGGTCCTCCTTTCCTGCGGCGCGTGAGCGTCCCGGGAGAAGCCCGGGACAAGGGCGGGACCGTCTGTGGCCGTTATGGGCCGGGCTGGGCTATCCCTCTAAGCCCTCCTCTAGTATATTACTGACTTGTAGGGTGAGCCCTATTGCGGCACTCTTTATCGTTGGTTATTATTATTCAGTCAAAAGTGACTATTAATATTTGTTGTTGTCTAATAGTCACTTTTAGGGGCCATATTGCTATAGTATTATATCTTTCCTGCTCCTTGTTTTATAGGTATTATACTTCTCTTAATTGGCTGCAAGTGGTATTAGTAGCAGCATGGGCAAGGTTGATAAGTCGACCGCGTCTCGCCCGATGACTCGTCAACTAGCGGCATTGACACAACCCCTACCTAGCCATACGGCTATTGATAAAATGCTCCAGAAAACGATAGGGGTTGTTGCCAATGCAATAGAAAACACTGAAAGGCGTTTTTCAATTACCCCTGCTATGCCCTCCTCCACTCTTCTGGAAGATTGTTCCATAGCTACAGTCCTTCCTGCTGACTTTATGTCCTCCCTCATGCCCTCTTTTTCAGACCTACCCTGTGCACAGATTGAGTCTGATTTGGATTTTGTAACGGAGACAGTTCCATCTAGATCTTCTTCTTCTTCTCTTTCTTGGTATTGCCTGAGGAGCACGCGCGTCGTGCTAGACCCAAGAAGCTGAAGAAAACTGTTAAACTAACTAAGATACCTGTACCTACTCCTGCCCTTGGAGATTGTGATCCCGGCCCTCGCGTTCATAATCCTGGTCCCCCTCTCTGGCTACCCACCTCCTGACCGATCTCCAGGCCCATATGGAACTGGTCATCAATACACATTTTAAATCTCTATCCTCTAAGATTGGTTTCATTGATAAATAATAAAGGCCCGGGTAAAGCTCACCCGACCATTGCGTCGGGGAATACTACCTTGGCAGTGCCATGGGACCAAATCATGCAGTCGCAACGGGCCAATCTTCAGGCAATAGTCTTTGCCCTAACCCCTCCACCTCTGCACGGCCCACCCCCAATACGTTGATTCCCTAACTAGCCACAAATTACATAGGCTCTATCGGTTGTCCTACCAAGTTTCCACCTGTCCCGGGGTCTAAAGCACACGTATTGCCATGGCACACAAAGGTAGCCGGGCCCATAGAAGGTCCATCCAGGGATAATAACGCACTGGCCCCTTCTAAATCTGCTCCCCTACCCCAGCTTCCACCGGAGGCCTCGCCTTACGTGGTGGTGCTTACAGGAGTTCCTCTCCTCCTGAGCGATTCAGGGGAATCCTTCCCTGAATTGAAGAATAAAGTAATTTTTTGGTTAAGTAGGTATAGACCCTAGAGTAGAGTTAGCTGGTTGGGGACCAGACACAAGGACATTGGTGGCGATTGCGTGATTGTCAACTTTCGGGATCCAAGGGTTGTAGGACATATATTACACAGTGGAGGGTTTCCCCATGGGAATTCCATTAATACTGCCCATTTAGGGTATTTTTACTCACAACCTTCGGTTATGGGTGGGCCTGACCCATTTCACCCCTTTCCTGTACGTCGAGATTATGATTATGAATTTAACATCCCAGTGGGCAACAGATTTTCTGCATTAAGTATTATTTATTGACCATCACCAACTTGGTCACCTGCAGGATCTGCTCATCTCGAATTTATACGCAAGGGTGTGTGGAACTCCAGCACTGTGGAGGGTTCTCCTGGCCGGATAGTTGGTTTGGACGGGGCAAATATAACTCCTCCTCTACCCTCCCCCAATTGTGGGTTGGCTAGTTTTGCAGAGGAACTGGGCACTTCACTCGGTTTCTCCCTGTCTCATTGAGCCCTTGCCATTGGCAGTTTCTCCAGTTCCTGCTTCTTCCCATTTGGCTCTTGGAATGTAGCAGGACTGGGGACGAAGTTGTTGAATCCGGAGTGGGGAAACCTGATGGATGCGTATGATTTATGTCTCTTTCAAGAGACTTGGATGATGACCCCCCCCCGGTTAAGGAGGGCTATGCGTCCTTTCACGTCCCGGCAGTCCAGGGATTGAGGGGTAGACCATCGGGGGGGATTATGTACCTGGGTTGCTGTCCATTTGGGATGTTCAGCAAAGGTTTTAGACTCACATAGCACGGACATTCTGTGTGTTCTATTGAACTTGAAAAGTGGCACCATGGTGGCAGTGATTAATATTTACTTGCGCCCCCACCCGCTTCAGCTGGGCCTGTCAACCTCGGAACCACTGGAGGTCCTCCTTCAATCTCTCCCCCCGTCTGCCCATAAAATCTTGGTGCTGACCTTAACTGCCATTTTGAACCACTCTTGGGGATTCCCTCTATATCCTCGGATGATTGTCTTTTGGTGTTTCCCTGGCATCCTCATGGCATGATGCTGAAGAAAGCAGTGAGCAGTCTGCCCGTGTCACTTCCTTATACTGTTTTTTTTTTTGGGTTGTATGCAATTGCTTCGATCAGTGCAAGTACCTATACCATAGGGCAGATTCCACCTATTCAAGAAGCAGTGCTATGAAACTAACAAAATTCCTCAAGTCAAAAATCCAGATCCAGTGTTTTTATATCTTTTTACTGCCTGTATCTTTCCTATAGGTCTTATATTGACACAGTGATGTCCAGCTCTTAAGAAGGGTGTGGCGCAGAGGCCAGGGTGCCTGACTCCGGACCACAGGGTTCACAGTTCAATCCCCGCTGCAGAGGTAGGTTAGCCTAGCACCATGTGACTCTGGGCAATAGCTTGCTTAATCTTATCGACGGCCCCCAGCGCCGGAACACCTCTCCGCAGGTAGCAGTGTGCTTTACAAAATGCTGGTATTTCATTTAATTTATTTCATGGAAGCACTGAGTGAAAGGTGAAAGGTCTCCCCCGACAGATTCCGAAATATATAGGTCCAACTCTGATGCCTTATATCAGTTACAGAGGAGTACCTCAAGTGGGGTCGCATGAGCTTCACCCTCACTGAGGGGAAATACACAGGTCTAACCAGAAACACAACATGGGCAGGGCAGCAACACTATGTGAATGTTCCTGCGAATCATGTTGCGAAGCACACGGCAAACTGCAAATATCATTCCATGTATAAGGCAATGAGTGAATTTCACATCCTGTGCAGGGGACCTGCAGACCAGCTCTTAAATGTAGAGCCCTACAAATCTCAGCTTGTGTTCCATAGGGCTGTGAATACACTAACCCTTATGCATACAGCCTTACAAGGATTATCTTCCAGCCACTTACCCTCCGATTCCCATCCCTCTGACTTCTGGGCCCCTATTAACCCACCCACCAAGTACCCAAGAACCAACCGGCCTATCCGGTGCAAATCAGCCAGTGCGCCCTGCAAATCCCACCCTTCATGTAAATTGTAAATTGTAAATTGATACTTGTATAGCGCACTACTCACCTGCAAGGGTCTCAAGGCGCTTGTACGAATACCGCTGTGGAACCCATCCTGGCTTTCCCTGTGAGGTGTCCACTCCTGGGCACCCCCAAGGTGGAGGCCAGGCATCCTTAGCGTTGTGGGGGCCGTTGTGGAGATTAAGCAAGCTATTGCCCAGAGTTGCAGAGTGGGACTCCATGATTGGAATAGGCACCGAGGCGAGAATTATCAGGTCCGTGGAATTTTTGAGCCCAAGACCCACTGAGGCGGGGAATTGAACCCTGGTCCCGGGCTAGACCTCTGCATTAGGGTCGGCCGCTCTAACCATTGAGCCACATGGCACTGCAATTTACCCATCTGTGCAAGGAATGGCCAATACCTCAACTAGCATGGGATACTGCAAACCACTTCCACAGGCATTTGGTCTGTGCTCAAACCATACTCCAATGAGCACCGAGATCTGCTAATGTTGCCATATGCATGACCAGTACCTGTGAAATTTAAGAAAGTAATCAATACGTACTTGAGGAAACACGGCATTAAGCAGTAGACAAACAAGGACAACACGTTCTGCATTTCTAGCCATGGAAGTGCAATATCCCAGTCTCCCCCCCCAGAGCCAATCGTTCCTAGGGCTCTATAAGAATTCTATGCATTGGAGATGAATGAACAGGCATCTCACCTATTGCGGTACGCTTCTGCCCACGAGTGGCCAAAGAATCTGCTCACTGGCTGACTCTTCTCTTGATCCTGATATCTGTACCTTCCAGTCAGTAAACCACCTAGAGACCAAAGTAAGAAATCAGATGGCGGCATGAAAAGAACATCAGAGCAGAATAGTAAACAGAATTGATCCAAAGAACACCATTTATGAACAGAACAGCAGATAAAAATGTGAACAGAATAATTTTTCTTCAGTCAGTGACGTTATTCCCTTAAATCCCAGAAGTATCATAAGTGACATTAAATGCCCTGAGACGCCCCCTGCAATGACATCATCACATGACATTTAATCTCCAAAATGGCATCATAGGGAGGGACCCTAAATGACCAATGGCCTCGCAGGATGTGACTTCACTGGGGTTAAAAATAACTACAATAAATGAAAGTTACAAAAGCAGATACAATGCTTCACTTACAGACCTTACATTAACTAGGATTTTGCCATGTTTTACCAGTAGTGCAGCCATAATATGTCAGGGGTTTAGCAATCAAAGGCCAGGGGGCACAGCGGTCATCTGCGAAGTGCAGCGTCATATACCGAGGTGGACACATGATGTGCAAGATGCAGGGTTAGGCCCCAAGTACAACATATTATGACTGGTATAACCTCATATACCCAGGCACAGCCCGGTATGGCCAGGTACACTTAAAATGCTCCATATGTCCAGGTACGCCTACAACACACCCAGGTAAAGCCTCACACGCCTCAACACAGCCTTGGTGCCTTGGTTGCCATGCACACTCACAGGTCAACTTCCTGACATCCTCCTCCAGGTCACTTTTTAAAGAGCTCATTCCTTTCTTGAGAGGGTGAACATTGGTGGCAGCTGGCCCGGGTACTGGAGCGCGCAAGGCAACTCCTGCAGCATCACATCTCCCATTTTACCTAAAGTGGTGTAATACAAAATGATGGGGCCCCTCTGTAGAGCTTGTTTAAATTTGTTTATTAGATTTTAACAGTTTAGATACAGAGAAGAATAGGTTCATACATGAAATATATGTTTAAATAGACTGACATTAATGCGGCTGTAGATTATACATTAGTGCTGATTTTAAACCATAACAGCCTCTTAACATTTGTATTGTCCTGGAAGTATATGCATATTAAGGCTCTTCGCATAGTCGAGGTGTTTTAGATATGTTATTAGTGTCGCTAGGAGCCTTGATTTGCCAACCCCAGAGTTGGGCTGTATATCTGCCAGCCGATGTCGATACTAAACTGCTGGCCTGTAACCATAATTAATAAGCGGGGTGCTAAACTGGGTTATGGATACGGGGTCAGCTGGTAGGGTGCAGACTGAGGGGGAAGGGGGAGGGAGCAGGTCTTTTGTCCAAGTGCACCTGGTGATCTAGCTTGCTGGTGCTGTGCCTATGGGCGGGGGGGAGGATGACTATCTCCAGAAAGCTAATCTGGAGTTGAACTCATACGCAGGAGGTGCTATGGGGTGTCCCTGGCGTGAGCGTGTACCACGTCAGTGTGTCTTTCAAGTGGTTCTATCGGTGTAACAGGTGTTGCCTGGGCTAGGTGTGCCTCATCCGGGTCATCCTGTGTAGTTTGTTGTCTCAATTGGTATAGTAGTTGCGCCCATTTCATGGAAAGATGAAGTTTGCGTGTTCCTTTCACTTCCTCATCCCGTATCGCTTCCTCTTCAGCCCCTCCCCCCATTTCTTGACTGCTCCTACCCAGGCCTCCACTGGGGGTTCCTCTGAGGCTCGCAGGTGCATGGCTATTCCTCTTTTCACTAGGAGGAGGGAGAGTGATATGAATCAGTCCTGCACTTTATCACTTTTCTGTCTTTTAAAAACGCCTGTTGAGCACGCCTCCCAGGAGGTGATCCCAGGGACATTCGTGGTTGCCTGAAGTGTCTCATGAATGTACTCTTAGTATTGTTGTAGTGTGGGACACCCCCAGAACATGTGTCTGCTGCTGGGGCAGGGCTCGGCGGCATAGGAATTGCGTATCTAGGTAGAAGCGGTGCAGGCGCTTTGGTGTCAAATATGCCCTGTGTAAGATATTGAATTGTATATTTTTAAAGCGTGCGTTTCTGGAGACCTTTTTTTGGGGGGGCCCTCTGTAGAGTTTGATGAGGAGGCCCCTGAATGACTGGTTGACCTTTAAAGGGTTCAGGACCCATTCACCGCAAGTGCCTCGTTACACCCCTTCCTCCTGCTGTAATGCAAAAGGCACTGGGGAGGCTGGGATGTTTTCCAGTGCCACCCACTTTAGGAGTCAGAGGCTGGAATGTGGAGCGTTACTGAATAATGTGGGAAGGAGCCACCAAAGAGGATCTTCTCCATCTAGTGCAGTTGCATCCAACATAATTTGTGGTACCTCTGAAGGATGAGGAAGCCTGGGGCTTATTCTGCTTGTTCTTGCTGCGGCTACAACACAGACTGCTTGGCAGCCTTTTGATTTGCCTTCTTCAGCCACATCGTGTTGAAGTGGCAGAGGGAAGAAACATTTCTGTTGCTTGCTAGCACCAGAGCACAAAAGAAGGTCTTTTATTGTGGGAGGCAGGTCCCCATACTACCGTCCTGGAGACAAACGTCTTGTCCAGCTGGCAATCACAATTTTTGGGAACCACCAATTTTAGATGACCTTCATTAATAAGGTTATCCCCTGAAGTCACTTGATGGACTCTCTGCGTTGGCCCGCAAGGTAAATGATATTGTTTTGCTTTTTTTTAAATCCATAAAATGTTATCTATATATATGTAAAAACGAATGTATGTCTAACTGTCTGTCTGTCTGATTGTCCTTTATGCATTACTACACCATTCATCCGATCGCCATGAAAATGTGGGAAGTTGTTGAGTACACTCCCGCGAAGGTTTCTGGCATGAATTTGTTTGAAATACCGGCCCCCCAGGGGCCTCATAATCTTTCGAATACTGATGTACGCACCAGATGGAAAAACAACAATTCGTGTATCCACAAGCACTCGAATAAAGAAATAGAATTAAAACAGCATTCATCCGATCGCCAGGAAACTTTGGGAAGTTGTTGAGTACACTCCCGCGAAGGTTTCTAGCATAAATTTTTTTTAAATATCGGTCCCTAGGGCCCTCATAATCTTTCTATTACTGATGTACACACCAGACGGAAAAACAAAAAAATCGTGTATCCACAAGCACTCGAATAAATAAATAGAATTAAAACGACACTTTGAAATGTTTTCCATATTAAAATGAATAAGTTTCAATAAAAATGACACAATGTAAATTGAATGTTATAACGAATTTCCTTGAATTTCCTTTCTTCGGAGATCGCAGCAACGCGCGACGGGTAAGCTAGTAAAAAAATAAAATAAGTTTACCTCATCCATAGACCGTGTCCATTACCGCTCCTCACGGTGTCATCGACTTGTTTGCCCCATCCGCTCTCACTCCACATGCACTCATGGCCTCACAGCCCTTAGATCACACATCCACATACATGCCACAGCCACACTATTTAGAATATTTACAACCAATCCCTACATAACCATGTGTGAGATTGCTGTCTCTCATAGTCACAATGTAGAGATGCTGAAACCAAGAGTTGTGCAGACTTTTCTTTGATCAGTTTTTGAGCAGTTCAACTAAACAATGAAACACAACAAAGACAAATGAGAAATGAGGACGGTCGCCGTTGGATTCTTGCCTAAACATTAAGGGGTCAAATGTTTTAATGCTATTAAAACTGTGAGGAGTACAGGAAGGAACCACTAGAGGTAACCCCCATTCTTGGTCTCCAGCTTCAGGTAGTACCTCCTATTGAGCATACCCTGTTTACTATATTCTTCTAAGGGCTTGCTTTATGTAAACAGGCCTGTAAATTTTGTTCTGAAGTTGTCATTTTCCTGTGCGTTCAAAGACAGAAGTCAAATGTCAGGCTCTGTCTTCTGAGAAACCTTGGTATGAACTTTTCTTCCTCTGACTTCAAAGTGAGTATTTATGCTGCAATGTTGCTGGAGTTATGGCTTTTTTCTAGCGCATAATAAAAGTTAGATGTTTGTAAATAAGCTGTGCAGATATTTCAGAATATAGCTGAATTAGGAAAGCACATATGAAGCACATTCTTTGGTAATTTTGAAGAGTGGTGGAAACCAATATTTTAATATGATCAAAGCAAATCAATACATTAGCTGATGCCATTTACATTATTGTTTGTGCGCTGTGTAGTTTTATCAGGAAAACGGTATGTCTGTGCAAATGCAATGGTCATTTCAACTGAAAATGTGTTGTAATGGCAGTGTGCTACCACACCATGCATACTCCACTTTATACCACTCCACTCTACTCTGTACAACGTACTCTATGCCACACCACTCTACACTACTGTACTGCACTCCACTCTAATGCACTGTATGCCACTACATTCTAAGCCACTCTACTCTACACCACTGCACTCTAAACTGCTCCACTCTACGCCTCTCTCGTGTACACTACCCCCCTCCATGACGATACACTCTATGCCACTCTACTCTACACCACTCCAGGCCACTCCACCCGTCACCACTGCACTCTACACCACACTATCCTGCAGCACCGCACTCTACGCCAATGCACTCTACTTTGTAACCACTGCACTAGATACCACTGAACTCTATGACATTCTACTCTCCGCCACTGCACTCTACTCTGTACTATGACACTCTATGCCAGTGCACTCTACACCATTGTACTGAACTTTACTCTGCATCACTGCACTCTACGCCACTCTACTCTTCAACACTCCACTCTATGCCATGCACTCTAGTCTGCACCACTCTAATCAATACCATTACACTCTACACCACTCTACTCTGTGCCACTGCACTCTATGCCACTCTACTCTGCGGCACTTCATTCTATACCACTCTGCTCTGCACAACTGTACTCTATGCCACTGCACTCTACACCACTCCACTCTATGTCACAGCACTCTAGGCCACTCTACACCATTACCCTCTACGTCACTGCACTTTTAGTCTCTATTCTACTCTGCACCACCTTACTCTATGCCACTGCACTATGTCACTGCTCTCTATGCCACCCTACTGCACACCACTAAACTAGGCACTCTAATCTGCACCACTGCACTCTCCGCCACTCTACGCTGTACCACGGCACTCTAAGCCAATGCACTTTACACCCTTCTCCACTCTACTCTGCATCACTACACTCTACTCTTCAACATTCCACTCTAAGCTAACGCCCCCTATGCCACGCTAGTCAGTACAACTCTTATCAATGCCACAGCACTTTACACCACTTGATTCTGCACCACTGTACTCTACTCTGTTCCACTGTACTCTATGCCACTTTACTCTGCATCACTTCACTTTTAGCCACTCTACTCTGCACCACCTTAATCTATTCCACTTCACTCTACATCAATCCACTGTACGCCACTGCATTCTGCGCCACTGCACTCTTATCAACTCTACATCACTCTATTTAACTCTACAGCACACCACTCCACTCTATGCTACTGCATTCTAGGTCACTCTATTGGTTGTATGACTGAACCACACATGACTTTACAACACGTCCTCAACAAACAATTTCAACTACGCATATATGCCTTTCTCACGCAAAACCTTGCCTTTACCATGCATGCCTTTAAAGCAAACACGTAAGTATCTTGCAGGTAAGTATAAAGCCTTTTTATATACACATGCAGACGTGTGTGTGTATATATCAGGGCATGGGCGTTTAGGTGGGTACGGGTATTTGGGGGCAAGGGTATTTTTAGGGTTTAGGGAGGGTAGGGATATTTGGGTGGTAACACACACACAAAACATAGCTCTGTTGGTGGGAGGCTAGCAACCCTCCCAGTGCACAGCCTGAGCATGTGGGAACGGACACCTGGCAAACATTACTCCACTGTTCCTCAGAGAAGAATAATGCCTACGCCCAATTCTGGTGGGAAAATATAAAGTATTTCATCGGAAAAAAATGGAAGGCCGCTACAGACCTACTTGTTTCGGCTCTCACAAACTAGCCTTGCTGACGGCGAGCAAGGCTCATTTATGAGAGCTAGAAAGGGTAGGACTGTGGCGGCCTGTCATTTAAAAAATGTTTTTTTTAACAAACTTTATGGTTAATTTGCACAATAAACGCAGGGCTCTGTACCCCAGACGCCACTACAGTATCCATTTATACATTTGCATGACCGCAATTGAACTTTTTTATAAAAACAGCCGAAATCCTTGACGTTGAGTGTCGTATCGGATGTAAACCTTACTTACCCCAACTTCCTCCCCAAACACACGAGTTGCGAAACTCCCACTGAAGACTACCCACCCGCCAATAACCGAGAACCAAAAAGGAAAGAAAAGATATGCGGCCTGTCATTTTTGACAAATAAAATACTTTATATTTTCCCAACTGAATTGGGAGCACAGCATTGTTCTTCAGTGAGGAAGAGGAGGATATATATATACATATACATATACATATATATATATATATATATATATATATATATATATATATATATATATATATATATATATATATATATATATATATATCACAGCTACAAACATCCACGAACCGACTGTTCGTAAGGAAAGCAGCACACGCAGGCATTTCGCCAGAGGGCTTCGTCAAGATATGCAAAGAGCCGAGGCGCTCAACTCATTTAAATCAAAAATCTTACTTCCGCTACTATAATAGAAAGCAAAAAAGGACTATATACAGGGTCACAAATAGATCAGCCATCTTAGGACGGTGTAATAAGATATTGTGATATCACATTCTTAGATTAAACATATGTAGAATATATATATACACATAAAAACTTTTTGCATAAGTCCCATCGTAAATAATCTGGGGATTGCATGAGTTATCACGCCCATAATGGGCGTGATAACTCATATTATGAACACAATAAGATGTTGCTTGATTTTATGAATTTTAGTCTGAAAAATAACATTTTTCTTTTCAGCAAACAGCTTTACAGGCAGATCTCTGGAGTCGCTATGGGAGCTTGCTCTGCTCCCAGTTTCGCCAACCTCTTTGTAGGTTGGTGGGAGGAGCAGGCTCCCTGGAAAATAACCAATCCAGAGTGGAACAACAGCATTATAGGATGGCATCGTTACATTGACGATTTGTTCATCATCCTTGATAGCCCCATAGAAACTGCTAGTGTGTTCATAGACGTACTCAATAACAATGACATGAATTTAAAATTCACAGGTCATATCAGTAGGAGTTCAGTCAACTACCTTGATCTCACGGTATACATAGATGACAAGGGAATGGTGCAAACCAAATTATTCAGGAAAGAGACGGCAGGAAACTCCACCCTCTTTGCCACCAGCAGCCACCCACGCCAATTGGTTGAAAGTATCCCTTATGGCGAACTTTTGAGGCTTAGGCGCAATAATTCCAACCCTGATGATTTTAAGAAGGCAGCGGAGGCTAGTCTTCAAAGATTCAGGATAAGGGGTTACAGTGAAAAGGTGTTAACTAGTGCTTTTGACAGAGCTAACAAGATGCAGAGGAAAGCGTTGTTGGAACCTAAGAAAACTGTCAAATCCAATAATGGGGCATTTCGCCTCATTACCACCTTTTCCCGTAATGCTGGGCAAGTCAAAAAGATACTCAAAAAGAACTGGAATATTCTAATGTCCGATAACATTATTAAAGCTGACCTGCCCAGTAATCCCCTTGTGACCTTCAGGAAGGCCAGATCACTCAGAGACCAGTTGGTCTCTAGTCACTATACTGCTCCTGATAATAAACCCAAACTTCCTGCACTGAATGGCTTCTATCCATGTGGCCGGTGCAAGGCCTGCAAACACAGCAAGCGGACGCTTGCTTTTAAAGTTCCAGGTCTTTCAACACCGAAAAAGATCACTAAATTCCTGACGTGCTCAACTGCATATGTCATCTATTGTCTCACTTGCCCTTGTGGCTTAAACTATATTGGGAGTACCACCAATGCGGTTAAATTAAGAATATTAGAGCACATGCGTGCCATTGCCAAAAAAGATGTCACCTACCCCGTAGCGAGGCACTTCGAAAAGAAACACAATAGTAACAGGGATCTGTTAGCATATATTTGTATCGATAGTGTAGCAGCTAACATCAGGGGTGGTGACCGCCTTCTTAAACTCCGAAGGCTTGAGTCCAGATATATAATTGACTTGCAGAGCAAACACCCGAATGGCCTCAATATGCATGAAGAACTTTCAGTTCATTTGGGTTAATTTACATGCATTTCTATTTATCATGGACATCCGTGATGGCATAAGCACTGTATTCTTGATTGGTATCTTTTCGTGTCAATACATATATTGAGTACTTCTGGTTTTAGGATATCAGAATCGTAAATTTTGTGTTTATAATTAGTGCTTACATCTCTTGTTATTTTGAATTCCCTCGTACAGGTGCAGTATTTTACTAGCCCATCCAGGGCATTATTTATGATTGCTATTTTGGCAATGTCATTAGAGGTGCATCTACACATAATTACAGGAGTGTTGTCTCTAGAAGCCATTGGATTCAGAGTATTTTTACTCTGGTTTTCGTATAACATAATCATGTATCCATATGTGCTCACATGGCTTTTCATATCGCTAAGTGTTTGATTTACTTTGTCTGCACCTCAATATGTAGTACTGTTCACCTGTTCGTTGGTATGCCCATTCAGGGCGTGTATGTGAAAGAAGGACTATTGGATTACTGGTGCCCATTATGGGCGTGATAACTCATGCAATCCCCAGATTATTTACGATGGGACTTATGCAAAAAGTTTTTATGTGTATATATATTCTACATATGTTTAATCTAAGAATGTGATATCACAATATCTTATTACACCGTCCTAAGATGGCTGATCTATTTGTGACCCTGTATATAGTCCTTTTTTGCTTTCTATTATAGTAGCGGAAGTAAGATTTTTGATTTAAATGAGTTGAGCGCCTCGGCTCTTTGCATATCTTGACGAAGCCCTCTGGCGAAACGCGTCGTATGCTGTAAAGTTCCCAAATAAAATCTTCGTGGAACCACCCCCTGCGTGTGCTGCTTTCCTTACGAACAGTCGGTTCGTGGATGTTTGTAGCTGTGATAAATACAACGGGTACACCCCCGTTTGGCGTGCACCCGCTCACGTGTGCAACCGGCTGGTGTTTGGAGCCTTGCATATATATATATATATATATATCAGCAAATATCAGGATCTACAATATGCAAACTTGATGAAAAATTTATAAAATTATAATGAAATCGTCATCAATAAATCGGTTGTGCTTTGGCCCAAACAACAGTACCTCCAGGAGGCATATCGCCAACTTGGCGATAAGGAGTGCTATGAAAAATCAAGCATGAATGAATACAACAAAGCCAAATTTGGTTTGAAGAAAGAACTGCTACAGTGGAAGAGACAAGGTTTAAAATCACTTGATCGACACAATTTTATGTACAAAGAATTCCCTGTCCTTCCCGTAATATATTTCATACCAAAGAACCATAAGGAAGAAATACCGATTTCGGGTAGACCAATTATCTCTTCCAGCAATGACTTTTGTGAAAACAACTCAATATGTGGATTACTTTCTCCAGGAACATGTCCAAGAACTGCCCTCATATATTAAAGATAATGGAGAATTTCTGACCAAAATCAGTCAAGTTGCATGGACAGAAGGGTTACTGCTTATTACGTTAGATATAGACAGAAGCATTGAACATCATGTGAGGTTGACAGCTGTTAAGCATTTATTTAGTAATGGACCGATTAATAGGTACACCCATAACTCTATGCTTTCAGATCTCATTTAGTGGTGTCTATACAACAACTTCTTTTTCTCTTCCAGGGGATCCTCATCAATAGTCATAAGCACTGAATATTCCCGCTCACGTGCGGGGACCCCGGAAATAATATAAAATTATATATGTAAATCACATATAAATAGCTCCACATATATGTATGCACATATATAATTTTTTCTCACACCAATGCAGCCCAAAAACTAAGGCTAAACAATGTAAAATACTCATACATGCACTGAATTAGCAATAAAATAAAAAAAACACATTAGGCCAAATAGCCCTTGAACTCTGTGTTTTAATGAGCAAAACACTCAAATTCTGAAAATTGCTAATAAATAGACATTGTTAGCCCATAGGCTGCATTGTAAAGCAATTGCATGGAAAATGAAACCATTTTCAACAAATAAAACTGGCACCGTGCCTTTAAGGCAGCCATGACCCCTGGCTTACCATCATGCCTCAGGGTGACCATTAGGTCAGTTGTTCTTTCCGGCTCCTTCAGTTAGGACCCTGGTTTAACAGCTCCTACCTTTTTTTGACTTTCTGTAAAAAATACTTTGTGGGGGGCGTGGCTTGAGCGGCGATGTGAGCAGACGTGCTCTCGTGGGGCTCCCGCTACTGCTGGCCTTAATTTGCTATTTTTGCGGATTCGGGGCTCTCTAATCTCGCCCCCGAGTGCCCTGGAGGTGTGGGCACACTGTGCTCGGGTGCCCGGCGAACGGCCCGTGTGGAGGACGACTGCAGAGCGCTGTCGGGAGCGGACGGTTGGACCCTCGGCGGCGGCACCCGCCATTTTGAGAGCCTGGTGTCGGCGGACGCGACCTCTGCCGCCAGCCGAGTGCGGCTTTCTGAGGCGACCGAAGACGGCATTGCTGATTCCCTGAGCGGCATTGGCTACTGAGGGGCGCCGGAGGCTCTCCTGCGCAGCCCTGAAGGTGTGCGGGCGCTGAAGACGCGGAGACCTGCGGCCGGGACCTGGGACGGGGAACCGCCGCCTCTGTGCGCTGGGAGGCCGATGGTCGTGGTGGCCTGCCCGGCCTGCCCCACCGAGGACGGAGCCTTGGTCCCCCTGTGTGCCCCACGCGGTGGCCTGCCCTGACGGGCTATCAGGTGCACTCGAGGCTCTCCGCTCCAGGCCCTGGAGCACTGAGACGGCCGGGAGAGCGGAGGCCTGGGGGCCCGATGTGACGCTGGAACCTGGAACTCTGCGGTGGCGGTCCGGCCGGCGGCCTCTTCTGGAGACGTCGGTGTGTGTCCCGAGGAGGTGTGCAGGAGCGAGGGCAAGCTGACGGGGGACCACCGGTGCTGACCCCGGCCTGACAGTAGGCGGCGAAAGGAAGCAGTGAGGGCCTGTGGTGTGAGGTGACCGCCATCTTGCGAGCTGTGGGGTACGGCGACCGCCATCTTGCGGACACGGAGGAGCTGCAACACCCGGTGGCAGTGAACTACGGAGGAGAGGTGACACGTGGTGAGGGGGCGATTGACGGCGACTGCCCCTCCCGAGTCCTCCTGCGTTTGGCTCCGGTGTGACTGACACTGTAATGTGAGGGAGCACCTGGTGTTTGGACTGAAAGCGGTGCCTGGAGTGAGCCCTCCGGTACCTTTACGTAGCTGCACTGTGCTTCAGGAAAGGAGGTGAGCTGCTTTGACTGTTTGGGGGAGGGGGTGTGGGGGGGGGTGAGGGGGCCCATTATTGCTACCCTGCGGCGGGGGCCTGGTGGCCCGGGTCCGTGACCCTTGAGGGGCTTGGGTGTGCCTGCTCCCTGCTCAGCGACCTGCCTTGTGCGACTCTCCCGGGGGGCCTCCTTATTCACCCCCCCCCTCCTGCCATCGTTGATTGTTCGCGGCTGTGTGGAGGAGGTGGTGTGTCGGCCCGACTCGCCTCCGGGACCGGGAGGTGGACCTTTTCCCCCTGGTTTGTACGGCCAGAGGGCGATGACGCGCTCTAAAAAAGGCACCAAGGGTGACTCGGCTGGGGCCCCTAAAGCTAACACTGTGGTGGCCATGTGGGGTAAGGCTGGGGCGCCTGCGGCCGGAGAAGGCCCGTCCCGGGCGGCGGTAGCGGAGTCCCCGCCGGTCACCCAGGCCTTCATGGCAACGTTTATGGCTGAACTGAAGGCAGAGATCGGATCCCTGCGCTCGGAGGTGCACTCCTGTGTCACAGAACTTAGGAGGGAGGTAACAGAGCTCGGGGATCGGGTCGATAGCATGGAGAAGACCATGGACGCACGCACGGAAGATCAGGAGCAACTATGGCAGCGCCTGTTGACCCTTGAGGAACAGAATATTGAACTCCAGATCAAGCAGGAGGACTTGGAAAACAGGGGCCGAAGAAACAACCTCCGTATCCGGGGAGTTCCGCTCGGAGAAGAGGGGGAGGACATGATGGACTATGTGGCACAACTCCTTCACGAGGTCCGAGGAGATGATGACGTGTCACCCCCCACCCTAGACAGGGCGCATCGAGTGGCGGCTCCAGCGGGTAAACCGGGCCTCCTGCCGGACATTTTGACCAGGGTGCACTTCTTCGTGGAGAAAGAGGCGATATGGAAACGTGCGCGCGACCAACCAGACCTCCAATACAAAGGCCACAAGATTCAAATTTTTCAAGACTTGGCACCTAACACGCTGAAGAGGAGGCGGGCGTTCCGACCGGTGATGGAGAAGCTGCGGAGCATGAACATTCCCTATCAATGGGGGCACCCCTTCGCATTGATCTTCCAGTGGGAGGGGTGACGCAGGGCCCTGCGATCCTACACCGAGGCAGCGCAGCTCCTCCGCTTGTCGACGTCCCCCCCGGCGAGCCCGACCCGACCACCTACGCGAAAGCGGACGCCAGCTGGCCCGGACTGGACAACGGTATGCGTGGCGGTATCTCTCCCCGGATAAACGTGAGTACTCCTTTTATTCGAGTGCCCACCGAACCTACTCTCGCATTGATTATATATTTCTATCCCACGACCTTATCCGGGATGTAGTGGGAGTAGAGATGTCTGACATATCAATCTCAGACCATGCTCACGTGGAACTGCTCTTTCGGGACTGAGGTGAATGTCCCCCTCGGGAGCGGAAATGGTATTTGCCGCCAAATATCCTTCGTGATGCAGCAAATGTTGAGGACATCCGTGAGGCCATTACCTCCTACTTTGCAGAAAATGACTTGCCCGAGACGCCTTTTCCGGTCGTCTGGGACGCCTTTAAGGCCACAATCCGGGGTCATATTACGTCTCTTGTGATCGCGAGGACGCGGGAGGCGAGAGCAGTGGGGGATGGCCTGGTGAGGGACCTGAAGGAGGCGGAGGCGCGAGATCGGGGCGGCTCTACCCTACAAACGAGGCGCCGCCTGGCGAATCTTCGAGGCCAATTGCGATTGCTGCGTACGAATAAGGCTGAAGGCTCCCTCTTGGCTCTAAAACAGTCACATTTTGAGGGGGGGGGATAAGGTTGGGAGACTTTTAGCGAGGAGACTGCGGGTCAGGGCTGCTAAGTCCCATATAGCGAACGTAGTGCTACCTAATGGGTCCAGAGCAGCGGCAGCTAAGGATAAATGTCAGGCGTTCCGGGATTACTATGCTTCACTATACACTGCGGAGCCGCCACCTCCTGACTTGGTGGAAGAAGTCTTGGAACAATACAGTGGGTCGACATTGTGCCCCCACTCGGCGGAGCTCCTGGAGGAGTCGATAACGCAGGAAGAGGTGGCCTTGGCTCTTAGTGAGCTCCACCTGGGGAAAACGCCGGGCCCTGATGGGCTACCGCTCTCCTTCTATCGCCTGTTTCAAGCTCAGCTGGGACCTTACCTTCTCCGACTCTTCAATTCTTTCACTGACGAACAGGGTCCCTCTCCGGATATGGGAATGGCGGAAATAGCCTTAGTCCTAAAGCCTGGAAAAGACCCCACACTCTGCTCGTAGTACCGCCCGATAGCTCTACTAAATACCGATTTTAAAATATACACCAAGGTGCTGGCGAAGCGGCTGGACCCCCATATGCCTGACCTGGTGGACCCGGATGAGGTGGGATTTATACGCGGCCGTCAGGGGGCTGATAACGTGCGTAGGGTGGCTCATCTGGTGGGGAAGGCGCACCACTGGCAGATCCCGGCCTGCCTCCTCTCGTTGGACGCTGAAAAAGCGTTTGACCGGGTGGACTGGTCATTCCTCCGGGCGGTCCTCTGCAAGATGGGGCTTGGTCCGAAGATGGTCACTAGAATCATGGCGCCTTACGTTGCACCAAAGGCCAGGGTCCGTGTAAATGGACAGCTAACGGACCCGATCAACATAGGGAGAGGGACCAGGCAGGGCTGCCCTCTCTCGCCTTTACTATTCGCTTTAGCGATTGAGCCTCTGGCGGATATGATTCGTCGAGCTCCGGACATCCACGGCATCCAGATGGGTGAACAGGATCATAAAGTGGCGCTTTATGCAGACGATCTCATCCTCACCCTCAGCGAGCCCCGAGAGTCTTTGCCAGCACTCCATTCTACGCTATGCATCTTTGAACGCGTCTCTGGTCTGAAAATTAACCATAGCAAATCCTGGGCACTCAACCTTACCATCCTTAAATCCGAAATCCCCCCACTGGAGCAGAGGTGCCCGTATCGTTGGACAGACCGCCACATTCGGTATCTTGGCCTACACCTGACCCCTTCACTAGATGACTGGTCTCCACTTAACTGGAGGGACTGCCGCAGATCGGTCCTTGAAGATCTACGGAGATGGAAGTCGCTAATTCCATCATGGTTGGGTAGGCTCAATGCAATAAAAATGTCCATCCTACCCAAACTCCTTTACCTGTTTCAGTGTCTACCTACACCCATCCCCTTGCATAATATTCGAAATTTGCAGAAGGAATTAACCAACTTCATCTGAGGGGGAAAGAGGCCACGCTTCTCCCAGGCGCTTCTTATGGCACCAAGAGACCGTGGAGGGCTGGCGTGTCCTAATTTGGTGGACTATTAGTGGGCTGCTCATTTGCGCTTCGTGGTTGAGTGGGGCACCAGCGAAAGTGAAAAGGGGTGGCTTCACATGGACAGGGCTGTAACCAGCCATACCATCTGGGACCTGGCGTGGAACCATAAAGCAGGGCGTTCCCAGAGCGCCTATTTGGCGGTGCCCACGAAGACAGTTTTGGAAATATGGGACAGGATAGCAGTATGTAGAGGTCTCACGACTTTTCCCTCCCCGCACACCCCTATTGAGGGCAATCCGTGGTTTCCGCCGGCTCTCCGTACTAGAGCCTTTCGTAGATGGTCGCAGGGCGATTGCAGGGACCTTACGGACCTCTTCGATGGGGGCACCCTTAAGTCTTTTGCCCACTGCAGGGAGGAATTTCGGCTCCCGCCTGAGGCTGAGATGCAATATCTCCAGCTGCGCCACTGGGTCCTGGCGGATGCAACGTACCCGGGGGCTACTCGAGACTTTACCCCGTTTGAGCGCCTAGCCCGTTCTTGTGCCGAAACGAAAGGCTTGATCTCCAAGATATACCAGATACTGCAGCATCCTCAGACGCCGCCTTCGCAGGCCTATCAACAACGGTGGCATACGATGTTGGGGGCCGATATTACACCGACGCAGTGGCTTCGTTTGTGGCGAGATATCCCTAAAATATACCGTAGTATACCGCAACAAGAAAACGCATATAAAATGATGACCCAGTGGTATTACACGCCCCAGCGTTTACATAAATTGTTCCCATCCTCCTCTCCCGTCTGCTGGAGATGTCAAGCTGCGCCTGGGGAATTCCTACACATTTGGTGGACCTGCCCCTTGACCACTGTCTTCTGGAAGGAGGTCCTGAGTCACATTAAGGGGGTCCTGGGGTTTCCTTTGCCTGATGCCGCTAGTACATTGTTGCTGGGAATCAAACCTGCGAATCTGTTAGCTCTGACCCGGAGTGATTGGACTATAGCGCTACAAATGCTGGGCTCTGCCAGACAACTCATTGCCCTGTACTGGAAGAAGACGGAGACACCCCCTATTGCTGCATGGTTTGTGAGACTCTGGCATGTCATCACTATGGAGTTACTCTCCGCTAGACTACAGTCTCGCAATACACGCTTCAAGGCGGTATGGCATCCCCCTGGTGACCTATTTGTGCAAAACCGAGCATGCGAGAAACATGCCCCCTAGATTGAGGGCGCTACACTTAGTAGACGATGCTGTGCTCCCTCCTACCTCACGCAGGCCCTTGGTATGATAACCCTGGAGCCCGTACTGCGGCACGTGGCGGATGCTCCTGTTGCTGACGGGGTCTGTGAGGGCTCCTTTCCCGCTGATCCCTTCGCTGTTCTCTAGGTCCTTCCTCTCCCCTTTCCTGACTCTTGTTTTCCTGACTCTTTTCTTTTCTTCTCTTCTGCTATCCTTGCTGTTCTAATGCCTCTTTCTGGGCACCCGGTTGTAAGTTGGATCACTCTGGTCCGGTAGTTTTATTAGTTCTGATCCCTGGTTTATACCTGGTCCTAGGGGCTAGGCCTCATTGGCGGTGACTATTGTGCATGACAGAATGCTATTTCTATTTTCTGACGCGGCCGGCCCTATTGGGTTGTAGGCGGAACGCTGTGTATAATGCTTAGAAGGACACGCAAATTGCAGACGTATTATTTTACTGCATTTCATCTGACGCGGCCGGCCCCTCTGGGGTTGTAGGCTTATCGCCGTGTACATGTCACCCTTTTTTTGCGTACTCCCTTCTTCGGGGGTGAAATAAAAACAGACTTTAAATTAAAAATACTTGGTGATTTTCCTCAAGTTTTGCTTTCACTCGACGTCTCTTAGGCTTAGAGTGTTAGTGCTGCCTTTTTTGATTTTCAAAAAAGGAATATTTTTGTCAAAATGCCTTCTATTTTTGACAGTTGCCCTTCCTGTGGGAAGGAGGCCAGGACTGATACACACCCTGTGTGTATCCTCTGTCTCATTGAGACACACTCTGCAGACACCTGTGAACACTGCAAAACTATCTAGGAGAACCCTCAAGGACAGAGAGAGGATAAGGATCTATGGCCTCTCTGAAAGAGGTAGGTCTCTTAAGAGACAGAAAAAACGAAGGACGGGATCGACGTCGAGAGAAGTCCCGACTTGTTCTCCTTCAGCGTCGGGATCGGCGTCGAAGCTTCCAGCGGCGATGAAGACTATGTCGAAGATGAGTCATCTTCCTTCGACGGCGAAGACTTCACCGTCGAAATCCAAGGTACCTCCGCTGACGTCAACTGGGCGACGTTCAGCGTCGAGAGAGAGGTCTCCGTTGACGCACAGGAGATCAACGTCGAGACAGCCGTCGTCGACGCCGCATCACGGGTTTTCGGCGGCGAAGCTTCCTCCGCCGGCGCCTAGTCAACGGCGCTCGGCGTCGAGGCGCACTCCATCGGCGCCTAGTCAACGGAGTTCGACGTCGAGGCACATCCGGTCGTCGCCTCATCACAGGCACTCGACATCGAGGCACACTCCGCCAACGCCTCATCACCGGCACTCGACGTCGAGGCACACTCCGACGATGCCTCATCACCAGAGTTCGATGTCGAGAACTCTCCGTCGACGCCACACCATCGACGTTCGACGTCGAAGCATCCTCCGTCGAAGCATCGACTTTCAACGTCGAGTCATCGGTCGTCGACTTCTCAACACCGAAGTCAGACGTCGAGGCAAGTCTCTCCATCGGAATCCCATAGGCGTTAAACGTCGAGTCAGATCTCCGCGAGAGGTTCATCAATCCTCGCCGCAGCCTCCATCATCGGCGTCGAGGCCGGTACTACCCAGGTCGACGCCGACCCAGAAAACTACAACGTCGAGTTTGCCAACTCTGTCGCAGGTCACAGGCCAATGTCGCAACAGAGATCTCCACAGTCGGCGGCGGCTGCGGAAGGAGAAATGGCCTCAGGGAGACGGTCTAAGTCTATTGAACATTCTCCTGGGTGCATGAGTCCTCCTGCTAAAAGGAAGATGGGTCCAGCGGATCAGGCATCACGGAGTCGCTCCGGATCCCGCTCAGAGGCCCTTCAAGACAGAACACGCCTCCAGTGAGCCTTTCATCCTCATATTCAGGCTCTCGCTCTTCTCACCGTAATAGGTCTCCAGATGTGGTTATCTATTCCTCCGACAGTGAAAGGTCAAGGCATTCTCCTGCCCGTTCACTGCATGAACTGAGGAGATCACCTCCTCCAACACGTTCGCCTTTGAGGAGAGACACTCGGAAGTCGCCTTCCAGCAGGTTGTCACCAAGATGGTGCAGGCCTCTTCATCACTGGGCTCTAGACAAGGAACAGTGGCCAGGCTGGCAGCGGATCGAGAAAGACCAGTGTCCACGCCCAGGGAACAATCGCACACCCCGGTGCGCTCCAGCAGACGGAGGTCCAGGTCTAGGAGCAGAAGAAGGGAACACAGATCTCCGACTTCTTCCTCTTCTCCTACTCGATCTCATAGGGATTATTCTCCGACTTTGACGGACAGTCCACCATCGAGAATATCTCCAGTGGATGACATCTTTACCTTTCAAGACATCTTGGGCAGAGGGGCTCTTAAGCTGGGAGTTCCCATGACAACTCACCAGACCAAAACCTTGGTAATTTGAGAATTTGCATCACAGGTCTGCGCCCAAACCTCTGCTACCCTTGGTTCTGGGGATTATAGAACCGGTTATTGAGGTGTTCCTCACACCAGCGACAATAAAGGCCGCCCCAGTGAGGATTCTCAAGAAGTATCGTTCGCCAGAGGAGGATCCTCTCTTCCTCAGAGTCGATACGCCACCAGATTCGGTCATTATCGCAGCGGCGAGAAAATCCCATGCTGTAGCTTCCCCCTCCACAGTACCTCCGGAATAGGAGAGCAAGTCGCAGGCTTCATGGGGAAGAAGAGTCTGTAACACCTCAGCCTCACTTCTGAAAGTATCCAATGCGGAAGCGCTTTTGGGCCGCTATGATAGGTCCCTGTGGGATTCTCTGCAGCGGTTCATCAAAAAACTCCTGCAAGAGGATCGACTTTGAGAAGATTCTCTTGGAGGGCAGCCAGGTCTCCAACCAGATCATCAGTGCTGCAGCGGACGGAGCTACCCTTTCAGTGCATGGCTATGCTCATGGGGTATGTGCAAGTAGGTCTTCCTGGTTGCGTCTTACTGCACTAAAACCAGAAGCTCAGTCCCTGATCTTGAACTTGCCTTTTTCAGGAACTTCGTTATTTGGTGCAAGTACTGATGAAGAGATGCAGCGGTTGAAGGCAGAATTAGACACTCTTAAAGCCGTGGGGCTTGAAAAGAAGAAAGAGTTTCGGAAAAAGTTTCGCCCCTACAATAAGGGCTCTTCCAAGCAGAGGGTTCAAACCCCAGTGGCAGAAGGGTCAGGAACAGCAGGGGCAGTAGAAGTCTCAATACAGAGGCAGGCGTAATTCCAGAGGCGGTGGAAATCAGCGCAAGGGCAACAATTCCAGCAAAGCCCAATCCAAGCCATGAGTTCTTCCTTCCCCCAGCGCAGGTGACCACACCAGTGGGGGGAAGCAACGCGCATCATTTGGAAGAGTGACATACCATTGCAAAAGATCGCTGGTTGTTAGCTACACTTCAGAATGGATACTGTCTTTGTTTCCAACATCTGCCTCCACCCGTTCCTCCAATGCCAACATTAAGTCATCAGCTGAACTTTCTGAAAAAAAAGAGGTAGCTATCCTCCTCGAAAAGTCAGCCATCAAGAAGATGCCAATCTCTCAAAGGGGGGAAGGAGTGTATTCACGATATTTTCTAGTCAGAAAAAAGGGCCAAAAGGCAGAATACAGACCCATTCTGGACTTGAGAACACTCAATCTGTATGTCAAGAAAGAAAGGTTTCGCATGTTGGCGCTTCATCAAATATATCCACATCTCGGGAAAGGAGATTGGATGTGTTCGCTGGACCTACAAGATGCATACTTTCATGTACCGATAGCTCACAATCACAGAAGATTCCTTTGGTTCCGGGTGGGGACCTCTGACTACCAGTTCAAAGTCCTCCTGTTCGGGTTGAAGTCAGCTCCCTGAGTGTTCAGGAAGTGTGTCACAGTGGTAGCGGCGCTCTACGCCGCAGGGGTGTTTTAGTGTACCGAAACCTGGACGATTGGCTGTTGAAAG
Organism: Lissotriton helveticus; assembly: GCF_964261635.1. Lineage (NCBI taxonomy): Eukaryota > Metazoa > Chordata > Amphibia > Caudata > Salamandridae > Lissotriton > Lissotriton helveticus. Next base: position 365,109,491 of record NC_136065.1, on the reverse strand, counting down.
GTCCTTCCCCAGACAGTGTAAGAAATCAATTTCTGAGCTGCATCGACCTCTGCCACCGGTTGGGACTGCAGGTGAACTTCAACAAGTCAATCTCACAACCTACGCAGAAGATACATGTCCTAGGAGTGCTGCTAGACTCCGAGGTAGGAAAGGCGTTTCCTTCGGAGGAGAGGCAGTGTTCCATAGCTCAGGAGTGTCAACTGGTGCTTCGCAACAAAGACCTGAAGGTGCGAAGGATTGCCTCCCTGCTAAGGTCGATGGCATCCTGCATTTTCCTGGTCCCGGATGCCAGGCTACGAATGCGTCCTCTTCAGCAGGATCTGGAGGACAAGTGGGACCAACAGTCAGCTCGCTGGGATGACAGGATTACACTGTGAGACGCAGCACAAACATCCATTCCTTGGTGGACAAAAAAGAAAAATATGCAGGTCGGAATTCTGTTCCATCAACCTCCTCCTGCCCAGAAGTTGATCACAGATGCATCTCTACAAGGATGGGGAGCACACATGGGTCATCTCCAGATGCAAGGTCTGTGGTCTCCCAAAGAGCGCACTTACCACATCAACAGTTTGGAGTTGAGGGCAGTTCACCTAGCCCTCAAAGCGTTCCTGCCCTCGATTCAGGCGTCATCAGTGTTAGTACAAGCAATTAGGCAGTCGCATCAGTCCACCTCCCAGGAGAACAGAATGTGAGGGTGGACGCTCCAAGTCGGCATTTTGAAGACAGAGGACTGGGTTCTCAACGACGAAGTGGTTGAAAGCACCTTCCAGTCTTGGGGTCGCCCCACCATAGATCTCTTCGTGGATGACGAAAACACCAAATGCCGAGACTTCGCCTCAAGATTCTACCGACCAGGATCAAAAGGGAATGCCCTTTTGATAGACTGGTCAGGGGAATTTGTGTACGCCTTTCCACCCCTTCCGCTGATCCCGAAGGTAGTGAGCAAGCTGACGAACTCGTGCACAACGATGATCCTCATTGCACCTGATTGGCCGGGGCAATGGTGGTACACGGACCTTCTCCATCTGTCAGTGACTCCACACAGGAAGCTGCCATGCAGGCCAGACCTGCTATCCAAGATAACCGGGAGGATTCATCATCCCAACCTTCCGTCACTGAACTTGGCAGCATGGCTCCTGAGGTCATTCAATACGACCACCTAGGACTGCCGCAAGACTGCATGTCCATCTTAAAAGAGGCAAGCCGTCCTTCCACAAGACATTCCTATGCATGCAAGTGGAAGCGCTTCTATGTGTGGTGTATGCAGAACAATTGTCATCCTATCAAGGGTCAGGAAGAAGTCATTCTTACTTATTTATTGTATCTGGCTAAAGCAGGGTTGAAGTTTAATTAGATTAAGTTGCATTTGGCTGCTATAACAGCTTATAGGCGTTCTCCTTCCCAACCTTCTTTTTTCCAGTTTCAAGCTGTGAAGGATTTTCTGCAGGGGTTGAAAAAGGTTTACCCTCCAGTGCGACCTCGGTAACCCCCCTGGGAGTTGATGGGTTTACCTTTTGAACCCATTCATAAAGCAACTTTGCAGCATATTTCGTGGAAGGCTGCTTTTTTGGTAGCAATCATGTCAGCTCACAGGGTGAGCGAAATTCAGGCTGTTTCAAAGAGCCTTACACAGTGTTCCATCTGAACACGGTAGAGTTGAGAACATATCCTTCTTTTCTACCTAAGGTGGTATCAGATGTTCATGTAAACCAGGCAATCTCTCTGCCCACCTTTTTTCCCAATCCCTCCACACCAGCTGAGAGGGCATTGCATTCGTTGGACCTGAAAAGAGTTCTGAAATTTTATCTTGATAAGTCCAAAATGATACGCAAATCCGATCAGTTATTTGTCAAGTATGAATCGATCAGACCAGGTTATGCAGCCTCGAAACGTTCTATCTCAAGGTGGATAGTTTCTTGTATTAAGCTGGCTTATCAGTTGGCGCAGAAAACCCTGGGGTTTTCTCCCAAGGCACATTCCACCAGAGGGAAAGCGGCTACTACAGCTTTTCTTAATAATGTGCCTATGTCTGAGATTTGTAAGGCGGCGACCTGGAGGTCCGTCCATACATTTACAAGGCATTACTATCTAGATTCAGACACTAGAGCAGATACACAAGTAGGCCAGGCCTCCTTGTGGAATCTGTTTAACAGCTGAGTTCGGCTGTTCCAATTATCTTGGTTGGGTCATGTTTCTTCTCATTTGCCTGCAGGTGGTTGGTTGGGTTTGCTATTCTATTCAGTGCTTATGACTATTGGTGAGGATCCCCTGGAAGAGAAGGATATGTTACTTACCTGTAATCCTAGTTCTCTTCCAGGGGTATCCTTATCAAAGTCATAAGCAACCCACCCTCCTCCCCAGGCAAATGAGATGTAATCAATGCGTTTCTAGTTTCTTGGTGAGCCCTGTCTTCAGGGTTATGCAAAGAACAACTGACCTAACTGTCACCCCTGAGGCATGATGGGAAGCCAGGGATCATGACTGCCTTAAAGGCACGGTGCCAGTTTTATTTGTTGAAAATGGTTTCATTTTCTATGCTATTGCTTTACCATGCAGCCTATGGGCTAACAATGTCTATTTATTAGCAATTTTCAGAATCTTGAGTGTTTTGCTCATTAAAACACAGAGTTCAAGGGCTATTTGACCTAATGTGTTTTTTTTCTTCATTGCTAATTCAGTGCATGTATGAGTATTTACAATGTTCAGCCTCAGTTTTGGGGTTGCATTGGTGTGAGAAAAAATGATATATGTGCATACATATATGTGGAGCTATTTATATGTGATTTACATATATCATTTTATATTATTTCCGGGGCCCCGCACGTGGGCGGGAATTTTCAGTGCTTATGACTTTGATGAGGACACCCCTGGAAGAGAACTAGGATTACAGGTAAGTAACTTATCCTTATCTGGTACAGAAATGTTCAGACAAAAACGGGGAGTAGCAATGGGAGCCTATTTCTCCCCAAGCTACGCATGTTTACATGTGGGTTGGTGGGAGGAACAGGTCCTGCGAAAAACCCACAGTGAAGTGTACAATGCACATGTCATGTATTGGCTAAGAATCATAGATGATGTATTCATTATTTGGAAGGGCAACAAAGAAAGTGCATTGAACTTCATCAGGAGATTATTAATAATAATAATAATGTAAATCTCAAATTTACATCACATGTCACTGAACAATCTATAGATTGCCTAGATGTTAAAGTTTATGTCTCGAATATGAATCTAGAGACCACACTGCATCGAAAACACAGAGCAGGCAATTCCACACTCCACGCTAAAAGCTTTCATCCCAAACATCGTGTCAATAGCATTCCTTACGGTGAATTACTTAGACTTCGACAGATTTGCAGTACTACAGCAGACCTTGAGAAATGTCATCAGGAATCTAGGGAAAGATTCTCACGTAGGGGCTATGATGAAAAAATGTTACATGAGGCTATGGAAAAAGCCAATGAAAAAGCCAGAGAGACCCCCTCCTTATGCAAAAGAATTACAGAAGTGATCATAATCAGGTGCCTGTCTCATCTATTAAAACAGAGGACACTACAGACAGACTCATAACTACATATAATCGTCAAGAAAGACAACTCAGGGCGATTATTAATAAGAATTGGTTTATTGTACTAACAGACGGGGCCTAGATTGCCGGCGCAACCAACATTCACGTGTAGACGTGCACCCTCTATGAGAACCCACTTGGTTAATAGTAGTCAAGCGATTAACCAATCAATATCATGGTTAAAACCAAAGAAAGGGTTCTTTAAATGTTTGTCCTGCAGGGCCTGTAAATTTAGCATCAACACAACACACTATTGCATACCATTTAATCCAACCCCGGTGGCAATCAGAGGCAATTTTAACTGTAGGACTGAATTTGCAGTTTAAGTGCTGGAGTGTAACTGCGGCTTACGGTGTGTGTGGAGTACGAAGTTGCAGGTACATGTCAGAATTCTTCAGCACCTTTGAGCAATAGTCAACTCAGACGCCACATATTCTGTGGCATGACACTTCAATTCTGAACACCACAATGATTTTAAATGCCTCAAATATTTTATGATTGATGCCATACCAACACTAAGGCAAGGTGGAAACAGAGAACGAATGCTCCGCCAATTAGAATCACGTATGATAGTTGAACTTTACTGTAGAGCACAATTAGGTCTTAATAATAATGAAGATTTACATAACTTCCGATAAAGAATTCTAATATTTGAGGTACATTCAGAGAGAGCCTTATCACGTGAAGTTTTGTAATCACAATGATTTTTTGCACGATTGAAAACCCCTTGTTCTTAGTGGATATTTATATACATATGTGCTTATTTATTAAATATTTATGTATGTGTTTATTTATGCAGGACTGATCATGTGAAATTAATTAACTGAGCTCTCTGGGCCCATAACCAAATAGAACTTTTGGGGTGATCCAATTTCGATTTTGTGTTGTGATCCAATCTGAATCATGTATCCAACTTTCCCCGAGGGGGCAGGCATGAGACCAAACACGTGACAAACAAATAGGGCTTTATTCTTTGCACAAAAGTTCCGAATGCCGACCAATATACATATGGTTTTTAATAGATGTCGGATATCAAAGGAAAAAGAGAAAAAACAACATCACGTACATATATGTATTTTGCACACTAATGCACTAAGCACTTTAAAGCACCACGCACGTATTTACAAATATGTCAGCACGCACAGCACTTTATGATGGACAATTGACTTTACATTTTACATTAAATGACAACCATGTAAATATTTTAGACTTTTTATGATATTTAATAACATGTATGTCATCTCGGCCAATATGCAAACACACACGGGGTAGTATTGCTTAACACATTATGCAGTAATAAGTGCAATGTATAAACATCCTCCAGTGTGCAATATGGTTTACCTATGTATTCATCTATTTATATAGGTATATAGTTATTTTTATGACATGTTGTCTACAGGTATGAATTAAGGCTATGGGTGAATTTACAGAATTAGAATGATGTATAACTGGGTCATTGTAACGTAGTCTATATACTATGTTCATTGAAAAAAAATGTATGTGACACATTCTGGGGAGTTTCATTATGTGATCAAGGTCACGATCCATGACCGAAACACTTCATAATATGGAGGAGTGAGGTGGAATAAAGCTTTGCACTGCCATTCAAGTGGAGTTTGTTCCTGTGTGTTTGCCCATTGGGGAAAGCGGAAGGATATATATATATATATATATATATATATATATATATATATATATATATATATATATATATATATATATATATATATATATATATATATATATATATATATATATCTATCTATCTATCCTTCAGGGGATCAAAGAAACTTACCAGCAAAATACTTATATTTTCGTTTTAAAGGCATGCGTGGTAAGAGCATATCCGTAGTAAAATGTAATATATGGAAAGGAAATGCATGGTAAAGGCACATGCGTTAAGGAATGAGTATTAAGGATGTGTGGTGGTGGCGGTTACCACCTTGATGGCGAAACGTGTTGTGGCCAAAAAGTGGGGTGCACGCTCAGCTCCCACAATCAAATTGTGGCTTACTGACCTATCATACTTTTGTATTGTATTGTGGCATACTTATATAGCGCAACCTGTCACCACCAAGGACATCCTGGCGCTTTGACCCGTACTCAATGAAAACAGTAGCTCAGCCTATCCTGGGAAAAAGATGAGTTTTTAGAGCCTTTCTAAAAGATAAAAGATCTCCAAGGCTTCTCAAGGATATAGGCAGAGAGTTCCAGAGTTTGGCTGCCGCTACTCTGAAAGAGCGGCCCCCCATCCTCACTCTCTGGAATCGTGGGACTACCAGTAGCCTGGAAAACGAGGAGCGTAGAGCTCTAGATGGACAATACCAGGCAAACATTCGCCGCAAAGGAATGGGGCCCAGGTCATGAATAGCCCTAAACACAATACACGCTGCTTTGTAGCGCACCCGTAGATGAACTGGCAGCCAATGAAGTTCTTGCAGTGCTGCCGTAGAAGAACTGTGATAGGGGCGAGAAAGGGCGAGTTTAGCAGCGATATTTTGCACCCTTTGCAACTTGCCCAAGAGTGTTACCGGGGCCTCCAGAAGTAGTGCGTTACAATAGTCAAGTCGACTTAGGATGGTACAACGCACTACTTCTGGTCTGGCTTGCGCAGGGAGGAGAGGAAGGACCTTGCGCAGCATACGAATCAGCATCATACATGTTGAAGAGATCTTATTCACATGTAGATCCAACTGCAGGTTAGGCCCAAAAGTGACGCCTAAATTGCGCGCTGATTGTGCCGCAGACACCGTCTCTGAGAAGGACGGAGGCCAGAAGTCTACTGGGAGGTCGCGAGGAACTCGATCAGTGGAACAGTGTAAAACCTCCGTCTTTGTTCCGTTGAACTGTAACGAGTTCAACCGGAGCCATTCCGCTGTCGCCTGCATGCACCGATGAAAGGTCTCCAGTGTGACTGCATCCTGTCCCTCCAGAGAGAAGACCAGCTGGGTCATCTGACTTTGTGCTTAGTGCTAACGCTGCTCTAGCGCTGCGCGCATATCGCTCCTTGCTTGTAGAATTTTAAGCTTCACTTGCCTTGTTTTATGCAAATTGCGCCGAGCGCTTCGCGCTTTTAACTAGTATTCTTCTACCGCTTAGGGGGAAATAAGGGAGTCTTACCCGCACCATAATTCGCCACACACCCACATTTGTGGGCTAGAAGGGACTCGGGGGCTCTGCAGCATCATCGCGCCGGTTGTGAGCGCCATCTTGGAGTGGGGAGAAGTCCTTCCACTCTCAGCGCCATCTTGGTGAGGGAGAGACACTCGCCCTGCCAGGACCCACGCATTGGAGGAGGAGGTATTATCAGTAGGACCTCCTACCTCGTTCAGGCAGACCTTGACTTTGTGCTTAGTGCTAACGCTGCTCTAGCGCTGCGCGCATATCGCTCCTTGCTTGTAGAATTTTAAGCTTCACTTGCCTTGTTTTATGCAAATTGCGCCGAGCGCTTCGCGCTTTTAACTAGTATTCTTCTACCGCTTAGGGGGAAATAAGGGAGTCTTACCCGCACCATAATTCGCCACACACCCACATTTGTGGGCTAGAAGGGACTCGGGGGCTCTGCAGCATCATCGCGCCGGTTGTGAGCGCCATCTTGGAGTGGGGAGAAGTCCTTCCACTCTCAGCGCCATCTTGGTGAGGGAGAGACACTCGCCCTGCCAGGACCCACGCATTGGAGGAGGAGGTATTATCAGTAGGACCTCCTACCTCGTTCAGGCAGACCTTGACTTTGTGCTTAGTGCTAACGCTGCTCTAGCGCTGCGCGCATATCGCTCCTTGCTTGTAGAATTTTAAGCTTCACTTGCCTTGTTTTATGCAAATTGCGCCGAGCGCTTCGCGCTTTTAACTAGTATTCTTCTACCGCTTAGGGGGAAATAAGGGAGTCTTACCCGCACCATAATTCGCCACACACCCACATTTGTGGGCTAGAAGGGACTCGGGGGCTCTGCAGCATCATCGCGCCGGTTGTGAGCGCCATCTTGGAGTGGGGAGAAGTCCTTCCACTCTCAGCGCCATCTTGGTGAGGGAGAGACACTCGCCCTGCCAGGACCCACGCATTGGAGGAGGAGGTATTATCAGTAGGACCTCCTACCTCGTTCAGGCAGACCTTGACTTTGTGCTTAGTGCGAACGCTGCTCTAGCGCTGCGCGCATATCGCTCCTTGCTTGTAGAATTTTAAGCTTCACTTGCCTTGTTTTATGCAAATTGCGCCGAGCGCTTCGCGCTTTTAACTAGTATTCTTCTACCGTTTAGGGGGAAATAAGGGAGTCTTACCCGCACCATAATTCGCCACACACCCACATTTGTGGGCTAGAAGGGACTCGGGGGCTCTGCAGCATCATCGCGCCGGTTGTGAGCGCCATCTTGAAGTGGGGAGAAGTCCTTCCACTCTCAGCGCCATCTTGGTGAGGGAGAGACACTCGCCCTGCCAGGACCCACGTGACACCCTGCTGGCCATTTAAGATGGCCGCTAGACAAGTGCGCAGCGACGGTGCGCAGCGGGGGCGCCGTAGGGGCGCCGGAGGTGCGCCAGAGGTAAGCCCGTTTGCGCCCGTTCGCGCTACGGACGCGCTTAGGGCCGCTGCCTCTGGCTGGACTAGGGGGCGGAGGTAGACATTAAAGAGTATGGGGCTGATGGCCGAGCCCTGAGGTACTCCTTGTCCCACTCTCCGCTCCTCTGAACTGAAGGGGGGTAACGAAACCCGTTGCTGACGGCAGTCCAAGTAGGAGATTAACCAATCCCTGGCCTTGTCCCTGACCCCGCATTCCTCCAGTCTAGAAATCAGGGTGGGATGGCTGACCGTGTCGAACGCGGCCGACATGTCGAGCAGCACCAAGAATGCTGCCCGACCACTGTCGACTCGCGCCCGCAGATTGTCTAGCACGGTCACCAACGCGGATTCCGTCCCATGCGCTGGGCGGAAGCCGAATTGTGTCTCATCCAACCAGCTGTTCCCTTCTAGGAAACTGGACAGAGCACGGGTGACCAGCTTTTCCATAATTTTAACCGGAAAAGGGAGCAGGGAAATTGGCCGATAGTTAGAGAGGCAGGCAGGGTCGAGCGTAGGTTTTTTTAAAAGCGGGGATACCACTGCCTTCTTCCAGCAGCTTGGAACAGTAGCTGTCTCGAATGACTGACAGCAGATGGCATGCAGGGGCTGGAAGAGGTCCTCTTGAAACACCCTCCATAGTCTTGGAGGGAGAGGATCCAAAGGCGAGCCAGAAGAAATCGTCAGGGCTAAGTCGCCGAACTCCTTCAAGGATGGAAGGGGAAAACTACTCAGCTGGGGTCGACTGGCCTCGCTCGCCGGAGCTCCCAAACTGAGGGCCGGCTCCAAGGAAGGAGAAAAGTGACTTCTCTGCTGGGGTCGACTGGCTACGGTCTCCGGAGCTCCCAAGCAGAGAGCCTGATCCAAAGTGGGGACAGAGGGGCCGCTCAGCTGGGGTCGACTGGCCTCGCTCGCCGGAGCTCCCAAACTGAGGGCCGGCTCCAAGGAAGGAGAAAAGTGACTTCTCTGCTGGGGTCGACTGGCTACGGTCTCCGGAGCTCCCAAGCAGAGAGCCTGATCCAAAGTGGGGACAGAGGGGCCGCTCAGCTGGGGTCGACTGGCCTCGCTCGCCGGAGCTCCCAGACTGAGAGCTGACTCCACAGGAAGAAGGAGAAGGCTGCCCTGCTGAGGTCGACTGGCTACAATTGCCGGAGCTCCCAAGCAGGGAGCCGAATCAGGGGCTGCGAGGGAAGAGCAGTTCAGCTGGGGTCGACTGGCCGCAGTCGCCGGAGCTCCCAAGCTGCGGGCCTGATCCAAAAAAAGGAAAGGAGGGCTACTCAGCTGGGGTCGACTGGCTTCCGCCGCCGGAGCTCCCGAGCTGGGGGGCTGCTCATCTAGTCGGGGTCGACTGGAGGGCGTGACCGGAGCTTCCTGACAGAGATTAGTAGCCCTCTGCAGGGGTCGACTGGCCATTTCCTCCGGAGCTCCCTCCTCAGTGGTGGAGTTCCGTGGGTCCTGCAGACCTGCTAGGATTTTACGGATTTTTTCCTCAAAGGCATCCGCAAGAGAGTCACAGAGAGCTTGCGACGAGGGAACGGCACTAGCCACACACGTAGGGTGAGCCAGGTCCTTAACGATTTTAAAAAGGGCCTGAGCCTTGTTTGGGGCCTGATTCAGAGTGAGTTCAAGAAAGGTCGCTTTCGCTATCTTAATTTGAGCTTTATATTTATGCATAGCAGACCTAAATGCAATTTTCTCGGAGTCTAGGTACTGCTTCCTCCAGACCCTTTCCGCGCGTTTACAGTCGAGTTTGAGCTGGCGAAGTTCGCTCGTGTACCAAGGACTAGCTCGGTTCACTCTCCCTCGCGACTTCCGAATGGGCGCTAACTTATCCAGCGAGCTAGCTATGGACTGACAGAAAAGGGTATAACTATCTTCGACTGTATTGCCAAGTTTGAAGTCCTCATCTAAGATGTTCGGCAATGGGACAGTGTTTAGGATGCGGGACCAAGGTCTCTCTAGCTTAGCTAGAGGTAGTCCAGCCTTACGCGAAGAAGGGTCCTCCGACCAAAGGGAAAACCTGATCAGAAAGTGGTCCGTCCAATATTGGCACTTGATGTCCACGAATGATGCCCATTGAGGATCCGCAAACACCAGGTCCAAAGTGTGGCCTTTCCGATGCGTGGAGGCATTCACCAGCTGTACTAAGTTGATATCTGTACAGGCTTGGCTAAGAGAGAAAAATGCATTGTCCAGCGAGCTGCCTGCCCACAGATTGAAATCTCCAAGAACTAATAACCTGGAGTGGGAGCTGGCAAGTTCATAGATCAGGTCAATGAGAAGAGGAATGGATGGTGCTGGTCCCGGGGGACGGTAACAAAGAACACCCGAGCAGCAGATCGACTCCTGCTGTTTGACTGAGAAACCCATCAGTTCAAATCCCGGTACCTCTCGAATCTTTAACTGGGAGAGGGTGAGCGAGTCTCTATGAATGAATCCGATTCCCCCTCCTCGGTTAAGTGGGCGCGGTGAGTGACTAATTTTATATCCTGAAGGGCAGGCTAAGCCCAGCTCAACCTCACAGTCCTCCCGAGTCCACGTTTCTGTGAGAAAGAGGACATCGAGCTGTTCAGACTCAATGAGGAAGTTACTAGTTGCTGGCTTACGGGGAGGAGCTGCCGGAGGCTTCCCGCCCCAAGGACTTCTGGAGTCCCTTGACGGCGTACATGCTTGCACACCCTGACCTGCTTGAGGGGGGGCTGCTCGACACATAGGTCGATGTGATCACCGTTCTGGACTTCCTCACAATTACAGGCATTCTACACTGTTGGCACTGAGTGTTTTACTGTATGGTCTTCAGGATACTGCTCACTGTAAACTCTGTCTCACTGGAGGTGCTTGAATTGATGGAACGGACTTGATGAGATGGCTTTGAAGTGTTGGTACACCAGGTAGAACGGGAAGAGGTGTGGGGAGTTTGTGGGATTTGGGTGTTTTGTTTCTGCTGTTTCGCAAGGACTACATGAGCTAAGAGATAACTACCTGTGCCTTCTACAATGTACGGATTTACTATGTACCACGGCAGCGATGCGTTTGTAGATGTATGCTATATGTTGTGTTCTTGAACTGCTCATGAATCTTTAATAAAAATAATTATAAAAAAAAAAAAAGGATGTGTGGTAATGGTATTGTGTGGTAACAGCCGTGTTGTAAAGGCTGTTTCCCCACTCTACGCCACTGCATTCTACGCCGCTGCACTCCACACTTCTGCCCCCTACGCAACTCTACTCTGGTGTAGAGTGCATTGGCATAGAAAGGAGTAGTGCACTCTACGCTACTGCACTCTATGCCAGTCCATGCGACTACCTTTTATGCCACTCCACACAATGCCACTCTATTCTAGGACACTTCACTCTACTCAATGTCACCCACTTTACTCTATACCACTCCAAGCCATTATACTCTACTCCACACCACTGTATGGCATGACACTCCATTCTGTTCCACTTCACCCTAAACCACTCCACGGAACTCCAGTCTGCTGTATGCCACTCCACTCTACTCCTCTCTATGCCACTCAACACGCTTCCACTCCACCCCTCGACACTCCCCTCTACTTTACTCTACAACATGCGAGTCTATGACATGCCACAGCGCTCCACTGTGTATGACTTTACTCCACTCTAAGATACGCCACTTTACTTCACTCTGACACTCCACTCTACTCTACCCCACACCATTCTCCTCTATGTCCCTAACAGCAGCCACACTGGTGTACAACATGGCTAAAACACATTGGCATAGCCAAAAGATCTTGAATAAGCAATAACTATGGTCTTTACGAATACTTTTTTTTTTTCTAACTCAATGTCAGGTACAGGCTTGTGATACACGGCATCAAATTGCTGGCCAAAAACTATTTTTCAGAGTTCCCTTCCACAAAGAAACAAATATCACGCTGTATTCGAGGTGGGGTCAGGGGTCATTACCGAGGCATACTGATACTTTAGTGAGGGTATGGTGGACCGCCACAGACCTCCTTGCAGAATGCACTGTGCTTTGGAAGGGATATAATTGGTATATATATACACCGTAGCTGATGTTTGGGGAGGGCAGTGCACTAAACTTCGATGCAAAACTCCAACAGGAGTTTAAATTGACAAAATCCGAATTTTGCAGAGACCTGCAACTTTCAGACATCCCACTGAAGTACATAGAACGGTTGGCACGGTCTTGATACAGGGTTCCTGTGAAGGAATGGGTACTTTCTGAGCCTTTGTCTGACGAAGCTGTTTCACAGATTCATATGACCAGGTTATACAATATAAGGCTCTTTTGTTAACCTTAAGGTCAGAATGGGCATTAGACCTGCGAGAGGGACGGTTAATTCAGTGGTAACAAGCCTTGCAACACCCTTGTGAAGTGCCCATAACACAGGGTTCAGAATAGTGTAACAGTATTGCACAGGGTCAATAATTCCTGTACGATATTTTACATTTGGCAGGATACCCAATGATCTATGTGCTAGTGGTTGTGGGCAGATGATACACTTTAGCAGTGTTGTAAACTATGCCCTTTTATGAATAGGGTGGGCATAATATGCAGATCAGTTAGGTTTGCTAACCGTTCCTCCTCCAGCAAGGGTATACTTTACCTATGATTTATTCACCGTGAAAGATGTTCAGGAGGCAATGGATGGAGTGACCAGAGGGAGGGCGCCAGGGATTGATGGAATACCGGCAGATGTGTTTTTATCGGACAGGGATAGCTGGTGTAAATACTTCGTTTGGCTTGGAAATGCCATTGCGCAAGGGGCAAAGATACCACCAACATGGAAAGGAGCGGAAATAATACCTGTTTACAAAAAAGGGGACAAGGCCTTACCAAATAACTATAGGCCTATTAGCCTTATCGACTGTGCCCAGAAGTTGATGGGCAGGATGGTACAAAATAAAATACAAAATTGGATAGTCGACAAGGATATCCTTTCCCCGTACCAAGCCGGCTTTCGCCCCTTAACTAGCTCCGTCGATCAGGTATTCCACTTTCTAACGATATACTGGAAAAACGTGACTCTAATAAATGGTCCTCTCTTTGCTGTTTTTGTTGACCTGAGGTCAGCTTTTGATCTAGTTCCCCGACACAAACTTTGGATTGTCTTAAGGGATCTTGGATTAAGCCCTGATTTACTAACATTGCTTGTGAGGATGCATGAGAACAACTATGCCCGGATTAGGTGGGGAGCCCAGGGAGATGTTACAGAATCCTTCCCTGTCGAGAGAGGCATGAGACAGGGTTGCGTTCTGGCCCCACCTTATTCTCTCTCTACATCAATGGCATAGTTGATTTTTTAAATCAATTTCAGACGGATGCTCCTCTATTAGATGGGAAGCGAGTTCAAGTATTAATGTTCGCAGATGATACTTTGCTTGTCTCGCGGACCCCCAGTGGTCTACAAAAGACAATAAACGCTTTTGGTGACTTTTGTCGATCTCGGGGTTTGGAAATAAATGAATCCAAGACCAAATTCATGAATTTGAATCCCGCTAAGAAATTTAAGGGGAAAATGATCTATAATGGGGCTTTACTGGAGGAAGTGGATGCTTTTACCTACCTAGGCATCTCGCTAAATGCTATCATGAATTGGAGATCTCACAAACCACCTGCCTTTTGTTTTGCACAGTGTAAGTGGTGTTTCAGGGGATCAAAGAAAATAGTGATGAGCTTTGTGTTAATGGGTGAGAAGCTCCTGAGGCCACCTACTTCAAACCTCTTAGTGTTTATTGTACTTGATATTCCCATCAATTGGACATGGAACACCTTTGCTTGCTCTTGTAAGCTATATTCAAAATCAATAAGGAATATGCTACTTACCAGTATGCATCTGTTCTTGGCATGTAGGGCTGCTGACATTTATATCTATGCATAGATCGCCGCCTACTGTTGGGTCCGGATGATTGCACATTGTTGTCCTGGAAGAGTCTTCGAAGTATCACGAGATGGGTGGCTCCTCCCCTGGACTACAGTGCGCATGGGTATCCTCTCCATGCTCAGATTGTTTTTCGCCATTGTGGCAGAGATGGAGTATGATATAGTAAGTGATGACCATGCTTGAGAATAATTCTGAGTGCTACAGCTGCGACAGGCACCGGGGAGGAGGGCGGGCGATATAAATGTCAGCAGCCCTACATGCCAAGAACAGATGCATACTGGTAAGTAGCATATTCCATTCGAGGCATGTGGGCTGCTGAATTTATATCTATGCATAGAATAAATAGTAGTACCCTCCTTAACGGCGGTTGCCCGTGCCAGCTGCAGCAGTCTGAAAAAGAGTTCTGAGAACAGCTTGACCTAGAAAGCTTGCTGTTTTGAGTGTACATCCACGCAGTAGTGTTTGGTGAATGTGTGTATGGTGGTCCATGTGGCTGCTCTACATATATCCTCTAGAGGAATGTTACCTAGGAAAGCCATGGATGCCCCTAACTTGCGTGTGGAATGCGCTCTTGGGGGAACTGTTAACGTGCGTTTAGCCTTTTGATAACAGATCTGGATGTACTTAACAATCCATCTGGCTATACCTGATTTGGAAATTGGGTTGCCCTTGTGCTGTGGAGAGAAGGCAACAAACAGTTGTTTAGTTTTCCTGAAATCTTTAGTCCTGTCTATGTAATACAGGAGAGCCCTTTTAACATCCAGTGTGTGTAGTGCTCTGTCTGCCACTGAATCAGGATTTGGGAAGAATACTGGTAGTTCAATAGTTTGGTTAATGTGGAACTTTGAGACTACCTTGGGCATGAATTTAGGGTTGGTACGCAGCATACTCTATTAGCATGAATTTGGATGAAAGGCTCCTGAATAGTGAGGGCTTGCAGCTCACTAACCCGTCTTAGCGACGTGATCGCCACTAGAAAAGCCACTTTCCATGTGAGAAATTGTATCTCACAAGAGTGAAGAGGTTCAAATGGTGGACCCATGAGCCTGGTGAGGACTATGTTGAGGTTCCAGACAGGCGAAGGCGGGTGTCTTGGAGGAATGACTCTTTTGAGTCCCTCCATAAAAGCTTTAATGGCTGGCACTCTGAAAAGGGATAGGTGCTGTCTATTTTGGAGATAAGCTGCCATTGCAGCTAAATGTATCCTGATGGAACTATACGCTAGATTGCATCTGTATAGGTGCAGCAAATAACATATGATGTTTTGCGTGGAAGCATCCAGTGGATTTATGTTATTATTGGAACAATAGATGACAAAACGCTTCCATTTTGCCGCATAGCATGCTCTGGTGGTGGGTCGTCTAGCCTCCTTGATGATGTCCATACAGTCAGGGGGCAGGTTGAGGTAGCCAAACTTTATGACTTCAGGAGCCATATTGCAAGGCTCAGCTGTTGCGGATCTGGGTGCTGAATGTCTCCATGGCTCTGCGTGAGGAGACTGGGTGTGAGCTTTAGGCGCTGATGGGGCACCACTGAAAATTCTAGGAACGTGGTGTACCATGCTTGCCTTGCCCACGTTGGAGCAACCAGGATGAGTGTCATGGAGTGCTGCCTCAGTTTGCATGCTACTAGCGGTACGAGCGGTGCTGGAGGAAAAGCGTACGCAAATCTGTTCGACCAGTTCATCCATATCGCATTGCCCTGAGACTGCGGGTGTGGAAACCTGGCGGCGAAGGTGCGGCATTTTGCGTTTTCTTGGGTGGCGAATAGGTCTATCTCTGGATGACCCCACTGCTGGAAATATGGTTGGAGCACTGAGGGATGTATCTCCCACTCGTGCATGTGATGGCTGTGTCTGCTGAGCAGGTCCGCCATCTGGTTGTCTTTGCCTGGGAGGTGTTCCGCCATGAGGAACACGTTCCTTTGAATGGCCCACTTCCACATGCACTGTGCCAGGTGTGACAATTGTGGAGAGTGTGTCCCTCCCTGCTTCTGAATGTAATACATCGCAGTCATGTTGTCCGTCCGGATCAGCACGACTTTGTTGCAGAGATGCAACTTGAATGCCTTCATCGCCATGAAGATTACCATCAGCTCCAATAGGTTGATGTGCAACCTTTTCTGCTGCGTGGTCCACAGTCCCTGCACAGTATAATGGAGGACATGCGCTCCCCATCCCTGGAGAGATGAGTCCGCTGTTAGCACTACCTGTGGTACAGGCTCTTGGAAAGGTCGTCCCCTGCAAAGGTTTTGTGTGTTCCACCAATGCAGAGAGTTGTATGCACGACCGGTCACCAACACTAGGTCTTTCAGCTGTCCATGAGCCTGGTTCCACTGGCGCGCTAAGCATTCCTGAAGTGGACGCAGATTCCACTACCGACTGAACCGGTCTTCTCCTGGTACCGCGGATTTTAATCAATGAAGCGCGGCCCACCTCAATAGCGCCCGATTCTGGGCTGCTTCCCCAGGCTTTCAATTTCTTAGCCCTTGCCCGTGCCGACCGGGGTAACCTTTTTCCTTCCCCCCCCCCCCCGGCATTAGAGGCTTATAATGTTAAAGGCAAATATAAATGTCCTGATGATGGTCCCCATGACTAAGTAGTGGGACCGAAACGCCGTCGACTCATTGTACACCATATACAAATGCTTGATTTATATGTTATATGTAATGGTGTTTAACTGATATTTCTGTACACCCAATACTTTACAGAAATCGCTGCTTTTGCCTTGAAAAGCCCTGCTCTTTTCCTCGGTTTACCTTTTGTACTGATCTGACTGTGTTTGGGTACAGGCTTGTGCCCCACACTGGTGATTTGTTGAAGGTATCCCTGTGTATGAAAAATTTCAATTGAGTAAAAAATTGAAGACCTCTGTCCGGCTGGACATGTCGCCCCAAATATAGAACGGATTCAGTCTATATTCATTGCTTTGCATATAATTCTTTTGCATGGACCGTTGTTGTTTCACAAAATATGCTCCCCGAGGTCCGATGCGAATTCACTTGGGGCCCCTTGTTGTCCTTAACATCCCTTGGTGTATTGGGCTTGTTGCGACGCTTGTCCTCTAGAAGCTCCCCTGTTACCGGAGCGACGAAAGGAGCCGCCCCTGAACTGTTGAGACTGCAGAGCTCCCATGGATTTTGCAGTTTCAGTGTCTTTTTTGATCTTTTCCAGAGTGGTGTCTACCTCTGGACCAAACAGGAAGTCAGGGTGAACTGGCTGGTTAAGTAGAGTAGTTTGGATTTCAGACTTGAAACCAGAGATGCGGAGCCAGGCATGCCTTCTGAGCATTACGCTAGTGTTTATGGCCCTAACTGCTGTGTCAGCTGCATCTAACGCGCACTTAATGGACGCGTTTGAGATCAACTTCCCCTCTTGTATAAGCATTTCTGCTCCCTCCTTATAAGTATCTGGCAGGTGTTGCATTAGCTGTTCTAACGTGTCATAGTGGGCCCTATCATATCTTGCTAACAGGGCTTGTGTATTGGAGATCCTCCAAATATTAGCTGCTTGAGCTGCGACACGTTTCCCAGATGCTTCTAAGATCTTTGATTCTTTATCCGGAGTAGGAGCATCACCAGTTGTTTGAGAGTTCGCTCTTTTACGAGCATTATCCACCACCAAGGAGTCCAGGGGGAGTTGGCCCTTGATATAGGTAGGGTCTACAGGCGCAGGCAGGTACTTCCTTTCAATTCTGGGGTTCACCACCCTAGCTTTAGTGGGCTCTTTAAAAATGTCGCTTGCATGTTTGAGCACACCTTTGAGCATAGGCAGAGTTTTGATAGATCTTTCTGACATTGAGAACGTATCAAAGAGAAAGTCTTCCTCCACGGGGTCGGCGTGCATGTCGACATCATGGTTATGTGCCGCCCTTTCAATCAGTGCGTTAAACGCAGCAGTATCTTCAGTAGGCGAAGGTTTGACCACATATGACTGAGTGTCAGGGGTGGTGTGTGGTTCATCAGGGTCCACAGTGTCAGCCCATGGCTGGGGCTCATCCTGATCTGTATAAATGGGATAGTTAAACTGGTCCCCGTTGTCTCCTTCCTCCACATCCTCAGTGATAGGTGTGGGAGAGTAGGTATAGTCTTGCCCATGTGACTGAATGGGTTAAAAAAGGACAGGAGAGGTGGTGGAGTCCCTTTTTTTCTTTAGTGGTATTCTGTAAGACTCCATAGGAGTTTCCGGCATGATTTTTCGTTTGTAAACGGTGAGTCGACCCGATTCGGAGTCGATGTATAGTTTGGACTGGTCGTCGTAGGACGGTGGCTGGAACATAACGTCATCCGTCCTAGGCTGAGTGGGTGCGGCAACTGATGGTGACTTAGATGAGTCGGTAGCCTTTGTTAGTTGAACAGTTTGAGGCCGTGCTGTCGGTGGTAGTCCGTACTTTATCGGCGCCCCAAGCATCGGTGAAGGACTGACTTGCTTCGATGTAGGCGTGGTCTTCGATCCGACCGACTTCGACAGTTCCGGGTGCTTGAGGCCTTGCGTCGACTCGAGCTGTTGTTGTGCAGCAGGTACGCTCTTGTGCTTCGACGCGGTTTGTTCTTTCGAACCGAGTTTGGGTTTCGGCTGGAAGGCTTTGACTAGCAGCGGCTTCCTAATTTTCGGATCGATGGTTTTTTGGGCCTCGAGTCCTTTTGAAGAGTCGCCATCTTTGGCGCCAGATGTCGACGTCGACTTGAGCGTGACGTGCTTAACCGTCGACACTGGCGTAGTCGATCCGATCTTCGGTTCGACGCCCCCTTTCGACCCAGACGGGTCAAGCACACGTTTCGACTTGGTAGGTTCCGAAGTCGTCGAGCCAATGGTTGCTTTCACCATTTTCGGTTTCGATTTAGTGTCTTTCTGTTTCGGTTTCGATTTTTCCACTGTTTGTGGCCGATCAACCGATGGCTCTTTAGAAATGTTCTTAGTCGAGCCTTGAAGCTGGACTAGAGAACGTGGATGAAGATCTTGGCTAAGGCCTTCCGGCGATGCCTCGACCTGAGCCGTGGAAGAGTCTTTATGCTGCGGTTGGGCCTAGCTCCTCGCTTGAGTCGTCGTCGACGGCTCCGATAGGTTGTACATCGTCTCCTACCTCAACGATGGCTTCATCATGGACGTAGAGTTCTTCCTCGTCCTCATTGTAGTTGGAGTCTTGCTCTGACGCGGGATCAGATTGTTGATCCGGATCCTCCTCTTGTACACCCTCCTCGTCGTCACCTCCGAAGATGTTTTCTGGGTCGGGTGCCGACTCCTGCGCCGACTGTCCTGCAGAGCGCCGAAGACGGAGAGTTTTCTTCAATCTGAATTTGGAACAGGCCATACAGCTGGCCTCGTCGTGGTCCGGTGAGATTTATTGCACACCGGGTGCACATCAATGTGGGGATATTTCGAGTTGCAAACGGGGCAGCGCTTGAACGGACTCGGTTCCATCGTCGATCGTCGATGGGGCCTTTGGTGTCGAAAGGCAATAGTCCTTCGACGTCCTGTTCTAAGAACTGGAAAGAGGTACAAGGCACCGAACGAAAGACAATACCGACGCCCCGAAGGCCTTTTGGCCTTGAAAAAGAGTAACTAATATATATTCCGAACGTGAGTTAAGAAGTACATCTGAACCCAATGGCGGAAAAAACAATCTGAGCATGGAGACGATGCCCATGCGCATTGTAGTCCAGGGGAGGAGCCACCCATCTCGTGATACTTCGAAGACTCTTCCAGGACAACAATGTGCAATCAACAATGTGCAATCATCCGGACCCAACACTAGGCAGCGATCTATGCATAGATATAAATTCAGCAGCCCACATGCCTCGAACAGATATTTTTTTAAAACATTCAGTATTGAGCAGCAGATGTTTTATTCTGAACTTCTATATCCCTTACTAGACGATGCGTGTTAGAAAATGTGTCAGAACCCTCAAAAACTAATACAGTGGATCCAGGACCACTCATCCACACCAACCCACGAATAAAAGAATCAAATTTATACAGAACACACCTTATTTGGTCCCAGCGCAATACTTTGTTGCTATTGATGCGGAGGTACACTCCTTGCTCTAGAATAATGGTGCCCCTAGAATAGCCTTGACTAAACTCACGAAAAGCTGGTATGATGGGGGTATTTCACTACCCACAGTCAAAAGCTATTATTAGGCCTCACAGCTGGCCGTCATTAACCAGTGGGTCCATCAACCTGTGACAGACCCCGCCTATAAGAAGAATAGGCATAAGGGTGGGGTGGTCCCTTTCAGCCATCGCCAGAGAGATTATCAGTTGCAGAGCGGAGAATCTTTTCGATATCTCCAAGCATGGAACGCGCTACAAAAGGCGATGCCCAAGGGTATGGAACTACCTGCTTCCTCGCCCCTGGAGGATAGACTTCTGGACAACTATCTCCAAGAAAAAGCAATTTCCCTCACATATCACAAAATACTTAATACACCGGATGCACTAGGCAAAGTTCATGCATTGTGGGTGAAGGATGTTGGGGACCTTGATGACGAAGAATGGTGGAAAGCACTGGCCTGCCCCCGGGAGGTGGGGATACGTTCCCGATTGAAACTCATCCAACTAAAACTCCTACACAGGAATTACTACACAAACTCTGCGCTTGTAAAAATGGATGCCCTGAACTCTGATACCTGCCCCAGGGGATATGGCCAAATTGGTACATACCTGTATCAATGGTAGCACTGTCCTCGATCTGTCACAAAACCATTGCAGTTTCGCCTTGCCTGTGCCTCCTTAATATTGGGGAGGCAACTGATCTGTCTAGAGACGAGAGGGTTTGGGTCACCCTCGGCTGTACGGTTGCGAAACGCAACATAGCAAGGACCTGGAAGGGCTTACTTAAACCCAGGTTTTGTGACTGGGAGTCCGATATGGACTGATGTATGCAGGCAGAAAGGGTGGTACATGAAAGTCGAGGATGCCCACAAAAATGGACGAGAATTTGGGGGGCATGGAATGTGTCCAGGGGGATGATTTAAACATCTTCTGAGGACACCCCCGAACACTTGGCAGACCATGGGAGGGAATAATGTCTATATTTTTAGAATTGTATATGGCACTAGATCCAAGTATTGATCTACTATACCAGCATGTCAGCTGCTGTTCCACTGCTCCTAATTTGTATGACAATTTGGAATCACACCGCACTCTGTTCCCCTTTTGTTTTTCCTTCCCTATTTTAGTTTATTCAATAAAAATATTTGTAAAAAAAAAAAATGAATCAAATTGATAAAGTACGTGGACATTGGAGACTCCATTCTCTCCTCTACATCCATCACCTGCCACAGAAACAGAGAATCAGATTCACAGGTGAAAGAGCAACCTCAGGCTCACCACCCTCCTCCATACAATTTAGCCCTTACCAGCCAAGGGATTGTAAGCATAGAATCGGATACCCAGGTGCCGCAGGCATGGCAGAAGCTCCGTCTCCACCTTCCGAGTCGTTGCATTGTACATCCCCTGAAAGGAAAATGGAAATGTCACACAGGTGAACATTACAGCAATGCACTTTAATGTTTGATGTGGCCCTGATCCTCTCATTTGAACCTCAGTGAACAGGTGTGACTATTCTATCAAATTGATTAGCTGCTAGATGCCAACCACTCCTGCTCAGGATTAGCTAGTCATTCTCCTGCGATTGTAAATTCAGGACAACACTACAGAAATTCTTTGCAACACTGAAGTTGCCTGTCAGTGTAAAGTATCTTTTTTTTGTCCTCAGAAGCTCATCTACATCTTAGGCAAATGTCTAAGCAAAAAGGTTATCTGTCCTTTACTACTCAGAACAAAATGCAGGGGGTTGGATGTACGTGAAGGAAGACAGAACCTATGTAGGGGTCATTTACAGAAAGAAGCAGTTTCAAGCTCAATTTCTGCAATGTTTTCCAACAAGTAGAAAAAAAGGTATTTTGTGACTTGTGAACCTCCTTTTCAATATTGTCTTCCGACGTGAAGAAACAGGATACCCACTCAAACAATAAATCCTGCACTGCTGCGGTGCAGAGAGGCTCATTCCACTGAGAGATCAGAAGAAAAGCGCCCCTAGCGTCTAGCTGCGGATAAATAAAAAGTGTTTCTTGTGGTACAGTCACCCGAGACCTACCCTCATCTGCAGGGTAGGTCTCGGACGACTAAAGACACGGTCCTCTGCCTCACTTAAGGGGCGCTTTATACCTGATTTCTGGGTGGAAGCATCCTCTCTGCACCACAGCAGATGCAGCATTTATTGTTTAAGTTAGTACACTGTTCCTTCACGTCTCTTTTTGGGACCCACATTCTTTGTTTATAGGGTAGCTACGTGCCCCGTCCTGATGAAATGCCATTGACCATCCTGGCACACTAGGCATGAAACATGTTGACCTTACTCTACACACACTTTAGCTATTAGGATACATTATGACTTAAGATAGCTTCTCTGTTTTTAACGAGTCAAGGGACCACTACTTTATTAAAATCTCTTTGGTTCCCTTAGACCCCTTCCAATATCTTCACCACCATATGTCATAGCCTCACTTTTATCCCGTCATACGGCTTTATGATCAGAAGATCTCTCTCAAAGAGCCCCCAGTGAGGGGCCCGTCAGGCATTGCAGCACCAGCATGACGAGCAGGTCCCAATGATGGAGCATGACACCCTACCAGGTGTGTGAGGGCATCATGATCTGTTCATTCGGATCCCCCTTGATCCGACTGTTCGGACCTGCTGCTCCATTTAACAGGGCCTGTTCTGCCCTCTACTTGAGGAACTGCCCCCTCTGTGTTTAGGGTACTTTGACTTTGGAGGAGTGTGGGGGCAGTACCTCGTTAAATATTACTACTCGTCCCTCCTTTGATTACAATCATCATCAACAAAATAGCATTTTACTAATGGACTAAATGGCTGGCACTGACCTAATGACACCACCGCTGTGATGGATTTTAAACATGTCCCATATGTTTATCATTCTTTTAATGAAAAATTGTTAATTGCATGTTTGTTTTCTTATTGCGATTAGGGCAGTCTTTTGATCATACCCTAGTATTTTAAATCCTAACAGACTATTATTCCTGACCCTTGTGATGTCACTGTTGTGTGGATACTCCCCAGTTCAATGGTGCTCCAGTGAGGACGGCTTTTAAGGTTTGGAAATGCAGAGCTGGAACCTGCAGGTACAGAAGGGACTGGAGCTCCATGTATTACATTGTTGCAGGAAGGGAAGTTTAGTTTGTGAAATCACTGCATTAAGGGAACTCCCAGACCAGGTTTATACTCCTCGAAATATCCATTGAATTTGACATGCTCGCTCTTGACGCTCACGGACAGTGAAGAACAAGCGTCTGGCACCAGGGAACACCCTCTCCATTGGTTAAAGTCTTTCATTGCTGACAACCATGACCATTAGCAAGTCAAATTCAGCCCCCTCATCCCTGAGCCTCAAACCCAATCCTGCAGCTGGGCAGGCCATCAAGCTCTGGGAGGAAAATACCTAACTTTTTTATTTTAAGGAGAGTACATTTTTATGTGGTTTTAACTAAGATTCTGCGATTTGTTTTATGTCTAATAATTATTGAATATAGTTTTACGCAAACTTTAAACAATCAAGTGTACAAATATCACCCTCACCTCCTTCAGCTGACTACACAGGCCGCCACATCCTCTCAAAGGTGTTTGTTACCTGTGTGTTTACCCCTCCGAAGGATTGGTCTGAATTTACTCTAGTCCAATACCTCTCCTGTATACCCTCAGTCTTCACAACTGTGGCAGTGAATTCCATTACACTGACTTGAGACAACCTACTAATGTGATACCTACCAAGGACGAATACAGTTTAAGCAGCACCGTAATGGGTCTCACCTGATAAACTGTTGGGAGCACCCAGTTATTGTTCTTGCAGATTTGGTAAGCCTCCATCACCTCCCACGATGCGTAGTTTGACAGGCCCAGCTCCTTGAACTTGCCCTGTAACAGAACAGTATGGTGTTGAAATCTGTAAAATGCTTGCAGCTCCAGGCACATACAGGGCCCTGTGCCCCTAGCGGGACAGTCAACATCATTGAACACAATGCAATATTATTAGCTTCATGACTAATTTAATGTTTGAGGACGGTGGGTGTAAGATCAGTATATGTGGGCAATGCGTAACCTTTACCTCTCCTGATGCACAGAACAGCCCTAACTTGCTGAGCACTTGGCTGCACAGAGCTACACCGGCACTAACAATAATTCTGGCCTATCTGTTCATCTGTAATCACCCTTGACATGCTGGTACAGTGGTCCCAGTTCTGGCACATTTGCACAACAAGTTTTAGGGGCTGACTCCAAGAACATTCTTTCACTAGCAGCACTATGGAACATGCAGGTAGAACCATTCAAGCATGATTGTTAGTACCCTGGAATATTTGAGCAATACTCCTATTGGGAGGGCTTTGCCATAAAATAGCTAGCACCCAGTAAAATAATGACATTAATTCCAATGATATTTTAATTTCTGGCTCAGAAATTTCAATGGGCTGGTAAATGGCACAGGACGTATTGAACATTGCACCATTACACTATATTTAACACGCATCTGTGAAGTCACTAGGTCTGGTATTGGACGCCAACATTTAGGCTCTGTCAATGCTTGTTTCGTTTCGTCATGTTTTTGCAAACCTTTATTTTTGAGGAAGCTGCAAGAGCCACATTAATCTTAAAAACAAACATTACAAATTGGCATAGGAGCCCCCCTAGTTTTAGGGGAACTACTTTGGATGTGCTCCTTGTGAAAGGTCGGAATGCTGTCAGTCAGAGAAGTTAGCCATTGGCTGAAGTGGACTGCCCCACAGCCCCATGCTGTAATGGGCAGAAGAAAAATGTGAATTACACAATAACAGGCCAATAGATAAAGAAACCTATTACAAATAGAATTTTAGCAAAATCAAAAGGACTTAAATTGTTCCTGTATTTTGGTGGCAAAAGTACCCTTTTCAGTGCTTAGAAAAGCAGGTATTTTAGCAAGTCCAGTGCAATCCGGAACAAACTACTCTGTTGTAGAATGCAGGCACAAACCTCCATGTACAATACTCAGATCATGCCTCAATAATGGGGACATTTACAAATCTAAATTCAGCTCAGAGTAGGCTAGAGATTCAAAAGGAAGGCATTTAGAGATCTGGCAGTCAGAAGCTAGCTTTGAAGATTACTCTTTCTTTCTGAGACACTGCACAGTTCAGTAGGCCTCAACCCTATGCAAGGTAGTCAAAGTACAGACTTACAAGTACCTTGTAAGTTTTTATTTTAAATGAGCCAGTCATATTGAAGTCAGTAAAGTCGCAAGTCACAAGATAAAGACTCCCTAAGGATGGCAAAAATGACACCTCCAATTTTGCCCTTCCATATCTGATACTGTTACCTTGAATACATCTCTTGAACAAAGTAGATGGCCAAATGAATTCCCAATTGTCCTTATTGTTTAATTTATTTTTGGCTTTCTGTAAAGTGCTAATGCTTTATCTCAGCACCATAAATACACTACCGAGTTACTGATAAAAAAAGAGTAAACTTCATAAGTTATATAACTGACTACAGCTATGTTTTTAAAAGTTCTCAGAATTTAAACAAATAAGATCTTGACGGAGGTAGAGGGGCATCTTGCACCAGCTAGTGTCTGCCACCACTGAGAAGGCTCAACTGCCAAATAACTTTAAACGAACCCGAAGCACCTCAAGAAAAACGTTGTATCTCAATTGACGGCTAGGACAATACCTTCAGAAACGCTGGCTAAATGAAGATTGCTTGGAATTGTACATGCATTGTGCACCATCCAAAGGGTCTTACAAATATTTTGCTCCTTGACAGGAAACCAGTGTAGCGAAGCAAGGGCAGGAGTAATGTGATCACTTGGGTGTAGGTCTCGGGCCATTTTTGTGGCGGATTTCTGGAATAACTCCAGCTTATGGATCAAATAATCATGATGATCAAGATAAAAAACATTGCAGTTGTCCAGACGTGCTGACACAAATTATTTAAGCTGTAACTTGTGGGAAATGGAAAAAAAATTGAATGGTTTCAATAAGAGAAGCTGAAAAAACGTAGGACTTAGCTGCAGCAGGGGTCTGCACACTTATGGTTAATGCTTAGCAGGCATAGTTTAAATCATTAGGATATATGCTGTCTCCAAGTTTGTTTCTGGATATTTTTTTTTTCGGTCGAAGCCCAGCTTAAGACTGCGCACAAGCGCGGTCTCGCTGGCGAGATTTAGTGTTATTGGGGAGATTTCACTAGCGGGCTTTAAGCCCCACCCCTCTATCTCATTGGCCGGCTTCACCGTTCATGCTAAACGGTGGCCAGCTATTGGGAAAGAGGTTAGTGTGACGTACACTTTTCTCTTTTTAGTCCGTCCCACTTGGATGGACTGACTTGACTTCCTGCTGGCGTAAAAGGTTTGTTATCTTTATGTGGCGAAACTGATGGCCTCAAGCAGTGCTTTAAATGGAAAAAAATAAGTGCAGGTACCCACCAAAAGGAGCAGTGGGCGGTGTTAAGGGAGGAGCTAAGGTCAGACAAGGGGCGGGGTTAGCTTTTTGACTTTGCCCAGGTTGTATGCGCAAAATCTGCATGCATTGTTAGAATTTCGGATGTATGTGTCCATTAGTTATCTCACTAATAACTATATATATGGACCTTACTGATAAGTGTTTCTTACTACCCAAAGTAGCCTTTTTTAGCATCTTTAAAATAAGAAAAGTTTGAGAAAATAACAGTGAGGTTCTAAACATATACCTTCTTGTTTGCAGGCAGGTCCTTGATGCAGGGTCATAACTCACTAAGCTATATTACTAGTATCTCAACTTTTGATCTGCAGGTAACACAAGGCTCTAGGCAACAAAAACAGTTGATTCGTTCTGCATAACGTCCATCAATTGTGCATATTTTGCTCAGTTTGTACAGCACACACTATAGGTGGTAGATATTTATCAAGATAACCATAAAGGAAATGTGACATCATCAAATGTTATGCTGTGAAGAAAGGTGCCTCTTAACAAAAACAATTGCCAATGCTGATAATTATTACAAACAATCAATTTCAATTCAGAATGTCAAATGTATTAACATCCGAAAGCTTCTAAATTGCTTTTTATTTGCTTTTTTCTTGTTTTCATGTAACAAACAACGCGATTACCACATAATTTTTACATCAAAATGTACCATTATAGTGATTATAGGGACAACAACAAATATAATGAATAAATATTCATGCAATCAACCATTCATACCATCAACAATCCACATTTATTCCTCATTCATCCACCATCCTATACAAAAATATATACACACACTCCAACGATGTAACTGAACTTGTGGAGTGAAATAGGTGTGCCAATTCAATTTGTCACAAAATTAGGATACCGAAAGTATAATTTATCAGTACATACAAATTGAACATCTGATATGTTTTAACAATTAATCCCTAAACCAATTATTAATCCAGGGGTTCTTTTTATATAGATCTTTTTTGGCAGCACCAGAAGTCTATGTGTTTCGAAGAACCGTGAAGAAAGGTGCAGCAAGATATTGTAAGGTGACCAGTAGAAGCTCCATAGTTACTTTTGTGAGTTTGTATGCGTTTGGTATGTGTTTAATTGTATGTGTGCATGTTGCATGTGTGTGTCTAACGATGGAATGTGTGTGCTGTGTGGCCGTGCTTGTGGTTTTCGCAAGTGTTTGAGTCTCCGTGCTTGGGCATGAATCTTTGGTGCATGTACATCTGTGCAGTATGTACTCATCTAGGTCTGTGCATTATCGTTTGTGTGCATGTATCCGTTACTGTGTTGTGTGCGTCACTACTGTGTTTGCCTACGGTGCATGTCTATTTGTGGAGTGTCTCTTTTATTTGTGCAACAGTGAAAATGAACCTTTCATGAACATTTGTTTAAAAAGAAAAATGTAAGTAAAATTGAAGGGTATCCGAAGAGTGTGTTCTTCCGAATGAGCTGTGTTCATTCCTGTTACTCATTCTGAACCATCAGCTAGAGTTCAGTGCCTTCCAACTTGTTTTCTCAACCAGGTACACAAACACTTGGCCCTTATCCGATATAAAGAAACACGTTTCGTAATTTCAAAAGCTGTGCCTCGTCATCCCTCTACGCGAGTGTACTCATTCTGGAAGGAGTTACTGTTACTCGTATGAGGCATTATCATTCTTTACAGAAATAACACATTTTACAACCAGATAGGGTTTTAGAATGAAGAGGGACTATGGAAATATAGATCAAGTTGTAATGGCAGCCAGTGAAGCACTTGCTTAATAAAAGCTGAAGAACTGTTCCCCCTCCCCCCTCCTCGATCATACACCCAGGGCAGGCCAGCAAGGTCTGTACCCGGGAGGGGTCCGAGGCGGAGACGGGCAGGCCAGCTGGCGCCTGTCCCCAGGTGCACTTAATGTGCCGCTGTTCGATAACACTCAGTGGACAACACTCCCACAGCCATAAACCCACTTTTAAATCTGTACTGTCCAAGGAATATTCAGTCTTGAACAGTACATCCCACCACCACCCATTTGATTTTACAGCCCCCTCTAAGCCCCACTGTGAAAAGAACAATGGATCTGATAACCACTCTGCAGACCCCCCTCCCTCCCCTGCTCTGAAGACTTCCAAACTTCCAAAGCAGCTCACGCTGGTTCCTGGTGACAAGCGCTCCCGTGTCCGTGATTAATTCCTTGCAGTGCTTGTTAAAGGTGCTGCCGAGGTATCACTGGAGGGATGAAAGAAGCGCTGTCTAGGTTGAAGTCAGGTCTAATGAGTACAGGTACTCTCTTCCTTCTAGGAAATGTGCCGGTTCTCAAGGGGAGAAAAGGAAAAAGTGCCGGTACTCAGTACCAGTGAGTACCGGCCCATTTAAAGCACTGTCCATAAAGAAGATAATAAACCTTTTACGCCAGCAGGAAGTCAGGCCGAAGCCGTCCAAGTGGGACGGCAAAAAGTGGAAAGTCTACGTCATGGCGGACGCTTGTTCTGTTAATGCTACCAAACTCAGCTCCGAGGCTGCTCAGGTATTTACAATACATTGGGTTTTGAAGAGCTTCTCTGGTGTTTACGCTGCTTAGTTCTGTGGAGGTCCTCCTGTATTTATCAGGTGTTTGCAACTCGAGGGGGAGGTCTCTGAAATTATTTGCGATTTGACACTGGCATACTTCTGTTGTGTTATCGTTCAGGACCGCATTGTGCGCTGGGAGACGCTGTGTCCATGATGTTTAATGGTTTTTAGTGCAGATGAGACTCCGGCTGAGAGGCTCTGAATAGAGAATCCATTCGTTGCTTCTCACCTCACTGACAAATGATTTAACGGAGCATTAACTAAAAGCTGCCGCAGCGCTGCTCGTGCTCTCCATGCGACAGGGGAGCAGCGTCGCCGTGAGCGAGGAGCACGCAGCACACCACCCTGGCCCGTGCGAGCGCCTCCCTCCAAGGGCCGGGATCCATCTCTCGCCCTTGCCTATCTTATTTGTTTAGCAAATACAAACACGGGCGTTGTGGACTGTGAATGAGCGAGCGAGCTGTGCTGACACACCACATTAGAGTAACAAGGGGCTGCGGCAAAGCCAAATCACATTCATTAACGTCACCGCTACTTAGCAGCTGTCTGAATGCGGCTGTCCAGAAGGCCTCCGCGGCAGAGGGTGGCTTGCATCTTCGAGTGGCCCTCTAGGAGACAATGTCCTCCTGATGCGGGTAGGGCGTACATGTGTGTGTAATATTTAAGGTGCCGTTGACGGAGATAATATCTTCTCCTTTGTCTTTATTGACGTAGCTTTACGTGAGTCGTCGACGAAGAGGAAGTCGTCGACATGGATATCGCCGTCGACTAGACAGTCGTCGAAAAAGGTGGAATCGTCGGCGTAGACGGCACCGTCGACGAGGATGTCACCGTCGATGAACTGGTAACCATCGACAAGGGAGCAGCCATCAACGAGGTCTTGGCCGTTGACGAGGTCTTGGCCGTCGACGAAGATATGGTCGTCGACGAAGATATGGTCGTCGACGAAGATATGGTCGTCGACGATGGACGGGTCGACGGGGCCTTAGACGATGAATGCTTCGTCGAAGCAGGTTTAATGGCTGTCGACGATAAGAATAGAGGAAATAGGCCTCACCTCTGGGAGCGTCGACGAGGTAGACATAGAACATGTTGTCATCAACGTTGGTACTGCGTCGACGGATCTCGTAGACGTCGACGGACGCGTCGACGGTCCCGTCGACGAGCTGGCGCCCATTTTAGATGACGAGGGCACAGCTTGGGATTGCGACGCCAGAGAACCAGGTCTCGTAGGCGTGGAGGCAGGCAAATCCCGTGGGGAGACAGATTTAGAAGCGTCAACAAGCTTCTTTCTCTTCAAGAAAGGAGAAGGCATCTCAGTCTCTGACCCACGCTTGAGAGAGGCTTTAGAATGGAAAGAAGACACGCTTTCCATGTCAGAAACAGCATCTGCGGAAGTCTTCAACTTCTGTAGCCGCAGAAGGAGACGGGCCTCTCTATCCTTTAAAGTCTTTGTGGAGAAAGTCCTGCAAAACTTGCAGTTCTTTACTTCATGGTCCGGATAAAGACAGTAAATACACTTACTGTGAGGATCTTCATGAAAAAGGCGAAGCTTTCCACAGGATGAACAAGGTCTAAATAAAGATTCTTTAGTTGTAGACCTCTTGATAGTTGAAAAGAGCAAAAGAGTTGAAGAAACTGAGCAGAGCTCAGGGAGACTCCCTTCACACGACGTGGGTAGAAAATATGAGGGCTTGAGCTTCTGAGGAGAAGGTTCTAGAGGGTGCTGTAGCCCGATTGGCTGGAATGTGGACTATTATAATGACTATGATATGCTACTAAAGTGAATTCTCCCTTTAAGGCTTCTATGGTACTTTTAACTTTACGTTATATATATATATTTTATATGTATTACATTTCTTATGTATATCTATAAATATATATATATATATATATATATATATATATATACACACATATCTATATCTATATATATATCTATATATCTCTATCTATCTATATATATCTCTATCTCTCTATCTATATATCTCTATCTATATCTCTATCTATCTATATATATATCTATCTATCTATCTATCTATCTATCTCTATCTATCTATATATCTCTATCTATCTATCTATCTATCTCTATCTATCTATCTATATATCCCTATCTCTCTCTCTCTCTCTCTCTCTCTCTATCTATATATCTCTATCTATCTACCTATCTATATATCTCTATCTATCTATATATATATATATATATCTCTATCTCTCTATCTATATATCTCTATCTATCTATCTATCTCTATCTATCTATCTATATATCTCTATCTATCTATCTATCTATATATCTCTATCTATCTATCTATTTATCTCTATCTATCTATCTCTCTATCTATCTATATATCTCTATCTCTCTCTCTATCTATCTATCTATATATCTCTATCTATCTATATATCTCTCTCTATCTCTCTATCTATATATCTCTATCTATCTATCTATATATCTCTATCTATCTATCTATCTATATATCTCTATCTCTCTATCTATATATCTCTATCTCTATCTATCTATCTATATATCTCTATCTATCTATCTATATATCTCTATCTATCTATATATCTCTATCTCTATCTATCTATCTCTATATCTCTATCTATCTATCTATATATCTCTATCTATCTATATATCTCTATCTCTCTATCTATCTATCTATCTCTATCTCTCTATCTATCTATCTCTATCTCTCTATCTATCTATATATCTCTATCTCTCTATCTATATATCTCTATCTCTCTATCTATCTATATATCTCTATCTCTCTATCTATATATCTCTATCTCTCTCTCTATCTATCTATCTATATATCTCTATCTCTCTATCTATATATCTCTATCTATCTCTCTCTATCTATCTATCTATATATCTCTATCTCTCTCTCTATATATCTCTATATCTCTATCTCTCTATCTATCTATCTATCTATCTCTATCTATGTATCTATATATCTCTATCTATGTATCTATATATCTCTATCTCTCTATCTATCTATCTCTCTATCTATCTATCTATATATCTCTATCTCTCTATCTATATATCTCTATCTCTCTCTCTATCTATCTATCTATATATCTCTATCTCTCTATCTATATATCTCTATCTCTCTCTCTATCTATCTATCTATATATCTCTATCTCTCTATCTATATATCTCTATCTATCTATCTATCTATCTCTCTCTATCTATCTATATATCTCTATCTCTATCTATCTATATATCTCTATCTATCTATCTATATATCTCTATCTATCTATCTATCTATCTCTCTCTATCTATATATCTCTATCCATCTATCTATATATCTCTATCTATCTATATATCTCTATCTATCTATCTATATATCTCTATCTCTCTATCTATATATCTCTATCTCTATCTATCTATCTATATATCTCTATCTATCTATCTATATATCTATCTATCTATCTCTCTCTCTGTCTATCTATCTATATATCTCTATCTCTCTATCTATATATCTCTATCTCTCTCTATCTCTATCTATCTATCTCTATCTCTCTATCTATCCCTATCTCTCTATCTATCTCTATCTCTATATATCTCTATCTATATCTCTCTCTATCTCTATCTCTCTCTCTCTCTCTATATCTCTCTCTCTCTATATCTATATCTCTCTCTCTCTATACCTATATCTCGCTCTCTATATCTATATCTCTCTCTATATCTATATCTCTCTCTATATATCTATCTCTCTCTCTCTCTCTCTCTATCTATAAATCTCTCTCTCTCTCTCTATATATATATCTATATCTCTCTCTCTCTCTCTCTCTCTATCTCTATATCTCTCTCTCTCTATATCTATATCTCTCTCTCTCTATATCTATATCTCGCTCTCTCTATATCTATATCTCTCTCTATATATCTATATTACCTACTGGCGGTCGCCAGTAGGTATATATAGTTAGGATTTTTTCTCTATGGGAATCCTATGTCTAATAACTTTGGCGTTTGTGGACGGAATTGGCTGAAATTTTCAGGAAAATTGCACATTTTGTTTCTGAGCAGCCCCTGCAAATTGGGGGGGGGTTCGTCCAGGGGGGGGGGTCGAGAAAAAAGGGGGGTCCCAAAACGTGTTTTTAACATTGAGTTTTCCATAGGGCGGTTGGCCTCACTTTTAGCCCGAACGGCTGAATGGATTTGCACGAAACTTGGCAAAATTGTAGGGACTGGTAGCCCGATGTGCCTTTTGTAGGTCTCAATATATGTGCTTCAGTGGATTTTGAGAAATTAACGTTCAAAAAAAGATATATATCTGTAACAGCGGACCGGGAAGCGCTCCGGTTCGCGGACTTTTCGCGCAACGGAGCTTTGTGAAGCGAAGCTGATTGGTTCTCCGGCGTCTGTAAACATTCCAAACAGTCCGTAGCGGCCGCCATCTTGTCTCTCGGTAGGATCGAGAGACAAGAGGAGGCCAAAGCGAAGGGGCAAATGACCATAAGGGGGCATAGTAGATCCTCGCTGACCCCCTAGGTTTGATGTGGAGGTTTTAAAAGGGCCCCGCGGGGCAAAAAAAAAAATAATAATAATAATCGAACGGCTGAATGGATTTGCACGAAACTTGGTAAAATATTAGGGACTGGTAGCCCGATGTGCCTTTGCTAGGTCTCAATATATGTGCTCCAGTGGATTTTGAGAAATTAACGTTCAAAAAAAGATATATATCTGTAACAGCGCTCCGCTTCGCGTAACGGAGGTTTGCGAAGCTGATTGGTTATTCTGTCACTGGGCTATAGTTGGGCTACATCTGGCTGATATTTGGGCTACATTTGTTTTTTTGTCTCTGGCGG
Source organism: Lissotriton helveticus (assembly GCF_964261635.1). Taxonomy (NCBI): domain Eukaryota; kingdom Metazoa; phylum Chordata; class Amphibia; order Caudata; family Salamandridae; genus Lissotriton; species Lissotriton helveticus. The sequence goes on along the minus strand of NC_136065.1, from coordinate 365,075,640 downwards.
CCATCTTTGGGCTACATTGGGCTACATTGGGCTTCATTGGGCTTCATTGGGCTACATTGGGCTACATTTGGGCTCCAACATATATATAGGCCAATGTAGCCCAATATATATTTTTCAAAGTTAATTTTCGTAAAAACCACTGGAGCATATATCTTGAGACATAGCAAAGGCACATCGGGCTACCAGTCCCTACAATTTTGCCAAGTTTCGTGGAAATCCATTCAGCCGTTCGAGCTAAAAGTGAGTCCAACCGCCCTATGGAAATGAAGGAAATGAATGGGTAATTTGTAATTAGCAAATAGCTCATCGCAAACTAGGAATGGTAAAGAATCGCTATTTATTCCTTAAAGTTCGCTATTTAGGAAATGCAAAAAACTTTGATGATACATACGGCGGTTCATCTCGAACAAGATAAGAAGCATAGGGATAGATTTATGATGACTGGCGCATCACCAGGGATGTGTTAGTCATTCTGTGCCGCTGTTCCGTCACCTATGGTGTGCTGCATTTACAATGCGGCGCATCATGGGGCAAAACCAGCACAGATGCGTGATGTATCTGTGCCGTAAAGGTGGCGCATTGCTGGAGTTGTATCGCAAGTGTGATGAAGCTCCAGCAAGGGTCGGGGGTGCCCCTGTCGCAGGGTTTCTGTTCTCACACAGAACTGTGGACAGAGGATTGGAACCTCGGCGAATTAGGGTGCCCCAAAACTCACCTTAGTAATCAAAAACCCCTTAGCAAGCTAGGTACAGTGTCACATTGGATATAACAAACTCTCAATGTTTAGACAATCCAGAATATGAACTTATAGTACCTCAGGATACGTGGAACTCATGAACAGTCGGTCGTTATATATTTCTTAGAAACCAGAACATGTAAGTTAAGAAGAACACATGTGTATTTGAAATGTTTATTTACTAATGCCGTCTTCTCAGGCGTAGTATCTTAGATAATACAAGTACACATATTATCAGTAGCAAAATTACCAGCATAGTTACTAGTACATAAAAAGCGAATGGTGACAGTATGTTAACATGCTGTAAATGAATAAGAGTTATCAATACTTATAAGCAGCCACGGGCCGTGGAGGGAGTTACGGTGGGGCAGGGAGGCGGGGAGGGGGAGGGGCAGGGTGGAGAGGGCTCCACCCTGCCCCTCCCCCTCCCCGCCTCCCTGCCCCACCGTAACTCCCTCCACGGCCCGCGGCTGCTTATATCTCACCCTCCCTAATACACATATTATATTATTTGCTAAGAAGGTCTGTTTGTGTTGGTTTAGGGCGTGCCCATACTTTAGTGTCTTAGATTTGAAGGAATCACATCAGCATACACCAGCTCTCTCTTCATGTGAACCGCATCAACTGTTGTGTATGTGTATTCGGCAAAGCAATATAAAACCCGCTTCATGCCCAGAATTGGCAGAAGCTGCACTTATGTTATGAGTATGAAGTCGTGCAGATCAGACCTCATAACAATTCTGTATCGTGTTGTTCTTGAAACTTCAGCACTAGCTGTACAGATATAGTTTAACAAGCAAAGCAGATAGTAGAGCAATAACATATTATTCTCATGTAAACCACGATGAACTACTAGGTTGAAAGCTAAAGCAACAACTAAGTGTCGTGTGCAGAAATTGCAAAAAAGGAAAAATGGCGTTTAAACCGGTAATGAGCCCATGCTAACTTAACACGGTGTAAAGATATCCAGGACCTAGATGACACCTCCCCATGATCCGGAAACGAACTGAATAAGATAATAGAAGTGCCATCTCATGAGAGCAGATTGCAACTTTATATGTGGACGGTCCGCAAGGTAAAACATTAAAAACTAGGAAAATTTAATGCTAAAGAAAAATAAAACAGCCAAGTACTTTATCGAGTCTTAAGCCAATAGGCAAGCTAAATAATAAAAACTTGACAAATAAGTCAATGAATTGTCAATGAAATGCTAGTACTCAGCATATCAAACATGAAAAAGGTCTATGACATAACTGTGTATGCAAAATAAGTTGCAACAGCCTCCAATAGGAAGTCACCGTCTTCATCCGAAAAGAGTTCAGCCATCCAATTTAAAAGCGGAAAAGAACATACGTGCTCTCCCAGCACCGGATCCTCTATCACCATCAGAGGACAGCTCGGTGGGTTTTCAAGAAAGCTCTGTTCCAAGAAAGACTGTGTTGCCGCCAGTAAATTCCAGGGACCAATTAGTCCATGCATCAATGCCACAGCCATAATCCTTTCGCCAGGACAAACCAACTCGTGAGTAATGATAGGAGTCATCAGCTGATTAAAGTCGACGTCAGGAGAAACCGGTCCGCAGAGACACAAATCAATGGCCCAATCGAAATCACAGGTCAGGCAGTGAAATACAGGCTGGACACAGGTGAAGTAGGAGAATCGAAAAGATAATCCATATGCCGTGCCTAATATCGCCAACGGCATTGTGCCATAATATTCTAGCATGCAATTGCGGAACAGTGTCAGCAGCTGCAGGGCGGGAGATTGCACAGGAGGGACATCCATATTTAAAAATGTAAAAAAGCACAAGAGCGTCCGCTGGTAATGCAAGTAAAAATGGCAATCCACGAAGCACAGTGGAGAAAATAGAATGAAAGAAAGCAGGGATGACTCCAAAGATTTTCTCAAATGAAGTCACGAGACCACTGGTAACAACTTTAAAAAAGTGCGCCAGGGCCTTTGTGGAGGACGCGTTAAAGATAGTCCGAACCATCTTGCTGAAATGCAAAGGCGAATCAGTATTGAAAAGGGTCTGCACCTCTGTACGGGTGTTCGCTATGTGAAGCACGATAGTTTCACGGGCCGAACTCAAGGCCACCTCTCTCTGAGACAAAAGAGCTCTTATTCTTGCCATGCCGTTGAAATCTGCTCCCAAGGTTGGTATTTGTGGCCAGATTGAAAACTCCCTATGTTCATGTGTGGGAGGAAATAGAACATTTCTGCAGCAAATAACCCGTTCACTTACTGTTACGATAAAAGGAATACTTTTAATTAACCCAGAACAATCTTCATTATTGAGCATCAAATAACTACCATTTTCCAACAACTTGAACGTGGGGATGATAGCAGGAACTGGCGTGCCTTGCAACACGCAAGCCATATTTGGTCGGTGTTTGTTGCATGAACCGTGTAACTGTATGTGCCTACACATTAGTGAATGATCTGGCGTCTCAGTGCATTCCTCTCCATTCAGATAAACTTCTTGATCATCTTTGAAACATCTGTATGTGTATGGAAGCGACCAGACCTCATGAAGAAAAGCACTACCTAAAGGTTCATAACGAACTATTGGTATATATTTCATACAATTTGAAAACTTATATAAAGCAAAAGGCAGCGTTATTAAACCGTGGATAAGGCACGTTGCCAAAAAACCCGCAATCCTCTGCTGATGATGTCACTGAGTATGTCATGAATGATGTAATATGTGACATCATCAGCAGTGGATTACGGGTAATAGTATCTCTAGTTTACTCCCCTATAGCTGTCTTTCTTTTAACATAAGTGTCTGTTTCCTTCCCTTATACTTACTGTTTTTGGTTCGCTTCCGGTTCGCGTACCGGCGAGCGAACTGGGAAGCGTACTACGAGAAATAGAGGTTGGCACAGTTCCAAATATTGTACCAATTTTTTAATAACGGGGAGGTAGTTCTGAAAAGAACTTTTTTTTTAATTGTTTTTCTTGTTTTATATTTTTTTTATTATTTTTCTGAACATTTTTTTACTTTTTTTGAATTTTTCTGAACAGTTTTATATTTTTTTGGGTTTTTCTTGCAGGGGGCAATGAAAACGATTCATTGTAAAGGGCTCAACAGGAGCAACAAAACAAAAAAAAAGTATTTATTATTTGGGGCGTTTCGTACAAACTTGCATATGATAGTCAATAGCTCTGTTGATCAGAGTGATGCTTCTTTCTCCGTAGCAAATGAATCCATTGCAATGTACGCAGACGTGTTTTACTTCATGAAATCTCGTTTGAATATTTGGCACCATCTCCCTGCCCTCTGGTCCCGTTACTTCCGGTACAACAGATCTTCTGGCCATAATAGGGAGATTATCTAGGTCGTTCCGAAACTGTGCAGCACTGTAGTTGTTAGGATGCCACCTAGTCATATGGCGATGCATTGTGTAGTTTCCGAAGCTGTATTTTTTGTCGGTCCCTCTGGACAGTCTATCTTGACATATAAGGCAAGTTACGTATCTTGCATTTACTTTTTCTGACCTTTGGGAATTTAAAAAAATTGCCAAATGAAGTTTTCTTTCCGGTGAGACGTCCTGGGCTCCTCAGGCAAAAACTGCCTCTCTTCGTGCTCGTCGTCCTGTTCCTCTTCTTCCTCTTCTTGTTGAATTATAACTTGAGCAGGTGGTCCACTCTTCCTTGGATGTGGTGGAGGTGGTAGGGAAGCACCAGCTGAAGCTACTAAAGAAGCCATTGCTCACTGGTAACAAAGGGTCTTTCTCTCACAATGATGAAAGTCAGAGTGAGGAAAGAAGGAGGGATTTTCATCATTTGGGAAAAACAAGAGTTCTCAACCAATGAAAAGTGTTCATTTTAGATTATATGACCTAGTCTTACATCATTAGGAAACCAAAAGTGAAATGAACCAATGAAAAGTGTTATTACCAAGTCACATGACCTGCTGTGTTTACGTTAAGCGCTTTGCAGGGCCTCCCGGTTTGCTTCCAGAAACCTGCGCTTTGCGACTCGCTTCGCGTACCAGTTCGCTAACGTAGCACGTCATATGACGTATCACGCGACAACGAGAAACGTCATGCGGACGGGAGGCGTCACGATGTTGTTTTCTAACGCGGCAGTTGCGGTGAAGAAACGTTTACCGGCTCGCGGTCTATTTCGCGGCATCAAGGTCAGCTAACGGGAAGCTTCCCGATTCGCGAAGCGGGAACGAAGAAAAAAAAATATTTAAAAAAAAAATTATTCATAAACATATAAAATATATTTTTGGATTTAAAGAAGAATACATTTTACAGCTACAGATATTAGCTGTTAAAAAACCAATGAAATTCACTGAAAAAACCATAGGTTATAGACCATATATAGTTAGGAATTAGCATTTACAAAACCTTGAAAATTCACTGAAAAAACCATAGGTTATAGACCATATATAGTTAGGAATTACCATTTACAAAACCTTATTTTACTCACACAAAACCATTGAAATTCCATATATAGTTAGTTGCACTAACTATATATCGCGCACCCGCAATCCACTGCTGATGATGTCACATATTACCTATGGTTTTTTCAGTGAATTTTCAAGGTTTTGTAAATGCTAATTCCTAACTATATATGGTCTATAACCTATGGTTTTTTCAGTGAATTTCATTGGTTTTTAAACAGCTAATATCTGTAGCTGTAAAATGTATTCTTCTTTAAATCCAAAAATATATTTTATATGTTTATGAATAATTTTTTTTTTTAAATATTTTTTTTTCTTCGTTCCCGCTTCGCGAATCGGGAAGCTTCCCGTTAGCTGACTTGATGCCGCGAAATAGACCGCGAGCCGGTAAACGTTTATTTACCGCAACTGCCGCGTTAGAAAACAACATCGTGACGCCTCCCGTCCGCATGACGTTTCACGTTGTCGCGTGATACGTCATATGACGTGCTACGTTAGCGAACTGGTACGCGAAGCGAGTCGCAAAGCGCAGGTTTCTGGAAGCAAACCGGGAGGCCCTGCAAAGCGCTTAACGTAAACACAGCAGGTCATGTGACTTGGTAATAACACTTTTCATTGGTTCATTTCACTTTTGGTTTCCTAATGATGTAAGACTAGGTCATATAATCTAAAATGAACACTTTTCATTGGTTGAGAACTCTTGTTTTTCCCAAATGATGAAAATCCCTCCTTCTTTCCTCACTCTGACTTTCATCATTGTGAGAGAAAGACCCTTTGTTACCAGTGAGCAATGGCTTCTTTAGTAGCTTCAGCTGGTGCTTCCCCACCACCTCCACCACATCCAAGGAAGAGTGGACCACCTGCTCAAGTTATAATTCAACAAGAAGAGGAAGAAGAGGAACAGGACGACGAGCACGAAGAGAGGCAGTTTTTGCCTGAGGAGCCCAGGACGTCTCACCGGAAAGAAAACTTCATTTGGCAATTTTTTAAAATTCCCAAAGGTCAGAAAAAAGTAAATGCAAGATACGTAACTTGCCTTATATGTCAAGATAGACTGTCCAGAGGGACCAACAAAAAATACAGCTTCGGAAACTACACAATGCATCGCCATATGACTAGGTGGCATCCTAACAACTACAGTGCTGCACAGTTTCGGAACGACCTAGATAATCTCCCTATTATGGGCAGAAGATCTGTTGTACCGGAAGTAACGGGACCAGAGGGCAGGGAGATGGTGCCAAATATTCAAACGAGATTTCATGAAGTAAAACACGTCTGCGTACATTGCAATGGATTCATTTGCTACGGAGAAAGAAGCATCACTCTGATCAACAGAGCTATTGACTATCATATGCAAGTTTGTACGAAACGCCCCAAATAATAAATACTTTTTTTTTGTTTTGTTGCTCCTGTTGAGCCCTTTACAATGAATCGTTTTCATTGCCCCCTGCAAGAAAAACCCAAAAAAATATAAAACTGTTCAGAAAAATTCAAAAAAAGTAAAAAAATGTTCAGAAAAATAATAAAAAAAATATAAAACAACAAAAACAATAAAAAAAAAGTTCTTTTCAGAACTACCTCCCCGTTATTAAAAAATTGGTACAATATTTGGAACTGTGCCAACCTCTATTTCTCGTAGTACGCTTCCCAGTTCGCTCGCCGGTACGCGAACCGGAAGCGAACCAAAAACAGTAAGTATAAGGGAAGGAAACAGACACTTATGTTAAAAGAAAGACAGCTATAGGGGAGTAAACTAGAGATACTATTACCCGTAATCCACTGCTGATGATGTCACATATTACATCATTCATGACATACTCAGTGACATTATCAGCAGAGGATTGCGGGTTTTTTGGCAACGTGCCTTATCCACGGTTTAATAACGCTGCCTTTTGCTTTATATAAGTTTTCAAATTGTATGAAATATATACCAATAGGTCGTTATGAACCTTTAGGTAGTGCTTTTCTTCATGAGGTCTGGTCGCTTCCATACACATACAGATGTTTCAAAGATGATCAAGAAGTTTATCTGAATGGAGAGGAATGCACTGAGACGCCAGATTATTCACTAATGTGTAGGCACATACAGTTACACGGTTCATGCAACAAACACCGACCAAATATGGCTTGCGTGTTGCAAGGCACGCCAGTTCCTGCTATCATCCCCACGTTCAAGTTGTTGGAAAATGGTAGTTATTTGATGCTCAATAATGAAGATTGTTCTGGGTTAATTAAAAGTATTCCTTTTATCGTAACAGTAAGTGAACGGGTTATTTGCTGCAGAAATGTTCTATTTCCTCCCACCTATGAACATAGGGAGTTTTCAATCTGGCCACAAATACCAACCTTGGGAGCAGATTTCAACGGCATGGCAAGAATAAGAGCTCTTTTGTCTCAGAGAGAGGTGGCCTTGAGTTCGGCCCGTGAAACTTTCGTGCTTCACATAGCGAACACCCGTACAGAGGTGCAGACCCTTTTCAATACTGATTCGCCTTTGCATTTCAGCAAGATGGTTCGGACTATCTTTAACGCGTCCTCCACAAAGGCCCTGGCGCACTTTTTTAAAGTTGTTACCAGTGGTCTCGTGACTTCATTTGAGAAAATCTTTGGAGTCATCCCTGCTTTCTTTCATTCTATTTTCTCCACTGTGCTTCGTGGATTGCCATTTTTACTTGCATTACCAGCGGACGCTCTTGTGCTTTTTTACATTTTTAAATATGGATGTCCCTCCTGTGCAATCTCCCGCCCTGCAGCTGCTGACCCTGTTCCGCAATCGCATGCTAGAATATTATGGCACAATGCCGTTGGCGATATTAAGCACGGCATATGGATTATCTTTTCGATTCTCCTACTTCACCTGTGTCCAGCCTGTATTTCACTGCCTGACCTGTGATTTCGATTGGGCCATTGATTTGTGTCTCTGCGGACCGGTTTCTCCTGACGTCGACTTTAATCAGCTGATGACTCCTATCATTACTCACGAGTTGGTTTGTCCTGGCGAAAGGATTATGGCTGTGGCATTGATGCATGGACTAATTGGTCCCTGGAATTTACTGGCGGCAACACAGTCTTTCTTGGAACAGAGCTTTCTTGAAAACCCACCGAGCTGTCCTCTGATGGTGATAGAGGATCCGGTGCTGGGAGAGCACGTATGTTCTTTTCCGCTTTTAAATTGGATGGCTGAACTCTTTTCGGATGAAGACGGTGACTTCCTATTGGAGGCTGTTGCAGCTTATTTTGCATACACAGTTATGTCATAGACCTTTTTCATGTTTGATATGCTGAGTACTAGCATTTCATTGACAATTCATTGACTTATTTGTCAAGTTTTTATTATTTAGCTTGCCTATTGGCTTAAGACTCGATAAAGTACTTAGCTGTTTTATTTTTCTTTAGCATTACATTTTCCTAGTTTTTAATGTTTTACCTTGCGGACCGTCCACATATAAAGTTGCAATCTGCTCTCATGAGATGGCACTTCTATTATCTTATTCAGTTCGTTTCCGGATCATGGGGAGGTGTCATCTAGGTCCTGGATATCTTTACACCGTGTTAAGTTAGCATGGGCTCATTACCGGTTTAAACGCCATTTTTCCTTTTTTGCAACTTCTGCACACGACACTTAGTTGTTGCTTTAGCTTTCAACCTAGTAGTTCATCGTGGTTTACATGAGAATAATATGTTATTGCTCTACTATCTGCTTTGCTTGTTAAACTATATCTGTACAGCGAGTGCTGAAGTTTCAAGAACAACACGATACAGAATTGTTATGAGGTCTGATCTGCACGACTTCATACTCATAACATAAGTGCAGCTTCTGCCAATTCTGGGCATGAGGCGTGTTTTATATTGCTTTGCCGAACACACATACACAACAGTTGATGCGGTTCACATGAAGAGAGAGCTGGTGTATGCTGATGTGATTCCTTCAAATCTAAGACACTAAAGTATGGGCACGCCCTAAACCAACACAAACAGACCTTCTTAGCAAATAATATAATATGTGTATTAAGGAGGGTGAGATATAAGCAGCCGCGGGCCGTGGAGGGCGTTACGGTGGGGCAGGGAGGCAGGGAGGCGGGGAGGGGCAGGGTGGAGCCCTCTCCACCCTGCCCCTCCCCCTCCCCGCCTCCCTGCCCCACCGTAACTCCCTCCACGGCCCGTGGCTGCTTATAAGTGTTGATAACTCTTATTCATTTACAGCATGTTAACATACTGTCACCATTCGCTTTTTATGTACTAGTAACTATGCTGGTAATTTTGCTACTGATAATATGTGTACTTGTATTATCTAAGATACTACGCCTGAGAAGACGGCATTAGTAAATAAACATTTCAAATACACATGTGTTCTTCTTAACTTACATGTTCTGGTTTCTAAGAAATATATAACGACCGACTGTTCATGAGTTCCACGTATCCTGAGGTACTATAAGTTCATATTCTGGATTGTCTAAACATTGAGAGTTTGTTATATCCAATGTGACACTGTACCTAGCTTGCTAAGGGGTTTTTGATTACTAAGGTGAGTTTTGGGGCACCCTAATTCGCCGAGGTTCCAATCCTCTGTCCACAGTTCTGTGTGAGAACAGAAACCCTGCGACAGGGGCACCCCCGATCCTTGCTGGAGCTTCATCACACTTGCGATACAACTCCAGCAATGCGCCACCTTTACGGCACAGATACATCACGCATCTGTGCTGTTTTTGCCCCATGATGCGCCGCATTGTAAATGCAGCACACCATAGGTGACGGAACAGCGGCACAGAATGACTAACACATCCCTGGTGATGCGCCAGTCATCATAAATCTATCCCTATGCTTCTTATCTTGTTCGAGATGAACCGCCATATGTATCATCAAAGTTTTTTGCATTTCCTAAATAGCGAACTTTAAGGAATAAATAGCGATTCTTTACCATTCCTAGTTTGCGATGAGCTATTTGCTAATTAAAATTACCCATTCATTTCCTTCATTTCCATAGGGCGGTTGGACTCACTTTTAGCTCGAACGGCTGAATGGATTTCCACGAAACTTGGCAAAATTGTAGGGACTGGTAGCCCGATGTGCCTTTGCTATGTCTCAAGATATATGCTCCAGTGGTTTTTACGAAAATTAACTTTGAAAAATATATATTGGGCTACATTGGCCTATATATATGTTGGAGCCCAAATGTAGCCCAATGTAGCCCAATGAAGCCCAATGTAGCCCAAAGATGGCCGCCAGAGACAAAAAAAAACAAATGTAGCCCAAATATCAGCCAGATGTAGCCCAACTATAGCCCAGTGACAGAATAACCAATCAGCTTCGCAAACCTCCGTTACGCGAAGCGGAGCGCTGTTACAGATATATATCTTTTTTTGAACGTTAATTTCTCAAAATCCACTGGAGCACATATATTGAGACCTAGCAAAGGCACATCGGGCTACCAGTCCCTAATATTTTACCAAGTTTCGTGCAAATCCATTCAGCCGTTCGATTATTATTATTATTTTTTTTTTTTGCCCCGCGGGGCCCTTTTAAAACCTCCACATCAAACCTAGGGGGTCAGCGAGGATCTACTATGCCCCCTTATGGTCATTTGCCCCTTCGCTTTGGCCTCCTCTTGTCTCTCGATCCTACCGAGAGACAAGATGGCGGCCGCTACGGACTGTTTGGAATGTTTACAGACGCCGGAGAACCAATCAGCTTCGCTTCACAAAGCTCCGTTGCGCGAAAAGTCCGCGAACCGGAGCGCTTCCCGGTCCGCTGTTACAGATATATATCTTTTTTTGAACGTTAATTTCTCAAAATCCACTGAAGCACATATATTGAGACCTACAAAAGGCACATCGGGCTACCAGTCCCTACAATTTTGCCAAGTTTCGTGCAAATCCATTCAGCCGTTCGGGCTAAAAGTGAGGCCAACCGCCCTATGGAAAACTCAATGTTAAAAACACGTTTTGGGACCCCCCTTTTTTCTCGACCCCCCCTGGACGAACCCCCCCCAATTTTCAGGGGCTGCTCAGAAACAAAATGTGCCATTTTCCTGAAAATTTCAGCCAATTCCGTCCACAAACGCCAAAGTTATTAGACATAGAATTTTCAAAAATCCCATAGAGAAAAAATCCTAACTATATATACCTACTGGCGACCGCCAGTAGGTAATATATATATATATATCTATATCTCTCTATATATATATATATATATATATATATATATATATATATATATATATATATATATATATATATATATATATATATATATATATATATATATATATATATATATATATATATCTCTCTCTCTATATATATACATATATATATATCTATATCTCTCTCTCTCTCTCTATATATATATATATATATATATATATCTCTCTCTCTCTATATATATATATATATATATCTATATACCTCTCTCTCTCTATATATATATATATATCTATATCTCTCTCTCTATATATATATATATATATATATATCTATATATCTATATATCTCTCTCTCTCTCTATATATATATATATATATATATATATATATATATCTCTCTCTATCTATATATATATATATATCTATATCTCTCTCTCTATATATATATATATATATATCTATATCTCTCTCTCTCTATATATATATATATCTATCTCTCTCTCTATATATATATATATATATATATATAGATATCTCTCTCTCTCTCTATATATATATATACATATATAGATCTCTCTCTCTCTCAATATATATATATATATATATATATATATATATATATATATATATATCTCTCTCTATATCTCTCTCTCTCTATATATATATATCTATATATATCTATATATATATATATTCACTGAAAAAACCATAGGTTATAGACCATATATAGTTAGGAATTAGCATTTAAAAAACCTTATTTTACTCACACAAAACCATTGAAATTCCATATATAGTTAGTTGCACTAACTATATATTGCGCACCCGCAATCCACTGCTGATCATGTCACATATTACATCATTCATGACATGGTCAGTGACATCACTGATGACATCACTGATGACATCTCAAATGACATCACTGATGACATCACTGATGACAACATCCAGTGACTATGTTTCTGTAAAGTTAAAATATGTCTTACATATTGAAGAATGAGTGGATGTATAAGTGTCTGGACGAACGATTTAGTAGGTGCATGACTGAATGTATGAGTGAGTGATTAAATGTGTCTCACTGAGTGCATGGGTTAGTGACTAAACTGTCTTAATTTGTGCATCATTATGTCTGTTGTTCTGTAAACTGCTGCATGTGTTGATCAGTAGCTATATGAGTAACTATATGGGTTATTGATTGATTGCCCAAGTATTTGCATGGGAGACTGAGTGTGTGTGTGGCTGGATGGGAGGTGTGTGACTCTGTACAGATCAATGTGTACTTGTATCAATGATTGTATAAGAGAGTAAGTATGTGTTAGTATATGGTTGAAAACGTAAGGTGCTCTATGTTTAACTGTATAGAGTAGAAAATGGAAGTGTGATTGATTCTTTACAGGACTGACTAGGTGTGTGAGTAACTCCATGGATGAGTGGCAGAGTGTGAGTGTCTGTATAGGTGTATGAGTGCATATGATTGTGTTGTAAACATGAGTGATTGTATGTATGAATGATTGTATGGGTGAATGAGTGAATGTGTGTGTAGACGTAGGAATCAGTGAGTACGTATGTAGTAACTAGTATTGGTGTGTCAATGGTTTCAAAAATTATACTCTGTTTTTAACACTGGGTGAAACAGAGGTTATATTAAAATGTGAAGAGATGCATTGTATTGTCACATGAATAATATCATCAGTGATGTGGTCATTGATGTCAAATGAGATGTCATCAGTGATGTCATCAGTGATGTCATTTGAGATGTCATCAGTGATGTCATCAGTGATGTCACTGACCATGTCATGAATGATGTAATATGTGACATGATCAGCAGTGGATTGCGGGTGCGCAATATATAGTTAGTGCAACTAACTATATATGGAATTTCAATGGTTTTGTGTGAGTAAAATAAGGTTTTTTAAATGCTAATTCCTAACTATATATGGTCTATAACCTATGGTTTTTTCAGTGAATTTTCAAGGTTTTGTAAATGCTAATTCCTAACTATATATGGTCTATAACCTATGGTTTTTTCAGTGAATTTCAATGGTTTTTTAATAGCAAATATCATAAGCTGTCGAATGTCAAGTACGTGGTAAGTGAAAACATTTTCGTGTTTATGCACACTGATCTGCTTTGAATGGTGCCCCCCCCCCCTCATTTCTATTAGGAGTACTCTCTCTTTGCAGATAGTGAAAGGTAGTTAACGCAGGCCTTTGCCCCCGTTGTAATCCGTCGTGCCTGCTTCTCTCTCCATTTGATTGATTGTTATCCAAGTATTTACTGTTTTAGAATTAGTTCTCTTTGGTTCATTCTCTATTTACAAACAAACACAGAGTCGCAATACTCTGTTTAGTCTTTGCAGATAACGAAAAATCGTGTAAAAAAAAGAAAAGGAATCGAGCAAAATCAGTAGGCCACTAATGGGATCTCTTTTTGACCTCGCTAAAATAGAAACATTAGGAACAACCCCTCATGACAAATACAAAACTAGTGAGATGAACTGAACTCCACACAATGATGGCTGCAAAACAGCTCGGCTCCGCCACCCACCCCGCCCAAAATAACGATAAAGAGCGGCTGCCATGATTGGTTGCGGAATGGCCACGACGGAGCTACGAAATGATGCTGCTCTCATGCTAACCCCAGCTTCAGTCTGAAACATCCAGAAACACTGTAGACTACCAATTCGATCAGTTCCGGTAGCGCCCCAATGTAACCCGGTAGAGAAGAACTAGCCCTCCCCTCTTTGACTGATGGTTCTTGTTGCCTGTCCCTTCTGTTGTCATTTAACAGAACTATTTAGCCTGCTGAAAGGGGTTGTGTTCCGACCGCTGGTTGGTGGAGACATTTTGACTATATTCTGGACCTGCGTTGTCGCGTAATGCGTCATATGACGCGCCGCGTTAGCGCATCCGGAAGTCATCCGGGGCGCGCAGCGCGTAACGTAAGCATAACAAGTCATGTGACTTGTTAATAAAACTTTTCATTGGTTCATTTTACTTTTCTTATTGTAATGATGAAAGGCTTGGTCATATGACCTAAAAATTACGCTTTTCATTACTTCCGAACATTATTTTTTCTTAAATATATGTTATAATGTTCCAGACTAATGTACTTTCCCGGAAATTTTACAACTGTCCTGCAAGTAAAATATATTCTTTTTTCGAGAAAAAGAGCGTTTCTTCGTCCCATGATGGAGCCGTTGAGCAAAAGAGGGTCGACCTGCTGTCTTAGTCGCCGATACGCCTGAATATGAGATTCTTATCGATCACTTTATGTTGCAGGAATAGAAAACACAACAGCCCTTGACCATTTATCTTTACTGCGTTCCTTCGTATTATACCTTTTACCCTTCATGTAATTGGTCTGCTTTATTTCACTTGCCTTTTAATGATTCTAAAACAGTGACTATTATTACAAACTTTACCAATGTATATACTACTACCATGTTTTCTTTTAAAAACCTTTATTGTGAAAATTTCATTATACAAATACGAGCCTATAACCACGTGGGCCGGCCACGGAGCAAACTGTAATCGTATGTGATGAGTAGACATTTACACTGTAGAGGAACGTAACGGGCGGGCCATTAGGTTGCAAGAACTAAGGTGTCTAACAGTTACGGAATCGGTGGACGTACATTTTATAATTAAAATACGACAGGGCCAGTTACAATAAAATTATCTAGATATACATTTGCGGGCAAGTACCATGGGTGACGTTAATTCGAACTTTCAATAGTACAGTAATCAATAACACATCAGAACCTAATATCAATAGGGATGTCGAAATATTCAATCAATTCTCGTCCCCGCCCGCCATGTGCTTCAAAACTGCATACGTATCTCGTGATTTCAAGGTTCTGCAACCAGTACACAACAAGGAGTTACGAGTCCCATTTATTCCGGCGCCATTTTGGGCGAGGACGGGCAGGTCCAGGATATAGTCAAAATGTCTCTACCAACCATCGACTATGATGATGTTCATATGCTGTATTTATTAGAGTAACACTCATCTGTCCACATGAAATTAATTTGCCACAATCTAAACATGTCATTTTAATCTTTCCAAAGTTCTTCTAAAAATTTGGGACCGTTTCCCTTGCCTCTGAAGCTCTCAGTGCCACTTCTTTGATGAATGTACTAGCAGGTCAGGGGTTCTCCTCCAAATCTCTCTTTTATGCAGCACTATAATTAATTGGTGCCACCTCTCCATATGACGATGCATGGTATAGTTACCACAACTATATTTTTTTTCGGTTCCTCTGGAGAGTTCATCGTGGCAGATGAAGCGTGTAACGTACCGGGCATTTACCTTTTTTTGCATGTACAGGAAAGGAAAAAAAAATCGAGCGTCCGAGTTCTAAGGTGTCCCAGGGCCATTTTAGTGGAGGACATGATACAGCGATAATGCCCTGGATAAGGACACTTCCTTCGGGCACCCCACGCCGTCTTTCGGCGCAGCATTGTAGGATGGCCACACCAGTGCGGCAACTTGCTAGACACCACCTCGGTGCCATCCGGATCTCGGCGCCCCACTGCAGATGAACTGCCTCCACATGGAGAAGCAGGAGAGGCTCGTTTGCGCCGCCTCCCCCCCCCCCTTCGGGCACCCCACGCCGACTTTCGGCGCAGCATTGTAGGATGGCCACACCAGTGCGGCAACTTGCTGGACACCACCTCGGTGCCAACCGAATCTCAGCGCCTTGTGTTGTCTTCCATTCCGAAAATATTGTTGGCAGCATTTTGAAAGGAAAGACAAACAGCCGTTTGTGGCCCTCACTACACCGTTCTCCTAGTGAGTCTCACATTGTTACATTTAGGAAGAATGTTGAAGAGTAGTATGTTGAAAATCTGAAGCCATTGTTATACAAACTCTCAACCAGCCTTGGATGGAAAAATCCTGAAGAATGTACAAACTGAAAACCAGTTTTTCTCTGTATAGCATCAGCAGCAACGCTTGAGTCAGCTTTGTGTGAAGCCGCCATTTTGATTCAATCAATAGCGTCCCCCTGCACACATTCAGGGACCTGGTCGTGTCTTCAGGTCAAACGGATTGTGGGACAAGATGCACAAAGGAAAAGGAAAAAAGTTCCGCCGGACCCCGGGAGGTGGCCGCCTATGTCATGGGCGATCTTAGGCCACACCAGGGCAATAGTGAAGCTGCAGCAGGTGCAAATAAGCTTCAGACAGTGTTACAAGCGCTGCTCAGAACTCTCAACTATGACACCACCTCGGTGCCATCCGGATCTTGGCGCCTTGTGCTGGTTCCGGCCTATTCACACATCGGTCCGCTACTGACGCCACCTCACAGGCCAACGGGGCACCCCACGCCGACTTTCGGCGCAGCATTGTAGGATGGCCACACCAGTGCGGCAAATTGCTGGACACCACCTCGGTGCCATCCAGATCTCGGCGCGTTGTGCTGCCTTCGGCCTATTCGCCACAAGTGCGCACGCAACTCAGCTGCATAGCGAGTGAAACACCAAGGGGCGCCCCACTGCAGCCGAGGAACCTCCATCTTGGGGGCGACGCACAGCATCACATTGCTTTCCAATGCAGTCAGATCCTCAAACAGCCCCCACTGACTGACGCGAACTCACAGGCCAACGGGGCGCCCCACGCCGACTTTCGGCGCAGCATTGTAGGATGGCCACACCAGTGCGGCAAGTTGCTGGACACCACCTCGGTGCCATCCGGATCTTGGCGCGTTGTGCTGCCTTTGGCCCCATTCGCACATCAGTCCGCTACTGACGCCATCTCACAGGCTAATGGGGCGCCCCACGCCGACTTTCAGCATTGTAGGATGACCACACCAGTACAGCAACTTGCTAGACATCACCTCGGTGCCATCCGGATCTCGGCGCCCCACTGCAGATGAAGTGCCTCTCAACTATGAAACCACCACTGTGACATCCGGATCTTGGCGCGTTGTGCTGCCTTCGGCCTATTCGCACATCGGTCCGCTACTGACGCCATCTCACAGGCTAATGGGGCGACCCACGCCGAGTTTCAGCATTGTAGGATGACCACACCAGTGCAGCAACTTGCTAGACATCACCTCGGTGCCATCCGAATCTTGGCATCTCAACGCCTAGTGGTATCTTCCATACAGAAAATATTGTTACGCTACCTTTGGCCCCATTCGCACATCAGTCCGCAACTTAGACATCACCTCGGTGCCATCCGGATCTTGGCATCTCAGCGCCTTGTGGTGTCAGTCAGAAAATATTGTTGCGCTGCCTTTGGCCCCATTCGCACATCAGTCCGCTACTGACACCATCTCACAGGCCAACAGGGCGCCCCACGCCGACTTTCAGCATTGTAGGATGGCCACACCAGTGCGGCAACTTACTAGACACCACCTCGGTGCCATCCGGATCTTGGCGCGTTGTGCTGCCTTCGGCCTATTCGCACATCGGTCCGCTACTGACGCAAACTCACAGGCCAACGGGGCGCCCCACGCCGACTTTCAACATTGTAGGATGGCCACACCAGTGCTGCAACTTGCTGGACACCACCTCGGTGCCATCCGGATCTTGGCGCGCTGTGTTGCCTTCGGCCTATTCGCACATCGGTCCGCTACTGACGCCGCCTCACGTGCCAACGTATTTTCTCCGCATTTTATACCCTATGCCGCATAACAGGTCATGTGACTTGTTTATAAAACTTTTCATTGGTTCATTTTACTTTTGGTTTCCTAATGATGGAAGGCTTGATCATATGACCTAAAAACAACACTTTTCATTGGATGAAAACTTTATTTTTTTCCAAACGATGAAAGCCCCACCTTGTTTCTGGATGTTTCAGACTGAAGCTGGCGTCAGCATGAGAGCACCACCATCTCGTAGCTCCGTCGTAGTCATTCCGCGAGCAATCATGGCAGCCGCTCCCCACCAGAAGCCTGCAGGAGTCGGGGCCCCCAAAACTTTTGATGAATTCTCAAGGCGGAGGGGACGCTTTCGAGAATGGGGTCCAAGACCTAGCAGACAAGCGTCCGATTTCCAAGGTGTCCCAGGGCCATTTCAGTGGACCAGGCCCAAAAAGGAAAGAGCCTGCCGCCATTTTGAGAGTCCTGTGACAGCCGCCTATCGCTGCACCGCAAGAGTGGGCGCAACTCAGCTGAATTGCGGCTTTTGACACAGTGGACCAAAAACGGACGGAATGGCAACTGAAACGGTAAAGGGGCGCCCCACTACAACAGATGACACTCCACCTGGAGAGGCCCGTTCACGCCGCCTCCCCCGGGGCGCCCCACGCCGTTATTCGGAGCAGCATTGTAGGATACCAAAACCAGTGCGGCAACTTACTGGACATCACCTTGGTGCCATCGTTCTGCTGCCTTGGAACTATTCGCACAACAGTTTGCTACTGAAGACCCACCCCCCGCGACGCCCCACGCCGTTATTTGCTGGGTGGCAACTTACTAGACATCACTTTCGTGTCATCTAGATTTCAGCGCGTTCTGCTGCCTTGGAACTATTCGCACAACAGTTTGCTACTGATGACCCGCCCCACGCCGGAAATCTGGACGTTGTGCTGCGTTGGGACTATTCGCACAGCCGACCGCTACTTCGTTGTTTTTCCCTAAAAATGTTTATATGTTATTACTATTTTTGTTTTCTTGTATATATTTATAAATTATTAAAGTTTTATAATCTTACTACTTTGTCGGAGTGCTGTATATTTTTAATGTGACACATAATTGTAAAAACTTTGATGTACAAAGAGTCATCCCTGGAATCTTCCGCTTCACGCTCGGTCCCCTCCCCAATCACAATACAGGATGGTTTTCAGATAATAGCAACGCTTCTGCTGTGACGGATCTCATCGAGTGTGGGCCTTGATCTACTATAACTCCTTTGAAGAGGGGTGAATCTTTACAGCTGTGGCCATAAACTACATCTGCAGGGCTAGCTGATACCCTAGGACCAGCCTGGACAATCGGACACAGAGGAAAAGGAGTGTCAGAGGGTGCAGTAGTGAATAGGGCGAAAGGGAGGTGTCGGGCGGGCACAGGGTGTGATTCTCAGGAAAGAGCAGCGCAGATGGGGGGAGGTTTATTACCCATGCATAAGACAGAGAGCGGGGGTGACCACTGCCTGGGGGAGATGCTTGCGAGGGTGGGGAGCCATGCTAAGGATCGACAGCGTGCACAGAGTGGGTCTGGTCAAGGCATCTAAAATGGCTGCCGTGCACGACAAAAGTGTGGCATTTGAAAAAAGACAAGATGGCGCAGACAATGTTTTTCAACACTTCCTGATTTCCTTCGAATCGAACGTTAACAGACGTTGGGGCATATTACCAAAGTTAAGCGATATTTATCCCTAACGATGCATTGCAAAGATTTTTTTACCGTCAGAAATTATCGCAGATAAACCTTGCTATTATCAAAGTTTATCGCAAATACGATAAAAACCGACCGCAATGCATTAATATCGCTGAAAACTCAGCGATATTCATGCATTACCGAGCTAATCCTCTTAGCCATGTTATCCACCTCCCATAGGATAACATGGCTAAGAACTGCTCAGGGCAGCTGTTACTTTTTGGAGATATTCGCGCTTATCTCGAATATTTCCAAAAGTTGATAATAGGAGATAGCGATGTTAGCGACTGTTTCCAGTCGCTAACATCTTGGCATGCCCACTTTGCATGTCATTAGTGATAAATATCACTCACATGCAAAGTGGGGCCCAAGATGGTCGCTATCTCCTACTAGCCGTCACTAACTGGTGTTAGCAACAGCTAGGTAATACAGATATAATTTTATCTCCGCGAAGCGGAGCGCTGTTACAGATATATATCTTGTTTTTGAACGTTAATTTCTCAAAATGCACTGAAGCACATATATTGAGACCTAGCAAAGGCACATCGGGCTACCAGTCCCTAATATTTTACCAAGTTTCGTGCAAATCCATTCAGCCGTTCGATTATTATTATTATTTATTTTTTTTGCCCCGCGGGGCCCTTTTAAAACCTCCACATCAAACCTAGGGGATCAGCGAGGATCTACTATGCCCCCTTATGGTCATTTGCCCCTTCGCTTTGGCCTCCTCTTGTCTCTCGATCCTACCGAGAGACAAGATGGCGGCCGCTACGGACTGTTTGGAATGTTTACAGACACCGGAGAGCCAATCAGCTTCGCTTCGCAAAGCTCCGTAACGCGAAAAGTACGCGAAGCGGTGCGCTGTTACAGATATATATCTTTTTTTGAACGTTAATTTCTCAAAATCCACTGAAGCACATATATTGAGACCTAGCAAAGGCACATCGGGCTACCAGTCCCTACAATTTTGCCAAGTTTCGTGCAAATCCATTCAGCCGTAAGATTATTATTATAATTTTTTTTTTTTGCCCCGCGGGGCCCTTTTAAAACCTCCACATCAAACCTAGGGGGTCAGCGAGGATCTACTATTCCCCCTTATGGTCATTTGCCCCTTCGCTTTGGCCTCCTCTTGTCTCTCGATCCTACCGAGAGACAAGATGGCGGCCACTACGGACTGTTTGCGGCCACTACGGACTGTTTGGAATGTTGACAGACGCCGGAGAACCAATCAGCTTCGCTTCACAAAGCTCCGTTGCGCGGAAAGTACGCGTCCTAGGCCGCTGCCCGGTCCGCGCTTACAGATATATATCTTTTTTTAAACGTTAATTTCTCAAAATCCACTGGAGCACATATATTGAGACCTACAAAAGGCACATCGGGCTACCAGTCCCTACAATTTTGCCAAGTTTCGTGCAAATCCATTCAGCCGTTCGGGCTAAAAGTGAGGCCAACCGCCCTATGGAAATTAACATGGGAAAAACGCGTTTTGGGACCCCCCTTTTTTCTCGGCCCCCCCTTGACGAACCCCCCCCAAATTTTCAAAGGCTGCTCAGAAACAAAATGTGCCATTTTCCTGAAAATTTCAGCCAATTCCGTCCACAAACGGCAAAGTTATTAGACATAGAGTTTTCAAAAATCCCATAGAGAAAAAATCCTAACTATATATACCTACTGGCGACCGCCAGTAGGTAATATATATATATCTACATCAGTGATGTCATTTGAGAAGTCATCAGTGATGTCATCAGTGATGTCACTGACCATGTCATGAATGATGTAATATGCGACATCATCAGCAGTGGATTGCGGGTGCGCGATATATAGTTAGTACAACTAACTATATATGGAATTTCAATGGTTTTGTGTGAGTAAAATAAGGTTTTTTAAATGCTAATTCCCAACTATATATGGTCTATAACCTATGGTTTTTTCAGTGAATTTTCAAGGTTTTGTAAATGCTAATTCCTAACTATATATGGTCTATAACCTATGGTTTTTTCAGTGAATTTCATTGGTTTTTTAAAAGCTAATATCTGTAGCTGTAAAATGTATTCTTCTTTAAATCCAAACATATATTTGATATGTTTATTAATATTTTTTTTTTTATACTTTTTTTTTGTAAGCTCCCGGGGCGCGGACAGTTGAACGCACGGGTAAGCGCAATCTTGAGGCGCGCCCCGGGGCGCGTACTAATACGCGTCCCGGAAGCGCTATTGCCGCGAACGAAAACAACATCGTGACGTATCGCGTAGCCGCCACGCCTTGCGTCATAAGACACGTGTCGCGTAGCCGCGAGATGCGTCTTATGACGCACCGCGTAAGCGCACCCGGAAGCGCATACGATCGCGCAACGTAAGCGCCCCGATACACGCCCGGGACGCGCCCCGGGGCGCGTAGTGTAAGCGCGTCAAACCATGTGACTTTAAAATAACACTTTTCATTGGTTCAGAACTTTTTTTTTTCCAAATTGTGTGAAACCCACCCATTTCTCTCACTATTGCTTTGTACTTGGAGAGAGCAAGAGCTGTTCTGTCTACTCTATCTCCTACTTTTCTGATCTCCAGCAATGGCTGCAAGAGAGTCATCCAGCAGTGATTCAGATGGATTTTTAGATGAGGACCCTCCTCAGCAAAAGAAAAAAACCCATTTCATCTGGAAATTTTACGACATCCCTGAAGGACAGAAAAAAGTCAACGCTCCCAAAGTAACCTGCAAAATATGTGGGAGTAGTTTATCCAGAGGCAATCCTCTGAAAAAATATAGTTTTGGGAATGCTAATTTGATCAGGCATGTGAAAAGAAGACACCCTAACAACTTTGCCAGGGAGAGTGTCAGAGAGCTGGCACGGAATGTACCAACAGATGGCGGCAGCACCTCCACTGGTGGAGCAACACCTTCGGGACCACCCCGTGGAAGAATGGTCCCTAACATTCAGCCGGTGTTTGCAGGCATCAAATTTTTGTGCACGGAGTGTGACGAACTGCTCTGCTATGGGGAGCAGAGTGTTGAACTCATTGCCCTAAAGAAACAGCAACACCGCTGCTCTGCCAGTCCCTAAATTTTCACATTTTTTTGCTCCTGTTGAGCAGTTTTGGAATCCCTGTTTTTGTTTTTCCCTTGACAAAAATCCAAAAAAAATATAAAATTGTTTTAAAAAGTCTAAAAAAAATATAAAACAAAAACAAACAAAAAAATATATAAAACAACAAAATCAAAAAAAAAGTTCTTTTCAGAACTACCTCCAATTTATAAAAAGAAGCTTTTTTTTTTTAAAAAAAAAGTGTCATTTTTAATCTCCATGGTACGCTCCCCCGTAAGCTCCCCGGTGCGCGTACCGGGCGCTCCCCCCCGCGAAAATCGATTGTTTTTTTTTTTTTTTTCACCCGCGGGAGCCTTTTATGGCCCCCACATCAAAAGTAGGGGGTCAGGGGGGTGTACCCTGCCCCCTTTTGCTCATTCCCCCCCTTTGATTCTTGCCACCTCTTGTGTCTCAATCCCACCGAGACACAAGATGGCGGCCGCTGCGGACTGTTTCGAATGTTTACAGACACCCGAGAACCAATCAGCTTGCCGTGCGCAAGTCGCGTGGCGCGCCTGAAGCGCTCCCCGGTACGCGTACCGGGCGCGGCTCTAGATATATATCTTTTTTTAAACCTAATTTACTCAAAATTCACAGGACCACATATCTTGAGACCTAGCAAAGGCACATCGGGCAAACAATATCTACAATTTTGCCAAGTTTCGTGGAAATCCATTCAGCCGTTCGGGCTAAAAGTGAGGCCAACCGCCCTATGGAAAACTCAATGTTAAAAACACGTTTTGGGACCCCCCTTTTTTCTCGGCCCCCCCTTGACGAAACCCCCCCAAGGGGCTGCTCAGAAACAAAATGTTCCATTTTCCTGAAAATTTCAGCCAATTCAGTCCACAAACGCCAAAGTTATTAGACATAGAATTTTCAAAAATCCCATAGAGAAAAAATCCTAACTATATATACCTACTGGCGACCGCCAGTAGGTAATATATATATATATATATATATATATATATATATATAACTACTATTTTATGTACCGTAGGACTCCCACTTCGACGACGGGGAATATTCAAGCATGTGAATCTATGAAAGACACCCCTAATACTGGAGAAACATAGCTCCTACAGGAAATGCATGGACTAAGGCAAATCGAAACACGAATATCCATACAAGTAAATTAAAAGTGGAATTAGAAGAAATTATATTGGGAACCATTAGTCCAGAGAGACTAGCAAAATACTGTGATGAGTTAATATTTATGTGTAAATATATGACTCGGAGAGCGAGAAATACTCATGAGAAATTTGCTGATGTAGCACAGAAATATGGGGTGGGTGTAGAAAAGTCCAAGTCTCTACAGAAAATATCTTGATTGGATTTTAGGGACAGAGATTTGGAGAGTCTAAATTCCTCTGGAAAGAGATTGCAAATTAAAGAATTAATTACAATCCTGAAGCGATGGGGAGAGAAAAATGGGAAGGCAGATGGGCTGATAAGAAGGAAGATACCGCAGTGACACTGCCTCTATTTCCGATGAGGGAAAAAGTAAAGGAGGCGGCAGATGCGATGGCTTTCCCAATGAGACAAGTCCCAGGAAGAGAGTATGTACACGTCCCCTGGAGTAGACTGGACATATTGTCTTTCACAAAGGATTTCACGAGGTTGAGGGAGAAACCAATTGAATAGTATAAGCAAGTGGAAAGATTTGTAAAGGTCTCAAAAGTCTTGTTGAAGGATTTGGATGCTTTATTTGATATTGTGGTTCCTACGGACTTGTGGGTGAAATATAAGATTGTAGTTGATTGGCCATAAACAGAATACGATAGAGATCGAAAAACAGGTGCACCATCAGCAGAAGTGATTAAGAAATACAATCCGGTCATTACATATTGAAAATGTGAGGAGAAAGATACGAGACATTTTGTGTATCAATTTTTTTATGATTTGAGGCATGAGGTTAGTGCTATGATTCAACAGCATTTGATTTGCAGGCAGAGCAAATCAGAATACTTTGCATAACGCAGTATCTCGTCTATTGGAGACTACATCGAGATGCGTCATAAGAAGTTGAAGGAGAAATTAATGTTGGCACAGATGAGGGCAGCAAGAAAGGATATATGGGGTTCAATTCAGATTTTACAGGTATGATACAGGGAAATGGTTAGACTACTACTGGAATGAAAAGAGAGATTGTACATCCTATGCCAAATTTGATGCCACAAGGAAGGGGACGTGGATCAAATATAGAGTCATTGAAAAATACTTTCCCTTGTCACAGTTGCGATAAGTTCGGGCATTGGAAGCGTGAGTTCAAGTTGAATCTAGCGACTGGACAAGCAATGGGGAAGGATTAATTCAATCAAGGTGACTAACGATATGTTAAATCAGTCAATGGCAAATGTAAGGGGTCAGAATCAGAATATGCCTCAAGCTCCTATGCAAAATTCGAATGGACAAGTACAGAAATACAATGTGAATATGGGTTTTCATACCTATGATCAAGGAAATCCAAATGGGCAAGTGGCTTCACAATATGCATTACAGATGGAGAAAAGTGACTCAGATTCATCCCAATGAAGGTGCCTGAAAGGGGAGGAGGAATGTTGCTTGGAGCATCCTTAGACGTTGACCAGAACGGTTCCAATGTGGATAGCAAGGTAAATGGAGCACCTATTTTATTCCTTGTAGATACTGGTCCAACCCATTCCACTGTGAGAACTGTGGAAATTCCCAACCTACCTCTCTCGGGAGAAACAATCCAAGTAGTAGGAGTATCGAATCAGTTCATTCCAACCCCAGTGACAGAACCAATGCAAGTACATGTGGAACATTTGAGGACATGCATAAGTTTGTGGTGTGTGACACTAGTCCAGTAAATGTTGTGACAAGATTTGTTTGTGCAAAAAAAACTGTTCTATTTATTGTACACCTGAAGGAATATAATTTCATGCCAAAGATGAGGACGTAGTGTTTAGAATGGCTTGACAGAAGTAAAGAGTTTGTATCCCTTATTTACAGAAAATTATTTACCTCCTTCATTGAAAGAGATGGTCCTGCCTGAAGTGTGGTATTTTTCAGGTAAAGATATTGAACTGATGAGAGGAGTAGCTCCAATTCGAATAACAGAGAAACCAAATGCAGAATTCAAAAGAACTCCAGCATAGAATCTTAGTCCTGAAACTATTGCTGGAATAAACCGGTTGGTCGAGACTTTGATTGAACAAGGAATTTTTAGAGGGATTTTGGGTAGTCCATGTAATTGACCCATCGTGGGCATACAAAAACTGAATGGGAAATATAGAATAGTTCTGGCCTTGCTGAATCACTTGGCAGTGAGTGGGCACAAGGTGTCATCAGCAAAACTGCCTGGAAAGTGTCACAAGATCGAATCACTGCTATATTGCAGATGAATCCACCAAGTACATAAAAGGCAGTATGAATGTTCTTTGGAGTGTTCGGTTACTGCAGGCAGTGGATTACGAGTTTTTCCTTGATAGCCAAGTCACTTCAGAGACTGACACACAAAGACGTGTCAGATCCTGTTCCATGGGATGAGAAATGCATGCACGCTTTTCTTGAGCTGCGAGACAGTTTGTGTTGAGTACCAGTATTGGGAATGCCTGACTTTAACAAGAGTTTTACTCGGTTTTTGCAGTAAGGGTTGTGAACTATCAGTTCTAACACGAATGCATTGAACTGCACACAGACCTGTTGCATACTTTCCAGCTATATTAGATCCTGTGGCTGCAGCTTTACCTGGATGTTTGAAAGCTGTTGCTGCAACATGTGTTAGTTTGGAACAGCGTGAGAATATTGTGATGGGATATCCATTAAAAGTGTATGTGCAACATTCAGTTGAGATTTTGTTAACGCAAACTCGAACATAGCACCTCACGTGTAGTCGGTTAACAAAATATGAGCAGGTGATCTTGGGTGCAGAGAATATGACTGTGAAGATGTGCACAAGTTTGAATCCAGCTACCTTGATGCAGTTACGTGGACATAAAGTTGTGATGGCAGAAGCTGATCAGGATTGCCTTGATGTGACTGAGATGTGTAACAAACTGCGACCTGATATACAAGATACTCCGTTGCCAGAGTCAGATCATGTGCTGTTTGTGAATGGATCATGCTTGAAAGATTTGGGAGGTGCCTTGCGTGCTGCATGTGCGATTTGTACCGTGGTGGGTGTGGTGGACGGATCACGGTTCAAAGGAGTGTATTCAGCACAAGTGGCTGAGTTGATCGCACTTACCAGGGCTTGCAGCATTACCGAACAAATGAGAGTAACCATATTAACTGA
Organism: Lissotriton helveticus; assembly: GCF_964261635.1. Taxonomy (NCBI): domain Eukaryota; kingdom Metazoa; phylum Chordata; class Amphibia; order Caudata; family Salamandridae; genus Lissotriton; species Lissotriton helveticus. The sequence continues at coordinate 365,048,686 of NC_136065.1, read as the reverse complement.
CAGTCAATATGGTTTTGGGGTTGTGCACGATTCTGGGCAGTTGTGGTCTCAAAGTGGGTTTATGACCTCTTCGGGTTCACCTACCCGAAACTGAGAGTGTTAAAAAAAAAATACTGATGACACTACAACTGCCGGCACAAATAGCAGTGGTGAAGTGTTCCACTCATCAAACTGGTCATGATTATGTCACTGTTGGCAATAGATATGCCGACGAGACTGCACATTATTGCGCTCTAAATTCTTATGCATTTTATGGGGAATCTGATGATACAGAATGCAGATTGATGTTTTGAGACTTGGGAAGAGATCAGAGAATTACAAGATTCAGTACCACAGGCAGAAAGAGAAGGGTGGATCAAAATAGGGTGTAACAGCAGACAGGAAGATGACGTTCCGGCTTACATGATGGGAGACTTGTGTTGCCAGACAGCCTACTGTCACAGATGGCCAGGATTTGCCGTGGACCTGCACATGTAGATAGAGATGCTATGTTAAGTCTCCTTCATCAAACCTGGAACAATCCGAAATTCAGGGCCATTGCAGAGAGTCTGTGTCAAAGATATGTAATCTGTCAATAACAAAATGCAGGAAGAAAGACAGTGGTCAGTACAAGTCGCATCGAAAAATTAGGAGGTCCCTTAACCTGCATGCAGCTGGGCTTCACTAAAATGACCCCTTGTAATGGATTACAATATGTCCTTGTGATTGTGTGTTTGTTTTCTCAATGGGTTAAGGCTTACCCCATCAGGCAGAATGACAGCTTAACTGTGGCTAAATTGCTTCTTAGAGAATTGATAACTAGGTTTGGTTTTCCAGTCTTGTTGCTCTTTAAGAAGCATGTGCGAAAATCCTGCTTGGAACCTCGTTGGCGTGGGCTTTATCAAGGGATTCTTGTAACCACAACTGCTGTTAAATGAGGTGGTCTACCTAATTGGGTTCATACAACCCACACTTGTCAAGTCCCATGTCCCTTTGAAAGTGTAGGGTCTGAAGGGGACGAACCAGTGGTAACAGAGAAGTCCTGTTCAGACTGAGCACAGAGTAGAGAGGGAGTCAGCTACTGGGTCTCGAGACACTGTTGTAAACGAGGGTCAAAGAGAGTTGGTCCCAGTTGGTATCGAGGGACAAAGTGTCAGGGATCCAACTAAGAGAAACGTTGACTCGAATTATATGAACAGTGTACCAGTAAAATGAGTGAGTAAAGGAGACCGTTGGCCCAGGAAATCTGAACGATTGAGACATACTGACTGCAGTAAAAATACCTTCCACTGTGATTGAAGTCTCTAGTCAGTCTGAACAAAGTGACACTGATGGAGAAGAACCTACAGTCCAAAGAACAAAAAGAGCAGACACCAAGCCATATATATGCAGGTCCTTAATGCACATATTTAGCTGCTGCAAACGACTGGGAAAAATAGTTCTTCACCTTTTGCTCTGAAAACTGTGACTCATACAAACCGCTATGACAGAACTGTTGCAAAAAAGGAGAAACAAAGAACAGAAAGGCCAAAAAAGCAACAAAGAATAAAGGTGTGATAGAACGCAGTTTCAAAGCCACTGCACAAAGTCTATTGCTTTAGATTAAATATATATTTAAAAAAGTGCTTCTAAAGTAGACACAGAAAACTTAAAAGTAAGCATATTTGTGCCTGCTTTATATTTGCTTTTGTCCTAATTCTTGTCTTGTTGTTGATAATACTAAATATGATTTACATCATGATTGTTCAATTAACGATTTTTCCTTAAACGTTTTTACTTAATTGCTCCACGAGTATGTCGATACCATGGATGCGAGAGATTATTATGTTTGCAAGCAATTACCAACTTCTGTGTCTGAGGGTGTGACATATCATCACCTACCTTTAACTTATGGTATAACTTGTAGTGTACTAACAAGTTTGTTTTATACTAAAAGGGCATTTTCAAGATTACTATTCTAAGTAAGATTTGATTTTCTCAGACGTTTCAGTGAGATAAATGTAAATATAGTGCCTAATGCACAAGATGCTGAGATAATGGGAGAATTCTTTCATCCTACATCACCTATAGATACTGTATAAGCACAGAGATACAATCTTACCCGTGTTTTACATAGTGTAGAAATAGAAGTATTAATTCAGTAGGAGATCGTAGGGAAGAAATAAAAAAGAAACCTGAAAAACAAATGAACAGCCTCATGGGCTCATAGGGAGGGGGATTATAAAAAAAGGAGACACATACGCTGCAATGACTCTAGATTGACAACAAGGGAAAGCTTTGCATATTAAGACGCAAGACTGAGTATAATAATAAATTCATTGATTCCAGTGAATGTGAACACACCTTCCTACTTATGGGAGGATGGGGATTATTTTCTGGAGTATATTTTGTGTATGGGAAAAATGCTTATTACAAATTGCCTAAGCATTGCAATGGATGTTGCCATATAGGAATAGTTTCCTAAAATCTACCATGTTGATGAAAACAATGTAACTGAGAGAAAACATTGCATGCTTTAAAAGATGGTTAAGTGCTGCGGAAATTATTGGAGATATATTTTAATCCTTCAGTTGAGGTAATACTGAACTCAAATAAAATTCAAAAAATATCAACAGTAGTAGATGGATTATCAACGGACACTGCTGGAGGATTTTTAATAATGGATACCATAATTGTTGCTATTCGGTCTATGGTTTTGCAAAACAGAATTGATTTAGACGAACTCTTAGCAAAAGAAGGCGGAGTCTGTCGCATGCTGAAAGTTTAAAAATGTTGCACTTATATCCCGGACAAAAGTAAGAGAATGAAATCAGACGGTGAGTGGGAGAAAATTGGGAAATGATTTTCTTCTGTGGCAATTAATTTTTAGCACTGGGAAAAGGTTTAGTGCAGAAAATGTATCTCCATTACCAACAATTGCTATTGGCTTACTAATAATATTACTAATATATTGATATTGTAAGAATAAGAGAAGCTCTATAGAAACTAGAGGGAGAAAATGAAATAGAGCAGAAACTGAGTTAGAAGACAAAAGGACTGAATTTTATGATGAGAAACTTGGCACAAATGAGATTGAAACAAATGATAACAATTACATTCTAATGTCAGATTAAGATAGAAGATAAGATTGTGTGATGGCTACATTTGCCACAAAGGGGGTATTGATGGAGCGTAAAAGTTAAAAAATGGTTGTCTATCAATTCTCACAATTGGGTGTAATTTACGACAATTTTAATAAAATGTGTGAAATAGAATGGTGATGAAAACATGAGATCTTTTACTGAATCGTAAAAGCATGCAGAAGTGTTCTGAAATGTAAACATGTGAAAAATGTAAATAAGAGAAGAAAACAGATATGTTCATGAAATGTAGACACGTGGGAATCACAATGAAAACAATTAAAATGTTTAGTTTAAAGATGTTTAACAGTCAAAGTTTTTCTGCATTCCATAAAAAATTTGTTAAAAACAAACGTGAATAACAAAAAGTGACACGCGTATTATTCGGTTCGAAAAATAAAACGTGCAAATTGTTTTTTAGTAGTCCCCAATATTGACATGTAACATTTGGAGAGAAGAAGAATGAGTGAATTTACTAAGAAAACTGTATTATTCATGTTGATGTGTGTTTTATATTACTCTTAACGTGGAAATTATTTTAATACGTTTTCATGTAGGCTTCGAATGCTTCTTTTGCCATATTCAGAAAAGCAGGCTCTAGCTGAAGTCATCATTTCAGACACGATGAGAGCTTTTCCAAGAGTTTTTTTTTCATTGCTTTTGAACAATAGATCCTTTTTTTATTCAGCAACATCTTTTGACAGAAATGTATCTATACAATTGCAAACCTAGAGAGAGAGTCTCGGAACAGGCAGACAGTGAACAAAATGAATTTCCATACATCCGAGGAGAGGATGCAAATTATAAAGTTGTTATAATTGATGATTCGAAAAAATGCTTCCAGATTTCTTAGTGAAGTATTGATCACACCATGAGCAGCCCACTGTGGACAATCAATGGAAAACTTAATATAGGATAGAACGGATACTTTGTGGGCACAAACTGCAAACATTTGGAAGTTTAATTGCCCCCATGGAGGATGAATTGGGGCTGGTTATTATTTTCAATTTCCCGGCCTGGCATACAGTCGGACTTAACTTTGATTTCCTATTCTTATCCCATATTGAACTGAATTTTCCCAACAGACACAACCTCTACTTTACCGGCTGGTAAAGTGTGCAGGTATAACTCTTCAGCTGTAGAAATATGGACTCACTCCTGTGATACCTTATGTTTCATCTCTGCATATTCTGGTTTGCATAACTTGAATTTTTCCCTATGTTCTCTCTCTTTCTTATTCTTTAGGTGATCAGCAAATGTCTATTTACTCAAACTGTATGATATTGCGTTACTATTTGTACTAAATGATTTCTTTACCCAAAGCTTAAATGTGATTTGTGTTTCTTGACCATTCAAATTGAGCCTTGGATAAACAAAATACTTGAGCAATTTAACATTTGGAGGCCTTCTTGGTGTGAAATCTCTTGTCAATAGTTTTATCAATGTGGGTTCATAGAGAAATTGTTTATGGGTCTGCATGAATTTGGCATCTTCTTATTCCAGGTCCTCATAAGGATTTGCCCCATGTTCTCTTAATATCCAAGTCCCGGTTAGCTCTCATGAAACCTTAATTGGAGGATCTATGGTTTGGAAAGGTAGTTTGATAATGGGTCCCAGAGAGGAAATAGAGTATTATAAAATGATGTGCAAGTACATGTGTGTACATTTTTGTTTAGCTACATGCTGCATCACTAGCCTGCTGCCACATTTCTTCTATACGTAGCAGCTGCAACGGTCTGTCCACTCGCAGTGCCTGATATAAGTGGGTGATGAGTTTGCACCCCCCTGCCATTCATAGCAAAGTCTCTAATGTATGGCATGTTGGCAGGGTGAGAAATTGTCCCCCTGGGTATAGGTTGAACAGCATTACACCCTCCAGCCTTCCAGCTGTCAATCGTCATCAGTTGCATAATACGTTTAAAGGATCGTACTATCTAAATGTTGAGGTGTGGGGCATACAGCGCCCACTTTATTACGCTTTGCTCTGTTCGCTTCTATATTTGGCCCATCAGACAAATCAAATGCAGTAAGTCTGAGGACAGACCACCCTCCTCCAGGCATCAACAGTGTGCCAAGCTGGTGGCCATCATGCATGCCTGCTAGTAAGGCCAGCTCTCAGTTAGGCTACCCATCTAGCCAGTGAACAGTGTGCTGCAGCTGGGCTGCTAAGTAGGAATATTTCAAGTCTGGAATTTCCATTTATCCTTTGCCCCATTCCCTGTTGAAGGTGCTAAGACCAAACCTACATTGCTTGCCACTCCAGAGGAGTTCCACCAATAAGGTGCCCAACTCGCAGAACACCATCCGCGGGCTCTCAGTCAAGGCTCCCTGCAATACATAAAGACATCTAGGCAAGATCACCATCTTTAGAAGCGCTATTTTCCCCATCAGGGACAGTTTTACGGTGCAGATTTAAATTATGGGGCACAAATTATCAATCACTCGCCCATATTGAGTTTGCTGAATTTTTTACCATGCGTAATCTGAATCCCCAGACATTTAACAGAATCCATCCTCCAAAGAAAGCCAGAATCCGGGAGCTGTTCGGTGGCAAAGCCTGCCAGCTGTTCTATTGGGAAAAGAGCAGACTAGGTTTTATTGACTCCAAGACCAGAGTATTCCCCCAAGATATTACGCAGTGTCAGCCCAGAAGTGTCCAGTTGATGAAGGTAAAGCATGGCATCAACGGCTTACAGTGAAACTATATGCTCCATCTTCCAACCTGTATTCCCAAGCCACTGAGAATCTGTTGCAGTCTGCAAACCAGGGGCTCCATTGCGATGGCAAATATTAGCGGCGAGAGCAGGCATCCCTGTCGGGTAACCTGCTGCAGGATAAATTCAGTCAAGACATAGCATCCAGTACGTACCCATTCCCACGGGTTATTATAGAGCATTTTGACCCAGTTGATATAGTGGCGCACCTGTCCCACTCTCTCCAGCACCTGCTAGACATAATTACACTGTATAGCATCAAAGCCTTGCTCAATAGCCAAAAATGCAAGAACATATTGTTCTGTAGTCAGTCCCCTACGGTGCATGAATAACATTGGCAAGTCGGTGAAGACTACGCCATTTATTTCGACGAGGGATAAAGCCCAACTGATCCTTATCAATCAGGCTCAGAAGATCTGGGAGCAGTCTGGCAGCCAGCACATGGCCAAGATGTTTTTGGTCTACATTCAACATGGAACTTGGGAGATAGGAGCCGTGGTCCCGGGGATCCCTCCTCGGCTTCAGGATCACTACTGTGAGTGCTTCCGTCATTGAGGCGGGAAGCTCCCCATTCTCCAGTGCCTCTATATACTATTAGCAGCTTGACTATCAGGGTGTCAGAAAAGTATTAATAAAATTCTGCGGGAGGTCATCACCCCTCGGCGACTAAGCGTTTTTTCAAGGCAGACACCAGTCCGTGCAGTTCCCGCCTGGTCAATGGGTCCCCCAATGCTTCCGATTTCCGGGCCAAGCTGCCGCAGTGGCAGGTCCGCCAGATAGGTGGACAGCAATTAGTCCCTCTGTCCATAATGGCTCTGTGTATACCACAGAGATGAGCTGTGAAGAGCTCATTAATCGCCTGTTGCATGTGTACTACTTGGCCCTCCCACTTCCTAACCGCCAGAATGGGTTGTAGTGCCATCTCAGAATTAATCAATCCCGGCAGTAGGCGCCCTGCCTCATCCCCTTCCACATACCAGCATCTCCACCCGGTAAAGGGTGTTATATTCCCAACTTAGGCCCATGTAGAGAAGCAGCTTATTTCTTACATTGTCCTCTCAATAACATTTCAGCTGTGACCTTTTGCACATATTTGAGTGCATGAAAATGTTGAATTGGTTTCCCTGAAACAAAACTTGTTTACACATCTAGCTTCGCACATTATCACAATGCCCTGAACATCACGCACAAGGTCTCTTTTTGCACTATGTACAAATGTCATCTTTATCTTCATCCACAGGGCTGTCTATATATCCATAACATCACTAATCTATACGCACATTGCAAGGCTGATTTCTATTACAAAAGATGAGCATCCCGATAGATTAGAAGTGTCCTGTCTCCAACACTCAACCCAACAATACTCCTCTACTGCAAAACCCGCCACCAGCACCATCCGAAAACACAGTGACAGCAGGCGAATATCACAGAAGAAGGTGGGGAAACATGAAGGAAGGCTTGAAGAATGCTGAACTTCACTCATGGACTTGTGGACCCCAGTGATCTATGGAAGAGAGGAAACAAAGAACAGAAAAGAGTAATTTCATGCATCCACATCCATACGTGCTTAGGTGGACATAAATCATAAACAAACACAGAAATGTTCTTACCCTTCTCAAAGGGTCCAGACTTCTGGGATTTTTAAATGGTCTTTAAGCAGTACATGTAAATCTCCATCTGCTATTCCAAGTCGTTATACAAATATTGTCCATGTATCCTTAACCTTCATTGAACAAGGAGGAAAATTTGTTTCTGCAATCCTCCAGAAACAAAGGGCAAAAAAGCAAGAGAAAGGGAAAAAAAGCCAATAGCCTGTGGCAAAAAACCCTTTTCATGGATAAAGAACTCTAATCAAAATTCAATAAGTGCACTTATGTGATCCATATAGAAAAAACTTACATGGCCCACAAGGGGGAATAATCCTAAACTTGACACGCAGCCGCGTATTGCCAAGACAACGATTACTACAGCAGTAGGAGCCCCAACCACTGAGAAGCAAATAGTCCTTTTGCAGGGTATTGTAAAAACGGGCCCAAAAATCAGAACAAGAAAAAGTAACGGGACAAAAAACAACTACTTGCACTGTCCTGACGGAAGTGGAATCCAAAGAATATCCAAAAGACAAGAACCGACAAAGTTCTTCAGCAGGCGACGGGGTCTTCGTGAAGCTTGAGAACAAGATCCAAAACCGGAAGTCAGGCACGGAGAAACCGGAAGATCCACGACATCCTGAAGACGTCAAGGGGAAGACCTTCCAGGTCACAGGACCAGGGAAGAAATCAAGCACTGTCTAACTGAGATCAGCGTATTTTATTCCCAAAAGCACCGCCCCCACCAAGCACGCAGGACAGCATACAGGAATAAATGAGAAAGGAGGAGAAAGGAAAAAAGGTACAATCCCTAGTGGATGTGCAGGCTAGGGCGATCTGAGAGGGACGGGGGGCTAATTCCTAACAAGCAGAGGAGGCAATTCAGTACACAGCATGCAGAGACTTCACCACTCAGCAGTCTGACATCTCATTAAGGGTATCTAGTTTGTGACCAAGACAGGGTCCTTCATAATCTCCCATCATGTAATGGGGTTGGATCATCTGTTGGGGGGAGATTCTTGGCTTTACACGTACACACACTCTAGGTACACTTACAGTAGGGTTTGCACCGTAGGCGTACGCTTGATTACTTGCTTGTTTATATGTCTGCATGTATACACTGTTTTAGCACCATGGTAGAACTATATCTACTATTTACGCTTTTGGTGCTTGTAATCACGTTCATCTGTTCTGTCTAATAATCACTGCAGCCCATGTATTTTATACAAGAAAAACACTGGTTCAATATAGTTATTGAACACGTCCCATTGTTAATTCTCTGTATACTTCTTTGAGAAAAAGTGAGCACGAGTGATTCAGCGAAAGGATCTGTACTGTTTCCACGATCTTTGAGGGGTCAGGGTGGTCATGTTTAGTGGTTGTCAGAAGCCATTCGCTCCCTGGTAAGTTAGGGGGACTTATTGTGACACTGTGAGCTAGCTGGTCTATAGCCCACGATATCCTGCGGAGGTGTCCGGAATGATTCTTGGCACCAAGCGCCTAGTTTATGTTGTCCAAATAAATGCGCAGATTCTATGGATTAGTAGAAAGTATACGACAAGGTAATGTGTTTCTCCAGTTGGTCCAACTGTTTGCAAAGTGTATGACGTGGTCAGTCCTGATCTTGTAAGACAGACTTATTCATGGAGAGAGTGTTCTCCAACTGCTCCAGCACCACCTCCTGTAGGGTTAAGTCTCTCTCTAGCTTTTGATGTATATCCATCGTGGCCACCAGGCACCCCTCCCACCGGACCACCACCTTCATGGCCTCCGACTCTACTCCCCTGCTGCAAGTACTCACCCAGTTATGGTCATAATATTGTGAAAGAGCCTCCGAAAGCATGCCCCTGAAGACCTGGTTGGTCAATGTGTCTGGGTTAACACCTTCAGCGCGGCGCGAATTTTCGCGCTGAGCTGAAGGTTCTAAAAAACGGGTGTGGTCATGACGGAACGGTTCCGTCATCAGCACAACTCAACCGGCGCTGATGACGGAACCGTTCCGTCATAAGCATTGAAGGGGTTAAGGCACCATAACGGAACCCTCGGTGCTAGTCGTTGCAAGGAGTATGTGATCAGGAGCGGTGAGAGATTAGAGAAATATCGAGCCAAGTAGTGAACATCCACCACCCTGTGCACGGCTGCCGTTGGTATGAAAAAATAATCAAGGCGGCTGTACGTGTCCGACGTGGGAGTGAATCAAGAGTACATCAGCGTGTGCAGCTGTCGCATGTACTAGATATCTGTTCAGTCAATACTAGCCTGCAGAAGAGCAGAGGTCGCGTGGGGTTGGGTGTCTAGCTAATTACACAGTTAAAGTCACTGGCTAAAATAGCCTCCGCTGCCAGGGACGCTGGGGCAGCTGTCATCACTTAGCCTATAAAGCCACCATCGTCTGAGTTGGGTGTATATATATTAATGAAGCAAAGTTTGTGGCCGTCAAGCGTACCCTTCAGAATGACATATCTCCCCATTCGATCTAAGCAGACTCAGTTATGTTTTAAACAAGACCCCCGGGCCCACTCATATCAAACCTCCCCGGGCATACCCAGAGTAGGACGTGGAGTAGACCTGCTCTCTCCATCTGTGTCTCAAATAGTTAATAGTCATCCCACAAATGAGTCTTCTGAAGGAATGACACTGCCACGCCGTATCTCCGGAGGTATGCATAGACTCTAGGACTTTAAGCCCCACACGCTCCATGTCATTACATTGCATTTAGTTCCCACACTCTCCATGACCAACAGACAAAATTGAACTGCTGGCAGATTCTTGGACCTTGGCCCCTACACACCTTAAGTCCAAAAGATCTGTACTGTAAGTCATTTGCAAGTGCCCTACGTAGTGAATGTTTCTCCTATAGGATAACATTACCATGCTCGAGGTTCATACCGCAAATAGTAATGCAATAAGGTCCCCACTTCACCTAAATACCATCAAAATGAGCTCTTAATGCTTAATAACAACTACTTCGATTTACATTTTTTATTTTTATCTGAGCAAATTTCAATACTAAATTTCACAATGTTATCAATAATATACATATATACATATATATATATATATATATATATATATATATATATATACACAAAATAGAAATACAAATTACTGTGCACTAAAATACATACATTTTATATCATGACATTTGCTATATAATAACCCATGTTTACACTCACTCTCTACTTTAAACACCTCCCAAACACATTCACACTATAATCTCTCATTTGTTCCCCAGCCTTGTTTAACACACACCTAAGAGTAAATCCAAGAATAATCTTTTGTTCTTGTGAGCTGGGGTTTTCCAACATAAAGTAAACATATGTTTCGGTGGTATCAAAGATAGAGAACCACCTTCCTCAGGACCACACAATCTATAAATATCATAGATCATGGTGAGACAATACGGGGTAGTCAATCTTCCTGATGTATTGTTGCTAAAATGAAAACTTCTGCTATATGAAGGGTGCATGGGCATATGCATTCAAATGCCCTTTGTGTTTTATAAGTACTGGGTTGATTTCTGAAATAAGCCACTTCCACCATACAAGAGGATATCTTATCTGTTATCACTGTATCATGTTGATGGCCCAGACAAAAACATGGTATGCCCTCTTTAAAAAGTTCATCAAAAAGGACGAGTAGGGAGGAGGAGCTACGATAGCAACCCAGATGGCCGCGTGAGTTCCCGGCTCCGCCGACCTCCGTCTCCTGCCAGTAGATCCTGTCATATATCCTGAATTTGCGCCCTGCCTTCTTGTGTCTGAACTGGTCTGGATCGAAATGGTGCAATCCTGAGATTTCTGCCATTCCGGTGGAAAAAGATACGTCGTGTGGCACTTTGCGGCCTGCATCAGCTTGAAAGCCGGGGTCTCGAGTAATGGCCCAGCCGGGCTGAAGTTGAACAACATCCGCCGTGGTTGTGTGACAGGGTCCGGTCAACTGAGGTGGCAAGTTTTCTCTTGACTCGCTACGGACGGCGATTGGTGTGCTTGGTATACATTGAGGCAGGGGTGGCGACACAATTGCAGCAGCGGACCGGGGTTCCTGGCCCGGTGGCCCAGTTTTGGGAGCGGCCGGTGCTCGCCGGGTGGGGTTCTCCGCCTGCGGTAGCTGCGTCCGAATTGTCATTGTCGTCAACGGAGTGTCCCCCTCTGCAGTCTTCCGTTCCGCATCCACTGGTCTCCCCCTCCGGGGCTCTCCGGGGCCGACACTATGACTGAGACCGAATGCAGTGTTGTGGAACAAATCGGTAGTGTCCCGTCATTAATAACTGTGTTGGCGCCTTAGGGTCATTTCATGAGTGTATTGATGCCCACCTACCCACGATGATAACTTGCTTGACTGGAATTGAGCGGACCGGACCCTGCTCCACTGCGGGAAGCGGAACTACTCAAGATGCCCTCGATGGCCACTTCGACAGGGGATCCAGACCCTGTACTGTGGGAGGTGTCTGAGCCTCTGAACGCTGTGGTGTGTGATCTGAGAGGACACGATGTGGTGACTGGATCGTGTGGCCTACGACTACTGCCGATTATGGATGGACTACCTGCTGCTCCCCTTCCGGAACCCAACGCTGGGAACTGTTGTCGGCCTGGACCTGCGTTACTCCCCTATGTGTCTAAGCCGCTAAGATGGCGTCCGCAACAACACTGTGCATCCGTGAGGATTAGGGGTGTCTCGGACCCTGGTGCAGTTATTGCCACTTTCCACCCTGTGCTACATCCTGGTTTTGACTCTGTTCCGATCTTTTTATGTTTTGACTATCCTGCTGAAGCGGCTGCTCGTCCGGAAGGGGTTAGTGTGTGTGTTCAAGGGGACAAGGTTGAGATTGAGAGACTAAGTTTCACATCGAGTCTCGCTGGACACGGGGTTTGCGATGGTACGGTCTATGGAAGGCAGGGCGGTATTTGAAGTTTCCCCTGTTACGCTACAAATTTGCTGCTTACTATGTTTTTGATTTAATTCAGGGGATTCTTGGTCCGGGCGGGGGGAGGGGGGGCCGGGGATATGATAGACAACGCCCTCCTCCGTTTCTTCCTACTTTTAGGGCTTAGTTAGCTGGGGCGACAGGCACGCTGCTAGTGGGTTGGGCTGTAGCCATCTGCAGAGGTGCAGGGTGGGGGGATGGGGTTTTTATGTTTTGTCTTTATTTTGTTTCTATGGCCTGTTCTTCTTTCTTTTCTTTCTTGTACGAGATGTGGGTGAATTATCCTGAGCTGATCTGTTTCTTATATCCGGGTGTCAAGTGTTCTGGCTATAATCATCCTGATTTTGCGGGTGGACGGGCTCTGAAGGCTTCAGCCTAGCAGGGTTGTGGATTATTATGTCCTTACTCCTGCTACGTATTTGCTAGTGTTGATGTTTCAGTCATCGTTTAATTGATATGTACCCCTTTAGTCTATTTGCCTGTTCACCTCCGCAATGTGCTCGGTTGTACGATACCCGATGTGTGTACTTCACGCTCTTGTTTTTCTTCAACTAATAAAAATATATATATAAAAAAAAAAAAAAAAGGATGAGTGGGTCTCGTGCCAGCCCCAGCACACTCTTGTTGAGCACACATGTCTCAAATCTAACAGCTGTCATTGTCTACTGTTTAACTTGATAAGGTCTAAAATACTTTCTCAATTACGAAGTTCTTGGTGTTAAAATTATATAAAAACATATATCATTTCTCTAAATTAGTTTGGAGTTTCTTCTTGAGTGCGTCTCATTTATTGACTGTGTGTAAAACAAATACTTAACACTACCCATGTGATGGCCCAAAACTGCTCACCCACACTACCACAGAAGAGAGCATACAGGATTATTAATTTAAGCCCTGTATATGGGTCTTCTGGACTTTCTACATAGTGTACATCATTTTGGTCTACTACATAAAAAGCCAGCTTCCTACATTAAGACCAAGAGGATTGCTGTAAGATCCTGAAAGCCTATGCGGCACATTTTCTTTTCTTGTGTACAGGTATCCTGAACATCATATTGCCCAGGTAAACCTTCCACCACATAAGTGAGGAGTCTGTGGTAACAGTCATCTGCAGAAATGATCTGTCCAGTGAAATATTTATCATTCCACCATGTGAGACTATGCTGAATTGTGAGTTCCACCAAAACTAGATCTTCCCACTGACCTGTCGCTTGTGACCATTGCCTAGACAGACACTTCCATAATGGGCAAATGTGCAGTTAAGCATACAGCAGTATGGCTATGCAGGAGCCCATCCTCCTCAACAGTTTTATTACTGTTTTCACGCTTAGTGTACCAGACAAAAAGCAACCTTTGAGATGCCATCACCCTCTCTTCAGTGCAGGGAGCCACTGCCTGTCAGAGTTTAACCCCTTCTGTGCTCATGACGAGCTCAGCTCGCCATGAGCCAAGGTCGCTCCGGTGCTCATGGCGAGCTGAGCTCGTCACGCCCGTTGGACCGCTCGGACGCTGGGCTGATTCCCCTGCTGTGCTGAGCGGTCCATTGAAACGGGTGTGGTCATGACGAGCTCAGCTCGTCATGAGCACCAGAGCACCGTGGCTCATGACGAGCTGAGCTCATCATAAGCACGGGGCGCTGTTCGCGCCCCCCCCCCCCCAGCACAGTGGGGGGAAACAGCCCCGCAGCGAAGGGGTTAACACTGCTCCCAAAAAGGGCTAATTCTGCTGAGGGCTGAGATGGGATTTGTTTGCATTGAGTGTGAATCCTAGACTGTGTATGAGGGACACGGCTGTCTGAGTATCCTGGGCATTGCTGATGGCTGCTGCTCTTTTTAAGCAAATAGTTGCGGTGTGGAAACACAAATGGTACTGTAATGCAGATGTGCTGCGACCACCACTAAACATTTTGTAAAAGCCCTTAGGGCTGTTGTAACCCTCACAGGGTAGTACCTTGAACTGGCAGTGTTGTCAACTTACCACAAATATGGGGTAGAGATGATGTAATGGATAAACAGGGAAGCAGGAGTACTTGAGGTTGAGAATCACCATATTAGAGGAATAGAGTCCTGCAGGGTTGTTACTTTGAAATGGTCTGACAAAATCTATCGATTTAGTGGCCCGAAGTAGAGGATACGCTGCAGGGTGCCCATCTTTGTAATGACAGTACAGTGAATGCAGTCCTTCATCCCAATGTTGCGGGGGCACTGGTTCAATGGTCCCTTTGCTGAAAAGTGCCCATACTTCCTCTTGCAGCAGACGCTGATGTTCTTGACTGATTGCAGGACATCATGATGGTATCTTTGAAGGTGTATATGGAACTCCAAGTAGTATTGTTAATGTACCATGAAAAGGAACCACTAGTTTCAGTCTTCTACCCACTGTAGAAGGAATAACCTGATTATTCTCTGATCGGTGTGTGCAATTGGGGGGATTAATGGTAAGTCACTCCTCTGAAGTGGAGGCACTCTTTCCACACCTATCTCTTCCACAATGGCTACCCCTGAAACTTCCACAGGACAGGACTTTTTTGTTGGTCTCTCTTGAAAACACGGACGTTGCTGGTAGTATGTATGCTACAGTGGTATCACAGCTTTCACAGTCCCATACTTCTGTTGATGCCAAAACCCAGACCTCGCAGGTTTGTTCTGAAGTGCTCACATGGCCACTGCAGGATCTGGTACCTTTTAAAAAAACATCTTCTTGAGCACCTTATCTACCTGAGACCTGAAGAGGTATTCACCATCGATGGCAACATTAATCATGTGTTGCACTACCTCCGGACGCAATGCGGACATCTCTTAGCTACGCACGTCCAGGACTCACAGCGGATGTTTGCACTAGAGATAGTTTTCCCTTCCTGCATTTTCTGCCTCTCACATGTATGATGAGCAGTTCCATCACCTCTTATTTCTACCTATTGTGTCTTGAGAAGAGACCCACAGCTTTCTGACAGCTTCTATCTCCTGCCCAGGGAAAAGGCACATTTTGAAGCTGCATCTACCAGTAATGAATACGGAAGAACGTGACCCTTGATATACATTAGTTATTTTGGAGCAGTATTATAACTGTTTTCAAGTCTGGGCATGATAAGCAAGGACAGGAACTGGTCAGATCATTCAATTTCAAACAAGGCTGCAACTAGAAAGTCCTCTTCCTCCATGAAATGTAGCTTGACCTTATGATATTCTGATTGGGGTGAGATTTTCTGCTGCCCTCTGAATGACAGCATGGTATGCGGTCACGCCAACTGGGGCGAGGCCTTAACTGGATATGGTCCCAGGTTAGAATCATGCTGAGGATCTGCATTATAATTCTTCCATGGATATTCTCCCTCATGAGGGAGAAGTGGTTCAAAGCACGGATCCTGCTGATCATCCTGGCTCTTATGATCACAATCAGTCTATGAGAGTAGATTCTTGTGCTGACTGTAACCTAGGTGACATTGTTACTGGCGGCAGATGGGGCTTTGTGGTGGGGCTGTGCTGTAGGGCTATATTAAACCTTATGCATTTTAGGGATTGAACATTCATGGACCTCCTCAGAGATAGCCTTCTCAAAAGGGAAATCTGACTATTGCTGTGGCAGATGTGCTGAAATTTTTTCTAAATTACATAGGACTATATCATTTTCTCTGTCCGAAACCTCTGTGAGCCATCGCCAATCGCCAATATCAAGTTGCACGATGCTGCGCCTGGAGTTGGAGTCTGCTTCAAATCCGAATCTGGCATCAGCTCAGTGTAGAGTGACCAACCCTCCGTAATTTTCACTAACTGCCCGTAATATGGGCCTCTTGTCCGTTGTCCGTAAGGGTTTCCTCCACGGACGCCTTTTGTCCGTAATTTCCGACATTTGCGTTAACATGCCCCCTGCAAGCAGCCTGTAACTCTCACTGCAGGGGCAAACTCACGCTCATGCTGTGATCTGTGGCCTGCAGCAGCCACTCCCCGACTTGGGAGAGACTGCTATCAGGCCCATTATCATTCTGTATGTTGGCCTAATAATCACATACAGAATGATAATGGGCCTCTCTGCCCAGTGACAGCATTTCGGATCTGGTGGGTGTTTTTCAGTGGTGGAGAGGGGGCATGTAAGATCTGAGAAGCCTTCAGCTTTGATCTTTTTCTTCACTTTTTTTTTTGAATATGCAAACACAGGTGCATTTCACCCGCATACACAACAGATACAGTGAGTGCAAGGTTCTCTCAACGTAAAAGAAACTTATTTTGACTTATGCTTCTGTTGGTTGTCTCTTTACTTATGCAAGTTATGTTTTGCTTTATTCGAGGTACACTCATAAAAGCATATACAATCTTCCATTATAATACAAAAATAGTAGTTTAAAAATGTGGTGTACAAGCAGGTATTTTAAAAACATAGTAAAATTACATCATAAAAATTACATTTAAAATGCAGATACTCTTTTAATACATTTTTTTCCATTTTAATGATAGTTTACAGAAATGACAAAATCAGTGATCTAAAAACTTCTGCCCGACATTCCTTGCCCACCCTAAATATTTAGCATTAGCTATTGCTATAGGCAGTAAAGTGCTAGTGCATATAATTCTTAATGCTACAGTGCTACTAGTAGTACCTAAGGATTTACACAATGGAGTTAACCAAATGAGTCTAGGTTCTGCATAGGCCGAACAAGCAAATAAAAAATGGCCAATTGTTTCCTTCTGTGCTCCACAAGTAGGGCAGTTGCTGGTGGACAAACCACGCCACCTGCCTGTCAGAGATCTTAGAGGTAGGGCACCTGCTCCAAGTTGAAAGAGGAGCTTCCTATCCCTTGGTACAGTTACAGCATCCCAATAAAGGTCTAGACTGGGGTTGGGCTTTGCTTCTAGAAAACCTCCAGCCATAGTCGAGGAGCTAGTGCCACTCCAATTCCGATGGACCACCTTCTCCCAATAAATGTCCTTTAGTGCTTTTTTGGATGGGAATAAAGCGGTCTCTGGATGTTTCCATAACATTTGGAAACCTAGAACACCCAGCGCTATTCTCAATTCATTCATCCAGCTGACTTT
The DNA here is from genome assembly GCF_964261635.1 of Lissotriton helveticus. Lineage (NCBI taxonomy): Eukaryota > Metazoa > Chordata > Amphibia > Caudata > Salamandridae > Lissotriton > Lissotriton helveticus. The sequence goes on along the minus strand of NC_136065.1, from coordinate 365,031,328 downwards.
GTGAAAGACATCAGTTTTAATAATGTCTAGAAATCCTTCCTCATAATGTGAAAGTTCAGGTGTTGTCCAAAGCCTACGCCAATGTAAGATTGGACGCAGCCTAGCGGAGTCTACAATAGCCTTCCTGCCAAGATCGTATTTGAGTGGGAGCAGGGGAGTACTTTTGGGAAGACCAGTAATGAGACGGAGAAACTTATTTTCCGAAGTTTGGAGAAAACCCCACAGTTCAGCGCCATAAAGCGCTGAGCTGACGGCTTTAGCCTCATACACCTGAAGCACTGGCATTATTGGTTTGGTTAAGGATTTTCTATTCTCCGTAGAAAGAGCTCCTACTGTTTGCCTGTTCCTTAGTACTGCAGTGTCTATGTGGTGGGACCATCTAAGATCCTTTGCCACATGAATCCCCAAGTACGTAAAGGCATTGACCACCTCCAGAGGGCGACCATTCATGGTAAGTTTATTTTTAAAAACTACGGTAAGGGTTAAAAACCATGAGCTTAGTTTTGGCCACATTGACTTCTAAGCCGCGCTCCCCACAAAATTGGTCAAAAATGGATAGGGCATGCTGCAGACCGCTCGGGGTCTTCGATAAAATCAGAGTATCATCTGCAAACATTAAAATAGGTGTCTTAATGCCAGCCAGGGAAGGAGCATCCACATTTGCAGATAGCATGCGGGCAACAACACCATTGATGTACAGTGTAAAAAGCGTGGGAGCCATCGCACATCGTTGGCGGACTCCCCGCTGCACCGGGAAATCTGAGGTGACCATTCCCTGCCCGCCCCACTGTATCTTAGTAAAATTTGACCGGTGAAGCCTCATCAACATTGTCAGCAGTTCTACAGGAAGGCCCAGGTTCTTCAGAACCAGCCACAGCTGGGACCTAGGAACAAGGTCAAAGGCAGCCCGCAAATCGACAAATGCAGCGTACAGGCTGCCCTTGCGCAGTAGCACAGTCTTCCACTGAAGCAGAGTAAAGCGGAAGACCTGATCCACCGTGCTGGTAAACTTACGGAACCCTACCTGGAAAGGTGACGAAGCATTATTCTCCTCTGCCCAATCAAGAAGCCTATTGACAACCATCCTCCCAACCACCTTTTGCATGGTGTCAATTAAGCTTATGGGCCTATAGTTTCCAGGCTGCGATTTGGCTCCTTTCTTAAATACAGGGATTATAACTGCGCCCTGCCATGATATCGGGACATCTGCACCCTGAGCTACTGCATTAGCGAGGAGAACAATGTACTTACTCCAGCGCTCTTTATCATAGATAAAGACGTCCGCCGGTACACCATCCAAACCTGGTGCTCTACCACTAGCCACTGTACCGAGAGACATTTTTACTTCGTTAATGCTAAAAGAATTTCCTTTATAGTAGACAGGCCTGAAACCATCCATCAAATTGTCAGACTGATTTTGGGCATACTGGGGTTTAAAATAGTTTACCCAATCCTCCTGTGATACATTGTTATTAGGAGGGTCAAATACACCCCCATACCCCATTTTACGATATTCCAGAATTGTCTTGTGTCTTTTCTGTCACTGGCCTCCTTTAAATCTTGCCAATGGAGCTCGTCCCATGCTTTTTTAGCGTTTACTATACATTTCCTGTATTCCTTTCTGGCAATGCGAATGATCTCTAATTGCCTCCCCTTAATGGCTGAGCCTAGGGCGGATCTAGCGTACCTACATTCAGCATTATACCACTTAGCCGGCTTGGGAGATGCCCCATTGTTCCTTTTTACAGGTTTCAAAAAGTGATCTCTGATACTTGAAAAGAGGCTATCATGGATTATGGTTACATCATCCGAGCCTGGATCAACTACCTTCATTTGCTCAATCGCCATTATGGCTTTATCAGCCTCTACCCCAATGCCATCTACAACCTCTTGATTAGCCATGACATGCACCCATTTTAGCCTACACAGGTCATTTGTAGGGACGATTGTAGGAGGGCTTCCCACATCCAGGTTCGGTTCCACGTGGTCGGATATCCACCATTTGTGCTCTACACACAGTGGGTTATGCTCGCTTTCAATTCTCCATTTGACCTCCAATTCTGCTACTATGACGCCCATTGTCAAAGGTATTTGCCCCTGATTTATCACTCTCAGTCCTCCCATTTAATGCCCTTAGACCCCTTTCATAGCAGATAGCATTTACACAGATAACATCCTCGGACCAACAGGTAACAGGTTTCAAGTCCAATTTGGGGATACCCCATTGCCTATCCTCCTCATCACCAGGAAACTCATCATAGGTAGCCAGAGGCTCGAAGGTTCGATTAAGTCACCAGCTATCACAATGTTATTATCTGCAGAGTGGGTTTCTAGGAGGGAATCCAAAGCCACTAGAACTTCTGACCTCCCACCCTTGTTACCCCTAGCGTAAACATTGTAAATATCTAGCCGTCCCAAGGGACCCAGGTCGGCTCTAATGAGTTGGATGTCTTTACTTCTGGTGGCTACCTCCTTGATATTGAGCGATAAACTCTGCCGGACCCATATAACCAAGCCACCCATGGGTCGCACCCTATGGCCCTTTATTGCCGGGACAAAGTAATTCAGATAACCATGGGCAAAATTAGGCTCACACAGCCAAGTCTCCTGGAAGATGCACACGTCGAATTCGTTAACAAAAGTTAACCAATCAGGAGACTGCGGTCTGGAACGCAACCCGGCAATGTTCCATGAGACTAGTTTCCCCACACCAACCCTATTACTGTCAGTTATTCTTATAGGAGAGGCGATGACAGGGATACTACATGGCACCAACTCTACCTCACTTGTAGTTTCCAGGTTTGGATAAGTTTTAGGATTCTCCCCACTATACAGACTTATCTTCCTGTTGATATTAAGAGGGTAGTCAGCACCCATAGTTACACCTCTGGCTGTCACTATTACCCCTGCATTTTCCTCCCTACAGCAGGCCGCCAAATTACCACTAATGCCTTGACTTAGGTTTGGTGTATGTCAATCGTTATTATCCAACCCGGAACCGTTTCGCCTACCCACACTACTCAGTGTTTGAAGAGAACGCTCCAGGGGTGGAGAACACTATTTCCTTAGCTGAATCAGTGAGTGTGCTGGTGCACTAGTTCTAAACTCCAATGCAAAGAGATTTTCAGCAAGAAGTACTGATTTCAAGGTTAACTCAATAGAGTCATATTTAGCATAAGGGACGCTTAGCCTTTTTGCCTCCAGAATATCTTTCCCAATCACCGAGCGGCAGCCTCTAACGTGGCACAACCAGTGAATAGCTTTATTAATTAGGGAGTCTGGGTACTCTCTATTTCCATTTGTCGCTTTATTCAGCTTAGGGAAATTAGTCATATATATTTTATTTAGGCAGTGGGCATTATTAGCGTTGTTAGTCCCCCTTTTCCTAGAGGGATTGTCATCTGATCGTTTCATACTCTCAAATACCCTAGGTTGAGTAGTTCTACCCCTGCCAAAGTGCCAGTGTTCTGTCTTGGCTCCAAGTCGGTGCCCATCACTTTACATCTTGAAATTGATTGCCCACCGGTTGCAGCTTTCATGGTGATACAACCATTTTTGCTGATATCAATAGGAGGTACCAAGGCTGGATCTGTATGCTTATCCCTTACTTGCGTTTGATGTGTCTTATTTACTATGTTTGGCTTTGTCGGGAAGAAGTTTCGTGTAATAGGTGATATCTTAGGAATAGTACTTGTTCCTCCCTCTGACACAACACTAACCAAAGTTGTTAGGTTTATAATTAGTGATTTTAATGATTCAATTTCATCTCGTAAAAGGATAACTAGATTGGTTAAAGTACTAACTTCATCAGATGCTATTTTAACCCTGCTGATGTTTGTATTAAGTACAGCAGCCAAACTGGCTGCAGATTGTGTCGCAGTGGAAGTACCTGCCCCTTCAGCCCCTTCTGCCTGCATCATTTGTGCGATAGGAGACTCATCATGAATATCAGCCAAAACGGCATATCTATTACCACAGGATATCGTAGGAACAGAGGGAGATAGAAATTTCTCAGTCATAACTTTAGGAGGCACGTCATGACCCACGTGACAATGAGCCTCACCCTTTGCAGCTGACTGGCTATTATTTCCATTAATGTTTCCATCTTTAACTCTTCTTTTTGCCCGAAACATGGTAGGTATTAGAGGGGGCTCAGTAGCATTGTTTACTGGTCTTGATCGAGCTCCACTATCACCTCCTGAGGCCTCAGCATTAGCGTGACCTAAATCGGCCACGAGAATCTTCCTGCAATCTTCCACAAGATTATCAATTCGATCGATTACACAATTTACAGCGACATGACAATACCCTTTTTTGATTTTCTTTCCCTTTCAATGTTTCTGGTGATTGCCATTCCCACCCCCCCACCCCTCCATGGATTTGCGTTTCCCCATACCTCTTTTTCGTATAGTCTATAATAGCAAACAAAGTGGTACTGGCATTTATTTCTGGGAGCTCATAACAGAATAATGAAAACCTTAGTCCAGACCTTGGGAGAGAGCACCCTCAGCCCTCTTTTGTAGTACAAGGTCCACGGATTAGGTCCGGCCAACAGGAAGTCTGGTATGTCAGGAGTTACTGAGGGGGCCCAGCCCGGACGCGTCCGGCCCCGGACGGCCACAGACGGCCCGCCCTTTGCCCTGGCATAGCCCGGGGACGCCCGTGCGCGTTCCCGCGATGCGGAGGAAGCGCCAGTGTTTTCTGCGCCTCCATGCGCGGAAGTGGGCGGGGATTGCCTCCAGGGATTCTGGGTGCTGTAGTTCCCCTACTCGGCGGCCGCAGATGGAGGTTAGGGCGGCAGCAAGGGGAACAAACAGCCACAGGAGAGCGTGCGCTCACAGCACAGGGTGTGCAGCAATCCAAGTGTCACCAGGTAAGCAGGACAGAGTCTCCCATCCACCGAGGGAGCGCTGGTGTTTTCTGCGCCTCCGTGCGCGTGGGTGGGCGCGATTGCCTACAGGGATTCTGGGTGCTGTAGTTCCCCTACTCGGCGGCCGCAGATGGAGGTTAGGGCGGCAGCGAGGGGAACAAACAGCCACAGGAGAGCATGCGCTCACAGCGCAGGGTGTGCAGCAATCCAAGTGTCACCGGGTAAGCAGGACAGAGTCTCCCGCTCCACCGAGGGAGCGCCGGTGTTTTCTGCGCCTCCATGCGCGGGCGTGGGTGGGCGGGGATTGCCTCCAGGGACTCTAGGTGCTGTAGTTCCCCTACTCTGCGGCACTATTGCGCGACTTCCTCTGATGTGTATGCTGAACGTACCTTTTGCCCCTAATTTTCGTCCTGAATTCTGACCTTATGTCCTGATTTTTTGTCCTGAATTTTGACCCTTTGTCCTGAATTTTTGCACCCACTGTCCTGAACTTGCACCCATGCCAATTGGTCACCCTAGCTCAGTGCTCTATGGCTTGCAAGGTGTGGGTTTGAGTCAAGGCACAGGCTGCTCCAAAGCAAAGGGCGGTTCTCTGTGCAGAGCAAGCTCAACTGCTGTGGCCGGAACAGTGTGTCGAGGCCTCTTGCCTAGATTGAGTTCAAAGCCCAGCCGCCTCGAAAACGATTTTTGTCCTCCATATGCAACTCTTTAAGGTTAAACCATGTAGAGTCGATACTTGTGTGTGGAAGGAGGTAGGAGTGCAGTGGCGAATGGCATGGGGGAGGGGCAAATGCGTGGGTGCATGCACACTCAAATAAAATAAAAAAATTAATTCAAAATTAAACACTTACTGAATCCAGACGACACAACGTCCTCCTTGCGCCGGACCTCTTCTGCCGAAACAGCAGTGCGAACCCCAGCAAACTCCCTTGACCAATGCTGGCACTGCTCACATGCTGTTAACCAGCATGAGAACAGCGCCCTGATTGGAGGGAGCGACCTCTCTCAGTGCTTCCCAGCGCACTAGGGGTCTGCATTTGCTCTCAACCCAGCTGTCTTAAAAAAGCTGGGTCGAGAGGTTTAAAGTGCACATGTCTGGCTGGCCATCCAAAATGGCTGGCTGAAGAGACACACGCACTTTAAACTAGCGGAATTTGGGTAATTTCGCGTTCCACAGAGAACGCGAAATTGCCCAAAATTCTCCGTTCTGCGACTTCACAAAATGTTTTGCTTGTTCGCGTTCTCAAAATGAGGGTTCGCAAGATATTTCTCCCCAAGCACGCAAACAGATATTGCAAACATGAAAAAAGCATCGCCAACAAGCAATTCCGCGTGTTTGCGGAATTTCTGCGTGTTCGTGGAGATTTTTTACCGTTTCGCGGAGATTTGTGTAAAGCGATTACGCAAAATACACCCACCCCTACTTCAAACCATGCACAGGCAGCCCTCTGCCCACTACTCCTTCCTGCTGCCACTCAGCTGGCCCGCCCTGTCCTGACACTCAGTGCAGGGCAATGAAAATAAAATAGTAATTAATTACTACTCCAAATAAATTGCACAACATAAATGCCCCCATAGCCCCAAAGATTAAAAATAAAATGGCAATGTATCATTTTATTTTTCATTTCTTGGGTTTTGTGGGGCATTTAAGTGGTGCGACGCTCCTTTGCTCCCATGGAGGTGCCCCCTGTACGAGTGCCCTTGGGGTAGTCTTTGTCCTGCGTTCACGCTTCTCTTTGGCCCCACAATCTGTCTTTTCCACGTCATCGGAGCCATCTGGGAATGGATGTTGGGACTCCTCCTTTGCTTGCACTGGCAGTATCTGTAGTGTTGCTGCTAGTGGGGTGTACCACTGCAGCACACGCCCCCTCCGCAATGTTGGTATTGAATTTACCCCTAGAGCGTAAGGGGTCTGTGGTTTAGCCCAAGCGTGAGCGTGGACACGCAAGGTGATTAATAAAAGGCCCAGGGAGCTGGGCGTGGCAAGTTAGTTGCTGCCACCAACTGCAACTAGTGTGTCCTGTGTCCCAATCATTCAGGCCTACACCAGGACACCACACAGGCGACGACGGTGGTCTACGAACCCACCCTACAGCGTGCCCCACTTCACCACCGCGACCCGGGCGTGCTCTGCTGCACCACGCCACGCAAGCCTGCACGTTGCGAGCCGCCCGACACACCGGCGTTCCACTCACCAGTGCCGGTCTGAATCTCCAGCCCGCCTCCTGAGCCGTCCTGGACCTGGTTGCCGCCCTCAGGTACCCCTGTGTGCCCCCGCTGCTCCGCGCTGCCTCAGGCTCTGGCCACGCTGCTGTACCCGGTCCCGGACCCCCAGTCGGCTCATCGGCCTTCCCGCGCATGCGCAGTGAGTTCCCGCACTACACTCCTGGCGCGCGACGCGGCCGCTCGACCTTTCCTCACGCTTCTCGCGTGAGCACGGACCCTGCCGAACCGCACGCATCTCGCGGAACGTCGCCTACGGACTGCCCATACTGCTGGTTTTCGTTCCCACGTGTCTACAACTATCCACAGTGCCGTTTGAAGCCTCTCCTGTTTCCAGCTCGGCAGTGCTTCAGCCACCATGGCCACCGTGCCGCATCTGGAGCCTTTTGCAGTGACTGGAAGCCCCCCTCTAGGGCGGCCAAGTGGAAAAAGTGGGTAGAGCGGCTTGAGAACTACTTCGTCGCAGCGAATATTGCGGTGGGGCGTCAACGCGCAATGCTGTTGCACCTAGGTGGTGAAGCCATCCACGACATTTCCAAGGACGTCACGGAGGGTGCCCCGCCCCACACGTATGCGACCCTACGAGACGCCATCACACGGTACTTTGAGCCATTCACTAGTGCAGACTACGAGCGCTTTCTACTACGCCAAGCACGCCAACTCCCTGAGGAGTCCGTGGATGTCTTCTACGCGCGGCTCAAGAAATTGGCCAGCACTTGCAGTCTCCCGGACGCGGCTGATGAAATTCGCGCCCAATTCATACAAGGGTGTGCCTCCCTGAAGCTGCGAGAGAGGGTGCTAGAGAGAGACGCGATGCCCATGCGCGGCATCCTGGCCCTGGGGCGGTCCAAAGAGCTCTCCAAAGCACGTGCCGCGCACATGGAACCGTCTCCAACAACGACCATCAAGACAGAGCCCGTGTGCGCCGTCAGGTCGCAACCTACAGACGGCCGAGTGAGAACCCCCAAAAAAGGGCGACCGAAACCAAGCCAATCCACCCACGACCAAGCATGCATGTGGTGCGGAGGTGTCACCCCCCCACAAAGGCACCTGCCTGGCCCAAGGAAAAATCTGCAGCGCATGTGGCAAGGCAAATCATTTCGCGAGCGTCTGTTTGTTGTCCCAGCGGAAGAAGCAAAGTGGCCCGCCCATGAGAGTACGACAAGTGGTGCCAGTACAAGACGCGTCGAACAGCAGCGACATGGACGACGACGATGAGGACGCCACGACAGTCCACGTAGTGCGCATGCTCAACGCCCTTGCAGCCGCGTCGTCGACCGAACTAATGTGCACCGTCCAAGTGCATGGCCAGGCGGTCAGGGCCCTCATCGACACCGGCGCCACGATAAATCTCATGGCTGCCAGCGTATACCAATGCCTCGAAGACGCCCCCACGCTTCACCCCACACGAGTGCAAGTGTTTGCCTACGGAACCCGGCGGCCACTGCGCCTGTGCGGAGTATTCCAGTCGACTGTGGCCCACGACTCAACGCAGCTGCAAACGAAGATCTACGTATCCCAAGAGGGATCAGGTTTCCTTCTTGGTTGCAAGACAGCACGGGAACTCGGGCTCATACACTTTGCCCTAACGGTACAAGCCCAAGGTCTGGACCATCTGGTTACGGAACATTCCTCGCTGTTTGAAGGCATCGGATGCTTACGTGGCCCCCCCGTCCGACTCCACATTGACCAGTCGGTGGCCCCTGTAGCCCTCCGGCACAGACGGATCGCTTTTCACCTCCGGCCAAAAGTCGAAGCTGAGCTGAGGATGCTCGAACACGCCGGCATCATCGAACGAGTGACGGGACCCACGCCGTGGGTGTCCCCCATCGTTGTAGCCAAGAAGCCGAAGCAACCCGAGGCGGTGAGGATATGCGTGGACATGCGCCTCCCCAACCTAGCAATTAAGAGGGAACGTCACTTGACACCGACCATTGACGACATCATCGGGGAACTTGCAGGGTCGAAATGGTTCTCCAAGATGGACCTGCGGTCGGGGTACCATCAGATCCCTCTTCACCCAGACTCACGCCCAATAACAACATTCTCCACCCACGCAGGCCTGTGGAGATACACGAGGCTAAACTTCGGCATCTCGAGTGCGGCGGAGGTGTTTCAGAACATCATTCACAATGTGCTCCAAGGCCTCGACGGTGTGCTCAATGTGAGCGACGACATCCTAGTACATGCCCCGACTTTGGAAGAACATATCGCACGCCTCCAAGCAGTGTTCAACCGGCTAAAGGAGAGAGGACTAACCCTCCATAAGGACAAATGCGAGTTCCTACGCAAGGACATCAGCTTTTTCGGATACAAGTTCTCCGACCAAGGAGTTGGCCCCGACCCGGACAGGGTCAAAGACATCCACGACGCACCAGCCCCCACATCTGTGACAGCCGTCCGCAGTTTCCTAGGTATGGTAACATACTGCGGACGTTTCATCAAGGATCTGTCAAATCTGACAGGCCCTCTCCGCGAACTCACGAAATCAAGTGCCACCTGGATGTGGGGCCCGGAACAGCAGGAGTCGTTCGCAAATACCAAAGCAGCCTTGTCGGCTGACACGACCCTGGCCTACTTCAACCCTCAACACGAATCACAATTACTGGTGGATGCCAGCCCCACTGGCCTGGGTGCAGTCCTGTCGCAGCGTCAGGCGTGCGGAGAGTGGGCCCCCGTAGCGTACGCCAGCCGCACGCTGACACCGACCGAACAACGGTACTCGCAAATTGAACGTGAAGCGATGCCATCCTATGGGGGTGCCGCCATTTCCACATCTACCTCTATGGACATCCTTTCTCTGTGATCACCGATCATAAGCCCCTCATACCACTCTTCCAAGGCTCATCCTCTCGCCCACCACCGAGAATCGAGAAGTGGGTATTGCAACTGCAGGAGTTCCACTTCACCGTCGAATACCGACCCGGCACGCGGAACCCCGCAGATTATCTGTCAAGACATGCCCGGCCAGTCACCGACGCTGAAGCAGCTGAAGCAACAGCCACGGAAGAGTACGTCAGGCTAATCGTCGAACGGTCAAGGCCACGTCCGATGTCTCTGGAAGAAGTAGCGAGAGCCACTAAGGACGATGACTGCCTCCAGATCGCGATCCATGCCATAGAATCCGACGACTGGAAGGCGCTGCAAAGCCCAGCATCTTTTCGCACTCAGGACGCCCAAGCTATTCTAAAAGCCCTGTATCAAGTCAAGCACGAACTTTCCGTCTCAGCCGAAGGATGTCTCCTGAGAGGCCCACGCCTTGTACTGCCCAGCAGCCTCGCCCAGCATGCTGCTTTGCTGGCTCACGGTTCGCACCAAGGGATCGTCAAGTCCAAGAGCAGACTCCGAAGCAAGCTGTGGTTCCCTGGACTTGACAAAGCCGTTGAGGAAGTAGTTCATAGCTGCCTGGTGTGCCTAGCGACGAGCCTTCCAAACCCTCCAGCCCCGATAATCACCGAAGAAGGGCCGACATCCCCGTGGGTACGGGTGAGCGCAGACTTTGGCAGCCTTCCCGGAGGCAAGTACATGCTTGTTGTAGTGGACGACTTCTCCTGCTACCCCGAAGTAGAAATTGTGACATCAACTGCAGCGTCGGAAGTGATCCCAAAGTTCGAGAAAATCATCGCCACCCACGGGATCATGAAAGAAGTCCGCACAGACAACGGACCCCCATTCAATGGTAGCGAGTTTACAGAGTACCTGCAGAGCCATGGAGTCAAACACAAACGGATAACTCCAAGGTGGCCGCAAGCAAACGGAGAGGTCGAAAGGCTAATGAGAACTCTGAACAAAACAATCCAAATTGCAGTCGCTGACGGCCACTGTCTGGAGCTGGCTATCTACCAATTCCTCCGAGAATATCGCCAGACCCCGCACTGCACTACTGGAGTAGCCCCGAACAGACTCTCCTTCAACCGGGCTATTGCTGACACCATCCCACACCATCCCACGTGGGAAGTAGCCCCTAACCCCAGCAACCGATCCATGGAACAGCGCACCAAAAACAACCAGGAAACGTCACGACGGCGGAGGGCCGCAGACAGCCCCATTCAAGCCGGGGACGCAGTTCTTGTGAGAGACCGCCATCCCGGCGGGAAGTTCCGCCTGCCATTCGATCTGGAGCCCTGGAAGGTCACCGAAGTAAACGGAACCATGGTCACAGCCGTCAGGAATGGGGAAGTAGTCACAAGAAACGTGTCATTTTTCAAGCAAGTACCTGAGAGAAGAGAAGACCCAGAACCGGATGACAGGCACCTGTGCCCACCGCGCAGACCATCAGGACCAAGCATCACAACACCTTTAGCAAGTGACCTCAACCCGAGCGATAATAGGCCGGAGAGACTAACAGAAGACCCCGGCGCCACTGAGACCGAAGAAACAGAAGAACCAGCCACAGCGGAGGGTCGCAGCCAAGCGAGGTACAGCCTACGCCCGTGCCCCAAGCCTTCCCAGAGATACCGAGACTTTGTGGCCCAGTGCTGGCGATGAGATGGTCCAGATGGCTAACCCCGCCGAGAATACAAGTAAGACTGTTCCAGTTTATATCTGATATGTTATGGTTGTTAGAAAAAAATCCAGAGACTTCGTTCAGTGGACTTTGTCAAACATTGCAGTGTTAAAGGTCATAGCGCCTCCGCTGACCAGAGAGACTTTTGTATACCATTGTGTTTTTCCAGTTTGTTCTATCCCTAGGTAAAGGAGGAATGTAGTGTTGCTGCTAGTGGGGTGTACCACTGCAGCACACGCCCCCTCCGCAATGTTGGTATTGAATTTACCCCTAGAGCGTAAGGGGTCTGTGGTTTAGCCCAAGCGTGAGCGTGGACACGCAAGGTGATTAATAAAAGGCCCAGGGAGCTGGGCGTGGCAAGTTAGTTGCTGCCACCAACTGCAACTAGTGTGTCCTGTGTCCCAATCATTCAGGCCTACACCAGGACACCACAGTATCTTGGACAGCTTTCCCCGCCGAATAATGTCCCTCATGGACTTCTCATACAACCTGGATTCAGAAAACCCCTCCAGCCCAGGTCGCTTTCGAAACCGCAATTGATGAATCTCCTCTATGGAAAATCCTGTGTCTGGGGTCGATCATGTTTGTAACTCAACCATCCCGGAACTCAAGATTAACTTTCGAACCAGTCAGCGGAAAGAAATCAACCTGAGAGGGAGACTTTATCTGGTTCATTGTAGGTTTCAGGTAAGAGTCACAAGACAAGTTGAGACCGAAAATTCTGAGAGGAAAAATAACTTGCAAACATTTATGCCCAGCACTAGATGGCAGGAGTGTATAGAGCAAATGACTTCCAACAAGACATATTTCTTTATTTCTTGTGTATTTTTGTTTTGGCAAACTGCTGCAATATTTAACACAGGCCGATTCGGGTCAATCCGTGTCTGTTGAAACATTATACAATAACAGTTCAATAAGCGAGAAATGCGGTAGATAAATATTAGGTCGGCCTCTCCCTATGTGAATAGCTCAGTCCTGATGAGACCTGTAAATTTAATATAGGACCGAAACGTCAACAACACATTCTGATCCACTCACTAAGGAGATCCATTAGAATATTTGAGGATTCTGATGCAATTTTTCTAACTATACAACCTCATATGTATCAGTGATTTTATCTCCAGTAATACTTACACCAGATAAGAACACCGCCTACTCTATGAATAACGTGGTTTGTAGTACTCTCTTTTGAGAATTGAAACCTATTCGGAATAGGAGCCATACCACTCACCTAATACTTATTTACTGCATTTCTTGCTTACTGAACTGTTCATGTATAATGCTTGAACAGTCATGGATTGAGCCAAACCTGCATGAGACAGAGATGGGTAGTTTAAATTCAGAAGGAATCCCGAGGAACCGTTGTCAGATTAATGTTAGTTGCTCTCCCTGGTCCCTAGCAGATATAAAAGTTTGTCATTGTTTATATATACACACTATCATAATTAACACAAGAACGTCTGAGGAAAGTGTCCTGCTTTAGCCAGGCAATCTGGCACAGAAATTCAGAACATGTGCGTCTCAGGAACTAAACGGTTCAATCAGAAAATAGGGTTCCCCTTTAATGCCTGACAAGGACAAGCCATAGCATGCTTTGAGCCTCCCACCCTCTGACAGAGTGCAATTGAAGCACCCCTTTTACCAGTCACTTTCCGCAGATTTGACTAAAATCTGCATTGTACCTCACCTTAACTAAGAAGTAACACTGAAATCAATAAATCATCCCTGTCCCTCAACGCATATCAGGAACTGTTCATTGTCAACTATTTGCACCTATTGCTATTCATGTTCTGTATTGTGCCCTCACCTCCTCGTACAGCTCTTGACAGGCACGCAGGGAATCCTCGATAGGGGTTTCATGGTCAGGCATGTGCAAATAGAGGAGATCCACGCTGGAGGTCTGCAGGCGCTTCAGAGATGTCTCGAACTGTGAGCGCACACTCTCCGGCTTCAACGTCTTTCCCTCCAATGGATTCACCTTGGTTGCTATTTTCACTAAAAAAGGATCAAGAAATAATAGGGATTATTTGCACTGTGTTGTAATTGGCAAAATCCAACTGTGGGTATAATACAAGCGGGAGAGCCGGTCCCAAAAATCAAGAACTTTACTCAAGACATGGGTAGCAAAAACAATTATGCAAATGCACCCTGCAGGAGGCTTCATGTTAAAGGTTGCATCAGCAACTTAATCGATTATTCAAATTTATTTGTAACGAATGTATGACTATACTACGCGATCATGTTGATCGCGGTATCTTACAACGCAGGTTTTACAACGCAAGTTGTTTCAATGACTTGCGCTGGAGGGCGCTGGACTTTGGGACTGTACGATTTACTATTCCAACACCCGTCTACATACAGTAGGGAAGGTGTTGGATAGTAAATCGTACTATTCCTTAGCTTGCAGCGCCCTCCAGCGCAAGTAGTTGAAACGACTTGCGTTGTAAAACCTGCGCTGTAAACATACAGCGGTGTAACGACGGCGTTGTAAAGGTAATCTCCCATTTGTAACCTGGGAAAATACTCTGAACAAGACCAATACCCCGAAACAAGTCCCAGGATGCTTGTTTTCTAGTCCAGGGAGGACCTAGCCTGGCAGTTTGGGCTGAACTGTTCCCACGGGGACTAGGTCAAGGCTGATTTGCATAGGTCTGGGTTTAACGCTGATCTGTGACTGGAGTGAATGTTTGACAACGTTCAGCATTCCGTCCATCATCTTTTTGTGTTGCCACAGCACGAATTAGAAACACTTAGCTGTATTTTAAACTTCCAAATAACAGTCAAGATAACAAATTCTTCTAATCTAGGAGGGAGATTACCCATTTTGGGCCAACACTTTATTTGCAGAGTCTCAAGTTAATCATAGTTTTCCCATCTACTTCTCACACGACTCCGGTGGAAAGTAAGAAAAGCGGCAAACCATCTTTTTCACATCAGTCTTCCACTTTGAAGATGTTAAATGTTTCCATGCCTGATGTCGGTCTCAAACCAGTGGAAGTGCAGAGAAATGTCAAAGTGAAACCACCCCAAGCTTCACAATAGTAACAGTAATAATACAACACATTTTACCAAGAACCACATACTACTCTTACCCCATTTCTACCTGCTGTAAATAACAGGTGTTATCATAACACAAGTTAATGGTGCTCAATTGGCAAGGGTACCAAAGAACTCAGTAGCATTACATGGCTGTGCTGCAAAAGGAATGCTATCTCACTACAGAACTTATGTATGGATTCTACATTTTCTGTACTCTCTATTTATTTCAAGTAGCACCAGCTGCAGCCCAAGAACTTAATGAAAGGAGCGAGTGGTCTGATCGAATTACTGGAATATGCAACATGGCATAAAGAGAGCAACAGGACATCAATGGTGGAACATACTGGAGCACCAAGTTACTCCAGAGAAGTCCGCATTTGGATTTTTGGCAAGCTGCATAGACGAGGGTTTGAAGCAGCGCTGCAAGCCAAATTACCATTTCTTGTGCGCTATCTACAGGAGGATGTATCATGGCTAGTTCTCCATGACCTGTGGAAATCCAGGGCAATTGGTCAAGCCTTCAGATAATTCTTGTCAGTGTCCTTAAAACTAAAGGAGTCTGGAACTAGAGAAAGCTTAGAGAAAGGACTAACTATCTCCTTTTTGGGCCTTGGGGTAGAGGGCAGGGGAAGTTGAACAGACTTCACACATATGAGAAGTAGGAAGCCCAATTATGCAAGTACCTGTATTGCTCCTATAAATATAATGTCTAAGCAGCGTTACTGTTTTAGCAAAAAAGAAATAAAACTACTTAAATACTGCTGAATACACTTAGTAACTTCAGGATGTATCAGCTTCTCTATAACCAATTCTGTGTCCCTTGTGTGTGAATGTGCACTTAAGCAGGGCTACAACTGCAAAGGGATAGCCTAAATGCTTCAGCCAAAGTGCAGTATCAAATTAATGTGGGCATGGTTATGCAGGCTAACTCACTTCTGTCTGTGAACATGCATGAGGCACTTGCGGTGCCACGCGTCAAAGGAGTATGCTTTTCCTATAACATCCTAATTCCAGTGATTGAATGCTATTATGCTTTATGTTAATTATCCATACATTGTACGCAGGTACCGTTGTTTTCTTTGATATATTGTATACCCTGGTGAATGGTGGTGGAGGTATACTAGCAGTCATTCTGGCTGGCGGCAATGAATTAATGAAACAAGAGATGCTGCGAGAAGAGATGCACGAGCAACCATGCCAGGGGTCACCCAGCCCAAAGACAGAGGCTCTGGCATACTACGGTTTCAGCCCCTCCCAGGGGGATCTCGTGTTTAACAATTCCACGGAGGCCCACAAGCCCTCACACTGAAGACACACTCGCTCATAGAACTCGCAGTAGGATCACAGGGGCAGCAAAAAAATGTGGATGCACGTGGATCCTCACGATGGGATCGCGGTTGCTCGCAGAAGGATCCCTACCCGGGCAGAGAAGTAGTTGCGAGTCTCCAGAATAAGCAGTCTTGGTCCATTCCAACTCCACATGGCACCCAGCTGGTCTCTAGGCTCTCTGGCTATGGTCCATGGAAGGGCAGATCCTCTACACACCAGGCAGTTCAACTCACTCTCTTCGTTGGGTGGCAACAATGCAGTCTTGGGGTATATTTCCTACTCCTCCAGGGAGGTCCTACTCCTAGGGAGGCAGACAGTTTAGGCTTCTGGTTCCAATTTTCCTCCATACAGGCATGCACACGTCTTTCAAATAAGAAGCGTGATAAGACAAAGAGATCTGATTACATCCTGTGCGAAGGCAGTTGGGCTCCAAAGGACTATACAAATCAGAAACTCGAAACAAACACCTGGAGGAACCCAATCAGTAGAAAGTGTATTTCCTTCAAGTATGCATCTTAGAAACAAGACGGCTCATGCCTAGGAGGTTGTGTTTATGAGTGAAGTTTCTTCAGTAGGACTGGACTCGGTGTGCGGGATGGACAGGCAGTGCATCTTTTTGAGATAGTTGTGTAATTTGGTCATGCCCTTGGCCAAAGGCTTATTTTCAAGTGTTGCTCTCTGACCTGCTCAGAAATGGTGAACATGCACAAAAATCTACCTGCTACTTTCAGGTGGATAGGAAGTCCATCTTGCTACAAGTAGTAGACTTTAGAATGGTTTCAGTGAATGGGGAAAAAGAAAGAATCAGCACAGAAGGAAAGGCAGGGAGAGGGAAATAGTACCTCTGTCACTAAATGCTATGGGTCACCTTATAAATGTAGGGGCTAAATATTTATATCATTATTTCTTGAGGTTTCGTATGGTGCAGACTATGACATCTCAACATCAGAGGGCTATCTCCTGATATAGAGGACATATATATATATCCAAAGGAACGACGAAGTTCATCTTGCGCTCTCAGGCAAAAAGGCAAAGGGATCCGAGATATAAAGTTTGCAGTTTATTACACAACGCGTTTCAGCTAAGGAGCCTTGTTCACGTGTAACTTCACACAAAAGACACCGACATTAAATAAAGTTTCAGTGTTACAGACCATCAGTCGACATAGACGTAGGACTACCAAATGGAAATAGCAGACATGTTGGAATGGTGAAATACTGTCAGCATGGTTCTCAACTTATTTCAGCAATTTCGACTTGCATAGAGTAGTAACTGAAAATGTATATACATCGGTTTAACAGTCTTTGTAAAATACTTTTTTAGGTGAGCATACCACGGATCAGGAATTAGAAAATCTAATAACAATAAATCTCCTTATTATTACTTCCAAATGCAGTGTACTTAAAATAATAGTAAATAGTAAATTACATATAATGGAATTTATACTGTTCCACAAATTATTGGAAACGTCTAATGTTGGCCGGGAGTTCTAAAGTTGTTGCTTAATGGCAGACAGAGTGGCAAAATGGGCACCTATTTTGGACGTGGTTTGTAATTCATTGGCGATAGATTGACGTAATGTCATACTGCATATTTCTTGATATGTATATTCGAATCAATTCAACAATCTGAGTAAAATACTTTAGAAAGTGCAAGCCCCGAAGTCAAGATTCGGTAATATCACAATGCACTGACTTAAAAGTTCACAGTCCCTTAAGTCATACTTAATATGTATATTCAAATCAATTCAACAATCTGAGTAAAATATTGTAGAAAGTGCAAACCTCAAGGTCAAAATTCGGTAATATCACAATGCATTAACTTATAAGTTCACGGTCCTTCACGTAATCAAGTAGTAGTAAAATACACATAGTTAGCCTAACGTTACTCCAAGAGCTGTCGGAGTAATATAGTGACTAACCAAAGTTTATGCTCCACAGGTGGTTCACATGCCTCCAATGGTCCAAAGTGGTTACCTATTTTGTTCTCATGGGGCAAAGCCAGTGACGTCCATACAAAACACGGAATATCCTTGCCAGAGTGGTCTGTCATGCATATATTGTTGGACGAAGGTGCCGATTAAAATCTTCTCACCTGAACTCTTGGGTCTCGTGTTCCTTGTTGCAGCGGCGCCTGGCAATTTTCAGCGGTGTCCTCCAGCTTAGAGCGTGTGCAAGATATATCTATATATATATATATATATATATATATCTCTATATATCTATATATCTATATATCTATAAATGTTCCAAGTTGGCTCCTGATTAGCAAGACCCCTGGCGCTCCAAAGTCCGGTGCAGAACTCCTCAGCTGAGCCCAGCCTTAAATATATCGCACACCCCCTCACAACGAGGGATTAAGTTCGCACTCACAAAGGTTTTCCAATTTTTAGTTTATTTTCTTATTTCCAGCTCATCAGTCACAAAAACCGACGCGTTTCGCTGCTCCTACACGCAGCTTGCTCACAATTAAACATTAGATTCGTTCTGACCCCTCCTATTTCTACAGGGTAAAACGCCAAACAGAATTGCAATACATCACTTCCTGTATCCCAACCGGAAGTTAGCTGGGGATTGTAGTTTTTGATTAGTCTAAAAACTACAAATTCACGTTATATTACATGATTGCTTTCATATGCATTCATTATACAATTTTACATTTCTGACCTTGTATGCAGCAAAATTCATCACATTTTTGTACGTGTGTATTCTATTTTGGTAAACACACATATTTTTTGGTCCTTTTATCCATATATGATTATCGCCCCCTGGTGGGCTATAAGGTGTAAACTTTATCACAACATATGACTTAATACAACTTGTATCTTATAACGTGCTAAATGCGCACTATTTCACCTTCGTTTAATAAAGACCCTTTCTGCCCTCCGGTGGGCCAATATCATTTATGCATATACCCCAGGTCATCTCTCCCTGAATATTGAGTGTACATTGAATGCTAAATACAATTCATTTAAAGTCCCCTTTTGGAAATTCAAGTTCGTTAAGATTATTGTGCACTGTCATTCACATCATCTCTTTGATACCACACAATATCAGAAGACAGAAAAGTAAGACTGATTTTGGATTATACACGGGAATCCAAACAAATTGTAAGGATTATCAGAAAAAAATGGAAACTGCTACAATTGGATCCAACTGTCAATAAAATCATGGGTAAACATCCGGAGATTACATATAGAAGGGCGAGAAACCTGAAAGATAGACTCATACAGAGCCACTTCAAAGATCATACCAAAAAGGCAAAAGGAATTCAATGGATGAAGACCAAAGGGTTCATAAAATGTCAGCACTGCAAGGTGTGCAAGATAGCAGTTAACAAAAAGGAGGTGCTAATGCCCAATAACAAAATGTGGCAAATTAAAGAACTAATCAACTGTCTAACTACACATGTAGTATACGTGATTGAATGTCCGTGCGCACTGAAATATATCGGAAGCACCTAAAATGAATTGAAAAAAAGAATCCTTGAACATGTCAGAGCCACAGTAAATAAAGACAGAAATAATGCTGTGGCAAAGCATATGGAGTCTTTACACAATAGTGATTGGACATTGTTGAAATTCTATGCCTTGGAAACAATTCTCCCAAATGAAAGGGGAGGTGACAGAGAAAAAACTTTGAGATGCAGAGAATCGCGTCAAATCCTACATTTTAGGACGATGACCCCGAGGGGGCTTAACCAGAGTGAAGAACTTCATGTACATTTGTGACGCAAAACTACATAACAGTGGGATATTGTGTGGTATCAAAGAGATGATGTGAATGACAGTGCACAAAAATCTTAACGAACTTGAATTTCCAAAAGGGGACTTTAAATGAATTGTATTTAGCATTCAATGTACACTCAATATTCAGGGAGAGATGACCTGGGGTATATGCATAAATGATATTGGCCCACCGGAGGGCAGAAAGGGTCTTTATTAAACGAAGGTGAAATAGTGCGCATTTAGCACGTTATAAGATACAAGTTGTATTAAGTCATATGTTGTGATAAAGTTTACACCTTATAGCCCACCAGGGGGCGATAATCATATATGGATAAAAGGACCAAAAAATATGTGTTTACCAAAATAGAATACACACGTACAAAAATGTGATTAATTTTGCTGCATACAAGGTCAGAAATGTAAAATTGTATAATGAATGCATATGAAAGCAATCATGTAATATAACGTGAATTTGTAGTTTTTAGACTAATCAAAAACTACAATCCCCAGCTAACTTCCGGTTGGGATACAGGAAGTGATGTATTGCAATTCTGTTTGGCGTTTTACCCTGTAGAAATAGGAGGGGTCAGAACGAATCTAATGTTTAATTGTGAGCAAGCTGCGTGTAGGAGCAGCGAAACGCGTCGGTTTTTGTGACTGATGAGCTGGAAATAAGAAAATAAACTAAAAATTGGAAAACTTGGAAAACCTTTGTGAGTGCGAACTTAATCCCTCGTTGTGAGGGGGTGTGCGATATATTTAAGGCTGGGCTCAGCTGAGGAGTTCTGCACCGGACTTTGGAGCGCCAGGGGTCTTGCTAATCAGGAGCCAACTTGGAACATTTATAGATATATAGATATATATATATATATATATATATATATATATATATATATATATTCTATATATTATTGTTAGACTCCGATTTCACCCATACAAAACCAGTGAAATTCAGCAGCTATAGTTACCTGACCTAACTATAACCATGCACTGCTTAGGACCTCACATATGGCATGGTCACTGATGTCATCCAGGGACTGTGTTTCGTAAATGTTTCTGAGTCTTAAAGATATATACTAAGCTACAGCATAAGTTAAATTCTTCTTCTTTCTGTACAAGAAATTAGTCATACTATTTCTAACATATCTAATCTGAGTGGCTGTGTGACTATATGCATTAGTGTGTGAGTGGATGTCATAGTGGATGTTTGAGTTGCTGTATGGATGTTTTAGTGGTTTAGTGAGTAGCTGTATGGGTGAATGAGTGGCTGTATAGGTAAGCAAATGGCTTTATGGGTGGATGAGTGGCAGTGTGAGTGGCTGTATAGGCGGATGAGTGGCAGTGTGAGTGGCTGTATAGGCGGGTGTGTGGCTGTGTGAGTACCTGTATTGGTGACTGAGTGGGTGTGTGAGTGGCAGTATGAGTGAGTGACTATGGATGAGTGACTGGGAGTGTTCGAACTGGTATAGGTCTGTGAATGGGTATGTGAGGGGTATAGGTCTGTAAATAGGTATGGGAGGGGTTGAGTGGGTGTATGAGAGGTTCTATGGGGGTGTGAGTGGGGGTGTTAGAGGTTCCGTGGATGTCATCAGTGATGTCATTTGAGATGTCTCCAGTGATGTCATTGACCACGTCATGAGTGATGTCATATGTGAGGTCATAAGCAGTGCAACCTCCTAAATGCCCTGGGATGTACAAATGGGCACTTCTGAAAGATGCGCTCCCTCCACCAAAAGAACTGCAGACAGGAGAACACTTAAGGGGAAATTGGAAAAGAAGCGGCAGGGTGTGGAGTGAGTTTTTGTGTTTGACTGCTTCCCCAGCCTATTGTACCTTCTTTGTTATCTTATAATCTCAAACCCTCAGGCTCTCACAGCCAGACTGTACCCTTTCAATTCCAACCCATGTGATACTCTCACAGCAGACAGTGCTAGCCAAGAGTTGCAAACTACGCCCATATAAAACTCCCCTGGGCATAGGTTTTTAATTAACCATAGTCTCATACTGTTTATCCTGGTAAAGAAAACACAGCTGCAAATGGGGAATGGGCGCAGAACATAAACAAATGGGGCAGAGGGTCTGCGCGGCCTTCGTTCCCGGGCCGATTTTAGCTCCGGGGACCCCATCCCCTGAGGTCCGGCCTTAAAATATATATTTTTAATGGGGGAGGATGGGTCACAAGGTCCCTTCCCCAGGCTGATTTCGGCCCTGGGGATCAGATCCCCTAGGGCCCGGTCTAATCATTGTGGGTGCACTGGAGCACACGGAGACCGCAAAGGAGCCTCAAGGCCCCCGCGGTGCCTTCCGGCTCCCAAGGGCTCCAGGCGGGGGGCCACATTGTCTCGCCTTCTTTACTTTCAGGGCCGATCCGGGAAGTTGGTGGCCCCCGGGGTCCTATGTGGTCGTGTAGCTCCTCTCCCATTCTTTTAAACAATATTCCTGTTATTTAGTCACAGGGAGGTGATGTTCCCTGGGGCTTATCGAACATCAGAGGTGGGGCTCCTGGTGCCCCCCTCTTTTCTTTTTTTAACTCCAAAAGCCTAAGGAGAGGGCCCTGTGTGCCCCCTCCTTTAAAAAAAAAAAAAAAAAGGTCTTCAGGACCTGGCCCACCTGGGCGCTCCATTGAAAACGAGCACAGCAGGAGCCTGTGTTTAATTTTTGTGTAACTTTTTACCACAGATTCGTGCCGCCGCGTTAGCATTTTTTTCATAAATTGTTTTCAGTGCATTCATGCCGTGCTGGGGTCCCTCTGGGAACCTCTGACAAAATCTAAAGGGTCAAGATATTCCTACCCTGCCCCCCTTTTTTTTTTTTAGGTCTCGCCTACACAGCACGCATGCGTTGCATAGGGGACCTTTAGCTGTCATACAGCTCTTTTTCCAAGCACATACTAGTGCTTGTGGTGGCATAAAGCTTGCGGGAGTGCGCAGCGGCGCACCACAAGCACGACTGTGTGCTTGGAAAAAGAGCAGACTGCGCGCGCAAATACGCACGCATCCAATGCTTGTTCAGATTGTCATGGGCGACTTTGCACTAACCGTACCAACTATCAGCCATTCAGAAGGGAACTGTCCCTTAATGTCCAGATTTCTAGCCGGACAGAGAACTGGCTGCGCCCCAATCGTTCCTTCTTTCAGGGGGCAGAGGCACGATTATCCAGAACCTGGCAAGCCTTCACAGTGCATTTTTGACTCATACTTGCATAAAACATACAATTTATTGCATCGAACACTTAACATCCAGGATGATGCCAGGTACAGACGGATCTGATTAACCGGAAGGTGCTGTGTGACTGTGCTCACGCCCAGCAAGTGTCAGTTTCAGAGGCACGAGCCGCCTGGTTGTGACGCACTCTCAGTCGTTCTTTACAACCCAACCCCCTTTGCCCCACCCAGTCTCTGCTGCGTGTACCCTCGCCCAGGCTCAAGTTGAATAATGTCTTTTATCGACCAGCTCGTCCCATGGGATAATGTGGGTGTGGAGAGCATTATCTGCCCTGAAAACCGGGCTTCAAATGGCACCCATGACCTACATCCACCATCCAGAAAGCCTGGATCTGAAAAAAGCGCTGTATTCATCTGCTCTTCTGTGATTGTTTTTATCGCTAGAGAGATGCAGCATTCACATGTGTGTGCTCCTCATGAGATGAGTGTGCAACCTGCACTGCGCACATGTTCAAATCCCAGCAGGGTGACTCAGTCTTTCACCAGTCTTTTTATGTTGATGACATGTACTCCTGATGTCTAGAAAATACCAGCTGAATGTGTTCGGGAGGGGGATAGGGTGTGACGGCAAGTAATAACAATATTCTATTCTTATAATTAAAGAGCATTGGCAAAGCCAATAGGTCTCACCTATAAGAAAGCTATTGGCTTTGTTAATGTCTTTTAGCCATGTAGCCCAAGAGCACACAACTCAAGCAGGGAAGCCGTGATTTATCCTCGTTTCTAGATGTGCCCCCTTACTTTTGTTTATTTTCTGTTTGGTACAAAGCCCGTTATGGCACCTGTAAAGACACAAGTCTTAGTCCACATTTCTCTGGTTGTATATATGTATTGCCCAACTTCGAGTCTGCGCCTTATGTGGAAAGATGGCCGGGGCCTTTGATCTAAAGACTACCACAGATGCCAGGGGCACTGAAGCAGTATTTTATGGGTGTTACACATCTGTCAGGGGGCCTCAGAGTTGAAAGATGATTGAAATAAAATGGTTTCTTGCTAAAATGCCACGCCCATAGCCTACAGTTGTCTTTCTAATGGGAGCAAGAAGCATTGACCTGATTCAGTCACGTAATCTTGGTGTTAATTCCGTTTCCGGTGCAAAGTTTCAAATCCGGTGGTGTTTTCCCACAAGCTAATTCCACATGTGCTATTGGAAAATCGCAACTCGGCGCTCTCTGCGCTGTTTGCCTTAGGTTTATTGGCAGGTCCAACTTGCTGAGAATCTGGTTCAGTAATAACCATAAAATAACAATTTGTGCCGAATGGAAATCAGAGGTATGCTCCGATTTGCACATTCTTGCACACTGCCATGTGCATTAAGAGAACTCAATTAAAACAAGCATTGGCATAGCCAATAGGTCTCGCCTTTGGGACCTTATAAGTGTTTAGCCATGCAACAGTTGATGTTGTTGTACCAAGGATATTGTGCTGCATAACTAAACACTTGTAAGGTCCTAAAGGCGAGACCTATTGGCTATGCCAATGCTTGTTTAAACATAATTTGTGGGTCATGACTGAAGCAGAGTCCCAAGATGGGTGCCAACACTTTCTGGTTAAAGTGCTGGCAGCAGTCACATTACAGCACGTGGACAGTGATCCTCGAGGATCCGTGTCCCTACATATACACAAATTTGGATTTTTTTTTTTTTAATAAGTCAAAAACTACTGAATGTATTTTTACACTCCACAGGCAGCAAAAGGGGTTGAAGAAGAACAGCGCCCCAGGTAGGGTCCTCGATGTTTTTTAGTTTCCCTCTTTGCCCAGGTAGTGAAGTTTCCTTTATGATTTGTGCCGTCCAGGAGGCGGGGCTAGCAGGGGGCGCAGACCAGCTGACAGGGGTCAGGCAGGGACTCCTGGGAGACGGAGTCCCTGCAGCGCAACACCCCTGTTGCGGTGAGTCCTCTCACCCCAGGCACACTCGAGGTCTCAGGGAGTGGACCCGCGGCAATTCACGAGCCGCACGGCAAGTCGTTACTCCACAGGCAGCAAAAGGGGTTGAAGAAGAACAGCGCCCCAGGTAGGGTCCTCGATGTTTTTTAGTTTCCCTCTTTGCCCAGGTAGTGAAGTTTCCTTTATGATTTGTGCAGTCCAGGGGGCGGGGCTAGCAGGGGGCACAGTCCAGCTGACAGGGGTCAGGCAGGGACTCCTGGGAGAGAGAATCCCTGCAGCGCAACACCCCTGTTGCGGTGAGTCCTCTCACCCCAGGCACACTCGAGGTCTCAGGGAGTGGACCCGCGGCAATTCACGAGACGCGCAGCGGCACCCGCGAAGCGGGTGCGGCAAGTCGTTACTCCACAGGCAGCAAAAGGGGTTGAAGAAGAACAGCGCCCCAGGTAGGGTCCTCGAAGTTTTTTAGTTTCTTTCTAGACCTAGAACTACATTTTTGCTAAATTTGGTGTAATTCCATGCAGCGGTTCCGGCTGCAGTCGTGTCTAAAATCTCGATGAAGTTACCGGGGGAAAACCGTTTTAACCCACCCCCTTTTCCCCTGCCCAGGATTAATGGATCACCCTGAAACTTTCCATGCCCACAGGCAGCAAAAGGGGTTGAAGAAGAACACGCCCCAGGTAGGGTCCTCGATGTTTTTTAGTTTCCCTCTTTGCCCAGGTAGTGAAGTTTCCTTTATGATTTGTGCCGTCCAGGGGCGGGGCTAGCAGGGGGCACAGTCCAGCTGACAGAGGTCAGGCAGGGACTCCTGGGAGAGAGAGTCCCTGCAGCGCAACACCCCTGTTGCGGTGAGTCCTCTCACCCCAGGCACACTCGAGGTCTCAGGGAGTGGACCCGCGGCAATTCACGAGACGCGCAGCGGCACCCGCGAAGCGGGTGCGGCAAGTCGTTACTCCACAGGCAGCAAAAGGGGTTGAAGAAGAACAGCGCCCCAGGTAGGGTCCTCGAAGTTTTTTAGTTTCTTTCTAGACCTAGAACTACATTTTTGCTAAATTTGGTGTAATTCCATGCAGCGGTTCCGGCTGCAGTCGTGTCTAAAATCTCGATGAAGTTACCGGGGGAAAACAGTTTTAACCCCCACCCCCTTTTCCCCTGCCCAGGCTTGATGGATCACCCTGAAACTTTCCATGCCCACTTTTTGTTGTGAAGATTCGTCAAACGGCACCAAAGATATAGGCAAGCCAAAAGACCACTTCTCCTATGGAAACATGGTTCGAACTTTAACTACCTACTTGCAAAAGCCTATAGGATGTATGTATGTAAAAGTGTAAAACGACAAACATGAACATTGCCGGCGCCATCTTGTTTAGCGAGAGCCTCTGCGTGCGCGTAAGCGGCAACCATCTTAGACATCACGGCCATTTCATACTCTGCTGGTCACCTATGTTTCACCCTGACCTCGCTATCATCCCCAGCGCCCTGACTAAGCATGAACAAGCATACTGGGTTTGTAAAACCTTGTCATCATGACAAAGCCCCGGAGTCACTTCCCGCCCTAAACCTGTTCGTCCTTTCATCCTCCGTACACGGGCAAGCCCTTCTGATAACCTCCCTCACCGCACTTGGCTGCTCAATCCAGTCCCAGTCACTAACCGACCCTTGCGGACATGGTTTATTGCCCACACATGGCAGGACTTGTTGCACTGACAAAGGGGCCTGATTTAATCAATGGGGCGAACCCTTAGATCTGACCGATCCCACATGTTTTTAGATCCTGTCGGAATGTCCAGCTGCGAGATAGCGATCATCTGTTAGATCTGGGTGGGGGACGATTGCTGCTGGGTTTGTGTGGGAACCTGCTTGGGGCGGGAATTCCAAGGATGTTTAACCACACCAATAAACTGATGCAAATGTGTATAAAAGACCGAGCCACGGAGATACAGTTAGAGCCCCTCCCGAAGACATTCCGGTGTCCGAGTTGATGTGTTCTCCTCTGGAGTAATAAACCTGTTTCTTGCCTTCCAGTTCAGCGCCTGCCTCGTTATTTTGATAGATAATCGTAAGTGAATAAAAGGCGTCGGGCAGCATTGGTAGTCTTAGGAGAGTTGCTGCTTTTCACATATACACACACACATACATATACACACACACACACACACACACACATATACATTATATACATTATATACATACATATATATATATATATTCCTTAGATCCCTCTCGCCTCCTCTCCTTTTTTGGCGGAAGTCACAGCACCACAGCAGGTCAGGTTATAAATTATATCTTACTGATACACCATCGTGCAAAAAGTGCAAAAGAGGACGGCCTATATATATATCTATGTGTGTGTGTGTGTGTGTGTGTACAAAAAAAAAGGTGAAATGTTCAGTAACAACATAACGTATTAAAGTCTACAAAGCAAAGAAACAGTCATAGTTAACTTAAGTAACTAGAACTAATGCCCTAAGGTAATTAAAATTCGCACCCCTGCCATGCAAGTTCTCTCATCAATAACTTAATTGCAAATGGTGCAGTGTTATCAATTATGTCGTAGAAGACGTCAGGAGAGGTGTCATAAGTGCGATAATTAGCAGTGTATGGCGAGGGCAAACCCATTCAATTAATTCTCTGCCCTGTGGCATGGGGTCCCCAGGGCCCCGTGGAGGGGAGCCATGCGGCTCTTCTCCACCTTATAAAATTATATGTCCCAGGGGATGGGATCCCCGGAGCCTTGTGGAATCTTATATAAATGCCTTCCCTCCAGCCATGGCCCACCCAGGAAAGATTTATGTTAAAATGCAAGGGAGCCAACACTTTGCAGTGGATTCACGGATCCGCTGCAAAAATGTTTTCTGAAAAGTTTCAGACCCCACCAACAGGCCTAGGGGGTCAGGGTATCCCTACCTTGCACCCGATCACTTTTTATTTGAGTTTTTTAAAGACTTGAGACCAAGCCCTTAGGAATACATGTGCCTGTTTTGCTTCAGAAGATTGGACTGCTGTACAATTTTCACCACAATGTGAATGAAGGTTGAAGGTAGTATGCTCTTTAGCACCTTCAGACCTTGGATATTTTAAGTGAATTGCGTCTTTTAACAAGTGTTGCGCATTCAGTGTACACTTTTCTTAGTAGATAATTTATAATACTCTGTGGTGTATTCCTCATGAGAATTTCACTGTCTGCAAAGAGTGTGTACAGGGAAAACGCTCTCCATAAAGTAAACACAGTTTACAGTATCCCATTTTCTATATCAATTTCCTTTCTCAGTGTAGGTTCAGACTGTAAAGGGTTTAATACAGATAAAAGCTGTCCATCTTAGGGCACTATTTTTGGAACAGACTTCGAGTATCTTGAGGAACCTGGTTTTCTGTGAACAGTTGTAAATATATTCAACACCATGTGCAATAAGGGTTTCCATATATCTGTGGTTGATTGTTAATGTGAACTAGGCTACCCATGAAGTGTATGGTATAGGGATAATGTTGAACAGAATACATGCTTGCTGCACATAAAGGTAGTGTATCTGTGATGGCATGTTGTACTTACTTTCAGGCCTCTACTGCCAACTATTTTTTTGAATAATGAGTTAACATTCGTAAAGCCAACCTGCCTTTGGCCAGGCCCTGTAGCAATTATTATTTATTTATTTATTTTAATTATTTATATAGCGCAGCTGATACCTTGCAGGCTTCCTGGCGCTGGAAATACTTTACTGAAGAAGATACCGAAGTATGTAAAGGCGGGGAGGTCTAGGGGAAAAGCCAGGTCTTAATGCACTTCCTGAATGGAAGCAGGTGAGGGATCTGGCGTATGTCAATGGGCAGGCTGTTCCACAATTTGGCAGCTGCGACCCTGAAGGATCTACCCCCAGTTCTGGCTTTGTTGTATCTGGGCACCCTTACCAGATAGGCCGAGGATGATCGCAGATCTCTGGTAGGAGTATACCACAGAAACAGGGCTTGCAGGGGCCTGGGCCCGAGTCCATGCAGAGCCTTGAATACGATGCAAAGGGACTTGAAAGCCACCCGCTGCTTTAGGGGTAGCCAGTGCAGTTCGGCCAGTGCCGCTGTGGCCGAGGACCTTCTCGACCAGCCCAGAGCCAGCTTGGCCGCGGCTGATTGAATTCGTTGCAGCCGGTCCAGCAACGTAGCAGGGGATTCAAGGAGCAGGGCGTTGCAGTAGTCAAGGCGACTCAGAATCGTACACCTGACTACCAACGCCCGGGCTTGTGCAGGGAGAAGTGGCATGATTTTTCGCAGGGAGCGTAGCAAAACCGTGCAGATCCCCACTGTTTTTGCCACCTGGGTTTCCATACTCAATTTGTTGTTGAGCATGACCCCCAGGTTGCGGACCGAGGAGACAGGTTTAGGTTTCTCCCTTGTCTCAGGAGGCCAGAAGTCATTCGGGAACTGGCGAGGTAAAGTAGTGCCAGCACAAAACAGAACCTCTGTTTTGGAGGCGTTAAATTGAAGGGAGTTCCTATGGAGCCATCCAGCCGTTTCTCTAAGACACTCATGAAAGGAGGTCAGAGGGATAGAGTCTTCTCCTTCCCAGGAGAGAATGAGCTGGGTGTCGTCTGCGTAATTAATTGTTTTTAACCCGAATGACTTAATTAATGTGATCAGTGGTTTAAGATACACATTAAAAAGGATGGGACTAATGGAAGATCCCTGGGGAACTCCCTGTGGCACCGAAGAGAAGGCGGATTGGAATGGGGGGAGGGAGACAGCCTGTCTCCTGTCCTGTAGGTAAGAGTGGAACCAAAGTAAAGCTGTGCCTTCCACACCAGCTTCCCTGAGTCTCAGCAAAAGCGTCCTATGGTTGACCGTATCGAATGCGGCAGACAGGTCCAGCAGTATTAGTACTACTGGCTGGCCCCTGTCTGCACGCATGCGAAGATCCTCCATGGCTGTTAAAACCGCGGTTTCGGTGCCCTGGGCAGGGCGGAAACCGAACTGTAGATCGTCTAGAAGGTTGTTCTGCTCAAGATGAATGGAAAGGCAGGAACTGACCCAACGTTCCACTACCTTCACAGGGAAAGGCAGTAGGGAGATGGGTCGATAGTTAGAGAGACAATCTGGGCTCAGAGAGGGTTTCTTCAAGAGCGGAGTGACCAGCGCCTGTTTCCATGGAGTTGGAACGTAACCACATAGTAGAGATTGGTTACAAATTTGGCGCAAGATGCCAAAAAGTTCTGTTCCAGAGCTTTTCCAAATTTTTGGAGGCAGAGGGTCGAGCGGGGAACCCGAGGTGATTCCGAGTGCCAGCTTTTCAAACTCGGGTTCAGAGATCTTAGGAAAATCTCGCAGTCTAGCCGTAGAGCTGGAGGAGCGAGGTGACACGTCATAAGGGCCAGTGCTGGCTCCCTGAGTGTTGGCATCTCCCAGTAATGGGGGGGTCTTCAAGTTTTGAATAATGATATTGATTTTATTAATGAAAAAAGTTGCCAGATTATCGCAAAGGGCTTGGGTAGGAGGCTGCGTCGATGTGGCACAGTCTGGGTGAGTTAGGTTTCTAAGTATTTGAAAAATACTTTTTGAACTGTTGGTGGCGTTGGTAATAGTAGAACAGTAGTAATTGGCCTTTTCTTGGACAATGGCAGTTTTATACGCCCGAAGGTTGTCTTTCCAGAGAGTTTTGTTGGAGTCAAGATAACCTTGCCTCCATTTTCTCTCTGATTGTCTGCAGGCCAGCTTAAGGGCTCTCAGTGAGTCGTTAAACCAAGGGGCGGCTGCTCTTCTCCTTGGTTTGCATTTTTTCAGAGGGACGAGACGTTCTGAGGTATTGGTGATCTTAGTGCAGAAGGACATGTAGTTGTCCTCCACCGACCGGGCGGTGGAAAAGCTGTCTTCCACCTCGAATACGGGGCCAGCCAGTCTCCGTTTATCTAAGGCTTTCCAATCTCTATACAGATGGTCAGGTGCGGCACTGAGTGACGGTTTGTTGGCTCTGCCGCTGGCTATGTGAAATTTGATAAGTGCATGGTCGGTCCAGCACATAGGCAGGATGTCGCTCAGGAAAACTAACTGGGGGGAGGAAAAAATTAGGTCAAGCTGATTTCCAGCCGAGTGTGTGGGTTTCCTGACCAGTTGAGAGAGTCCCATGCCTTCGCAGGAGAGTAAGAGATTGTTTAGAGCAGAGTCCAGACTGCCGTTGGGCCAGAGGTTAAAATCACCCAGAACAATCAACTTATTGTGGGAAGTGGCCATATTGGTAAGGGTCATAAGGAGCGACTGCTGCTGTGCGGAATTAAAAGCTCCCGGCGGGCGGTAACATATTACAGCCGTAAAGGTTGTTCCGGAGAGACAGTTGATCAAAAGACCAAGTATTTCCGTACCAGCCACTGGGTCCATGGCAAGTGTTTTTATGGACCAGGAGGCTCTGTAAATTATGCCAACTCCACCACCCCGACCCTTGGGTCTAGGGAGATGCAAGATTTTAAAATCTTGTGGACATGCCCATTCTAGATCTATATTACAATCGGAGTGGGTCCAGGTCTCAGTCATGAACAATACGTCAAGGTGGTGATTCTCAATAAGCTGAGAGATTTCGTTGGCGTGTTTAGGCAGTGACCTGACATTCAGCAGGCCGCCCATCAATAGACCTTTACAAGCAAAATCATATAAAGGAAAGGCAGTGTCTGCGAAAGAGAGTTGGCCTTCATGAGCAAAGTCTCTAAGAAAGAGTAGAGACTCACGTGTCAGATACGGAAGGCTGGTAGTGGGTGAGAGGGCAGGAGCATCGGGGATCGCTGCGATCACTGCCGAGGCGCGGACGAGCGCAGACGAGCTTGCCTTATGCGCGCCTTCGGCGCGCATTCGTCGCGCCCGCTGCGCTCGTCCGCTGCGCTTCCGACAGAGGCTCATGATTTATAGACGGTGTCGATACGTGGGGGGGAGGGCGTGGCCAGGCGCGGTGGGCGTGTCTGGCGGCGACCAGGAATGGCGTCAGGACGCGATGTGCTCTACGAGCGAAGCGACAAGCTGTCTGCCGCTGAGCTGAAGCACAGGTAGGGCCAAGGTATTTACACAGTGCAAAAGGTTTTAAAATCACACAATATACACAAAAATACAATTTTAAAAGCAAGTGACTACCGGCTTCCGCCTCAGTAGTATTTCAAGTTGTCAATGAGCGCTGGCGCTTTGGCGCGTAATTTATACCAATTGGGCGGGGGGGGGCGTGGCCAGGCGCGGTGGGCGTGTCTGGCGGCGACCAGGAATGGCGTCAGGACGCGATGTGCTCTACGAGCGAAGCGACAAGCTGTCTGCCGCTGAGCTGAAGCACAGGTAGGGCCAAGGTATTTACACAGTGCAAAAGGTTTTAAAATCACACAATATACACAAAAATACAATTTTAAAAGCAAGTGACTACCGGCTTCCGCCTCAGTAGTATTTCAAGTTGTCAATGAGCGCTGGCGCTTTGGCGCGTAATTTATACCAATTGGGCGGGGGGGGGGCGTGGCCAGGCGCGGTGGGCGTGTCTGGCGGCGACCAGGAATGGCGTCAGGACGCGATGTGCTCTACGAGCGAAGCGACAAGCTGTCTGCCGCTGAGCTGAAGCACAGGTAGGGCCAAGGTATTTACACAGTGCAAAAGGTTTTAAAATCACACAATATACACAAAAATACAATTTTAAAAGCAAGTGACTACCGGCTTCCGCCTCAGTAGTATTTCAAGTTGTCAATCCCCCACAAGAAGCCAACCTCAAACAGCACATGGCTTTTGCACAGCAAGGGGTTGGCAACAGGGACTGGCCGGTGCCTATTATGGCCCCGGTGACCCCATCCTGCGGGCCAGCATTATTTAAAGGTGTGTTTGCGTGCCCACCCAGGGTACCCACCATGCACATGTCGGGGGCTACAGGGGAGGCCAACTCCCCGCAGGCAGCCACTCAAAAGTAGCCCACTCCACACCGCACACTGCCTTGGACTCTAGCTGTGGTTTAAAAGAACTTTTGTGGTTCAGCAGTATTCCTAGATATTTATAGCTGGATACCTGATGCAAACAATGGGCATCTAAATACCAGTTGTTTTTTTCTTTTTGTGGTAATTTACTGCCATATTTTTGGTTGTCTTAACATTTATTTGTAGGATGTTCCGATGTGAGAAGCTACTTGTTGTGTTCAAAAGATGTTGAAGGTCAATGGGAGTCCGGCTTATCAGCACTAGGTCATCCGCATATAAACAGATTTAACAATAACTTGTTTCCCAGTTTTGGAGCATGAGATGTACAACTGTCCAAATGCCCTGGGAGATCGGCTAGGACAATGTTAAAAAGAAGTAGTGCTAGGATACACCCCAACTTTAGGCCTTTCGAGGTCGCAATTCTTTGGAAATGTGTGTCCCTGTGCCTAATTTAATCCTGAGCCAAGTATCTGTATGTAACTGTTTGAGCCAATCCAGGAGTATTTTAGGTAGACCCCAACTTTCAAGTTTTTGCCAGCGTTTGGCCCGATTAACATGGTCAAAAGCAGCTGCATAATCAATAAAACAAAGAAATAAGGGCATTTTTGCATTCTTAGCTGCGTCCATTGGCAAGCTTAAAGCCAAGATGTTGGTTATCGTTCCTTGTCCATGTCAAAACCCGGTTTGATTTATAGGAATGAAACAATTTTCTGATGCCCACGATATTAACTTGTCCAGAATTGTTCCCGAGTAGTATTTTGCGTCTACGACAATGAGGGCGATTAGTCGATAGTTATTCAGGTCATTCCTATTGCCATGCTTAAATATTGGACTAATGATTGATCCTTTCCAGATTCCGGAATTGTGGCTGCAGAGTTAATATCCTTTAAAAACGGTAATAAAGCCTTGCTCACTTTGCCACTGGATTCAAGCAAGCCGGGCTGAAGACGGCTGGAATGCCAGAAACCGGTCCTCGGAAGCTTGTTTCCGGTCCAGGGAAGACCTGGCTTGGCAGTTCGGGCTGGACTGTTCCCATGAGGCACAGGGTCAGACTGATTTGCATATAGCCATGTCAGAACTGGGGTGGCAGAGTGGGCTAAAGAACGGTGATGGATTAAACCCAGATCTTTTGACTGGGTGTGAGTGTTTGATTGATTCAGATGCTCCATCCATCACCACCCCCTTTTGTACCGCTTACTCCAGAAGTCGGCATTGTGTTTGTACAGCATCGGAGGAATGTCGTTAGGGCCTGGGGTACCCGTAGCTCTGCCCCTGGCTATTTCTGTCTCTTTGGTCATACACAAGGTTAGTCGAAGGGCCTGTATTGCAGCCAGGCCCTGCTTCGAACTCCCCGCAGATAGCCATCCCCACGCTGCACACAGCTTTGGCCATGCGCAGCGGGGGATTGGGGGAGGGTGTTCACAGGGCTTGGCCTGCTGCTACACCCTGTGTCCAAGCCCCCCGCAGCCTGCCAAGCCCATGCCACACACAGCTGTGGGCATGTGCAACATAGAGTTGGTCTTCAGGACCTGGAGACCCTACTGCCTGGGGCCAAAACATATTTATTAAGGGAAGATGGCATGCACTTCCCTCCCCGAACCTTAATTGACCCTGGGGATCCCATCCCCTAGGTCCAAATATGATAAAGGGGAAGGGGGATGGGTGGACCCCCTCCAGGAGCCTACATAGCCCGAGACATCATCGGCTGGTGCTATTTTTGTTTAAAAGTGAAGGAGAATGCACAGCCCTCCTTCCCGAAACGTATCAGATCCCTGAGACCCCATCCCCCAGAATCTGCTTTTCTTTTTTAAGGGGACGGGGATTACACCCTCCTCCTCCGTTCCTTATTAGGCTTTAGAGACCCCATCCCCATGGCCATATCTATATTAAAAGGGGAGGGGGTAGTGCGGACCCATCCCCAAGCAGAATATGGTCCTGGTGTTCCCATCCCCCAAGGCCCAAATTATTTAAGGGTTGCTGCCCACTCAGAGCACCCACCATGCACACGGTGGGGGCCGTGATGGATCCCCATGGCCCCTGAGACACCAGCCGGCTCCCCGCAATCTGTGAGAGTCTGTATTGCTCCCACCCAGAGAGAGCAGCTATTTAGGATGTTCCTTTTGGGCAGGAGCAATATATTGCTCTGTTTCCCTGCCGGCATCATCATGAAATACAAGTTTGCTTCTAACTGGCTGTGGCATTTTTAAGGTTCCCACCGATGCCGGCAGGGAAACCACTGTGTCCCTGGGTGGGCTCCCCAAGACACAAGTGAGTGATATTGTCTGCTGGAGTCCGCCTCCAGCAGGAGTAAGACGGGGCCAGGGAGAAAAAGATCCTTTGGCCTGTTCAGAGGGCTCTATTTTTAAATTGCCGCTCCTGCAAGACTCTCAAGGGACTCTTGTGGACTCAACCATCCAGAGATAAAAATATTTTTATACCATAATTTCACAAAAACTACTAAACGGATGAACAACAAATCACAAAAAACACAAGCTCTATCTTCCTGACAAATTTGGTGTAATTCCTGACAACAGTTTTTGCTGTAACACTTTTTAAAGAAATCTATGGAAAATGCATGGGGATTTTGTCTTTTGGGGCACCCCTTTTTTCTCAGTCCCTGCTTGACAGATCCTAGCAAAACTTTCCAAGCACAAACTAGTCAAGAATAGAAACGTTTGGGAAAGTTTCGTGGAGATTCATCAAACGGGGCCAAAGTTATTAGCAACACAAAAACAAGCATTGGCTTAGCTAATAGATCTTGCCTTTGGGACCTTATACACGTTTAGTTATCCAGCACAATATCCTTGGTGCAACAACATTAACTGTTGCAGGGATAAACACTTATAAGGTCCCAAAGGCAAGACCTATTGGCTTTTACATTCGATAAACGCAAGTCTCAAAGGTTGAACTTTTCCCTACTCTCTCACCATTTAGCACTGTCTTGTTGCATGCTTTGTGGTAGAGCTGGTCACATTGAGCCACTCCAAAGCCAAATCCAGTTAGGTGATGAGAAAGACCAAAAAGTGCAAAAAGATGAAAATATAGCCACGGAAATCTGTTCGCTGACAGGTAGTTCTAGTGCACAAGGGTGCCTTCAACAGGATGATTGGCTGTGGGTGGTAGTTGACCTATATTGAGGGTCACTGGAATTATGGGTTACTGCTGCTGCTGTTTTTTTCTGTAGAATCTGAGATTTGCAGACACTTCTCATAATAAAATGCCCAACTTGACAATATAGAAAAGACAACATTGCAGAAGAGTTTACACTGCCTAGCTTATACTAAATACATGTTACACACAGGCTGAAGCGCGCACACCCGGCAGGCTGCTTGCTATACTGCTTAGAGCCGAGAGCACAGGCCCATCATTTACTAACATTTGGGATATTGCAGGAGTAATACTCCCGTCCTAGTTAGACTTTAACCATGCCTTTTAAGAATATTACTACTCATTGTATAAAAATCAAGACCTATGATCAGACAAGGTCCTTCCAGTTTCTCAATGAGATTAATCACAGGAGTGTAAACGCAGTGCAGAGGGACGGCACGAAAGTGAAAGCGACCATGAGACAGGTAAGAAAGTGAAAGCGACCACGAGACAGGCAAATGTAAACAAGCGCGCATGGCCACGCTAATTAGAAACCCCTGCACTGCTGCTCGCTCCCACAAGGTGGATGCCGCCACACGCACAAGTGTTCTAAAAGTGCAGACCAATTCCAAAAGGTAATCTCCTAGTGCAGAGCATGCGCGCTACGCTAGGCTCGACCTAAAAATGCATTTCCTATAGAAAGTCTGACCTAACTAGAACTGCCCAGTTGAGACTGCCACTGGGATATTTATATACATATAATTACATTCAGTGAGTGAATAATATATTATGAGCATGCACAAGGATATTCAAAATGTCAAATTGTAAATTGAGAAAGGCTGAGTGATCAGCTGAAACGTGCCTTTATTAAAACTGCTGTATATTTGTAAGTGGACATTTACTGGGTCGTTGAAGATATTGGTGAATGGTTTTCTAGGTAGTCTGGTGCAATTCTCTTGTCATGGAGTGCAAGTGTTCTCTATCTGGAGACGTTCTGTGGTTGTCTAAACAAGGAGCAAGCAGTAATGCTAGTCTTCGCGCTAACTGCGGTTAGGTTAAAGCCAGCCAACTGCAACCCATTTGCCTAAATGAGTTACACAGGCTGGCTAGCCCCCAGGCATGGCGAAATTACTGGAGATGGAGGAGGAACTGGGGCAGGAGTGGGAGATTTGTGGACTTCTCCTCCTGCGAGAAGCCCTTTTTTGTGTACTGTTGATTGTCCCAGATGCCAGGCGTAGGGCACCGCTTAAGGCATTGGCCTAGCGGTGAAAGACTGGGGATTGACCTATCACTGGCGGATCAGACCGCAAAGAGTTTATGGAAAATACCGAAGGGATACGGAGGCATGTATAACAGCAGCGGCATGTGCTCCTATTGAGTGACTGATGAATTGATATTTCTGTGATGAAACCATGAAATTGCAAGTATATATAAATCATGTGTGCGAGTCATTATCCAATTGAAATGGATTTGATCTACGCATGGGAGGTATAATGTTAAAACAAATTCTCTTTAATGGTGTGGAACAGGGGGTAACCTGAAAATCTGACCTTTATATTCAGTGAGTGAATAGTATATTATGAGCATGCACAAGGATATTTAAAATGGCTAATTGTAAAGTGAGAAAGGCTGTGTGATCAACCAAAATGTATCTTTATTAAAACTGCTGTATATTTGGAAATATACATTTGCTGGGTCGCTGAAAATATTGATGTATGGATTTCCGGGTGTTCTAGTGCAATTAAATGGATGGGTTGTTTTCCAGTCTTGGAGTGAAAACTTTCTCTTTATCTGGAGAATTTCTTTTTTTAAAAATATTTATTTATTAAGTTTTGTATTAGCAAACAGTCAATATAAATAAGCAATCATAAAACTCAGCCATCTTATTTGTACCGCTATGGCCAAATCTCGCATTGTATCATTTAAATACTGTACAGCAGATGGTCATATGTTCATGACCATTTGGATAAAGGTGACCACAGCTTCAGACCCAACGTTTTCCTTCTTTTGCCCTTAGATTTGTAGACCGCGGTCTCTAAATGATATGTAGACAATAATCTGGATTGCCAACTATGGAAAGTTGGTGGTTCTGCATCAAGCCATTGAGCAGTTATACATAATCGAAAGATAGACATACAGATAAAAATAAACCCTTCTTCGGCTTCAGTCCTAAGTCTGTCCACATTTTCTTGTAGACCAAAAATCACCAATTCCGCGGATAATTGCAGTCTGATATCAAAACTATGATTCAAAAAATATTCCACATCCTTAATAAAGTAACTAAGTTTAGAACACTGGAAAAACATATGAGACACATCCGCGGCATTTACCCCGCATCGATTACATTTGTTCCCTCTTATAGAATTCCACTTTGCCAGTTTTTGAGGGGTATAATATAAATTAATAATAGACATGAAACGTTGGCTCTTTAGAGGGCCATTGAATAAAACTTTTGTAGATAATGCAATTATTTTCTCTATGTTGATTTTATCTATCCCTAGTTTATTTTGCCATTTTGCCTCCCAGACCGAGAGATCATCCCCAGACTTTTCCATAAATAGTTGGTATAGAGGACCCATTCTGGATGTTAATCGGATTGCTTCTATAACCTTAATCCTATTAGGTATAATCAAGTTTTGAGTTATTTTCTGTTCCAAAAAACTACGGAGCTGGAGATATTTAAAGAATTCTGTTTGGGCTAGATTAATTTTCTGTTGCAAAAAATGAAACAACGCTAACTGGTTCCCCCGAAATAAATCTCCCACTTGACAAATTCCAGCTCGATACCATCTAGCCATGACCTGATCTCTAAAAACCTCTGGCAATAGAGGGCAATTTGTTAAGCGGGGTATAGATGTTTAACTTAGAATGAAGACCAATTCTCTTTTTTGTTTTCCTCCAAATTTCGAAAGCAGTCAAAATAACTTAAAATGTTGTTTTCTTATAATTACTGGATTCGAATATACGCACTAAACCTGGTCGGGCCTCTCCGCCCAATAACATCTTGTATATTGACGGGCTAGCGAATTCTTCCGTAACATCTTCCTGTAAAAACAAAACACCCATATGTTGCAATAAAGCTATCCAATGATATAAACGGAAATTGGGTATCCCCCATCCTCCTCTAGATCTAGGTAGCATGCACCATTTGAGAGCTCTCCTAGACCGACAATAACTCTACAGGAACCTAGAACACATTCTGTCAATTCGGGAAAAGAAAGAAGTTGAGATGAGTAGGGGGATAGTCCGAAATATGTATAAAAACTTAGGGAAGATAAGCATTTTTAAGACATTGCTACGTCCATATAAGGATAAGTGAAGATTGTTGATCCTTTCTAGTGTCTTATTTGCAGAGACTATAATTGGATCCAAATATAGACGAACTATATCCTCTACTTTAGCTGAGATTTTAATACCTAGGTATATAGATTCTGATTCGAAATTTATATCAGTTGGGCGACCTGCTTCTGAGTGGATTAGTTGCGTCTTAGTGACATTTAATTTATAGCCCGAATACCTCCCAAATTTGTGGGCTGCTTCTACAATCTTAGGTAGGGCAGTGCTGATATCAGACGTTACAATTGCAATATCGTCAGCGTATGCAAATATCTTGTACGCACAATTATGTATCACTACTGGTTTAATTTCGATATTATTTTCTAGGGTATTTAGAAAATGCTCAATATAAAGGGCGAATAACAGGGGGGAACAAGGACAACCTTGTCTTGTCCCCCTTGGTATTGCTATATTCCCTGAGAGTCTACCCGAAATACGTATTGAGGCTCTTGGCTGAACATATAATGCCTGTATAGCCTTAATGAATTCCAGAGGAAATCCCTTCCATGCTAGGACTGACCACAAAAACTTCCAGGAAACCCTGTCAAAAGCTTTTTCTGCATCTAACAAGGCCACCGCAACAGGGGAATTAGTAACTTGCGACCAGTCCAGCTTGGAATGGATCCTTGTAACATGGTCTGTTGTACCTCTATTCTTAATGAACCCATGCTGTCTTTTGGAAACTAAACTTGACATGAGATCATTCAACCTATTGGCGATTATCTTTGAATAAATCTTGCTATCTGTATTAAGCAGAGAAATCGGTCTATAAAACCCCATTTCAGTATCCTTTTTCCCTTTTTTCTTGAAGATGACGATAATTGCTTCTGACCATGAATCTGGAGATATACCCAGGAAAGCTTGTTGGCATACTTCTGTTAACTCATTTTTAAGTACTTTCCTAAAAGTACGATAGAATTCGAGTGGAATACCATCAGGCCCCATAGCTTTGCCGTGAGCCAAGCCTAATAGGGCAGCCTCTACTTCTTCCCAGACTATGGGTGCAGACAATAGCGTTTTTTTGTACATCCGAGAGCTCCATGGTATCTAAATCATTCAGGTATTCTCCTTCATCCTGGCCAGACGTCTCCTCCATAGATATACTATATAGAGATTGATAGAACCTTTAAAAGGCTTCTTAAACACCCTCTTTAGTTTCTTGCAGCACCCCATTTAAATCAGTGATCTTGGAAATATCATTGAAGACTGCTTTCTGCCTTAATCTTTTGGCCAAGATTCTACCAGTTTTTTCACTGAATTCATATGAATCTTCCTTATGTTGAACGTATTTTAGCGCAATTTGGACGGCAATATTAGAATAGGCTACAGCCCTTTTAATAGTGAGGTCTCTTTGAGCCACGACTGGATCTAGACCGAGTCTAATCGTCTCAGC
Organism: Lissotriton helveticus; assembly: GCF_964261635.1. Lineage (NCBI taxonomy): Eukaryota > Metazoa > Chordata > Amphibia > Caudata > Salamandridae > Lissotriton > Lissotriton helveticus. The sequence continues at coordinate 364,990,801 of NC_136065.1, read as the reverse complement.
TAATTTCCGCTCTGCTAACATGACAGAATCCGATTCATATTTGTGTTTGGCCCATATTTTTTTATGTCTTATATTAGAGAAACTGAGAGTTTCTCCCCTGACTATGGATTTAAAAGTATCCCAAACTACTTTATTCGTAGCAGTTCCTTTGTTGAATTTGAAGAACTCCTGAATTATTTTAGCCATAAATTGATAATACTCATCATCCAGTAATAAATTCCTTTCAAAGAACCAAACCCGGTTTCCCTCTCTTAGCTGGGGGCCCAGCAAAAGATCAAGTATCAAGGGGTTGTGATCAGATACGAGTTTAGGCTGAATCTCGACATTAACCATTCCTGAGAGTAGTGATGAAACAAAAAAATAATCTAAGCGGACGAATTTGGTATGCGGAGCCGAAAAGAAAGTAAAACCTGGCTCATCTGCATGTAATAAATTCCAAACATCATAGAGCCCATCAATTCCCGTAACAATGTGAATACCTGCTTCTTTCTACCTGTATATACCGTATTCTTTCTTAAATCCATATTAGCATCCAAATGAATATTAAAATCGCCGCACATCACTACTGGTTGAGACCATTGGGCTAACTCTATATTCAAATGATTCATGAGCTCAGAATCGTCCAAGTTCGGGCCATATAGGTTACAAAGCATAAATCCGTATTGGCCAATCTTAAATTCACTAATTACCCAGCAGCCCCATTTATCTTCTGCAAGTTTTGTACATAAACCCAGGCCCCGTTTCATGAAAATAGCTACCCCTCTCTTGATCCCTGTTTGTTTAGAACAGGCGACCAACTATAGCCCTACATTTTTCAGACACCCCCTATTGGGCCATGCAATGTGGGTTACTTGCAAACATAATAGATCAATGCGTAACAACTGAACAATTCTGGCATGTACATCCCTTTTCTTAGGGTCATTGAGCCCACATATATTAAGTGTGCAAATCTTTAATTTCCTATCCATTTCCAGAAAACAAAAGTACATACCAAAAAATCAATACCGGATAAATGACATAATCGGATCACTGACATAACCTCGACAGACCGAATATCGACTGGACAAAATATCAATGCCAAATTATCGACCACAAAATTATCGATTGCCTATACTTAAACAACAAAACACCAAAATATCGAACCCACATTATCGACTAAAAAAAACAACGACTACAACAATATCGACAAACAACATTATCGATGTTTAAAACATCGAATATCACATCTCTACATGAAAAACAACCAAAATATCGATTACAAAAATATAGAATGCAAAGATATCGTTTTTTTAAAATATCAATTTTACAAAATACTTACATAAATCACAGTATTATTTTACAATTTTGTCATATGCATCACAATTTATCACAAAGCGTTTCAAACATAAATAAAACATACTATATAGTTTACTAACATTTAAAAGCAGAAAATATCAAATATACATTTTCTAATACATAAACAACGTTACTACACCTAAAAATTTCTTACTTCAAATTATATATACTCCTCTACTTTAAAAACAAATTTATAACATTACCTATACAAAATAAGGCCTTACACATAAAAAAAACGTTAATTGGCGTCACCCATATAAGGAAAGGAATTACCATACCATTTAAAAAAATTCAAACCCACAAATAAGAAAAGACTATCAATTGAAACAACCAATCCTATTTCAGAAACTATTACACTAATGCTATATAAACAAGATTTTAACAAACTAAAAATGCAGACTATGTGGCCTATTACGATGGAGGATTTTCCGCATCCTCCGGGCCTGCGGAAGCCACCGCCGGCCCGGAGGATGCGGAAAATCCTCTGCGGACCCACCAAAGACCCACCGCCACATTAGGATGGCTGGTGGGTCCTGGTTTCCGTCCGCAGCTTTTCCGCCGCGGTTGGCTTACAACCGCGGCGGAAAAGCACTAATATGGTGACGGTGTCTCTCAGACACCGTCAGCCAGATTAGGATGGGCTCTGAAACATGCTTTTCCATGGCGGCTTATCCGCCGTGGAAAAGCATGTGTAACTTCACTGTGGGGGCCCGGTGCGGGCCCCCTAGGTGAAAGGGGGGTGGGGGGTGGACATGGGGGGTACCTATGGTACCCCCCTGCATTTGTATGCAGAAAGCGGCAGGCACCGCGCGGTGCCTGCCACTTTCTACATACAAATGCAATGCGTGCATTTTTAACATTGCTGCGGGTGCAGCTTGAAGCCGCACCCGCCGCAATGTTAAAAAAAACAGGATGTGACCGCCAGGGTGGCGGTCACATCCTAATTGCACAGGAGGGAACTCCGCAGCCCATGCGGAGGTTCCCTCCTACTCTATGGTGGCGGACGGACTCAGGTCCGTCCGCCATCATAATGTGCCCATAGGTGCCTATTACGATGGAGGATTTTCCGCATCCTCCGGGCCGGCGGAAGCCACCGCCGGCCCGGAGGATGCGGAAAATCCTCTGCGGACCCACCAAAGACCCACCGCCACATTAGGATGGCTGGTGGGTCCTGGTTTCCGTCCGCAGCTTTTCCGCCGCGGTTGGCTTACAACCGTGGCGGAAAAGCACTAATATGGTGACGGTGTCTCTCAGACACCGTCAGCCAGATTGGGATGGGCTCTGAAACATGCTTTTACGCGGCAGCTTTTCCGCCTTGGAAAAGCATGTGTAACTTCACTGCGGGGGCCCGTTGCGGGCCCCCTAGGTGAAGAGGGGGTGGGAGGTGGACATGGGGGGTACCTATGGTACCCCCCTGCATTTGTATGCAGAAAGCGCCAGGCACCGCGCGGTGCCTGCCACTTTCTACATACAAATGCAATGCGTGCATTTTTAACATTGCTGCGGGTGCAGCTTGAAGCCGCACCCGCCGCAATGTTAAAAATAGAGGATGTGACCGCCAGGGTGGCGGTCACATCCTAATTACACAGGAGGGAACTCCGCAGCCCATGCGGAGGTTCCCTCCTACTCTATGGTGGCGGACGGACTCGGGTCCGTCCGCCATCATAATGTGCCCCTTAATCTCCAAACTAAAGGAAGAAGAAACTCTGCAGGATTTCTGAAAGAAAACTAATTGACTTCAACATAAAGAAAGCTACACCTATCTAAAGTAAGTACTACTACCTGAATATCCATAGAAAATTAAACTCTCAAACCTCACACCTGTATTTAAAAGCCAAATAACTAAAACAAATATTTTATCTCTACTCTTTATCCTACAGACAAAAAGAATCTACAAAAGACCTACACAACACCTGGACATCAAACTCAAAATCTAAATAAGTAAGTATATAATTTAAATGTAACTTCGAAGTTTAATAAATAGGTAACTAAATAGAAACTAGCTAAAAACCTACTAGGGAAAAATCAAAAATACTTGTAAAATATTAGCTCACATTTTGTCTATTTCTACAGGTACAAAAAGATATACACAGAAAATAACAGTTTGAAAACCATCAACATCTGAAAAGAACAGCTTGAAAACATAAAAACATATACAGGTAAATCAGAAATGTGTTAAAGTGTGTGATTATAATAAAACTTTCATTCTTTAAACAATTATTGATATTTTCTTTTAATTACCTCCTAGCACTAAAATACAAGCATGACTGAAGGAGCTAAATTCATTTATTCTCAAAAAGGGAAAATGCTTCTTTGTTACATGGGATATGTCTACACTCAAGAGAAACAAAAAGATTTGAAAGTTTTTTGGAAATGTACAAAATATTATGCCAACAAATGTTATGGTAGAGCTATAACTCAGGAAACAACTGTTACTTATACTAAGGAACATAATCACCCACCCAATGTAACAGAAATAGAGATTAGACAAATGCTTAATTCCCTGAAAGAAGCTAGTACTAGTACTGATCAACCAACAACTGCTATTTTGAAACATCATTTAAGTGTACTTCCCCAACATGCTTCTAGCCAGCTACCATCTATAGAATCCCTTAAAAGAACTGTAGCTAGACAAAAAAGAGCTACATGCACAACTCCTCCCACACCTACAACTTTTCAAGAAGTGCAAATTCCCCCTGAACTCTGTGTAACTCACAGTAAAGATCAATTTATACTATATGACAACAAATCTAAAGATAAAAGAATTATACAGTTTGCCACAGCAAACAACATGACTAAACTTACCCAATGCCAAACTTGGATGATGGACGGTACTTTTTCTGTTTGTCCAAAACCTTTTTATCAATTATACACTATCCACGGTCATTTCCAAAATGCTAATATTCCATTCCTATATGCCCTCCTACCAAACAAACAGCAAGCAACCTATCAATAAATACTAACTGAAGTCAAACAACATACTAACAACTATTTTCCACAAAGAATAATCATTGACTTTGAGAAAGCAATGATAAATGGCATCCTTAAAACATACCCACACACAGCAATAAAAAGTTGCTATTATCATTTTAACCAACGTATATGGCGACATCTACAAAAATCTACCTTGAGTGTCCAATACGCCACAGATAGCACATTTGCTTATCAAAGAAAAAAACTCATCGCCCTAGCCTATGTTCCATTGACTGATGTCACTGAACACTATAACTTGTTAATAGACAGCCCCTACTATAAAAGAAACGAAGAAAGTCTAAGCCCTATGCTTGACTACTTCGAAGACACATGGGTAGGAAGGCTACACAGATCAGGCCATAGAAGACAACCCAAATACCAAATAGCTTGGTGGAATGTCTACCTTAGCACACTCAATAAGGAAGCAAAAACCAACAATGCAGTTGAAGGATGGCACAATGCCTTCCAATCAACTACAGGCAGAGGAACGCCGACCCTTCACAAATTAATACAATCCTTACAAAAAGAACAGAGTTACCAGGAGCTCCGAATGGAGCAATCAGTAACCCTGATTGGACCTAAACTCACCAAAGAAACAAAATAAATGTATAACACACTCCAAAGCCTAGTTACACTCTATCAGACTAGCAAAGGACTAGAATATCTATCAATGATAGCAAAAACTATTCTATAAAACATTACATAACTATACATGTTACATTAAGCCTTTATTTTCTTCACAATTCCTAGATTTTTATATGTAACAATTTGCAATTAAACTATCAAATACATATTAATAACATATATTAAATGTATTTTGATAATGTATTTACAAAATGTTACATACAACGTAAGTAGCAAAAAATAAAACAGTTTCCCCACCCACAAAATGTGTTGTAAATACTTACATTTCTGTTGCACCTTCAAACGTGATCCAATTTCAAGCAATCCACACGAAAGCGTTGCAAAAACCAATACAATCCAAGCAAGCCCAAAATAAAATGGAAAAATACAAGCAATTCCATAGCGACTCCTCTCCAATGTAATCCACACGATGTACCATTCAAAACCCGAAATAATAATTTAAAAAAAGAAACGCTCCTGGAAAACCCGAAAACCAAAAGTATGTGTGTAAAAATAGGAGTTAATAATACTTGTCACACAACTCTGGGAAAAAAAAAAGTACCTCCTCCAAAACGATAAAACGCGACGATAACCTGAAAAACATAAAATACATACCCACCCACACACAAATACACCCGTACATACATAAAAAAACATATTTATACAGCAAACATATTGATTTGGAAGCATTTAAACATATTAGCTAACCTCACACACTTACAAGTAAAACGCGGTAATCAGCAAATATCGTACACTTGACCTAACACCCAAAACACAATCTTATCTCAATAACACTATCTAAATAAAGCTAAACACGCCACACATACACTTACAATAACTTCATTAACTTATAAAATTCAATTAAAACAAACTTACCCTCTCCAACGCGAAGCAGCATCCAACCGCGAGCTGTTGAAGCACCAAATAAGCCTAAATAACATTACGCGGTTAAAAAGTAGTCCCTGTATATCCCAAAAAGCTATTTAATTTCTATATTCCAACACTTTAAAAATATAAACTCAGTATTATATTATATGTACTTAATGTAAAAAAAATTAGAAAATTATTTCTTAAATCTTGTTTACTTTCAAATAATTATTGAACTGTTATCTAAGTTACTTTAAAAAATATCTTTGTATTTATATATACATTTGAAAAAATGTTATATGTTAAACAAAATTGAATGTATAACCTTGTCCCAAATAATATGTTTATAAAAATTCTAATATTATTTCCTTACTTATGTATATAAAAATTTAGTTGTGTGTTTATCTTTGTAAACATTAATAATATTAATATTTTCTATATTCATAATATTCATTTCTAAAACAAACTATTACAACTTTGTGACCCACAAAAATTTTACTGTAATAAAAAATGTATAAATATGTACCTATGATTTTCCTGTAATTTACAAAAAGTAAAAATGAATGTACAACAAATAAAAATATAATTGTTAACACATTTATTCTAACAATTTATGCAATGTCTATGTGATGAAAATAATTGTTATTAAATGAAAAGTACGTATTATACATTTTTTGCTTTCACTATTTATGTTACAATATATGTGATTAAACAAAATGTATTTAAAATTCATTTTTTTATTAAAAAATATATATATACACTTAGTATATTTTTTGTGATAATAAAAACTATTTACTTACTAATTTACAATACAAATGAAAAAATAGTTGTGCAGAAAAAATATTTTGACATGTTAATAAACTGTTTTTTATTTGTTCCATTTAACCCTATGTATGTTTCCTTCTTTAATATTCAATATAAATATTAACTAAATATTAAATGTTCTAATTAAAGATGCTTTTTATAGTTGAATATTTATAAAAATGATATCTTTTTACTACAACAATAACAATAGCTAGAATTAATAGTAAAGTTTTTATATTTTATTGTAAAACTTTATTATATTATCCTACCAAAAATAATAAATTTATTAAAAATCTTTTCTTATTACCACTGCACCAATTGTAAAATCACAAATAGTACTACACAGTAAAACCATACAAATTACTATTCCCACTCCACCAAGTGTAAACTCAAGGAAGTTGTTGGACACTGAACCTATACAAATTACTATTCCCACTCCACCAAGTGTAAACTCAAGGAAGGTGTAGGACACTGAACCTATACAAATTACTATTCCCACTCCACCAAGAGTAAACTCAAGGAAGGTGTTGGACACTGAACCCATACAAATTACTGTTCCCACTCCACCAAGTGAAAACTCAATGAAGGTGTTGGACACTGAACCCATCCAAATTACAATTCCCACTCCACCAAGTGTAAACTCAAGGAAGGTGTTGGACACGGAGACTATCAAAATTACTATTCCCACTCCACCAAGTGTAAACTCAAGGAAGGTGTTGGACACTGAACCTATACAAATTACTATTCCCACTCCACCAAGTGTAAACTCAAGGAAGGTGTAGAACACTGAACCCATACAAATGACTATTCCCACTCCACCAAGTGTAAACTCAAGGAAGGTGTAGAACACTAAACCCATACAAATTACTATTCCCACTCCACCAAGGAAATATTCAGTGAAGGTGTTGGACACTAAACCCATATCAATTACTATTCCCACTCCACCAAGTATAAACTCAGTCATAGTTTTGTACATTAAGCCCATATAAAAATTATTTCTTAATCACAAAATAGAAACTCAAAATAAACAATGTACATAGAAACCATTAGATAATACATTCACAATGCCCTATATATAGAACATTTATTCTAATAAACATTTAAATGTAAGACCAAAAAATAGTAAATAATAATAACTACATCTAAATGTATATTTAATACTTAACAATTTACATCAAAAATCACATAATTCTCTTAAAAACCTACATTACAAATCCTATATAAAGAAAAAAAATGTAGAAAATAAGTATTAATATAAAATAAAATATTTCATTAATAAAGAGTTATAAATAAAAAATTATATACATCTTTAAAATATAAATCTTAAACTATCATACTAAATTTTTTTTTTAATTTTTATTAAAAAATTCTTTTTTTTTAATAATATTTTTAAATTTAGGTAAAGTTTTCTCTATTGAAAAGACATTTGTGTAACAAACAATCACACACTAATCAATATTAGCACCAAATACACGTTATTGTAATGCTGCCATATTTAAATATATAAATTTTGTTAAATTATTTAATTACATAAATTAAAACACTTTAATACACCATTAGAACAATTTTTAAATTAAATTGTTCAAAATTTATAATTTTTGTAATATTTTTCAAAATTGTAATAATTATTAATTATTATTTTAAAATGTTCTAAACATTTTTAAATTTCAATTATTTTTTTTTTATATTATAAAATGTACATAATAAAATCATATTACTAATCATAATATTTTTATAGCCTAAAATTACTTACATATATATTTTATTATTATAAAAATATTTCAAATTTACTCCCATAAATATAAAAAAATTACAATTAAAATGTTAAATTATTTTTTGAAAATGTTAATACATTTATTGAATATAAACAATTTTTGATAATTATAAATTATTTGTAATTCTATTGTAAATAATATTTTAAAATAATTAAATAAACAATTATTTTATATTATTTTTTTATACAATTCTAACACTATTGAAAATAAATATATTTTTTATTAATAAATAATATATATTTTTCAATTTTAAATAGATTTTTAAATATTTTTAAAATATATTCACTTTTTAATTTTATACAATTCAAACACTATTCCCATTTAAACACACAATTGATTAATTTAAATTGTCATACATTTAATAAATTTATTTTAAAAAAATAGATTTTTTTTAAAATGTTACACAAAAATGTTTTCATTACAAAATATAGTACAACATTTTAATATATATTTTAAAATACTTCCCACCCTATTCCCCTAAAAACCCACTACCCGCTCCTAGAAAATATGTAAAAAAAAAAATTTTTAAAAGCGCAGCTATTATTGAAGGCTGCTTGTTCATTTTTAAACGCTGCATATTTGGTGGACTAGCGCGAGAGTACTGCGCTTTTAAACGCGATAATTTTTCATTCTGGCACTTAGGGCCTTTAATATTACTTTTGAGACCTGCGCTAATTGGGGTTTGTGTTAGGACATACTCGCATTTAAAATAACCTAATTGCACCGCTGTTTAGCGGGCCGTTAGTTGGTACCTTGGGGTGGGAGCCATCTTGGGGGAGGAAGTGCCGGGTCTGGACGCCATCTTTGTCTGCAGGCTAGTTGCTGCATGACGCCCTCGCACGCTCGGGCGCTACTTAAACCGGTCATATGCAAGCGCGCAGCGGGCGCGCCATGGGCACGCCGGAGGCTCGCCAGAGGCGAGCCCATCTGTGCCCATACGGGACCCGGGGCCACGACACCTGGTCCGCGTCTTACCTATAACAGAGGTGAGTTGTGGGAAGCTAATTTAGGCAAGATACCTCTCAGTCAGGGGTGCGTGGCCATACTCTGCCAGGAAGGACTACTGAAAGCACCTAGGACAAATCCAGGTCGGAATAACGTATACAAGGCTCGTGGGTTGAACTACGGCCTCCTTAACACTCGTTCCCCTCAGCGACACAATTTGGAGGTCTTTACTCTACTGGAGGACGAGGAACTGAATATATTAGGAGTAACAGAAACGTGGTTAGAGGAATCCTCGATGCCAGATCTTGTAGCTTCTATACCAGCTCACTTCTCGGTGCTGTACCATAATAGAGCGGATGCTAAGAGAGGGGGTGGTGTGGCCCTGCTCTATGGCTCTCGCCTACGGGGCGAAAGACTTTTGGCCGAAAGTATGGGCGGTGCTGAGGTGCTGGGCGTTAAGTTGAAGCTGGGGACAGACTGTATGATCATTCTTTTAGTCTATCGCCCCCGTGGGCATCACCGGAACTTCTCGGATTTGTTCCGGAGACTGGTCCAGGATGTACGCTCAAGGTATGATAAGGTGGTCATCATGGGTGATTTCAATTATCATTGGGAAAAAGTCCCGAAAGAAGGACAAGCTTTTCAGATTGATGAGGCATTGACATCACTGGATTTTGTCCAACAAGTGAGGGGCCCGACACATGTCAAGGGTCATACCCTTGACTTGGTCTGGATGACAACTCCAGCGCAGGGCTCGGTAGTTATCCAGCCGTGCGTATGGTCCGATCACCATTTGGTGAGGGGCGAGATCCTGTTGGATGAACTAAAAATGAAGTCCGGGGAAGGGTGGAAGGCGGTAAGAAAGTGGAAAAACATCAACGGAGACAAAATGGTAGATTACCTCCTAACTTATCCACCATCTAACAACCGGGAAGAGAATTCAGATGTCCTCTGTAAGGAATTATTAGATAAACTCAGGAAGGCTACGGATTGTGTGGCACCAATACGTAGGATGAACGTAGTGGACAGAGGATCCGGGGCCCCATGGTATAACGAATCACTTAGGGAGAAGAAACGGGGGTTACGGAAAGTGGAAAGAGCTTGGCGGAAGGACTATAACTCCAACTCCCGGAGCCGGTATACACAGGCACTCGCTAGCTACAAGGAGGCGATCATAGCTAGGAAAGCCGAGTTCTTTGAGGAGAGGATTGTAACTGCTAGGAACCCCCAGAAAGAAATCTTTAGAGTCGTTACGGAGCTTAGGAAAAATAAGGAGCAGACTATGGAGTTCATGCAGGAGGACTGCTAAAAAATTCAAGATTTCTTTATTAGCAAGATTACGGACCTTATATCCGACATTGTAGCGACCCCCACGATTGACTGCCCTCCACAGACTATTCCTGCTAGAATGCCAGTGACCACCCCATTAACTGCCCTACTCTTGATTACGAAGGAGAGGTTGACATTTCTGATGGGGCGGGTCAAGTCGGGCTCCCAGGCAGATCCGTGTCCACCGGAAGTGTTCAAACTGGCATTGCCTGGTATAGAAGAAGACGTGTTGAGCCTTCTGAATACATCTCTACAAACAGGACAAGTCCCGTCATCCTTTAAGGAGGCCCGGCTGATTCCCCTGTTGAAATAAACGGGGGCGGATGTGAAATGTCTGAAAAATTTCAGGCCAATTTCTCAGCTACCGTTCCTGGCGAAGGTGGTAGAGCAACATGTACTTACCATTTTGTCGGAACATTTGGAGAGGAACGTCCTGCTTGAGCCGAACCAGGCTGGGTTCCGTGCGAATCACAGCACGGAGCTTGTTATGTTGTCTATTTTGGATGAACTGAGGAACAGGGCAGACAAGAAAACTCCAGGTGCCCTGGTGATGTTGGACCTCTCCGCGGCATTTGACACCGTTTGTCATAAACAACTACTGTCGAGGTTGAGGGATTTCGGCATTCAGGGCACAGCACATGCCTGGCTCTCCTCATTCCTCCAGGGGAGGACACAGAGTGCAGCTTGGTGATCTGCTCTCCACCACAACATCGATCACCTGCGGTGTGCCGCAAGGGTCTGCCCTGTCACCCCTTTTATTCAATATCTACCTGCAACCTCTGATTCTGCTGCTTAACCGGATGGACTGTCAGGTGTACAACTATGCGGATGACACCCAGATCATCATCCAATTGGATGATGGTCTGGGGGCTTTCGCAAGATTACAAAACATTCTGAAGTGCACAGCCAACTGGATGTCCATGAATTCCTTAAAGATCAATCCTGATAAGACCGAGGTGTTGCCAATTACCATCGCTGGCAACCCATGGAATGATCAATTCTGGCCAAGAGAACTAGGGTCACCCCCGGAACCTGCGGCCGTTGTTAAAAGCTTGGGCATCCATGTGGATGGCAAGTTGTCCATGCAGAAGCAAGTTACGGCTGTTGTGGGCACTTGTGTCGGCCTTCTTCGACAACTTAGGAAAGTTTCCTCGTTGCTGTCCTTTTCCACCCGGAGGCGTGCGGTCTCTGCCACGATCCTAGCCAGGTTGGATTATGGTAACTCGTTATACATAGGGCTGCCGCAAAAACTCTTGGACAAGTTGCAGGTTGTCATGAATGACGCTGCAAGACTTATCTTTAAAAAGCCGAGGAACACACATGCATCCCCCCTCATGCGAGAACTGCATTGGTTGCCAGTTAAGCAGAGGGTAATGTTTAAAGGGTTGTGCATTGTGCACAAAGCCCTGTATGGAAGGGCGCCAAGCTATATGAAATCCCGCCTGATTCCTTATAGGCCGGGTAGGGCGCTACGATCTGCAGAAGCTACCCTCCTCACTCAACCACGCTGTAGACTGGCCACCGTGGGTGGTCGCGCCTTCTCCTTTACTCTTCCAGCATTCTGGAACAAGTTGCCAATGGAACTGCGGAAGGAAACCAACTTGTTGTCCTTCCGGAAGAAATTAAAAACAGTGCTCTTTCAGCAAGCGTGGGGTGGCCTGTAATTTATGACCAGCTGCTTTCTGTACTCGGTTGCGTGGACCCTGAAAAAAAGCTTAGAGACCCCTGGGTTATAACGCGCTATATATATCAAATAAATAAAAAATAAAAAAATATATTTTTATTAATACATACTTTTCATGTATTTTTTGTTTTAGTATTATATTTTATAATTATTTAACATATATTTTAAAACACTTCCCACCCTATTCCCCTAAAAACCCACTACCCGCTCCTAGAAATTATTATACTATTTAAAATATATTTTATAAATATTTAATAATTTTTATTATTATTTTTTAATAAATAAAGAACTAAAATACATATTTATTCAAACAAAAGTACTAATAAAACATTAAATACAGTGTACATTTAAATATACAATATTATTAATATCGATATTATGATTATCGATATTATGACAGTCGATATTATGACTGTCGATATCATGACAGTCGATAAAATGAGTTTCGATATTCCAACAATCTATATTTTGACTTTCGATATTTTTTAATAACAAGAAGAAACGATATTTTTTACTATCGATATTACTTACTCGATATTTTTTAACAAACCTAGAAATCGATATTAAATACATTGATATTACTTACCTCGATATTACTGCCATCTCGATATTCTGGAGTCGATATTATGTCCATTTGAAAATAAAAACTCGATATTTAGACTGCATACCGACATAATCCCTTAACATTTTTGTATACCCAATCACTGTTTACTACTTTCTGAAAGAAGAGAACCACTTTAATAAACATCTTGGCTGCTGCTGAGTTTTTCACCCCCCCACTCCTACACCCACCACCTTAACCCCACACCCATCACCATTCCCTCCCTCCCCACCATATGAGGCCCAAGGACTGTCAGTCCCTGCGAATTATGGAGTGCCGTCCCCCCCCCCCCACCCCCGGTAGGAAAGAGAATATTTTCCATATTGAATCCAATAGTGAAATAGATTCCCCTGAGAAAAAAAACACATACAGAAAGAGCAAAAACTGATGCTACTACTAGTAATAATACTTGAGCCGGTTATCTCTATAAGGATGAGAGATATTCTTTAGCCTCAATTTCGGGAAAAAAAAACCTAGTCTGACCTTTTACTATAACTTTCAGATTTGACAGATTCTGGAGATATACTGTTGCCCCTTTACCTTGAAAACCCGGTATTAGCTGACGAAAATGCCAGCGTTTAGATACCGTTGCCTGACAGAAATCTGGTGTAACGAAAAAATTACAATCTTTGACTGATCTCTTTTTGTGAGGCCTGGCTAATGCATAAACTGCTTCTCTTCTTGCGAAAACTATTAAAACATACAAGAATAGCTCTTGGACGATCTTCTCCTTGCCGGGGTTTCCGGACCGTGAACGGAAACCTGTGGTCTCTTTGTATTTCCATTGACCAGTCCCAGAGAGTCAATTCTGGAAAAGCTTCAGCAAAAAGATCGCAGACGAATTTCCGGACATCAGGTTCCTCTTTTTTCTCAGGGATCCCTAAAATACGCAAGTTATTTCTGCGTGCTTGGTTCTCCAATTCAGATAGTTTGAGACTAAGGTCATCCCGATGAGCTTTAATAGAGTCCATTTCGAGTTTTTGAGAAACCACGTCATCCTCTAATGCGGAGATTCTGGACTCTGCTTCCATAACTCTAACAACTGTATCAGAGCAAATTTTGATCACGCGCCTAACAGCATTCTTTACTTTACTACATGTTGCTTGTGTGCGCGTATTTTCTGTTTTAATTTCTGCTCTATGTTCCATCATAGTATTATAGATTGTAGACAGAGTTATCTCTTGGGGCACACTCTGTTCATCCGGTCTCCTTCCGGCTTCAGACCTTGAGGTTTCGGACAATTCTGGTTCTGATTCTAGCCCCCCGTCATATTTTTTTAAATAATGCTTCCAAAAAGCTCCTTCTTGGATTTGGCATGACGGGACCCTCTTTTTCTCGCTTTTTTAATAGTAGAAACAACTGAGTTTGGAGACTCCACATTTAGCCTTAATTCATCTTCCGTGCTGCTACCTTCATGGTAATCAATCCAATCTTTACTTAGATTAGTGCTTTCATCGGACGAGGGATCAGACATGGAATAAAAATTATCGCCTATTTCTTGAGAACCTGTCAAGTCCTGTGAAGAGGCACCCTCAGTTAGTACCAATGAGTCTATCTCTGATACGAGATTGTCCAAGCTACCGGTCATTCCTTCCTTGAGGAGACTACCGAGAACTCCATCTCCCATAATGCCCCTCTCTTCATTTATGTGATTCAAAACGTCTTTTCCCTGCTCTTTCAATTGTTCTGGATTGATGGTTGATACATTAATTGTGGTATCCATGGTATCCGATACTGCTATATCACAAGAGGGGGAAGTGCCTCCAGTTTGTGTATTCACAATATTCACTTTATGCAAGAGTATTTCCTCTCCGCCTACAGACTGTGGCAGAGCATTCTTAGACATCTGTCTCTCAAACAAGGCTGGGAGAGTCTGTGTCCCTTGTTTTGCCATACGCATGACCGCATTTGTTTTTTCTGAGCGTTCGCCCCCCTTTCTTTGAATTGAACTGAGAGCTTTTTGAGTAACACTTTCCCCTCTCTCACCCGTTTCTCCTGCGGCGTTTTCGCCCACTATGATAAGCTGCTCTTTTGTTTTTCCACTGCTGCGTAGTTACTTTCGGCGGCATCCTTCTACGAGCCGCTACCTGGGCTCCTCCACGCCTGCGCACCACTCCTCGATGTAATCCAAACAGGAAGGCAGGGAGCCGCCAGATTGGGGCTCTTAGCAGTCCAAAAAGGAGAAATCCTGAAACCATCCGGACAGCATACACGGAGCTCCCGAGAGTCAGTATGCTGGTATTCACGGAAGGCAAGAGACTCCGCCCCTAACGCCGGACAACACTCTAGGTAGCCTCCGACGAAGTTTGTGTTATTTTGTCGATAATACTGGATGTGACCGCATTTGTTGGTATAATTAAGCCTTATCACCAACGCGCTTCTATCCTGAAATGCTTAGGGTGGCTGTAAATACCAATTCTCTTCCCAAAGCGAGGGACTGAGCTGCTCACACGGGCCGCACCACGGCCGCCATCTTGGCTCTGCCTTTTTATCTGGAGAATTTCTGTGGTGTAAAGACTGGACAGAAACACCATTAGTACTACTGGTGGAGGGTAAGGACCTACACCTGCCCAGTTTTTTAGGTTGAAGCCTATTAGGCAGCATAGCTGTCTGATTTGCTAAAGACATCTTGGGGACAATCTGAAATCTTCTCTGGGAATGTATTCTGCCATTGCTCACCATTGGCTTTATGATTTGTAACTCACATGTACTTGCTTTCGATTTGCTGGCTGAATTTGTTTTAGGTTGTCTAACTTGAGTGTGTCGCTCCCGTGGAGCATAGCCTATTTACTGTAGTCTTCCACGAGCGCTCACTTTCTGTAAACAGATCTTTAAATCTTATTCTCATCTTGTAACAATTGCTGTGCATTCAAAGAGAGAGGTCAAATGCTAGGCTCTGATAGAGCTTGGTGTTTACTCTTCTTTCTCAGACTTCAGAGTTGGAGGATTTATTTGACAATCCTGCAGCAAATCTATGTTCTAGGAGATGCTGTAGGATGTTATTGTTTTCTAGCACACAACTAAATTTAAATGTATGTAAATGAACTGTGAAGTTATTTCAGAATATATCAGAACTTGGAAAGCACAAATGAAGCACTTTGTTATAATCTCAAAAAGTAGTGCAAACACATTTTAATTTAATCAAAACAAATCAATACACTTGGTGATGCCATTTTCAAACATTAAGGCTTGTGCGCTGTATAGTTCTCAGTAAAAGAGCATGTCTGTGCAAACGTAAAGGTAATTTCAATTGAAAATGTGTTGTCTGTAATGGCAGTGGGCTACCACACAATGCATACTCCCCTCTACACCACTCTACAACAGTCTACTGTATGACACTACACATTTTGCCATGCTACACAACGTTACGCACCTCCACTCTATGACACTCTACTCCACTTTGTGCCCCGCCACCCTACACTACTCCACAGCACTCCTCTCTACACCATGCCACAAACCTTTAGTCATGCTGAACAGCAGCCAGACTGGTGTACAACATGCCTAACGCATCGGCAAAGCCAATAGGTCTTGCATAGGCAAGATCTATTGGCTTAGCCAATGTTTTTTAAAAATCTTTTTTACATGTATATAAGCAGCCCTGGTGTCTAGTGGGTGCAAAAAAAGTGAACATGTCCTTTTTGGTCAGGGGAGCACTTCGTCATGCCTTGGGAAGCGGAGGGGGAGGCTAAGTGACTGACAACACCCCCAAACCCATTCTTGGGCTTGGTGGCTAGTGGGTGGATCCTTGCTTTGCTGCGGCCTTCCCGCCAAGATCCTGAGCAGGGAATCGCTAGGGAGAGACATGGTTGGAGAACGCACATGCCTCCTTTGCTCACTGTACCTCCCCCAAAGTCATCTGTGCTCATGGTGGGAAATTTGGGCTGAGACATGTACCTGAGCACTAATCTTTAGTAGCTAGGGATTCAAAACTCTGTCATGGATGGATTCTACAATACATTCCAAAAATCAGCTGATTGGGCGGATACAAGCATGTTCATTGAACAATATCTTAAAATGAAAATAAACGCTGCACATTTCATTATAAATGAGAGTAAATGCTTCGTTGGGAGCTTTGTGTCTTACTCTAAAATACCTGTCCCACAGCGAACGGCATAAGACATTTAATATTTTACTTAGGGTATAATTAGCATACATTTTCCCCCATCCTCTCTCTCCCTTTTCATCTCCGTATTTAAATTATTTTGTCAAGATGGTCCAGTCTGTATGAGAATTCTTCTGCAGAATTTCATGGTAAAAATGGATTACATTTGTTAGAGGCTGTTCTTGTGCCATTGTGACTTATGTTTTATTGTTGCTATGCAGTATTTGTACTGGCACTACAACACGTTTTGAAGGCCTTCGCCAAATTAGGGGCAAGGGAAGGCGAATTATATAGCATAATGCAACGCAGACGGAGGCAGTAGTATTTTGCTTTTTTGTCAATAAAACTGAGCAAAAGTTTTTCAATTTTGGTATACATATATTAATTCAAACAAGCTAAAGCTTTAAATTTAGAAAGGTGGGCTGTGCAAAGGACAGCTACTCAGAGGCAGTTGAAGAGCTACCAGTAGCTCAGGAGCTTCTCAATGGAGAAGCCTGATCTAAAACTTCTTTCAAATACCTAAGTAGCACATATTGCTACCCCAGAAAATAAAGGCTTAGCCATCCTCCAAATATTGGGGAAGGGTGGAAAAGATAAAACGGATACATTTTACTTGTCTGTCCTGTTATTTTGCAAACTCAGCTGCTCATATCTGATGGAAACCTCAGTGTCACTTGTCTTGTATGTATATGATGTTTATAGAGAACAAACTGAGACAAAGGCATCAGAGCCAAAAGCAGAGATCACAGTGAGGGAGTTTTTCTAGGGAGGTGCAAGGCTGCTGAGTTTAAGGAAGGTAAGGGGAGTATTGACAGTGTTGAGATGTTGTCAGGATCTCACAGATCGCGCCTGCATTACTGTACTCAAGCAGCGCGAGTAAGAGGAACATAATCTCAGTAGTCGGAAACGGGGTCCGAACTACATTACCCAGAACTCCCGGCTAGCAGGGAGTACATGTGTGACACGCGCACGCTTCCTGTTGCGTGTAATTCCAGGTGTTTCCGGTGCAAGGAGACGCCGTTCAAAGACGGAGCCTGCAGGTTGCGGGTTAGCGTTTTCTTCTTGCCGCTTTCAGACTGTGCCTAAGGACCGGCGGTCCAGGTAGGAGCGGGACTATCGTTGAGAGTGAGGGATCGTTTAGTTACGAGAAGCCCTCGCCTTGCTGTTTTCTCTGCTCGCCTCTTTCCAAGAAAGCGGAGCGCTGTGGAAGGAAGCCACGCGTTGCCGTTTATTATCTGTCACGTAGTGCCTTAACTACGAGGAGGAATATTCTTGTTTGTTCTGGGAGAAGGGTTCGCGGAGCGCAGTGGTGAAGGACAACCACACGCTTCCGTGTACTCGAACAAAGGATACTTCTGTTTTCTAAGCGTCGGACATAAGGGAAGGAGAACACTCTCGCTTCCTTTACAGCTGTGCTGCTAACTATCTGTTCCATTAAGACTGTATTTCAGAATCTGGTTGGACGACATCCTTATGCCCAGTAGAGCGGAGTGCGGTGGTTCTTGCTTCCCACGCACTGCCGACTTTACAAATAAGGAGTAAGGGGATTTCCTGCAATGACCACGGATCGTGGTGTTTATTTTATATGATTTACCTTATCCATCAGAATCCAGCATACTGCTCTCTGGCATTCAGTTCAGGGTATGTTGGGTGCAAAAGGGTTGAATCTTATGATATAGGGTTTTCCGGTGTGTACCAGTTATTTGACCTGTGTTTGTGTTCCTGTAGGTACATAGAGTGTCAAGAGAGAGTGCGGAGTTGTACCAAGGCTGGTTTCTTCTATTTTCTGAGGTACATATGTTTCCAATTAGCGAGACCTAATGACAGTAGGCTGTGGTTGCTTAAGTATTAACATCTGTATATATGTTCTTGTCGTTACAGATATATCCCTTTCACCGCTGTCCCCTTCCTTTCCCCTCCTTGTTCTTTTATCCCTCGCCTAACGGCTCAAGGCCTCTGTGTGTATTAAACTAGAGGTCTTGTGACGTTTGGAGGTGGACCCTTGTAAGCAATGATCGAGTTCCGTGGAGCAAACCCCAACAGAATTACACGCCTAAGAACTAAGCTCCACCCGACTCGGTTGTTGTTGCAATGGCTACTTTGGAAGACGTACTGCAGGCCTTGGTGCTTGTTCAGCAAGAGCTAGCCGCCTCCAACACAGAGGCTGCTGCCTTGAGGGACAAGGTGGACAGACTGAGTAGAAACCCTTTTGATGCATCTACCGCGCAAGTACAGGTCACTGTTCCCCCTCCTATACCACTGGCTAGTCCTGAACGGTATTCGGGCGATCCAGCAAAGACGCAGGTTTTTCTTACGCAAATAATGCTTCATTTCTCCTGCAAACCGGCCTCTTTTCCAAACCATCACTCAAGGGTAGCTTTCGCCATTTCCTATCTTGTGGGGGATGCTGCCAATTGGGCGGTTCCTTTGGTGAGAAAGAATGACGCAATTCTTTTGGATTGGGCTGCTTTCCGTGCCGAATTCGAGAGGGTCTTTGATAGACGTGCCACGACTTTTAGTGCAGACCGAGAGCTGCTCACCCTCAGACAGGGTAGGAGGGATTTGATATCATACTTGACCGATTTCAACAGATTGGTGGCAGAAACGTCCTGGCCAGAGGAAAAAAGGATGTCGCTTTTTTACCAAGGGTTGAGAGACGGACTAAAGGACATCATAGCCCAGATAGATCCCCAGCCGAGTACCTGCTCGGATATGATAAACCTAACCTTAAGACTAGATGGTAGACAAAGTGAAAGAGGCGGTGAACGAAGAAGGTGGGATAGCGTTCCTGGGGGGTCTGAGTACGTCCCCAGGAGGTCTTTGCCTTCCTCTGACCCAGGCTCGGAACCCATGGAGGTAGGAGCCGTAAGAGCACCATTGTCCAGGGCGGAAAAAGAAAGTCGTAGAGCCCTGGGGTTATGTCTGTATTGTGGTAAAAAAGGACATTATGTCAAAGAGTGTCCCACTAAACCTAAGCCTTCTGGGGTATGGAACAAGAGCAAGAGAATAGCGTTTTCTTTGGTGGGTGAGTCAGATGTAGTGCCAGGGGATAGTCAAGAAGACCATAGGGAATCCCAACCTTTGAAAATACCTTCTTTAACGGTTCTGGCCTTAAAAGAAACTGAGACACATATCGTTCTTCCCATGAGACTGGAGAGTCAGAGGATAGTACATCAGGTCAAAGTCATGATTGATTTCGGGGCCACCGGAAATTTCATTGACAGTAGTCTGGTAGCTTCATTGTCACTGGCCAGAGTTACCAGAGCGATCCCTGAGGAGGTGTTAGCCGTGGATGGGAAGCCATTGATATCGGGCCTCATAACAGAACAAACGGATGTGGTAGAACTGTCTTTCAGAGGAACAGAGGGATGGCACAGAGAGAAGCTGTCTTTGAATATAATAGTAGCCCCTCAGTATGAGGTCATTCTGGGAATGCCATGGCTAAGCTACCATAACCCTTTGATCGATTGGAATACGAAAGAGGTTCGGTTTGTGTCAGAGATATGCAAGGAACATCTGGACTCCTCTCAGATTCAGCCTACGGCAGCTTTCTTTCTTCCGGTAGTGGTGGCCACAGCCGCCGAGAAAGAGGTTGTCTTACCCTCGGAGTATCAGTGCTTCAAGGACGTATTTAGCGAGAGCCAGGCAGAACAACTACCCCCACACCGGTTGTATGATTGCCGGATAGATCTGGTGGAGGGCGCCACGTTGCAATCATGTCGTGTTTACGCCCTGTCGGTGCCGGAGACAGCACACCTAAAAGAATACCTCGATCACTACGTCCAGATTGGGTTCATCAAACCCTCCAGGTCCCCTGCAGCCTCTCCTTTGTTTTTTATTAAAAAAGCAAACGGAGACTTAAGAGCCTGCGTGGACTATAGGGTGTTAAACAGGAACACCATACGAAACCGATACCCTTTCCTTATCACAGTGTTGTTAGATCAAGTAAGAGATGCACAGATATACACCCGCTTGGATCTGCGAGGGGCATATCATCTGGTGCGTGTAAGGGAAGGAGACGAATGGAAGACCGCCTTCAAGACACGTTTTGGGTTGTATGAATATACTGTTATGCAGTTTGGGCTATGCAACGCCCCGGCGGCTTTTCAGTATTTCCTTAACGATGTCTTGAAGGAGTTGGTGGACGTATGCGTGGTCGTTTACATCGATGACATTCTCATCTACTCAGAGAGAACAGAACAGCACCAACACCATGTTTCTCGGGTTCTACAGAGACTGGGGGAAAACAAACTATTGCAAATTGAGTAAGTGTGAGTTTGGGTGTCAGAGGTGGAATTTTTGGGGGTGATCCTGAGTCCTACTGGGCTACAAATGTCCGAAAGAAAAGTGAGGGCGGTCCAGGAGTGGCCAGTTCCGTGCAACGTAAAAGAAGTGCAGAGTTTTTTGGGCTTTGCGAACTATTACCGCAGGTTTATAGCGCAGTTCTCCTTGGTGGCATCTCCTCTGTCCAAATTGCTCAGAAAAGGGGTCTCATTTTGTTGGTCCTTGGAAGCAGATAAAGCATTTGCTACCTTGAAGGATGCTTTCACCTCTGCCCTCATTCTGGCCCATCCCAAACCTGAACATCCTTTTGTAGTGGAAGCAGATGCTTCTGACACAGCAATAGGGGCCATCTTGTCACAGCGAAACCAGACCACGGGACAATTGCACCCCGTAGCCTACCTGTCCAAAAAACTGGGTCCAGCAGAGACAAACTATACTATAGCTGAAAAAGAGCTGTTGGCTATAAAGAAAGCATTTCAGGAGTGGCGTCAACATCTGTGGGGGGCAGCGTTCCCGGTCACTGTGTTTTCGGATCACAGAAACCTTCAATACATGAAGACCGCAAGGAACTTAACGCAAAGACAGATGAGGTGGATGTTGTTTTTTTCCGAATATGACTTCATCATCACGTATCGGCCTGGGGCTGATAATAAGAAGGCTGATTCCTTGTCCAGACAATCACGTCCTGGTGATGTTTAAGGTACTAAGCCCTTAGAGGCGATAGTGGATCCAGGAAAAGTGGTTTGCGTAGTGCAAGCGAACACCTTTTTGGATTTGATACGTAACTCCAGATCTCATGATGCATGGGTGTCATGGGCTTCATTGGGGAAGGAACGCACTCTGAAACAGGGACTGCCTTTTCAGGAAGTCAAGCTGTTCATCCCTAGTGTAGCATTAAGGAAGAAGGCTTTTGCATGGTGTCACGATTCCGTACTGGCAGGTCACTCAGGAGTGACCAAAACAGTGCAGTTGTTGCAACAACACTTTTGGTGTGACACCCTCAAAGGAGATGTAATCGAGTGGGTAGGAAAGTGTGAGGAGTGTGCTCGAGCAAAGAACGAGACAGGGAAAAAGAAAGGACTGCTGATGCCGCTACCCACACCAAACAGACCCTGGCAAACCATCAGTGTTGACTTTGTTACGGGTTTACCTCCTGATCAAGGCAAGACGGCAATCCTGGTGACAGTCTATAGTCTCACTAAAATGTGTCATTTCATTCCTTGCGTGAATCTCCCCACCGCCAGTCAAACAGCACAGTTGTTGTTAAGCAATGTAGTCCGTTTGCACGGGGTACCGGAAGTGATCATCTAGGATAGGGGCCCACAATTCATTGCCCGTTTCTGGAAGGCCTGGTGTAAGGCCATGCAGATCCAGTCCTCCCTCTCCACTAGCTTCCATCCGCAGACAGATGGTCAGACTGAGAGATTGAACCAAACGTTGAAGAAATATCTCAGATGTTATGCCGCGGAAGCACAGGATTCATGGGTCTCCCTGTTGTGGATGGCAGAAGTGGCATACAACAATGACTGGCACAGGGGGGAGGAGCTTGGCGGGCATCCGAGATGGCCGCGTGAGCACAGCGCTCCCCGGACCCCCGCCGCTCCCGGCATAATATCCTGCATGAATCCTGATTTTTCGCGAGGATTTGTATAGAGGAAGTTGGGCTGATCTACCTGGACCTTACAGAAATTGGTTTGGACACCGGGTGCCTGAGTTATGGTGAATTGAACTTTTGGGCTCCGCCCTCGAGGTGCGCCCGGGACTGGGTGAGGTTCGGTGGCCGTCTTGGAGTTGAACAACAACGGCAGGGGGATTGGACTTGTGGGTCCCCTTCTTAAGTTTCGGTTTCGATTCTGCCTCAGACTGGGACGTTGGTGAGAGGGTCGGGCCAGGGCTGCGGCCAGGACACGTGTCGGTGGTCGGGCCTTTGGCTGGACTATTCTCCTAGTTGGCTGCCTCTATCCTAGTGGTGCCCCTCTTGTGGTCTTTGGTCCCGGGGCCTCCATTTCTGGTGCCCGGTCCGTCGACCCTGGTGACTCTACTTGTGACGCATCTCCAAAATGGCGGGCAGAGGGGACCGAGAGACGCGCAAGACGAAGACACCTCTGCGCGGGGGTCCGGTTCAATCTAATGTTATGGATCGTTATACCCACTCTAAGGGGTCCCCCGGAGCTGCCCTGCCCGGTCCCACTGCGTCTGACCACGTCGTGGATGCGTCGACGGAGCCCTCCTTGCAGGACATCATGGGCGCCATTTCTGGCATGAGGGAATCCATAGGCCAACAGTACGAAACCTTGGCCCACAAACTTGACACTGTGGCAATTGAGGTGAATTTAATTCGAGCCGATCTCTCCAAGACGAACGAAAAGGTGAAGTCGTTGGATATCAAATCATCCAGCCTCACGACGGACGTCTCTGATATACAGACGGAGATTGGCAATCTCCGTAGGGTGAACGATTTCATGACCCGGCGCTTGGAGGATTTTTCGAACAGGGCACGTCGCTGTAATGTTCGCGTGGTTGGTGTGCCGGAGAATCCGGAACCCCACTCGGTTGATCTCCTGGTTGAAGACCTGATCCAGAACCACCTTTCTCCATCTGGTAAACCGCGTGATCTTTGTTCCTCCTATAGGCCCATATCCCTGTTAAATGTTGAACCCAAGGTATTGGCGAAACTCCTGGCATCCCGTCTCTTGACGGTCATTAGTGACTTGGTCCATCCGGATCAATCCGGATTTATCCCGCATCGCAACACGGCTCTGAACCTACGTCGTCTTCACGGCGCGATTGCGAGGGCGGGGCTTCTGACGGAGCCGGCCATTTTTGCATCATTGGATGCCTCCATGGCCTTCGACACGGTGGAGTGGCCTTATCTTTGGGCGGCTCTTGAGAAATTTGGTTTCGGGCCTGAGTTTATTAGTTGGGTCAAGTTACTATACGCGGAACCTCTGGCACAAGTAGTGGTAAATGGTAGGGTCTCGGCTCCTTTCACCCTTGGTAGAGGTACCCGTCAGGGATGCCCCTTGTCTCCGTTACTGTTTGCTCTCGCCATGGAACCATTGGCGGCTTGGCTTCGGTGGGAACCCTCACTCAAGGGGATTCGCTGGTCTCCGGACTTTGAGGACCGCGTTTCGCTTTACGCGGACGATATTCTTTTATATCTCACCTCCCCGCGTAAATCTCTGTCAGTTTTATTTGACGTTCTTGCTTCCTTTGGTGCCAACTCGGGCCTTGTTATTAATTGGACCAAGTCCTGTGTTTATGTTCTTTCGGGTGTTTTGCCCCCATTGCCGAGCAGACTTCCTATCCAGGTGGTCCAGTCTGGTTTCAAATATTTAGGGATTTTCATTACGTTGGACCCATCTCTCCGCTTTGAACGTAATCTCCTCCCCCCGTTGCTTAGATTGCGCTTGGATGTGGCCCGATGGTGTAAGCTTCCTTTGTCTCCTCTGGGCAGGGCGGCCCTGTTTAAAATGATGTCCTTGCCGCGGTTCCTTTATGCGCTCCAAAACTCCTATGACGCTATCCCTACGACTTATTTCCGAGAGATCGAGAGTCTTCAACGGCAATTGATTTGGGACGGGCGTCCGCGTATTGCACTCGCGAAGCTCACCATCCCTTGGTACGACGGGGGCATGGCGCTCCCCGATATCAAGCGATATTACTGGGCTTCCCAGTTGTCTGCTATTAATCACGTGATGTTTTCACCGGGTCGTAATCCTGCATTCGAGATGGATAGACTCCAGCTTCCGGGTGGGGACTTTAATAGAGCGCTTTATTCTCGATCGGCCGGGCGCCATCTTGTGGGCCCGTCCAGGATTGCAGTAACTGTGTGGCGAGCCGCGAATGTGAGTCTGGGATGGGAGGATCGACTAACGCTAGCGACGCCGCTTTATGCCTCGGAACGTTTGGGCGGTCTCTGGTCTACCAAGGGTTTCGACCGCTGGGATATGATTGGGATTTGTAAGGTGGGAGATGTGTGCTCGAACGGTTGTGTGAAGTCGTTCCAGGCCCTCCAGGCGGAATATGGTTTGAGTGGTAGGGAATTTTTTCGCTATCTGCAGGTCCGGCACGCCCTCGCCTCAGTTTTGGCTCCTGATGAGGCTCCGCCTGAGTCTTCCCCCCTCGAGGACCGTGTCCTTGATGGGCATCTTCCTGACAGCACTATTTCTCTGATCTATAAAAAACTGATCAATAATCGGGCGGACTTATTGGTCCGACTTCGGGAAGCTTGGGTCGGCGATGGGTTGGAACTGGACGACGAGGATTGGCAATCGGCACTCTCTTCTCCCAAGGAGGTAGCCATTCCTGCCCGTCTCCGTTTGGTTCAACTTAAGATCCTTCATCGAGTGTATGTCACGGGTCCGCGTCTGGTGACGATGGGCTTTTCCTTGGATGGGTTATGTAAGCGTGGTTGTGGGTCGAGTGCTACCTTTTTGCATATTCTTTGGGAGTGCCCGGCTGTAGCGGCTTACTGGACTGCTGTGCTTGAGGTGATGACTGACGTGACTGGTGTGGCCCTGCGGCCGGAGCCTCGACGATGTCTGTTGAATGTGTGGGAGCCCACTGACTATTCTGTGGCCCAGACCAGATGGGCTACCCTGGGTTACATGGTTGCGAAACGGGATGTTGCGCAACTCTGGGGCGCTTCCAGGCCCCCTGAGGTCTCTAAGTGGGAGGCCAATATGGACTGGTCCATGTTTCGTGAGAAGACGGTTTATGTGGCCAGGGGCAGACCCAGGGCATGGACGACGATTTGGGGCCAGTGGAATGAATATCGTGGGGGTATCTGCACCCCTCCCCTTGTAGGCACTGCTGAGGTTGTCCCATCTCCCTAGGCGAGCGTTCCCGGAACCCCTCCATACTGTTTTTTTTTTACATTTCTGGTTCTCCCCGCTGCTCCCCTCCCCCCCGATCTTGTTGGAGCCTCAGGGCTCTGGGTGTGTTCTCCTGATCGTGGACCATCCCCTCCGTTCTTTGGGCTGACCTTATTTACCGTGCAATCGCCTTTTAGTGTTTGTTTTTCTTTTTGTATAAAATAAAATTCAAATTGTTCTGTGATATGTGGGGAGTAATGCTTTGTGCTCGATTTGTGCCTGACGACGGGTGTACATTTTTTATTCATGCCTTGTGCCTTATTATTAGCGGCCAGCCCGTGAGGTTGTAGGCCCATTCTTGTACTTTTATATGCTTACTCAAATAAAGGTTTTTGGAAAAAAAAAAACAATGACTGGCACAGTTCATTGGGGGTGTCGCCTTTCTGCGCCACGTATGGGTTTGACGCACGGATACTCCCCATTAGCATCCCTGAAGGGGTGGCTGATCAACCTACTGTGATGGGGCAAATACGCAACATACATGCGGTGCAGAGGAAGATCAAAGCCCATCTGCTGAAAGCAAAGGCCGAGTACAAAAGAGGTGAGGACAAGCATCTAAGGGCAGGCCCAACCTATGCTGTAGGGGACAAGGTCTGGCTGTCCACCAAAAACATTCGTTTCAAACTGCGCAGCATTTTCCACCCTCGATACATTGGTCCTTATGTCATCACGAAACAAGTGAATCCGGTGGCTTACAGGTTGAAGCTTCCTGGGACACTCCGAATCCATACGGTGTTCCACTGTAATCTGCTGAAACCTGCTTTTTGTGCCAGGAGACGTGCGCCCCCTCCGGTGTTGTGTGATGATGGTTTGGAGCATGTGGTGAGAAGTATCAAAAACTCAAAGTATCGGAGGGGTGTGTTGTGGTATCTGGTTTCCTGGAAAGGTTACTCGGCAGAGGACGATTCCTGGGAGCCTGTGCAGAACATCCATGCTCCTGTGGCGGTGCGTGCGTATCACCATCGATTCCCTCGACGGCCTGGCCCTAGTAGGCGCTAGGAGGGAGGGCATACTGTCAGGACCTCACAGATCGTGCCTGCATTACTGTACTCAAGCAGCGCGACTAAGAGGAACATAATCTCAGTAGTCGGAAACGGGGTCCGAACTACATTACCCAGAACTCCCGGCTAGCAGGGAGTACATGTGTGACACGCGCACGCTTCCTGTTGCGTGTAATTCCAGGTGTTTCCGGTGCAAGGAGACGCCGTTCAGAGACGCCGATCAAAGACGGAGCCTGCAGGTTACGGGTTAGCGTTTTCTTCTTGCCGCTTTCAGACTGTGCCTAAGGACCGGCGGTCCAGGTAGGAGCGGGACTATCGTTGAGGGTGAGGGTTCGTTTAGTTACGAGAAGCCCTCGCCTTGCTGTTTTCTCTGCTCGCCTCTTTCCAAGAAAGCGGAGCGCTGTGGTAGGAAGCCACGCGTTGCCGTTTATTATCTGTCACGTAGTGCCTTAACTACGAGGAGGAATATTCTTGTTTGTTCTGGGAGCAGGGTTCGCGGAGCGCAGTGGTGAAGGACAACCACACGCTTCCGTGTACTCGAACAAAGGATACTTCTGTTTTCTAAGCGTCGGACATAAGGGAAGGAGAACACTCTCGCTTCCTTTACAGCTGTGCTGCTAACTATCTGTTCCATTAAGACTGTATTTCAGAATCTGGTTGGACGACATCCTTATGCCCAGTAGAGCGGAGTGCGGTGGTTCTTGCTTCCCACGCACTGCTGACTTTACAAATAAGGAGTAAGGGGATTACAGTCGCTGGTTGGACGACATCCTTATGCCCAGTAGAGCGGAGTGCGGTGGTTCTTGCTTCCCACGCACTGCCGACTTTATAAATAAGGAGCAAGGGGATTTCCTGCAATGACCACAGATCATGGTGTTTATTTTATATGATTTACCTTATCCATCAGAATCCAGCATACTGCTCTCTGGCATTCAGTTCAGGGTATGTTGGGTGCAAAAGGGTTGAGTCTTATGATATAGGGTTTTCCGGTGTGTACCAGTTATTTGACCTGTGTTTGTGTTCCTGTAGGTACATAGAGTGTCAAGAGAGAGTGCGGAGTTGTACCAAGGCTGGTTTCTTCTATTTTCTGAGGTACATATGTTTCCAATTAGCGAGACCTAATGAGAGTAGGCTGTGGTTGCTTAAGTATTAACATCTGTATATATGTTCTTGTCGTTACAGATATATCCCTTTCCCCGCTGTGCCCTTCCTTTCCCCTCCTTGTTCTTTTATCCCTCGCCTAATGGCTCAAGGCCTCTGTGTGTATTAAACTAGAGGTCTTGTGACGTTTGGAGGTGGACCCTTGTAAGCAACGATCGAGTTCCATGGAGCAAACCCCAACAGATGTAGTGTGCTTTGAAGATGTGAGTCTTCAACTCTTTACATAATTAAAAGGAGGGTTGAGGTACTCCTGATGATACGAGGAATGTTGTTCAAGACTCTGCCGATTTCCTGCATTTGTTCTTCTTTTTTTGCATTTCTTTATGCACTTTGGTCGTGCTCTGGTACCATGCATCTTGGGCGCCACTTCATCGCGAAAGAACTTCACCACTTCCATTGAACTCATTGACAAAATGTGGCACTGGATAAACGCCCCCCTCAAGTGCCTACATACATGTGGGAACATCCTGCTCTCGAGACAGCAGTTGAAAGCTTGTTTTTTAGCTCTGTTGAATTATTTGTTTGAACACTTGGCATATTTAGTACTACCAGTGAACCGCAAGAACCAATTGCTTACACATGTCTAATTCATAACAATATGACAATCTGTAAACGTTGACTTGAACTCGTAAACTGTATACGGGCAGGTTTATGATAAACCAATCAATCAATCAATCAATGACATTTATAGAGCGCACTACATACCCGTAGGGTCTCAAGGCGCTGGGGGAGGGGGGGTGCCACTACTGCTCGAACAGCCAGGTCTTCAGCTTCTTCCTGAAGGAGAGATGGTCTTGGGTCAGGCGCAGGTCGGTCGGGAGGGAGTTCCAGGTCTTGGCGGCCAGGTAGGAGAAGGACCTTCCTCCTGTAGTCGCTCTTCGGATGCGGGGGACGGCGGCGAGAGCGTGGTTGGCTGATCGGAGGTGGCGTTTGGGAGCGTAGAAGTTGATTCGGCTGTTGAGGTAGCTTGGGCCTTGGTCGTGTAGGGCTTTGTGTGCGTGGGTGAGGAGGCGGAAGGTGATTCTTTTGTTGACGGGGAGCCAGTGAAGGTCTCTCAGATGTCCGGAGATGTGGCTGGTTCGTGGGATGTCGAGGATGAGTCTGGCTGAGGCGTTCTGGATCCGCTGGAGTCTCTTCTGGAGCTTGGCGGTGGTACCGGCGTAGAGGGCGTTGCCGTAGTCCAGTCGGCTAGTGACGAGGGCCTGGGTGACGGTCTTCCTGGTCTCGGTGGGGATCCACCAGAAGATCTTCCGTAGCATGCGTAGGATGTTGAAGCACGCCGAGGAGACGTTGTTGACTTGCCTGGTCATGGAGAGGGAGGAGTCCAGGATGAAGCCCAGGTTGCGTGCATGGTCTGTCGGTTTGGGTGCGGTGCCCAGGGCGGGGGGCCACCAGGAGTCGTCCCAGGCGGAGGGTGAAGAGCCCAGGATGAGGACCTCCGTCTTGTCCGAGTTCAGTTTCAGGCGGCTGGTCGTCATCCACTCGGCTACCTCTTTCATCCCTTCGTGCAGGTTGGCTCTGGCGGCGGCGGGGTCGTTGGTCAGGGAGAGGATCAGCTGGGTGTCGTCGGCGTAGGAGATTATGCTGAGGTTGTGTTGGCGTGCGATGGCCGCGAGGGGGCTCATGTAGACGTTGAAGAGGGTGGGGCTCAGTGAGGATCCTTGGGGGACGCCGCAGATGACTTCGGTGGCCTCTGACTTGTACGGTGGTAGGCGGACTCTCTGTGTTCTTCCGTCGAGGAAGGAGATGATCCATTCCAGCGCCTTGTCCTGGATTCCGACGTTGCTGAGGCGCTGCACTAGGGTGCGGTGGCAGACAGTGTCGAATGCCGCGGAGAGGTCTAGGAGGATGAGGGCCACTGTTTCTCCGTTGTCCATCATGGCTCGGATGTCATCGGTGGCGGCTATGAGGGCGGTCTCGGTGCTGTGATTGGCTCGGAAGCCGGACTGTGAGGGGTCGAGGGATCCATTCGTCTCGAGGAAGGCGGCCATCTGCTTGTTGACGGTCTTCTCGATGACTTTGGCTGGAAACGGTAGGAGCGAGATGGGGCGGTAATTCTTGAGTTCGGTGGGGTCCGCTGAGGGTTTCTTGAGTAGAGCGCTGAGTTCGGCGTGCTTCCAGCTCTCAGGGAAGGTGGCGGTGTCGAAGGATGTGTTGATGATGTCTCGCAGGTGGGGTGCGATGATAGCGTCGGCCTTGTTGAAGACGTGGTGAGGGCAGGGGTCGGTCGGTGATCCGGAGTGGATGGAGTTCATCGTGCGGATGGTGTCTTCGGTGCTGATCGGGGTCCAGGCGTGGAGGGTGGTGGTGGGGGGTGGTTGTTCGGTCTTGGTGTGCGTTGGTTGGTTGTTGAAGCTGTTGTGTATGTCCGCGATCTTGTTGTGGAAGTATGAGGCGAGGGAGTTGCAGAGGTCTTGCGATGGGGTGATGTCGTTGTTTCCTGCGCTGGGGTTGGATAGCTCTTTCACGATGTTGAAGAGTTCTTTGCAGTTGTGTGCGTTGTTGTCCAGCCGGTCCTTGAATGCAGTTTTCTTGGCGGCGCGGATCAGCTGGTGGTGCTTCCCGGTGGCCAGCTTGAAGGTGGTCCTGTTGTCCGGTGTGGGTTCCCTTCTCCAGACTTTCGAGGGCTCGGCAGTTCTTCTCGGAGCTCTTGAGTTCGTCGGTGAACCACGGGGCTTTCTTGCTGCCGGGTCTGTTGGGCGGGGTCCTCAGCGGGGCGAGCTCGTCCGCGCAGATGCTGATCCACTTCGTGAGGTTGTCGGCGGCCTGGCTGGGGTTCGCTGAGCTGGCAGGAGGGTGCTGGCTCAGGGAGGTGGCGAGCTAGTCTGCTGTGATCTTGTTCCAGCTTCTGCGGGCGGCCTGTTGCTGGTGGTGGTGGGTCTTCGTTCTCTTGAAGGTGAAGTGGACGCAGCTGTGGTCCGTCCATTGAAGCTCTGTGGCGTGGCTGAAGTCGATGTCTGTGCTGGAAGAGAAGACTGCGTCGAGTGTGTGTCCGGCGAGGTGGGTGGGGGTGGACACCAGCTGCTTGAGTCCAAGATTGGCGAGGTTGTCGAGCAGGGTGCTGGTGTTGCGGTCGTTGTTGTTCTCCAGGTGGAAGTTGAGGTCCCCCAGGAGGATGTAGTCAGCGGAGGGTAGGGCATGCGGGCTGACGAAGTCGGCGATGTCCTCGCTGAATTGTGTGCGTGGTCCCGGGGGTCGGTAGATCAGGGTGCCTCTGAGGGTGGTGTTTGGGTCGGTGTGGATCTGGAAATGCAGGTGTTCCGCAGTGGTCAGGGAGTTGTCGGTGCTGGTCGTGAGACGGATGGTGTTCTTGTGGATGATGGCGATGCCTCCTCCCATCTGGTTGGCGTTGCGGTCCCTCCGGACGATCTTGTAGCCCTCTGGGATAGCGATGGCGATGTCGGGAGCTGAAGAGGCGTTCATCCAGGTCTCAGTGAGGAAGGCAACGTCTGGGGCTGTGGTGTCTAGGAGGTTCCAGAGTTCGATGGCGTGCCTGTGGACGGAGCGGGTGTTGAGCAGGATGCACTTGAGGTGGGTGCTGCTGGAGGTCGACTTGGCGGGTGCTGGTGCGAGGCAGGTCCGGATGCAGGTGAATTTGCAGGCGTGGCAGCTGAAGGGTCCGTGGGTGCATCGTGGTGTGGCTTGGTGGCAATCTGGGAGTCGGCCGGTGTTGAGTGCGGTGAGGGTGGCGGCGGAGTACGTCAGGCGGATCGGTCGGGGTCCTCGGGGGCCAGGGGTCCTGGCACTGGGCGCGGTCCAGGCGCAGACGGGCTTACCTTTGGCGCGCCTTCGGCACACAATCGGCGCGCCCGCTGCGCGTGGCCGCTGCGCGTTCGCACGGTCGCCATATAAGGCGAAGTGCGCGGGTGGGCGGAGCAGCTGGGAGGCGGGAGCGGGGAGGGTACAGAAGAGAAAAGGGGCGGGGCAAATGGCGGTGGCGGGAAGCGGGGAGGGAGAGCGGAGGGCGGCGAGGTAGGCGGGCAAACAGGAAGGAAACCGTAAGCACGGCACAGAGATTACAATAATTTACAATGGAACAAGCACAAATGGAGGGCAAAACAAATGGGGAAAACAGGAAGAGAAACGTTACCACGGCACAGAAATACAAGCACAGATGGAGGGCAAAACAAATGGGGAAAACAGGAAGAGAAACGTTACCACGGCACAGAAATACAAGCACAAATGGAGGGCAAAACAAATGGGGAAAACAGGAAGAAAAACGTTACCACGGCACAGAAACTACAAGCACAAATGGAGGGCAAAACAAATGGAGAAAACAACTGGGGAGAGACCAGGGCGGCAGCGAGGCCGGCGGCGAGGCAGTTAGGCAAGGCAATGGGACGCACGCAGCAGCTGGTGGCCGTGCGGTGCGGGGGTGTCCCACAAGTGGTCAATAAAACATCATTTAAAAACAACGTGTCTTGGGAGCCACTGGAGATGTGAGCTTCTCAGCCTCAAGGAAGTACCTCTGGTTTATCACAGTAGAATCACCAATATTGTAGATTGTCCTGCCTTACCTACAATGCTTCACAGCAAACCCCTGAACAAAACAGCACTGTTGTCGTACTAATCTAGGATCAGTACAGAAATATGTATTTACAAAAGGATTTTAAAAAATGTGTAAACATTAATCGTTGCTGATAAACATGCCAAAATATTCTCATCTACAGGAAGTGATGTAGACATAATACTGTTTGCTATGGACGTGGACCTTGCACTAATGATAATCCCTATAAAGAACAAAGTATTTTAAAAAATTACATTTCTTTCAAGGAGCACATTTTGCCTGGATAACATGTCAGTAAAAAAGGATTTCAAAAGGTCCTAAAGTTCAATGTAAACAGTAAACAAAGAATGGTAGCCAGAGTAGAAATTATTGGTGCAAGGACACCGAAAGTATGCTTAGTCAGACCAATCCTCAATATGCTCCAATTCGTGAAAATGGAGGTCACCTTCAAGTCTTAAGAAATCAGACTAATGTCCAAAACTGATTCAAAGCTCACTGTGGGGACCAAGGAGGAATATATGTGGAGGCTTAAGATGATTGTTCAACGGTTCATTCTAGATTTTCTTGGAATCAAGCAACAAGTTGCTTATTTGTAACTGTTAGTACCTCTACATAGCCTATGCAAATCTAGAGGATATTTCATGCTGAAAAATTAACAAGTTACTTATCTGTAACAATAGTTTTACAGCCTGAAGCTCTTCTAGATTTATATGCGACCCTCCCACCTCCCCAATGAAGGACACAGTCTATATAAAAAAAATGTTTTATGAAAACCAAATAGTAAAAAAATAAATCCCAAGTAATTATACTCAGTAAATACATATGTACTTTGGGCTGCTTCATATCTTCAGAGAAGCCAAATATACCACACTCCACATACAGGAGAGCACATTTATGACCTCATACAATAATGTTTAAAGTCTAGTATCACACGACAGAACGATAAAGCAAAAAATAACAAGTGTATTGTTCACCTGTAGCAAACAGACAGGGAGGAGCCGCATAAAAAATAATATATTACCTACTGGTGGTCGCCAGTAGGTAGTTATAGTTAAGACCTTGTTTCTATTCATAAAGTGTGATTTCTTTTGCCAATATCTTTGGCACCGTTTGACGAATGTTCGCCAAATTATCGAAAGTAATGGTCACTCAGGTCAGCTCCTATCTGGAAATTTTCGGGGTGATTCGTCAAGCAGGGGCTGAGAAAAAAGGGGGTTACCATCCGCATTTTCTCCATGTTCATTTCCATAGCAGATTTTGAAACAGGCTACAGCCTGAACAGCTAAACGGAATTACACAAAATTTGACAAAAAAGTAGTTCTTGGTTCAGAAAGCAACTTTTTTTTTTAATGGTGTAAATGCATTCAGTAGTTCCTGAGAGATATAAAAAATAAAAATATCGATATCTGAGCACCAAGGAGGAGTCACGACTCCTCCCGAGCATACTTCGAACTGGCTGCCAACACTACAAAGTAGGATGTGTTGGCAGCCATCTTGTGACTCGGTAACCGAGTCACAAGAAAACAGTGGAAAAAAGGTTGAAAAATAAGACAAGCATTTACAATGCAATGGTTTTGCCTTTGTTAAAGTTAGAGCTATTGGCATTGCTCTTGACATTATTTTTATTTATGTTTTTTTTAACATAAATAAATGGCATTGTCATTTACAATGCCACTAGCTTTATCTCTCGCAAATGACACACACAAACACCCACAGAGAGCCCCCCCCAAACACACACCCACACAGAGCCCCCCACACACACACCCACACAGAGCCCCCCACACACACACAGCCACACAGAGCCCCCACACACACAGCCACACAGAGCCCCCCACAAACACCCACACAGAGCCCTCCATACACCCACACAGAGCCCCCCCACACACCTTCTGGCCCATTATCTTTTCTCCTCATCAAAATAACTGCCACGCCCCTTTCTTTGTTCTAAAAATGGTAGGTAGCAAGCCATTTCAAATCTAGGGGCCTGTGGCCTAAAGAGAACTTTCTGAGGGCATGGAAAGAACAGCAGCCTCCTTTTTCATGGATGAGCATCCCCTAGCTCGGTTCTTATGCTCCACCTGTCTTTCTTTGATACTTCCTCCATTCTTTCCATAGTGTCAACAGTGGGTCAATATGCTTTGTCCTTTCGTTCCATAGCATCATGGCCGCTGTTGGATTCGATACCAAGTCCCCTCTTTCCATTGCTATCATAAACAGTCTGTCTCGATTCCTCCTCTTTTCGTTCAATAGCTTTCAAAGACTGTCTGGGAAAACGCGTGCTCTAAATGTAAGACTGGAGGCAAATATTATCTGGAGGCAAATATTATCTGGAGGAACTCGCATCATGCACACTCCCAGACTTGCTTGTGCATGTTTTTTTTGTAAAACAGATAAACAAATGGCTTTGTCGTTGACTAGTAAATAGCTTTATAGTTACGAAATGTGAGACCTATTGCATTTGCACTTATACACACATATAGGTATATGTACACAGAGCTATACACACACACACAGAGCTCCTCCTCTACACACATTGACAGGCTTTGTATACACAGCTACATACACACACAGCTACAGACATGCACCGTTATGCAGACAGACATAGTTCCACACACACACACACACACAGTATTGTACATACATAGCATCACACACACATAGCATTACACACAGACAGCATCACTCAGCTCCTGGACACATATCTGCACACATACACAGCTACAGACACACACAGCCACACATTGCTACACACAGCATAATACACACATAGCATCACACACACATACACAGCATCACTTAGCTCTTGTACACATAGCTGCACACATACACAGGTACAGAGGTGCACAGTTTGAACTTGTTATAGACACATACAGCATCACACACATAGTATCACACACACATAGCTCTACACATACACAGCCACTCACTGGCACTCTGGACTCGCACTCTGGACTCGCAATCTCAAGCAGGCAACAGGGTCACAAGCAGGCAACAGGGTCACGAAAACGGAGGCACAAGCAGGCAACAGGGTCACGAAAACAGAGGCACAAGCAGGCAACAGGGTCAAGAAAACGGAGGCACAAGCAGGCAACAGGGTCACGAAAACGGAGGCACAAGCAGGCAACAGGGTCACGAAAACGGAGGCACAAGCAGGCAACAGGGTCACGAAAACGGAGGCACAAGCAGGCAACAGGGTCACGAAAACGGAGGCACAAGCAGGCGACAGGGTCACGAAAACGGAGGCACAAGCAGGCGACAGGGGCACGAAAATGGAGGCACAAGCAGGCGACAGGGGCACGAAAACGGAGGCACAAGCAGGTGAGAACAAGTTATTGTGGGCACAAACAGTGGACCAGTCCCACCCACTAGCCAAATTGACTGGTCAGGATTTTAGTTGACATGGTTTTCAGCCATACTGTAAAATTACATAGGCCAGGTCTCCTGTACAAGATTCCTACCATAAACACAATTTTCGTACAATAAAAGAGGTGGTTG
Organism: Lissotriton helveticus; assembly: GCF_964261635.1. NCBI lineage: Eukaryota > Metazoa > Chordata > Amphibia > Caudata > Salamandridae > Lissotriton > Lissotriton helveticus. Next base: position 364,954,437 of record NC_136065.1, on the reverse strand, counting down.
AAAAACAAAAACACACGTGTAACTGGTAGCTGAATTTCGCACTAAAGGAGGGGTCAGTAGGGGTCATTGAAACAAACCAGCAAGTGAAACTGTGGGAGGACCCCTGCCAGCCGGAACAGGGAGGACAAGGGTACCCCGTGAGGAGGGGGCGTCGAAAACAAAGAGGAGGGAGGGGGCAGCGAGGACAAAGGGTAGCCCTAGACATGAAACAGAAGAGATAGGCCGAGGCACAGAGGTGTTTGAAGCCCTTTCGCCACTACAACCTAGAGTACCTGTCTTCAAATGCCTAGCACCCCCTCTAGGACCAGTGCTCCTAATGAAGGCGGGGCGGGGGGCTTCCTGTCATTTTGATGCGAGGCACATAAACATTGTTCAAGGGCAAACGGAGGGAGGGGGGCTATGTCTGATATCAGTTTAGGGTCATGAAAAGAGATTTAACCCCCAAAAACATCCCTTGTGCCCAAGTAGACAATAGAACTATCACAGCACTGATACAATTGATCAAGTACACCGTCCTCAACAAAGTGCTACAAATAAAGTTACGTTTCGTCTCGCCGTTGCCTACGTTAAGCATCAAGCCTTTGTTGACCCCACAAGTCCGGGCAGCAGATAGATGGTTTAAATGTGAAGGGGGCTCTCCCGGTAACACCCTGTCTCCCAATAACGGACAGAGTGTATTCACGACGATATGTCACCATTAAAAACTATTAAAACTTCCAAAACCACACCAGCGGTGTATTGAAACGAGTCACTACACAACGTTCAGCGTGGAAATAAAATACAAATTACAAGCAAATAAAAGTGAAAATCATGAATATACAAGAAACGTCTGTGTTTACTGGGGAGGAGGACCACGCAATCCCAGTGCCCCCCCAGCCTCTTTCTATTGCAAGTCGTGACCTACTGGTCACACTGGCAGCTGGGGACTTTTTTTTTTATCATGAATGTAATTTTTAAATGTTATGCGTTTTTATATAGCGCGGACTTTACCCGAAGGTGTCAGAGCGCTTCACCAAAGGAACAGTACAGCCACTCTGAGAAGCAACCCCAGAGAATGTAGGGCTCCAACACGCCGCCCAGTGCCACTCTTACATCGCGACTGCTTCCCCCATGAGCCACACCAATGCCCTCAGAGTCACCGAAGCAAAACCAACGCCAGACCGCAGGCCCGAACTCCACTCTTTCCCCCCAACAAAACACAGCATCCACAACAGCCCGACATGCCCAAGCTTACTTGTCTTAAGTCACAAATGTATTAGGCAGTAGAGTCGGGCAACTACTAGACAGCCCGGCACTCAGTTAACTCCCAATTAAACTACCCTGACCAGCATGCCCTTGAGGTACCTGCGCACTGAAGGGCCTCAGGATGCTTGCCACGTCTTGCTGTCAAACAAGAAAAGCAACGGATTCAAACTCGAGCGTCTGAGTATCCAATAAATGCCACTGAGGTTTGGCAGGTTGCAGTATTCCGCAAATGAACTGGAACTCACTTTTCTCGCAATGTTATGGGAGGGTGTATGCTGGTTTGTAATAGCAAGTGCTCCCCGTTCCCTTTTGGAACAAGTCCCTCAAAAAGCAGCGACAAATAATTTCTCATGCTGCCTCACCTTCAGCGCTGAAGTGCCGGACAGCAAAGTCTGCCCATTTGTTATCCCAGGTTATTGCACGGCTACAGGAGCCGGTATCCGGCATGTTCAGGACGCTCCAGCAACACAACTTCCAGAAACCCGTAGGTACCCCGCCCACTCACTACTCCTGCTGGAGCGGGTGCGGTGGCTACCTCCCTGGGAACTCACAGCTCAACCGGCAAAGGCAAGCAAGCCTTGAACAGAAAGGCCGAGCCGAGCGCGTGCCGCTCACTCACACTCGGATTGCAGTTTTCTCTTACCTTACAACAACTGCAAGGGCTGGAAAATCTTCGGTGCTGAACCAGCTTCTGTGAACTCTGCAGTGCATGGTTAAGTACGGCCGTGACAGGTACTGTGAGGAGAGACGCTGACGATGGGCACACGGACAGTGGGAGGGGGGGGGGCGGGAAAGGAACGGCCAGCGGGAGGGGGGGAGCGGGAAAGGAACGGCCAGCGGGAGGGGGGGAGCGGGAAAGGAACAGCCAGCGGGAGGGGGGGAGCGGGAAAGGAACGGCCAGCGGGAGGGGGGGGCGGGAAAGGAAAGGAACCACTCACCTGGACTTCCTCGGCCGGCGGTCAGCCGCCAAATGGCCCAAACAAACCTCGACGAACCCAAAAAAAAGCCCCGCCCACCGCTGCATGACGTGGCCAAAAGAGAAAAATTCTCGGGAACGGCCCCGAATCTGGTCCGGCCTTGACGGACAGATCCGGCTCCCAATGGCTAGCCTCCATTTATGGAGCTAGCCAATGGGAGGAGGGGGCGAGGAGGGGGCGGATACCCGACCCCACAGAGAAACATAAGATTTTGCTAGAGCTTGCGTACTTCGTACGCATTGGCTAGGCAAAACCTAAAAAAGGGGGCAGGGTAGAAACACCCTGACCCCCTGCTCAGGGGTTCCCACAAGGACCCCAGGCCCAAAAAAAGCATTCGGAAAAAAAAAAAACAGCTGAATTTGCACTGGGTGCGCCAATCCGGCTGAGAAAAACAAATAAAAAAATAAGCGGGGACCTGCGCTTTGTTATTCTTAAGCCCCTGGGTGAGCCATGTCCCGGGGGCAATGCTGCTTTATGTAGCAGTGGCCCTCGTGGGCCCCCGCAGCCCATGGACCGCCACCTCCCCGGGACTTTATTATAATAGGGTGGGGGCCTCGCTGGCCCCCCAATCCCCAGGGACCGCCACCTCCCTGGGGCTTTATTAAAATACGGTGTGGGGGCCTCACCGGACCCCTAAGCCCCAGGGACCACCCCCTTCCCGGGGCTGAAATAAATAATGTGTGGGGGGGGGGTGTCGAGCCCCGCCCTCACTACCCTGTGGACCACCACCTCCCCAGGGCACTGTTTATTTAAATTCGGCAGTCCGTAATGGACCTCCGGCCCGAGGACCACCACTTCCTAGGGGCTTTACAAATGAAGGCAGGGGTACGGCGTGGACCCCCTTCCGGGAGCCCTGGATGGCCCTAGGGACCGCCACCTCCCAGGGCTGGCTCCTGTAATGTCCTGGGGTGCCCTCCCCCGGGACATTGCTGTTTGCTTTGGTTGGACGCAAGGAAACCTGCTCTTGCTTCCAAAATCAAAAGGAGATTGCTTTTGCACAAGAGGAGCTGCATGTCAGCAACTCCCCTTGTGCAAAAGCAATGCCGGCTGGGACCGTGGGGGCATTGGGGCTCTCCCCTCGGTTCTAAACGGTGAGGCCAGGCCCTGCGGATGGGGTCCCTGGGGCCAAAAGTGAACCAGGGAAGGGCCCCCCTGCCATAAAATAAGAAAAATTTAAATAAGAAAAAAGAAACCGTCAACTCGCCGGAGGCCCCACTAGCAGGGCTGGACTGGCAATCCCCCGGTAGGCTGCCAGGGGTGGGGGCTGTTTTTTTGGCCGGGGGCCGGTTTTGGGCTGTGAGACGATTTTTTTGTTAACACTTACTAGTACAGTAGTCACTGACTCGTCACTACTGTACTCTGCTGCTCAGCGTGCGTCTGCGTGACTCACTTTCTCCTTGCTCCGCGCTAAAAAGTCATCAATCTCTGCTGCTAATCAAATAATGCATGGAGTGCCAGTGCCATTTTAGGGGGTGGGTCGCGCACAGATATCTCCGCCCACCGCCACGTCTGCGTGGTCTCGTAGTCTTCTTCAGTTCACCCACCTTAGGGGGGTGTGGGTGGGGCGGGCACGGCTGTTGGTGACATGCGGAATAAAAAGTGCGCTTGATTTGACCCGCATTCCAGAGAACTAAGTCAGACGACGAGAGAGGCCCTCTCTCGGCACCGTCCCCATAATTTAATTATTTCTAGCCCTGGCCCTGGACCCTGCCTGTCCAAGTGTCCCTGCTCCCAACTGTCTGCCGCTCGCCGCCCGCAGGGGAGTGTCATTTGTATTTTTGCACTGTGGGCCGGGATTAAACAAAAGATAAAGGCTGCCCCCCCATGCCCAGGCCCGCCGGCCACTAAAGCATGCAAGAAACACGCAGATTAAGGATAGACAATGCACACGTCACATGTATCTTTTTTTTTTAGGTCTCGTCCTTTACCATTGCAAAGCAATGGGAAATGGGGGAGAATTCAAGTGCTCAAACGGATTGTCAAACCACCGCTTTTTTCCGTGGCGTTTTCTTCGAGTGCACGTACAGGCACGCGCATTTGGCCCATACACTTTCATGGCCATCTGTTCCTGTTCCTAATGGCCCTCCCCCCTCCCCCAGCACAGAGCGCGCATCGCGGCCGCACAGCACATCAAAGGGCTTCTCCCAGCGTGTGCTGTGCGGCTTCTCCTCCCCTAATTATGTGGCCGGCCGTACTTGTGTTTCCTGGCCGCTTCCCGGCCGCTCTTGTATTTAATTAGCAGCAGCAGCATTTCTCCTGCGCCAGGCCACATCAAAGGCTCTGTGCCATTAAAACTTAACTTATCTGCGAGGTAAAAGACTACGAAGTACTGAAATCCTAACCTGGAAGTAAAACTCCTGATGTACTCACTTGCAATGTAACATCCCACGATGGAAAACCTATGATGCAATGGTGACGTACATACACCCACACCCTACTGCCCTGCATATCTGTGAATCCCAAAGCCGAGTTCAAGTGATTTTACACTCAGGTCTTGCATCAATCATCATTCCGTGTAAGGTGCATGTTTATTTCCCGCCATGCCGCACGCTGAATCACAGTCTTCAAAACTTGACAGATTTATAAACCTTGTGTAAAAGTTCCGCAGTGTCAGCAGGAGCAGCCCGTAATACCATGGTTACACATTTTACAGATTAAATTCATTTTCATACCCTGAATTGCGCATTTGTTCTGGACAGTAATCCTTCAAGAAAGAGCTGAAACCTGTATTGCGCTTATCTTTCTCCATACTCTTCCAGCAAGAAGTGTATCCTAAAGGAAGCCAGACACACACAAAGGTCTCAGTAGCCTCGGGGGACCGGATGTGTTAGGGATGCCACTCATACATTATTGGCTCGAGAGCATCCTTCTTAGACAGACTGCAGCAATGAAGAGGCTCACACAGAGAGAGAACAGAATGTAAATCTCCAGAATATGATTGCAGAAGCACTGACTAATGCTCTGGCGGGTCCGTCGCTTTGATAATTTGTGCACACCCGGTGGAAACATAAAATATTAAGACATACGCGGTTCTTGTGCTATTCGCCGTTTTACTGTTCTTCCCGGTAATTGAATACGGGTTGGCTTGCCCAGGCGGTTTCAGCTCCCTTCCCTCCTTGTCTTCAAGGACAAGCCTGGTACATTTTACAGGACAAGCCTGGTTATTCCTTGCATAACTACTTAAGATATGAGGTTAATACACATTTTATCTTGTTTTATTTTGATAGATGTCTTTTTTGTTTAGTTTCTTTATAATTTCAACTGACATTTAATCCACATTTGGATTTGGGATTCTGAGTTCTGCAACAAAATACAGACACCTTCTATATTTTCCTTTCACATTTCAGGAGGAAACACTGGGTGAAATGTCACATCAAAGGCTCTGTGCCACTTTCACCCACACAGCAACACTTACAGACACGCAACGCCACTCACACCCACGCAAGCCCACTATCATCCACGCAACACCACACTCACCCACGCAACGCCACTCACCCAAGCAACACCACTCACACACGCAACGCCACTCACATGCGCAACGCCACTCACACGCGCAACGCCACTCACACGCGCAACGCCACTCGCAACGCCACACGCAACGCCACTCGCACACGCAACGCCACTCACACACGCAACGCCACTCTCACACACAACGCCACTCACACACGCAACGCCACTCACACACGCAACGCCACTCACACACGCAACGCCACTCACACACGCAACGCCACTCACACACGCAACGCCACTCACACACGGGTGCAGATTCAGAGAAAACTCAGCAGCACCACCACCATTGCAATGCAATAGGTCTCGTTTTAACGCAAATTTAAGCTATAGGCCTTGTAAATGGCAAAGCTTTTTATTTATGTTCCAAAAACCAGAACGCAAAAATAAAGGGCATAATCATTTACAATGCTAATAGTTCAGACTCGCGTTATTGTGAGACCTTTTGCATTTTCAATGCTTGTTTTTTTTAAGATTTTTTATTTGCATCAAAAGGGACAAGCATATAGCAAAGAAAGTTACATACAAGCCTCCAAACATAATTAATGCAGTATGATAACTTCAGCAAGGCCAAACAAAGCTCATAAAACATTACGTTCCTATATCATCAAGAAAAGTAAGAAAGAAAAAAATATATAAAGCAGTATCATGACATTAGCAAACCCCAAATCTTTTCAACTTTCAATTTAGTTTGAAGACCCCTTGTTGTTGCCAAAGCAAGTTCCATATCATAAATTTCCTTTACAAGACTCCACCATTCCATAACCATCGGTGGGTTATGTTGAATCCAAGCCCTAGCTATTATTAGTCTAGCGCATGAAATTAAGATATTCAATAAATCACAGTGAAATCTGTTACCCCCAGAGTTGCCCACAAGCACGTCAACTGCTGTTAATACTATCGGACATACTAATTTCTCAGATATAATTTCAGTTACACCGTTCCAATATTCAGTTAGTTGTGGACAAGTAAAAAACATGTGAGTGATATCAGCTGCACTTAAATTGCACTTTGGGCATTTCGTACGTTCATTGGTGTCGTTGTTATTCGCCTATTTAAAAATCCTATCTGGTGTATAGTATAGTTGACATATGGTTTTAAATAACTGCAACTTTAAACTGGAAGAGTGAACAGACCGGTTTAAACTATTTAGAGAAAAAGTAATTAGATTTGGAGCCACATCGATTCCTAGCTTCTTGCTACATTTCTCGGCTAATCTTGTAGAATCATCACTTCTATAATTCATAAATATTTATAACCAGTACTAATCCGAGCTTTATCATTTTCTCTATAAATACAATTCCATAAATCAGATTCCACAATATTAGCCAGTCCTAGTTTCCGTACTAGATAATCTCTAATTTGATAATACTTAAACCGGGCACCCTCTGAAAGATTATAGCGTGCCTTCAGTCTTTCAAATGTATAGAACCCGTTGTGATTATACAAATCTCCCAGCTTTTTAATACCGGCTTCTAACAATATTAAGCCTGCTGAGTCATGGAAAATTCCCGGTAGACCCGGGTTGAGCCACAATGGGGTTTTATGATGAAAAAGAGAAGTTTTACACTTAACCAAAATAGAGCGCCAAATATTCACAAGGTACCGTACCGTCTAAAATTTCACGCGTTTAAAATAATTGGGGTCGTTTAACCTGTAAAGGAACATATTTGCATCCTCTTTTAGTACAAATTTATGAAAATATAAAACATTTATCGGGGATTATCAAACTCTGGAAGCGCATCAAAAAAGTAGACCAATAATAAGTTTTAAAGTCTGGTAGCCCTAATCCTCCTTGATCAAATGATAATTTAAGCAATGAGACAGCACGCCGGGCTTTAGTGTATCCCCAAATAAAACTACTAATAATACTATCTAATCTATTAAAATACGAGTTATTTATCCGTAGCGGAATAGAGCGAAAAAGATATATATATTTGGGTAATATTTTCATTTTGACCAGATTTATTCGGCCAATAATACTTAAGGGCAATTTGTGCCATTTCTTAAATAAAGTAGCAGTTTCTTTAAGTAACGGCTCATAGTTTAAAGAAAATATTGAATTAATATATCAGAAGAAATTTTTACCCCCAAGTAAGTGGCTACATCACAAACCCCCGTCAATACACTTGATGGTATATAATTCATGACAATTTGGGTCTTGCCCGTATTGAGTCTGTATCCCGAAACCGAGCCAAATTCCCCTGCCTCTATTATAATGCCCTTCATAGCTTCCGAAACATTCGTAGAGTAAATCCCAACTGTCTGCCGCTCGCCGCCCGCAGGGGAGTGTCATTTGTATTTTTGCACTGTGGGCCGGGATTAAACAAAAGATAAAGGCTGCCCCCCCATGCCCAGGCCCGCCGGCCACTAAAGCATGCAAGAAACACGCAGATTAAGGATAGATAATGCACACGTCACATGTATCATGCTGTAAAAAGGAAAACAATTTAAGGTGCTGAATCCAAGGCTATGTAATCATGACTACAGCACACAGAGGTAGAATGTATTATGCCTGTTTTCAGTTAAACTGGAAAAGTTGTGTAAATTAGAGCTGCGGCAGTATTTTTTTGCTTTTTTTTGTTGCAGTTTAATAAAGCGTGTACTCGACCCGAAGGTATGAAAGCGCTTTACATGGGGAGATTAAGTGATTTGCCCAGAATCACAGGATGCTTGAGCGTCCAGCCAAATTCAAAGCGGTTTCCCCACTGCCACGATTGCTTCCGAACTGTGCTGTGCTACCAGTACCTCATTTACTAATAGTTTCTGAGTCTGGTATGCTCCTTAAACAAGGCAACTACTTTCAATAACATGCACAGTGACACAATAAGCAAGGTGGCCGGCCCTTCTTTATCAGATGCAGCACTTCATAAATGTAAAAAAAGGTTTGTATGTTACTGCAGAGAAACTATTCCGAATAAAAAGAGCCCTTGATGTCCTTTGCAAAACAGGTACACAAAACAATCAAAGAATGACGTTCATCCACTTGGCAGGCTCTCTAAAATCTATCATAACATCTAATTTGCTTGGCACGTGTTGTTGACACACTATCAGCTTCTAAATAGTATGGTATATCCTTCTACCTAAGACGAATTCTTCGAAAGAGCAGGAAGTTGGTTACTTGTTTTTCGTATTTTTTGTTTTGCAACCCGAATGTATTAGAGCCCTTTACTTGAGCCCCAGTCACATTACAAAAAAACACATTCATTTTTGGTGGGCACGGGGAGATGAAGTGATTTGCCCAGAATCACAGGGTGTTGGGCTGACGCCAAGGCTCGAACCTGGTTCTCCAGCTCCAAAGTCGGCAACTCTGGCTGTTACGCCACATCTTCTCCTTTGACACAACAATGATTGACATCCACTGGGAAACAGCAGATTTAAAGGCGCTGTCCAGGAAATTACGTCAAGATAGGTCTCACATCCCCATCAGACTTCAACAAACAAAACAGCATTCTTAAATGGCTACATACGGTTGGTGCAGGTTAGTGATGTGGACTGAATAAATAAAACTGTATTTTTTCCTCTTCCGTGGGTGACCCGTTAAAATAGGCAAAAGAGCAGAATGAGAGTAGACAAAATGAAATGAAAGCAGATGGTGATCTGTTAACAGAGATTCGAGGTGGGAAATGCATGTTAATTCTCAATTAAGGCCCAGCCAGGGCCTTGGCCTATACCTTTTTGTTTACTCCCTGGCCCGGTTCTGCGCAGGCAGCACAGGTGCACAGTGCACTAGTGCCCTGAACCCTGTGTGTGAATTTATTTGCGAGTAGGCCTGCATGCTTTGGTTCCTCCTGCCATGTCCCACGGGGCTTCCCCGCAGCACCGATCTCAAACCTGGATGAGCTCAGGTCAGATTTTGTAAAAATGGGTTTTCTTTTCGTCAGGATCAGGTGCGGTCTGTTCGTGTGTGCGTCAGACTCCGAGCAGGGCCAGGCCAGCCGAAATGTTCAGAGCCAGCAGCCAGGATACATGTTGTGTGGTCCCTTTGGTGGCGCTGTGCTCCTTGACTCTTGGGGGCTGTAACTGGGGCAAAGGTTGTGGTCAGCAAGTCTGCTTAAATGTATTTATCAGTACAAGCCCCAATTTGGGGCTTGTGCTGAAAAATATATTTTAAGCAGACAACAGGGCTTTCTAGTGTTTCTTTTTTACACAAGTGAGTCCTTTTGTTTTGTTGTCAACTGGCCACTGGTGTTGCCACTGGCCGCTTAGGCTAATGTGTACATTACTAGGAGCCCTCGATGCGTTCCCTTGACACTGGCTCAGTTGGTTCGTGACCTACTTTTTTTTAAATTGTTCGGATTTCACAAGAAAGGAGTTTGCGCTGTTAAACGCGCAATTGTGTGTTCACTGTTCAGCGGATGGTTCACTTCGAAAAGATGCAATCGGGCCACAGTGATGGTAGATGCAGTTCCCAGTGTGCAATCTGACAGAAGTTTTCGAAAGAGACTTGCTGTTTTATAATACCCAATTCTTGTGTGTTCTATGATGTTTCTATTTCAATGTCTAAGCAACAGAATATCCAGCTGAATAGTGTTCGTGTTTTTTGGCCTCAGAAAGCTGAAAAGGTTGGGTCTGCCTTGCATCGATTCCAATCTGTAACTAATTAGCTGCACAGAGTTCTCTACAGAAGGTGCAGTGTTAGGCAAATGACATCACCAATCCTCTGATTACATCACAGAGTTGATCTCTGATCCCAGCCCAAGCCCTTCAACAGCCTCCTACTTGCTCCTAAGGGCCCAGGGGCAGCAAGGGCAAGATCAGATGTGGAAGCTAGAACTGCTACCTCACACAGTATGAGCGTCTGGCACACTATTGGCTCCCTTCTCATAGTTGGGAAGAGTTGTTATCATAGTGCTAGACAAGGTGAGCTGGAAACCCTTGCACAGAGCAGCCTTCCAGCTGGTGTGTGGAGGCTCTGCATTGCTCACGTCTATAAAGGGGGTTGCAACCTCCCTAGGAAATTAGTGGTAGCCTCTGAAGCTTTTGCCAGAGTTTTAGGGGAGAGAGAGGTGTGTGGTGGTGGTGGTCCTCCTCCTCCTCCTCCTCCTCCTCCTCCTCCTCCTCCTCCTCCTCCATAGTAAAAGTTTTTAAAGTCGTCAGGTATGCGGCACTTCACACACTAATAGGCCCTTTAAAACCCTCCTTAGTTTCTTTTCTGGTCCTGCCTTCTTCATTACTCCTGGTGCAGGGGTAGAAACCAACAAGGGCAGTGCCACCACGAGTACCCAAGGTCACTTTACCACCACTAACCAGTGCTAAAGTGCCTGCGCTCTTTCCTTTCAAACATGGTAAAATTGGCTTACACCGAATTGGCAATTTTAATTTACTTGTAAGTCCCTAGAAATGTGGTTCTATATGTACCCAGGGACTGTACATTAATTGCTCCTAGTGGGCCTGCAACACTTATTGTGCCACCCACTGAAGTAGGCTATTTAAAGATGTGTCATGTCAAGGCCAGGGCCTTTGTGTTAATCTTTCATGCGTTCTGGCCAAGGTGCCATGCCATTTGAGACATTTCCATGCCTTCTATCAGCCTGGGTGGTTATGTGTGATGTTTTTATGCTTTCTGGCCTAGGTGCTTAATTATGTGTGCTGTTTCCATAGTTTCTGGCCTCAGTGATCTGGAGCTGGAGGCTCATGTGTGACATGTCCATGCTTACTGGCCTCGGTGCTTCCTCGCTACACATCAAGTGGAGGGCTGATCTCACTTTTACTTTGTTCTCTCTGATTCACTTCTTGTGTCTATTTTTCGTGATCTCTGAACAAATGTCTATGGGTACATATGACTGGGTGGGTAACCTGGTGTTATTTAAGGCCATCATCTACTATTTACTGTGCTTTGAAAGTTGAACAATTGAATATATAACGAAAAATGTACTGTAAAATTCACCATTTTGATCTGTCGTTTTCCAAATTTTCTTGGGGGTAAAAGTCCCCCAAACCCGGCTAGTAGCGGTCGGGCTCGCTCGGTGCTGGACGGGGGGTGGTCTGCCAAAATTTGCCAGGACTGCTCTCAGTTCCCAGTCCGGCCCTGCCCACTAGCTCCCTGCAGCACTCTGCAAACGCGCCCCAGGCGCGTTTTAAGTTGGGGAATTAAGTCCCCTTGAATACTAAGGGTCTCTGGGGGCTAACTAGACCACCAAGTACCTCCAGTAAGGACCTCAGGACCCAAGTGGACTTCATCCCCCGTGCAGCAGTGCGCCAGGAGCTGCCTTGCAGAGTGGTGTAACAAGGGGGCATGGCCTTTGAACACGCTCAGCAATCCAGCTGTATGGAGCTTACTGGAGGAAACAGGAGAGTTAGTTGGCCACAGGCACCCTCAGAAGGAAAGGGGACTTCATCCCCCAACCAAGAGCTTTGTCAATGTGTGACTTGTTTTGGCATGGTTTTTGTAAAACCTTATTGATGTGGGAGCTGCCAGGTCCTCACCATTAGAACAAGCAATGGCAAAAGGGAAAAAAGTTTGATTGTTTGTTCTTTGTTTCAAAAAGCACACACTGCTACAGTAGTTACTGGCACTACTTCGCTGCTACCAAAAGGGCTGTCTCGGTACTATAACCAGGTCTAAATCCGGATTGGGAGTCGTGAAGACAGTTATTGGACTCAAGGAAGACAGAAAAATTGTTCTGGACTTCCTGCTCTAGGATTTTGGCCAAAACAGGTAGGAGAGAGATAGGCCTAAAATTCTTAAGCTCTGCTAGATCGGCATCTGCTTTTTCCAAGATTGGCAAGACATAGGCCACTTTTCAGGAGGAAGGGTAGATGCTTGTCCTCAAGGAGGAGTTCCAAATGGGGTTGAGTTGGTGATTGAGCCACTCGGTCATCAGTTTAAAATACTTGGATCACAAGGATCACCTGGCGAACCTGATTTACATTTGCTTCAGTTCCAGCTTTGAGGCTCCAGAGCTGAACGCACTGATTCGGACCAGATTCTGGGCTTGTCCAGAGTAGAGATTGGCATAGTGGGAGACTGAGAAGAAAAAAGTAATTAATAGCTTGAACTTTCTCCTGAAAAAAAATGGATAAGTCCTCACACAGAGTAGCCATGGGAACGATATTGCTATCCAAAGCCAACGGTTTAATTAAGACTTAAGCAATCTTGAAGACTTTTCTCACTGAGTTATCCTAGGACTTTATTTGATTGGCAATATAATCTCTAACGGTAGTGTGTTTTAGCCCATGGAATTATTTTTAAGCTGCTCTGTATGCGCACTTCACCTCTGGATTGTAGCCTTTTCGCCAAGCGCACTCCAGCTTTTTACAAAGACTTTTCTCCACCCGGAGTTCTGAGGTGAACCAGTGGGCAGAGGGTTTCTTCCTGGCTGATTTCATAGCTTTTAACGGGGCTATGTGGTTCAGGGCAGATGTGACCCAACCGCAGAAGGAGTAGACATCCCTACTAGGGTCACCCAACCACTTAAAGGGGGTCAACTGTAGGGCGGGACCTAGAGACACAATGGAGACCTTTCTCTAGTCTCACCTTTTTTCATATTTGGGAAGCACTATAGTGAAATAGGTTGCCAGTCCAGCTGAACGGAACTAAACAGTGGTCCGACCAGGTTAGAGGTAGAGGAGTCTCCACATTCAAGGTGGGAATCGCTCGAGAAAATGAGATCCATGTGGGTGGGTGCACACACCTTTTGAGCCAGATTAACACCCTGGAGGGTGTCTGCCAGCTGAGTGGCAAGAGGGGAGTTGCTATTGTCCATGTGGACATTGAAGTTTCCAAGGACTGTAAAATTAGCATGCCTCAATGATAGGTCTGCGATGGTACCACATAGCTCAGGCAGGTGGCAGGCGGGCGTATCTGGATGTCTATTGACCAACAATCCTGCAAAGGATGATGCAGGGGAGATTTTAATACAGAAAGACAGTGCCTCAATCAACCCTGCACTACCAATGGACTTGTGCGACATTTCCCAGTCCTCACTATGATTCACTGCGAACCCGCCCCCCACTTTGGTGCCAATGCGATTGGCAGTAACAATCCGGAAACCCACAGGTATCGCCAGCAGGATTTCAGGATTGGTACATTTTGGTTAAAAATACAATGTCCAAAGCATTGGTCTCTAATGCCAACCAGACAGTGTCCGCATGTTTCGATAGCGATCTACAGTTAATCAGGCAAGTCTTAAGTTTGGAGCTAGTGGTCTTTTGGAGTGTTGATTTAGTCTTTAACATGGGGGTGCAGGCATTTTCCCGCCCCTCGTGCTTCCTTAGAGATTGCAGTCTGGCTCCTGACCAAGACAGTCCTGGAGATTCGAGCTGTCGTCATGGGGAATGCTGGGAGGCTGCAAACAGGCCAAATCGTTCATAGCTAAAAGCTGCTCTCTGGTGCAGACTACTCTGGCAGAGGAAGAACAAGCATTTGCAATGCAATCGGTCTCGCCTTTGGGGCCTTATATATATTTAGCTATGCAGCACATTAGCCTGGGTGCTGAAACATCTACTGTTCTTTAACATGAAGGGAAAGTAAGCACCAAACTGCGTGACACGGTATGGGAACATATGGAGAGAAATATTGCCCAAGGGGGTTGGTGCGAGTTCCGGGTCCCGGTCCAATTATGTTTGAAAAATCCTTCAGGCACGTAAACCACAGGAAAGAAACACTCGCACACCAGGGTCCGTGATAACAAAGTGTTGTTATTGGCCAATAACAACACTTTGTTATCATCACGGACCCTGGCGTGCGAGTGTTTCTTTCCTGTGGTCTACGTGCCTGAAGGATTTTTCAAATATATATATGCGTGCTGCATGGCAAAATACTTATAAGGTCTCAAAGGCGTGACCTATTGGCTATGCCAATGCTTGTTCTTCTAGATTTTACTAGATTTTTCTGCACATTTCCCAAGATTTTCCTATACATTTTACCAGATTTTTCTGCATATTTCTTAAATTTTCCTTTCAGATTTTACAGCTTTTTCTTGCATTAGTGTGAAAGTAGTTGTACCTGTTTTCACAAATGTATTCGCAGATCTACACTGCTCTAAACGAATATCCCAGGAGCGACGGATCTTTTCCACTGCTCACTTCCTCTTCAACTGCCGGATCTACCAGGAAGTGTTGACGTCATTAATTATGTATGAACCTTAGGATTACACAGCCAAGCATACATGTATTATGCAATATCTACACCGTAAAGCGGAAGCCTTCTGTGAAAAATATAAGATAAACATTTTTAAATTCTCAAATTAAAATATTCACCACAATGGCAAGCAGTTTGCCAGTGGCCTATTACTTTCCCACTCCCCATCCCTTTATGACCCACAGAAACGGATTGAAAAACATGATTTTGGTTTTCTTCCCAATTATTGCAATCTTTTTCCCTTTGTCCTTCAAGCATCTGTTCTTCTTCAAGTTTAGATACATTGAATATTTTCTCTCACCTGCTGTTAATATACACCCCTTTTTGAGGTGTTCCAAATATGAGGTTAAAACATCTGAAAAAACTATGAAAACAAGCTAGGTTCCAAACGAAGCCAGTTCTGGATGGTGATCACAGACCCTGGCCCACATGGGAGGCAGCCAGGCTTCAAGAAATACCTCACTGCTCCATGTCTCAAGCAGTGGGTGTTGTTGGTGCCACCGGAAACCCCCTACATTTGCTCTGCATTTGAATGTATTCTTTTGTCATTTTCAACAGGAGCAAACACCTCCAACCACGAAACTCCAGGAGCACGCAGGTTTCAGCCTGTTCACTCTGTCACCCTTGTCCATCTTTCCTTCTGTATACCTCACCTTTCTCTATTTACTTCTCTCCCTAGCTCGCATGTGTTTCTACATCATCCCTATCTCTACCCCCTTCTCCCTTTAATTCACAAGGCTTGCTAAACTGTTCTTTGTATGTCTCTGTTCATCTTCTGTATCTCACCTGTTTCTCTTTCTCAGCAGGGCCACAGGTAACTGTCTAGCCCTGGATTCTCTAATGAGTAGCTTGTGATCTACTGATAGCTCAAAATAGAATTTGCTGAATTGATAACTGTATATCAACATTCAAAAACCTGTATTTGAGACATAAATGTACATACTCTCCGAGCCCATAAGCTAATGTTTGGAGAAAAATGGTTCAATTTCAAAAATATATTTAAAGCTTATGATTGAGTGATAAATGCGGCACTGGAGAGACTTATTACCTACATTGCCTTGGTGACGTGGGCATTGCACCGATGAATGTCATGTAGCGCCCATTTTGAGGCCTTCCAAATTGATAAAGCATGTTTGCATTACTGCTGCAGCCATATCTGATGTGCCATTTCTGGTAGTCTTACATGGGGGGCCACTAATGTAAACTTGGCTCCCTTGTGCGGTCACCATTACTACACAAGCATTTGCAATGCAATAGGTCTCGCGGATGCCCGAGAGGCGGGGAGGGAGTTATGGCGGGAGAAGTGTGGGGAGGGCCAAAGGTTGTTTGTGCGGGTGGCACAGAGCAGTGGTCACCATCCAAGGAAGCAGGGTATGACACCTGGGTGGGGGCGGGGGGGAGGGGGACAGTTGGTGCAGAGAGCAGATGCAGTTCCTCTGAGGTGTGGGGGGAGGTTGTTGGTTTAAGGTGTGGGTGCCGTGGAACATTTGAGGGGTGGCGGAGATGCGTGCTGCAGCGTGGTCTTGCAGGGGGTTTGCGGCTGGGCCGTCAGGATTGAGGGGCGCATAGAGATGTAATTTGGAGTGTTGGAGGGTAAAGAGCGGTATACAAGTGCAGGGGACGGTGGGGTGTGGCTACACCCAATGTTTGGCCCGGGTGCAATCTTACAGGTCCAGCAGTAGCGCGCATGCGGGACGGCATTGCCCCCAGCTCGAGGTTTGTCTGGCAGTGGGAGTGAAGCAAGGTGTGGGAGATGGTGTGGGTTAATGGTGGGGCTGGTGTGTTGGTGCTGGCCTGGTGGTGGAGGTTTGCAATTCGTGGTGGGCATGCTGGGCACGGAGGGAGACAGGACTGCAGGAGATATGTGTGGGCTGGTGCACATCCTGGGGTTGGAGGACGGGTGTTGTGCTGCTTGTCACGGGCCTGGGCATGCAAGGGGATCAGTCTGGCATGATTGGGTTGGTTCCAGAGGGTAGGTGCAAGCTGGTTGCAGTGAAGTGGGGAGGGGGGATGGGGTGGGGGGGGGCTGCTGCGGGAGCCTCGACTTGGTAGTAGTGTATTTGGTGGTTGGATGCAGGAGCGGAAGGGCCCTGGGTTCAGAACTGCCGACGTTGGAGCGGGGGAATAATGTTTAGATCTCGGCGTGGCTCAACAACATGTATGGGTGCCACCGGACGGACCTTTTAGCGGGACCGCGAGCGAGGAGGAGGCGGGGGGGGGGGGGTCGGGTGCAAATTTGGGTGGATGGGGGGGGGGGGGGGGGAGAGAAATTGCATGGCCCGTGGAGGAGGCGCAAGGGGGATGGGTACAGGGGGAGGCCTTTAAGGGGGATTTTTTCCCGAACTGCGGGAGGCTCAATGGAGGTGAAGGAATGCGGGGGGTCAGGGATTGGGAGCATGATGCCGTGGAAGCAAGGAAGGAGGGTCGGGGTTCCAGGGCGATGGGATGAGCATAGTGGGCAAGGCTGGGTAATCCTAAAGTAAGCACATACAAGCTGAATAGGGTTGGACAGCAGCGCGCCGGGGGGCACCAAGTTAGGTAGCTGAGAAGGAGGGAGCGACGGGTCTTTTTACAGGATAGAGGAGGGAGGTGACCGGGTTGGGGGAGGAGGCTGTGCAGGTTTCAGTATGGATTTTCCCTTGGACAGCCGGAAGCAGCTGATGCAGCTGGGATGGAGCGCAGACAAAACGAAGCAGATTGAAGCTGCAGTTTTGCATCCCTGGCGCTCTGCGAAGAAACTGCAGTTTTGTTGTTGCTGTCCCGCGAGTGCCAATGTGCAGTGCATCACTGCTTCGGTTGGGCCACGTCCACGGACACGTACTAGGACAAGGAGAGCTGCTAGTGGAGCCGTCAAGGCGCTGGTTACAGGAGTCCGTGTCAGCCCAACGCACACAAGGTGCACTCAGCCCCGCCATAGGGTGAGACTTATGCCTGGACCCGAGCAGCGGGAAGGAGGGGGTCGAGGGAGCTGACGTACAGTGATGCAGTACAGCCCCCTGTGGGAATGCACGTACTGTAAAATGACAGCCTGCTTCATGGTTTCTCTCTACTGTTCAACAGTTTTTGTTCCCCGACTTTGTGTTCAAAGAGGCGGCAGTTTAAGACTTTACCTATTTATTTCTCAACTGTAATCCATTCTCTCTATGAAGTGTTTGCGCGTGCCCCTCTTGTGCTGGGAAGCATCAAAACTATAACCGGTTTTGACGGAACCTATCTCTCCCTCACCAAGCCCATGTCTCACCACGCAGCTGACAGACCCCCTGCGTTTAGCCTACAAAGTAGTTACAACGCACGGTCGCTCACCTTCCCAAGTAATGAACCCTCATCACCCTCCGGCAGATGACTTCAAACCCCCCCTGGTTCAGAAAAAAAACCCAGTCGACTGATTGATCATCAGTCGCTCCCCCACCTCACCCCAGGTATGACCTCTCACCTATGAGGTCATAAGTCTTTCTCGCCTTGCAGGAGTCGCAGCACCTCCTCCGGAATGGCGGGGGCCTGCATGACTGAAGCCTATCGGACACACACAGGACAGGCTAAGACTCCGGTAGGCGCTCGAGGACGTAACTCAAAGACGCCCAGGCTAGTACGGGGGCTCGGTGGGGTTAAAGGGGCGGGGCCAGTGCAAGCTAGGGGAAAGGACACAAGCCGTTTGGTTGAGCGGTTGTTTTCACGCTCGGGGCGACTTTTCAAAGTGTTTGACAGAGGGGCGGTGCATTAAGTCTAATCTTTTGGCGGAAGCGCGACTGAAAACATATCGGTATAACCCACACGCAGGGTTTCCTGCTGTAGGTTAACTTCTCATGCATGCTTTTATCCACCAACATAGTGAATGCTGGTACTTGTGTTTACTTTATGCGCCGCAGTTTCCCAATTAGAATGAGCTAGCTTCGAGAACGGCTGTCTGTTTAGCGTTCATCACATCTTCCCCTAGGAGCGTGCGTGTGCCTCGTGCAACTGCCGTTCAAAAAGGGATGCAGCCATGAAGATATACAGTAGCGCAGTAAACGCTGTTTAGTGATTACAGATCATTCAACACACACACATTGTGCTCCCTCCTGAATAGTGTACTGCCATACGCAGCCCTCTGGTGCAGTGGACAGTTAGGTCTCGTTTGAGACAGCTGTTGCTTTTGTTTACAGGGGTTAGAGTCCGCCCTTTGTTTACCATTAGTTGGCTTATCGTCACTCTTGCTCCTCGTTAGTCAGCGCGTGCCTGCTTCACTTCCACTTCGTGTGTTTGTCCTCCCCATAGAGCATTGCTACCTTGCAGCACACACTGTTCGTGTACTTTCAGAGGTACTTTTTCAGTTGATTGACTGAAGGCGGTAGAGGAATTCCAATATCCACCACCCCAAACCAGAAATGTTGTTCAAACTAGGGGGAGTAAAAATAAAATACACTCAAATAGTTTTTATAATGGGTCAATGGCAAAGCTAGAATCCGTTGGCAAAGCAAATGCTTTAGAACAAATCGGCCTGGAGTGCGCCTTGGAAGAGACGCGGGAGGGGAGGAGCGTGACGCCGTGAGAGTGCACGTTGGCGTTCCCTGCTTCTCGCGCGTTCACAGACCGGTGTCTGCTCGTGCACCGGTCTGTATCACTTGGGGAGGCAACACGACGACAATAAGTCTCGCCTAGCTTCGCGCTGCAACGCTAGGCGAGCCCTAAATAAGTGCAGCGTGGCTGGTGCTGGCCGCGGTCCGCATACAGACGGGCTTGCCTCAGCATGCCAATAGCGCGCATCCGCAGCACGCCCGGCACGCGAGTGCCATTTACTGGGGAAACTTGAGGTCGAGCGGCAATCCACTAGACTGCCGACCCAAGATGGCGTCCATCAGTGTCCCAATCGGGATACCGGAAGTGGCATCAAACACAATGCCAGGTGCGAGGTGCTGCTGGAGAGCGCAGAGTATGGCAGGGAGAGGTCTCAACCCAGCAAGTCCCAGGTAAGCGGGGCAAGGGTTAAAAGACAGACCCGTGCAGCCTGCAACACAGGCAAATAAAAACAATTTAAAAGCGCGAGTAGCAGCAAAGAGCGAGGCGATAGCAGCAATGGGGAGAGGAGTGATGGCCCAGTTGGAGTAAGAAAACTAATACAAGTAGGGGCCCCCTGATTCAGATACTGGGCAGACCAGCAGGGGAAAAGGTACCAAAGATCAGAGAAGATAAGTCTGCCCTATGTATTTAAATTAAAGGCTCTTACAGAGTCCAGACATATTGTTCAATAAACACAACTTTGAGCTCACTATCAATCAAGACCGCTTACTGTAATTCGGACACATGATGCAAAAATATATCATTTTTATATATATTTTTCTCGCATGGTATACAAAAACATAATGATCAAAAATGTACATATATAACAATAATTCAGTCACAAAGAATTAAATAAGACGCCCCAGGTCTCCCATTCATCTTTCATTCATCATCACAGACGCATTCTACTCGACTATCGTCACACATTCCAACATTCATATTCTATTCATACACTCCACAGTACTTCAGTACACATCGTACACTATTACGCTGAAGCTGTCCTGCAACGTCCACTCAGCGACTGGCTGGGGAACAACGATGGTGATAGCAGGGCAGAACGTAACCACGCCAACGCACGTTTCAGTGCTAGGCCCGATCTACGGCCGCACCTTCATCAGGACATGTATACGATGGGAAACAGACAGGGGCAACAAGAAATCAAAACAGCGGCCACTCTGTGATAGACAGAAAAAAGTAATTTTAAAAAAAATCATATATAACTAATGATTTCTGACAGGGTTGTTTAGAAAGAAATACATTCAATGCATGATTACATTTAGCACAATTACACAGAGTTGGGTTTCTTATGTTAAGTATTTCAAAATGCATAGTTCGTATTTAAAAATGCATAGTTCATAAATTTTATGCAGTGAGCTCAAAGAGTGTAGAAATAGAAAATAATTTTGCACAATGTCATGAAATATCTGAAAGGCCCAACCGGGCTCATGAACACAGGAATCCCTAGAGATAAGATACTCCATCCATTCATTCACACATCCATTGGGTCAAAGAAAGCATAAATAACAAGCAAAGAAAGAGGGAAAGAATTCTTCATCACACTTTTTTTTTTAAAAAGACAAACATACATAGCACGGCTGCCATTATCTAGGAGGTCATGGGTACAGTTTAGTTTCCATATGGGAGTGTCTGGCAACTAGAAATTTACACTTGCCACTCCGATCACTTAAAAGAATTTACCTCATATATAAGGGTAGCACAAGATTGTCTGGCACACTTTGGAGTACGATGTTAGTAATAGTCGCGTTCTTCTTGGTGGAGGTGCTCCGTTTGAGCAAGAATGTTCATAAAAAAGCACCCAAGAAATGAGGCTCTGTAAAAACAAAAACGTGCCTAGATTAGCGTTACCCATAAGGCAGAGTATCAGGAAGGTAGTGAGGCATTCCTAGGTGTAACACTTACTCGTATGCGTAAGATTATATAAGAAGAACACAGCTTCGTGGGCGTAGTCTTTAGGCGAGATAAGGATTAAAAGATCAGCCTGAAAGCGAAAAGTATATCGTGAGCTGAGCTCGCATCGCCGTTTATAAATTTAGCTGCCCCGAAGTTAATTGCAAGAGATAGCTAGAGTCACAAAGAAACTCACCCTCTGGCGGACATGGGCAGATCGAAATAGCGGTTGATGGGAGGAATCTCAGCTGTTTGCAACCTCGGAGAATCGGTAACCGGCATAAACAAACGTCGGGGATTTATGGATTTGGAAACTCTGGGAGTAACGTAGATTTTTTTTTTTTTTTAATATATATAATAAATAGGGTGCTCAGAAAAGATATATAAGTGATTAACACAATAAAGAGATTTAACGGCTAACTCTGACCCCGCCTGACTAGATCTCGATTTAAGGTAACAGTCTCTGGGTAGTATAATTATCCCTCGATTAAGGACATGCAGAACGGCGGAATCCGAGACTCGGTAGATTAAAGAAACCCGAATCCTCAGATAACTCAGCTCTCTATTTTAAAATATATTAAATCGGAAAAGGGTCCCTGAAGGCGCATAGAGAGGCCTAAGGTGGCAGATAACTTAACTAGAGGACGCCGATTTTTATCTCGCTGTAATGCCTGTCCATCCGGGCGTGAACGCGGGTTCAACTGTTCGCAGAACTCCAATCAAACTCCTGCGATTTAAAGAGACGGAGGGAGGACACACCCACTATCTTAATTAAGGTATCGGCAAGGGGGAAACCCTGGAACGGGCGTATCGCCTGTGGAAGAGCATTATGAGCAGGACTCGTTATTCAAGAATGGTAAAACCCGATCTGGCTGGGACATCGCCACACGGAGCGGTAGAAATATAAAATGCTTTCTTCCCCATTTTATTGCAAGCGATGCGGGGACGGATCAGTTTGCATCGTGAGCCTCAGTAGATGTTGCCAAGGACAATTAACCCTTTAAAGGAAAAGTTTAGATCAAGATAAAAACAGAAAAGACGCAAATAGAACGCCAGAAACTGACATATATAGATTATGCAGGGCGAGGAAAAATGAATATTCATCCAGATATTTCAACCCATGGTAATCACAAGCCAGTGTATCTGCAGACTTAAACCTACCATAGTTATCAAGTTTCTTATAAGATTGCATTCTCCCATGGGCACCACTCACTCAGACCGGAGTTCACAGTGTCCAAGAGGAAATTCCAATAAACCTCCCGTTTTTTTCTCAGTGCAGTGGCATCCTTACCTGGAACATTGCGAACTTTTTCCAAAATCGACCACTTTAATTCCGCCTCAGAATGTTTGGCCATTATCCAATGGGCAACAAGTGGAGCCCCACTTTTCTGATTGCGAATATTCAATTTGTGTTGGCCGATTCGAATTCGGCACTCGCGCCCTGTTTCACCAACATGAGGTAGTCCGCATGGGCATATGATGACATAGATTATGTTGGTGGTTCGACAATTGCTCATGTTCTTGAGTAAGACATGGCGTTTACCGATACTCAAGGTGTTGCCAATGAGAGCCTGTGGACATGCATGGCAGGTACCACAGCGATGGTTTCCTTCGATTGCTGGTAATCCAAATACACCAATCTGTTTTGGTTCTTTTAGGGTCTGGACTGGTCCCTGCACCAAATGGTTACGAAGATTCTTATTGCGACGAAACACAAAAATAGGTTTAGTTATTTGGTTTCCAGTGTCGTTAGTGTTCAGAATATGCCAATGGGAATTAACCACTTGTCAAAGTTTGTTATCGATCGAGTGCTTGGTAATGCATACCAAACGCTCTTGTTTTTCATTATTTTTCTGAAACATGCTGTCCCTGTCGAAGTACCTCGCATGTTTGAAAGAGTCTCGTATGAGGCTGTGTGGGTATCCTCTTGCAGCCAATTTTCCCTTCAAAATGTCTGCTTGGGACAAAAAAATCTTTCATTTGAGAGCAATTTCTCCTTAACCTAAGGAATTGGCTAAAGGGGATCGAATCTCGCTGGCTACGCGGATGGAAACTCCTGTATTCCAGCAGTGTGTTCTTAGCAGTTGGCTTAGTATAGAGAGATACCTACAATTGTTTTTCAGAATGTTTTACCCACACGTCAAGAAACTCAACTCTTTCATTGCTAATGTTGGCAGTAAAGCGAGTGTTCATATCGGCCGAGTTGATCCAACTGATGAATTCGTTAAGCATAGCCTGGTCGCCGCTCCAGATGAAGTAAATATCATCGATGAAGCGCGACCAGGCTCGCACGTTTTCATAAAATGGGGCCATCTCGTTGTGGATATTTATCTCTTCAAAGTGGCCCATGTAAAGACAGGCCACGCTGGGGGCACAAGAGGCCCCCATGCAAACCCCCTTTACCTGATGGAAGTATTGCTGATTAAACTCGAAGTAGTTTTCGCCCAACACGATTTTTAGGAACTCAAGAATCACGAAAGCGTTGGGGAGATTCACCTGTCGGATCAGGATTTCCACAAGAACAAGTAAGGCCCCTTCCTGGGGGATATTGGAATACAAAGATTCCACATCCATGGTAACCAGGAGTTCAGTGTTCGGATCAAACGGCAACTTCTCGATCTTGGAGATAAAGTCGCCAGTGTCTTTGACATAAGACCTAAGCTTACATACGAGCGGTTTCAAGAAGTGATCGATATATTTCGACAATGGTTCCGTGGCCGAACCTATGGTGGAAACGATTGGGCGCATCGGTGGATCGTTTCGATCTTTATGGACTTTAGGAAGACCGTAAATAATGGGCATCCTCGTGAATGTAGGGGTGAGGTACTCTGCTTCTTTAGTGCAAATAAAGCCTCCCTCCTCTGCCTCAGTCACTTGGTGGAGAATACGTCTTTTTAGGGCTTCCTCGGGGCATCTCATGATACGATTGTAGTGAGTGTCCGAGGAAAGGAGGTTGTTCATTTTCTCTAAATACGTCGTGGTTTTGAACACAACAATCCCCCCGCCTTTATCACAAGGCTTGATGGTCAAATCGGGGTTGTCGCGTAATTGTTTGAGGGCCCAGTTTTCTTCAACCCGGAGATTGTATTCTGGGGGTGGAAAAAACTTCAACACATTGTTAAGTTTTTTCATCACCGCCTTTTCAAATACACCGACCTCTGGTCCAAGGACATCAAGGCTGGGTGTGAAATCAGATGGAGGTTTTAGGCCAGATGTATTTTCAGAGTCCATCAGGGTGGGTCTGGTTTGGAAAAACTTCTTCAGGCGAATCTTCCTGAAGAACGCATGGATGTCTTTAATGAGTTCAAACCGATCTAATTTGGTAGAGGGGACAAATGAGAGGCCGT
Source organism: Lissotriton helveticus (assembly GCF_964261635.1). NCBI lineage: Eukaryota > Metazoa > Chordata > Amphibia > Caudata > Salamandridae > Lissotriton > Lissotriton helveticus. Next base: position 364,929,832 of record NC_136065.1, on the reverse strand, counting down.
GGGACAAAAGGGACATGGATTCATTGGAGATATTGGAGTCAGAGAGGTTAAACACTGGAATGTTCTTCACCTTTTCCAATATTGTGTGTTCCGGGTCTGAATATACCTCTGAGGACGGCCCGGGCCTTGCTGGAACTGGGTCAGATTTCTCGGTCTGGAATTGCCTCGGCGGTTGGATAAAAAATGATCCTGGCCATTAGATCTATCAAATGACTCAGAGCGCTGTTGAAAGCCAGTGTTGTAGTTAGGATCATGGTTGGGACCGTTGTCACCATCTGAATCTGTTGTATCCGAAAAGGTTTGTACCCTTCTATTCCCCCCTCTGGGATTCCCTTGATAGCGGTCTCCTCCCTCAACATTGGTATAGAACTGGGGGGTTAGGTATGGATATGCCTTTTCCTGCGAAAAGAGTCTTACATCCTTCCTGAACTTCTCCATTTTCCTTTTTATAAGGTATTCAGCGAAGGAGTCGACCTCTAGGCTTATTTCCTCTAATTTCTTAAGGCCAAGATCGACTGGGTTATCCTTCTTAAGTTTTTCCTCCAACTCTTCAATTTCCTTAGCTAGAGTGGCCAGGACCTCACGTGCTGTTTCTACAATAAGCATCATGTAATCTCTTGAGCATCTGTTTGATATTAATGCCCATTTTTCTAGGAGCCTTTAATTTAAATACATAGGGCAGACTTATCTTCTCTGATCTTTGGTACCAGTTGGAGTAAGAGCCTACTGCTCCCAGCAACACACTTTTCTATGTAGAAACTGACTTATTTGCATACGCCCAAAAATATATTTCCAAGAAAATTCACAGTATGCAGTGCACATGTGAAGTGTGGCCATAGTTTGGGACATCAGCTGGAAAAAAAACCACACAAAGCAATAACGCGGCCAGCTTTCAAAAAAAGAGAAAATGTTTTATTGCTGGCGAGCAGTGGTTAATACGGAGGGTGGGGTAGGTGAAAAAGCAATATGGGGCAGCCATTGGTGCTTCATCATAGTGTTTTATTTTTATGGGGAGTCCTGAGGGCAACGCGGGCAGGTGGGGGAAGAGGAACACATACAGCAGACCGAAACAGTGAGGTCAAAGCAACACAGACAGTGAGGGGCAAAACAACAAAGACCACACTAATGGAGGGGAAAAACAGACATTTGACGAGTATGGGGCAAAGCCACACGGACTGCAGGGAGGGTGAGCATAAAGCAATAAGTACAGTGGTGCAAAGCAAATAAACAGCAAATAAAGCAACAATGCAGGTAAATAACAATGCGGGGTTGGATGGTAAAGCAGCACAGCAGGACAAAAGGTGATGGGAGACTGCCTGCATACTCATGAACTCTTATGGAGTGCTGCAACAAAATAACAAGCTGTCGCCATTGCGCAAAGGCAGCCGCTCGTTTATATTTGCAACGCGCTTTCACTTTAACAATAGCTGCTGCCCCACACAGCACCCACGAGTTGGGGCGGCAGCTATTATTAAAGTGAAAGCGCAATGCAAAAATAAACGTGCGGCCACCATTGCCATAGGCGACTGAAATAACATAGTGCTTACCGACTAATGAAGGAGACAGTGTAACGCCGCAAGTAAAAGATCCAGTCCTGATGGGAAATCACAAAAGGAGACAGGGCGGTAACAAGGCGGGACTAAGCAGCCTCATATTGAATCGGAAGCCAGAGTTTACCATGAACAATGGCAACAGCCAATTAAAAATATGGACGGGGCTTCCACAGCACTTCAACATCTAACCCTACTACAGCATACCTCACAGAGCGAGCAGCGCATGCGCTGCAACGCTAGGCTCGACCTAAAAGGCATCTTTCATATTAAAACCTCTTTAAAGCTTTATCTTGGAAATATCTTAAGGCGAACAGAATAAGCAAGCAGCGAGACATGGCCATTAAATCCCATTAGATAAAGCACAATTCTGAAATCAGTGCTGCAGCCATGGCACACAAAGCAAATGAGTGTTTTTGTTTTCTAAATGCTGCATCTTTCCTAAGTTGACCAAATCACCCAGGGGGTCGAAGGCCAGTAATTCAGAACCATACAAAGACCAAAGAATTAAATTCCCCCAACATGGCTTTCTTTCATGGTTCAAAAGACAAGTCACCAAATTTTGAGTCAAATCTTTTAGTGTAGTTGTTGTGGCCAAAATATTCATTTTAAGTGCTGAGCAAAGAATATCCCAACTGAGATTTTCTGAAAAATGTAGTACTAAGTACTTATATGAGTGCACTTGTTCTAAGGGAATATTTTGAAGACACAAGGAAATTGAGGACGTGGGGGTGGGGGCGACATGGTTTTAGTCTTACCTTTATTTGTTATTAGATTATTATTTTTACCATGCATAATCCCAGGTTTTGTGAAAAGTGTTTCATTTAGAAAGGTCTTACAATTATTTTTTAAGTTTACGAAAACAAACATTTAAAAAAAAGCACAGTGTGATTAAGTAATATGAAGTTCAGGGTGATAATGCAATAATATGCACTAGTTCAGATTTTATGTTCCAATTGCTTTTTAGCCCGCAGTAGCTGGGCTATACCGGCCATAAAAGACCCGCTCCCTTGTTAAAGGCCCTCACCTTCGCCTCGGGCCTTTAACGGCCTGTATAACACACTACAGCGGATTATACAGCTATAATCTTCAACTCTAAGATAAAGCCATTGGATCCCATTTACACCACCTAGGTAATCAGCATTCATTAAGTGTCACCTATTTTTGGTGAATAAGAATTGGTCTTCAAAAATAAGACCAGATTAAAAAATAAAAAAAAGACTAAGAAATAATGGCGCAGAAAGCTCCCCTGCTTCAGATAGTTATCAACCGGGATCCTTGCTGTAGGCATAGAAAATAGGAACAACGGACACTAGACCACTACACCATGGGTCTCTGTTAAATCTCTGCTGCAGATTCCACTGACAGGCATACCCTAGAATGTAAAGAAGAACACAGCTATGATAATTCAGCATCATTATCTACCTACAAGAACTACATAGTCTGTGGCTCACCATGCTCTTTCTTGACCTGGTTCTTCAGGCAATCCACGGCCAACTAATGACCATGGCTGGTTCACTGATCACTCGGACTGATAATGTAGGAGAAAACCTAGCATGGGGACACTCCATATTGGAGTAACCAGGCACTTTATAACTAACATAAGATAATGTACAAGCTGTGAAGAAATTGGGGTACAGAGGGTTGTCCTTCATGCTGAATGAGCCAGGGTTCCTCCCATCCTACCTTTCCTAGCTCCTCAATTGGAGTATGAATCGTCACCTAACGGGATTGCGTTTTGGATCAATTCCTTTAAATTCCTATTGGTACGGTTGAAGGAACCTGGATGACTCTGACAGACAATACAAAGGGAGAAGAATAATTGAAACATGTACTCTGTATAGGAAGTTCTGGCTTTGGCTGGTATGCTGTATCTTATATGCTAGGACTTGTTGAGGTACCATAGAAGCATGTCTGAGAGGCAAATCAGCTCAGCTAACTGCCCGCTTTGTGAAATGTATGAAATCTGTAGCCACTTTACTTGCCTCTCTCCTGGCCCCTGATTTGCCCCCATGCTGAATCTCACTCACTCATAATTACTAATATTGCAGGGTTGTGAAGGCTTGGCAATTAAACCCCTCAATCAGATCACGAACAGCAGATGAAGGGGAGTTTTTAAGTTGTGGAGGGAAGGATATCTCATTATTAATACTTTATTAATGCATCTGATATTAATTTGCTACACTTTTATTAGGTTTTTATACACTAGTATTTTTACATACCTTTTCCACCTCATTTAAATGTGTATCCCTCACCTGTTGTCATGCCTGCCAAGTATCACGCATTGGGTGTGACACTAACGCATTTCAGTGTGGTGTTCCGCATCACCGCACTGAAATGCATTGTCACGCATTTTTAATCATGCCAGTCTGAAACTGGCTACGAGGGGGTGCCAGCGCGCACCTCCGGCGCTTGTAGCATATTCTGTGCCCTGGCTCTGCCGCTACCCACAGATTTGCGTTGCCAGCAGCGCTCTGGCTCACTAAGTTAATAGTTAAAGATCTAACTGAGTCAGAGTGCTACAATGTTACAATCTGCCTCCCCGCATTTAATTTCCTGCCACGGCGCAGCTTTCAGATGCCACTTACTCGCACTCTCATCAGACCCGGCAGTACAGTACTCGAAACCATGTCAGGAGTCAGTGCCCGGCTGCCCAATGACTACTTCCATTTCCAGCCACCTTGTTTATGAGAACAAACTGTCTGATGGGCGAACAGGTGACATGTTTTGATGTTTGCACTAGTGGCTAATCATGGCACTGCAGCGGTTACGATCCCACGAGTGGACCCCATCTCATTACTACCAGCGGCAGTCTTGTGAAAGTGCCTCCTTCTGGGGAAATGGAAAAGAGCCCACGCACAGTGGCAGTATTTAATAATTAAAATCGATCCAGGCACCACAAACGGATTTACCTGACCCCACACCGGTGGTCAGGCTGAGAGACCCCCACGGACCACGGCAGCCGCAGGAGTGGTTGTCCTCAGCCCAGGGCACTGTCACCTGTCCACTACTGTGTACAGTACCAGCCAGAATCAGGTGGCCTGTCATTGGTTGCCGCGGGAGTAAGCATGACTGCAAGCCAGACACGGCTGGCCTGTTGGCAGGGCACCGGCTCGCCTCGCAAAGAAGTAAGGTACTGTGACTTATTCTTCTAGTTGCACTTTATGCTTTTAACAATGTGCAGCGGTCATCCGGATCTGCCTGCGGCCGAATGACCGAGAACTGTGCAGTGACGCAGTCTGTCTCAGTAGATTTTTGAGACAGTGTGTTTTGGGGCGGGGCGACTTAGCTCCACTGATTGTGGTGCCACTTATCTTGCAGGTAGAGGGCAGCATGGCCGACCTGTTTGATGCCAGCGGCAGTCACTGACAGAGGTTTGACTCCCGGCATAGTCTGAACATCCTGTGATTTGGGGCAAATAACTCCCCATGCTCATGAAATGTAACTGGTGCTCGTTTAAAGCCATTTAATACCTTTTGGCTGAGCCGGTGCTACATAAAACTGCAAAAAGGAAAACAACCAATTTGGAGAAACCAAGGGTTCGAACAGGCCAGTGTGTGGGCTGACATTTTCTGGCCTGTTAAATCTCTTGAGCTGGGTTTTACTGTTGATTTCCTGACTTTATAAAAAAAAGTCATGCAGCTAGCTGAAATACACGCACTCTCTTATTTACACCTTGTTGCGACATTGAGGCGGTAGTTCATGCCCACCTCTAATGCAACCCCTGAAGTGACAGTTTTGGGCTTTTTTCTGGGTGTGTTTGTTTGCTGCACTGGGTTGTACTCTTGATTTTTCTGAAATTACCACAAACCTTTCCTGCAGTAAAATCACATATGCACGCTGTCTTCCAGTACACAGACCCTGAAGTGTAGGTGTGACAGGTTCACTGTGTGGGCTGAATTGTTTGGCATCGAATTCTGGTTCCGTGCAGCAGTTGTGAGATATTATTAGAGTTCCTATTGCTAAAATGGGTGTTAATTCTGATATTTATATGTTTCCCTCGTCGTCTTTGCTTGATTTTTACCTTGTGAGAAAGTGTCACTCTTAGTCGTTGAATGTCACTCATAATTACACTGAAATTATTAGAATGTCACACAAAAGTAATCTGAAACCTTAGAAGCTATGTGTTGTGGGCCCCTCGAGTTTAATTAATCGTGCAATAAAAAGATCTATCTATCTCTGGAATGTAATGAAGAGTGCTACTAATTCTAAATGCTAGGAAAATCCTGGACTGGCTGAGGGACGCGCATGGATCTTAGAAACTTGAGCACCCTTACCATACAATTGCACTAGAAAATCTATACAGCGCTTACTATTCCTATGTGCTGGCACTAAATCGCTTCCTTACGTGGGTAGTATTCCACACTGTGTAGGATGTGTGGTCGGTAAAGTCTTCTCTACGTTTTGGTCCCATATGGTAAGTATTTCCTTGTCGTGGGTGATAATCACAGTGGCGTGGATATGGCGTTAAAGGATGAAGGAGGTGGAGATGGATTCAATAGTGTGAGAGGCAGGCGTGCAGGTTTGGTTTTTCAGTAAACTGGCAGATTTGAACATCTCTACACGTCTTCTCTTAGCATTTTTGGGATTACAGTCCTCTAAACCGGTTACCTGGCTGGCTCGTCCATTCTAAGATTTTTAATTTAAACTTTATGGTGCAGGGCAGGCACAAGTAAGAGGGAGTGATGGTGGGGAGATCTATCGGGATGGACTTTGCAACTGTCATCCCATAAATGTTAATCATTGCGAGTGTCAAGAATCAGGCATTTATGTAACTAGTTGGGAAACGAGGTTGTACGTTCTCGGCGCAGAAAGAGTAACAATACAGAGCAAGTATAAAAATCTGTGTCTCAACAACTCATCTGATATCAATATTGTGTGAGGAAGTGATAACAGTATCTAGATGTCGCTCATTCAACTCACACGCAGTCAGTTGAGTGTGTGGTGTGCGGTTAAACTTCCAGCCTACTGCTGAAATAAGTTCCGGTCAGGACTCCCCAACACCGATATCTGCCCTTAGCATACAGGGCTGCAATGGGAACGAGGCTTATAGAGTACTGCGCCGCACACCCCAAAAGAACCGTTACCTTTCAGTCCCAGTCCCATTGCGCCTATCACTCGCTCCGTCTCGCCTTGGCCATACATGAAAGCGGTGTCCAGTTGGTCAAACCCCCGCGCCGTGAACTCCTGCACCGCTTCTGCACTCCCGCTCTGATCCAAACTGGTGCCGAAGGCCATGGTACCCAGGACGGTGGTCGGTAAGGACCGCGCCATGAATGCTAAGGAAGAAGCGGATCGGGACATGCGAACACCAGCTCTCCTGTCCTGAACTTTGAAACAGATAATCTATCTAATACGCATGCGCGTCATTTGACGTCCGATGGTAAACTCACAACCTGTCGGTGATTCGAGGATATGCCCGCCCACAGCTTTATGGGTAGTGTAGTTCGCTTTTAGCAAAATTATTCTAGTCGCCCTGGGACTCATTTATTTATGCATTTTAAGCATTTTTATAAAGCGCGGGCTTTACCCGAAGATGTCAGAGCGCTGTATAAGAGAACCAGTTACGTTACATGAGGGAAATATAACAAAAATAGCAGGACACGGAATCAAACACAGCAGGCAAGAGGAACACAATATCAAACAGAGCAAGCAAGGAATGTACAACAAATAAATATAACAAATTTACAATGACTAACGAACTTAGTGGTGGGGTCTGAGAATGAAGGAATTAGTTCTGAAAGTATCTTTGGAATAGAAGAGAGATTTGAGGTCCGCTCTGAAGATCCGGAGCAAAGGAGGAAGCGAGTTCCAGATTCTCACCGCATTAAATGAGAACAATTGAGCCATACATTTTTCCCTTTTGAAGGAGGGGGCTCAAGCAGGAGCTTTTCCGCATTCCGAGAAGGTCTCAAGCGTCCAGACAATTTCAGTTTATTCACCAGATAGCGAGGGGATGAAGAGTGCAACGGTTTGTGGGTAGTACCGCCAGTGGGCCGCCAGCGGCCCGGCAGGCCTTCATTGGCGGCCCACGACCTTGTCTTGCAGTTTCTACGGCGGGCAATAAACGCAGGAGCATAGGTAGTGAATACATATTAAATAGGTATTCACTACCTGTGCTCCTGCAGCCATCTTCTGTGTTTACTGCTGGCCTCCGTGACCTCAGGGCACCTTCGGAAAGGTTCCCAAAAGGCCCTTTAAAAGTCAGCTGTAAGTAAGGGCTTTCACAGCTGACTTTTAAAGGGCCTTTTGGGAAGCTTCCTGTTTGGACAGAGCTAGCTAGAGGCAGAGAGACAGAGAGAGGGAGACGGAGAGGGAGGGAGTCAGAGGGAGATAGAGGGAGCGAGGTAGACAGAGGGAGACAGACAGAGGGAGACAGAGGAAGACAGGGAGGGAGACAGAAAGAGGGAGGCAGGGGGAGGGAGACAGAGACAGACGGAGAGAGGGAGACAGACAGAGGGAGGAGGGAGACAGACAGAGGTAGACAGAGAGAGGGAGACAGACAGAGGGAGACAGAGGAAGGGAGACATAGAGAGAGAGAGAGAGAGAGAGAGAGAGAGAGAGAGAGAGAGAGAGAGAGAGGGAGGGAGACAGAGGGAGCCAGAGAGAGAGAGAGAAAGGGAGGGAGATAGAGAGGGAGAGAGAGGGAGACAGAGAGAGAGAGAGGGAAATAGACAGAGGGATAAAGAGAGAGTGAGACAGAGGGAAACAGAGGGAGACAGAGAGAGAGCAAGAAAGAGAGAGAGAGGGAAAGAGAGAGAGGGGAGACAGAGAGAGAGAGAGAGAGAGGGAGACAGAGAGAGAGGGAGGGAAACAGAGAGAGAGAGGGAGGGAGACAGAGAGAGAGAGAGAGAGAGAGAGAGAGAGAGAGAGATGTGTGTATGCCGGGTCTGGTGGCTCAGTGGACGAATGCGTCTGCTGCAGGGGCATGTGTTCAACCTCATGGTCACATTTTTTTGTTGTTCTAGCCCCGGCCCCTCCCCCACTGACCCCGCCCCCACCGGTGCTCCCAGTGCTTAATTTGTAAAATTTGAAGTGCAGGTGCTCAAATCTTTGTCGAAGGCACACCTACTTGTCTTTGGCTCCAGTGTATGTAAGTGTGTGTGGTTCTATATGTGTTTGAGTGCGTGTCTGCCTGTTGTGTCTTTGTGTGTGCGCAAGTATTTAAGTTTTGGTGGGAGTTTTTAGGACTGTGTATGGAAGTATTTGTGTCTGGGGTGTGGGCATCTATGTATCTGTGTGTCTGCCTGCATGAGTGTGTTATGCGTGCCCAGGTTAATGTTTGCATGCGTGTTCCAGTTGCAACTAATACATTCTCATGAAGTGCCTTCCTGTTGTAAAAAAAAACTGCGTGCTTCTTGGTCCTGATTTTCCCCTGTCAAGTGGAGGGCGTGGAGTTCGATCCCTCCCCTCCCACATGGTTCTTCCACTCCTTACATTCCCGAGACCCTACAACTTCCTTGTGTGCCTCTATTTCTCTCTGAACAGGTGTCTGCCCCGTTCTGTTCTTTGAACCACCAGCACCCGGCTCTCAGCCGCCTAGAGAGGGTTGGCAAGTGCCTTAGGGCGCATGAAGGGTATTTCGTGCAGCAAGTGATTAAAACCTCAGCTCTTGAGAATGAGTGGGGTGTCTCAAAGAAGTGAAGGAAGCCATAATGGCCGACAGTGTCTCCGTACGAGAAGTAGTTGTTGAACACTTGAGTTCAACAGTAACACTGTGCCACTGCAAAGTCCCAAAGCAATAGCTAAGCATGGAAATTACTGTATATCAATTACGTGCACCAGCATGTGTAGACCCGGCCCTGCTAATTAGGTGCCGGTGCTAAGCACCGGAAAGCACGGGCACTAATTAAGCACTGGGTGCGGCCCTCTGCCACAAACCACACTGTAAATTTGGCCCAGAGAGAAAGTTTGTGAGTACCCATGAATCTAGTGCAACACGTTATTGGCATTAAAAGTCTGACACACTTTTTAGCTAAAATCAAAGTATTTGTAATACTTTCAATAGTACAATGTTTGTTGTTGCTGCATTTCGATTTTAAGGTTACTTTGACGTGTCACTTTTTGTGACACGCTTAGATGTTTGGCAACTCTCTGAGGTTTCTCTTGGTCTCCGAGCAAGAGTATCTTGCCTTGTAGAAGGTTACATATTCTATGCCACGACAACATACACATTTTTTATTTTTTTTGCAGGTTTATATAGTGCAAACTCGACCAGAAGGTATTGGACCGCTTTACATGAGCACCAGTTACATTACACAAGGATACATTCATTTTTACGTCTCGCTACTCGCTGGGCGAGAGATATTGTAAGAGATGGATTTGAGAAGGGGACTTGAAGCCCCGGCCCTCATTTTCATTGGCTGGCGTCACCGTTTATGCTAATCGGTGGCCTGCAATTGGAAATGAGGTTTTTTTGTTGATGCCCTTTCGTCCGGCCAATCCGGACAGGGTCTTCTGCTTTGCTGATGTCACAAAGCAATTTCTTATCTTTATGGGGGCCATCTGTTTTCACTCTGCCCCGTGTATATTTTTTCATCGCGCTTTCAGTGAAAGTGAAAGCGCAATGCAAATATAAACAAGCGGCTGAGTGAAAACAGATGTCAAGCACTAACATACTGTGTGATCTTGTTAAGCCTCTTTTACTTCTTCCCTCTGCACAGAGTGGCACCCACACATGCATGCGGGGGCTCTCTTCTTTCACATACGCCGCTGCCAAAGCTTCATAAATCTGTCTCGAATCCGCATTGTTCCAGATCCTGTTTCCACCCTTTCATGATGTCCGTCTTTCAATATGAGCCCGGGTGATATTATCAGCCGCGTGTCCACATAGGTGGAACACGCAGCCTTCTGTAGTCCTGTAACCTACCCCAGGAATAAGTTCTTATCCTACAGCTCTTTGCAGATGTTGGTCTCAGATCTCGCAAGTGTTGACATTAAGTAATTCCAGACACATCATATACTGCCGGAGTCCGAGTACCAAGCTGGCTTGTTCATAAATCACTGCTCTCTTTCAATAGACTCTGCTGCCTGCCAAAAGTTGGCTGTGTTCGAAAAGCTAAATTAAGCGTGATTTAGTGTGCAAATGACCTGAGCATTTCTCACATTTTTTATTTAAAACTTCCATAAATTAAGCACGGGCTGGCCACACAACTTTCACCTCGTCACCCCGCCTTTCAGTGTAATCTTCTATTACAAAGTCAGCAGAAGAAGTGGAGCTCTGAGATTACATAAAGGCCTCACTGTGCCAGTCTGCCATCCCTGGGCTGAAGTACTGCTCAGGAGTCAAGACCTTCAAGGTGGCACAGCAATTCTGATCATGCTAGTTCTGTCAGCAGCCTTTGACACAGTCCACCATGAAGTTTTGATGGACCGGTTATTGCCTGCAGGGGTGCAGGGTAAAGCCTGGACCACCCTGAAATCGTTTTTGGCAGAGATATTCAAAAGGTGGACTTAGACAAACATAGGTCTAGGCCGTTTTCTTTTCCTTGCAGGGTCTCGCAGGGCTCCTCGCTTAGCCCCATGCTTTTTAATATCTACGTGGGCCCGCTGGCAGCACTAATAAGATCTTATGGGCTCCAGCTAACTTCTTATGTGGATGATGCACAAATAGTGTTGTCCTTACAGCGAGGCAAGGAACTGGAAACCGGCCTTAAATGTTGCCGATGCATGAAAGCTATTGCCGGATGGATGTCCTCAAATTGCCTAAAACTCAATGCAGCCATTACTGGAATGGGGTAACCCAATAAGGTTCAAGGACCTGGGTGAAACGTTATATAGAAAAACAATGGTCCCAACCAAATAGTTTCTTTCAAAGAACAAAATCTGTACTGAGTAAATTGTTTAAATGAGCTTCTTCAATCAATAACGCTCTATTGAATCAATCAATTTTAGCAAAAAACAATTTTCAACACATTAATTTTTGTCGAAAAACCTGACACAAACCAAAGTATTATTCGAAACAGTTCGGAGTTTAATGTTTCACTCCATTAAAACTCAATAATTGAATATATACACATTTTTCATTTATATACAATTCGGACTAACGGTAAAAAGAAGAGCAGTCAGCTTCTAAAAGAAGTGCAGAAAAAAGGAGAAGAAATAGTGATTGTGATAAGAAGGGTGCAAGCCTCAAAAGAAAATTAGTGACAAGTGAAATAGAAATTCGGATTTGATTTATGCTGTACTCGGAATCCAGCTAGTTATTTTCTAAATAGGCCACAGATAGTTGTTATTATCTCCACTCATTTATACAGTCACAGGTGACATGTATAATGGTTTCCAGCGTGGTCCTATTTGTATAGCTTAAAGAAAGGCGTCGACGTTTCGACCCGTCTTTTGGTGCGTGGGCAAGTTGGAGCCTCGACCTGCGGGTCTTCCTCAGGACGGATGTTGCACATGCGTTTTTACCGTAGACTTCACACAACAGTATCCTAAGTTAAAATTCATAAAAAGATTGGTGGTCAGGATTTTTGATAGTGTATATGGATTTTAACTTTCCATAACCGATATGATTCTTACCCAATGATTATTTATGGGCTGCCTCCATCATCCTATTTCGAATATGGACGAAAGATGTAATTCAATCGTAGAGACCCACCTGTAATTAATGAGGCATGGGTGGTCTATTACTAAATGTTGCATGTGAATCAACTTATGGTAGCATATTTACTAGTTTATCTAATGCTGCCTAACATAAAACTAGGAGTGCTTACCCTGAACTGGGTGGTACGGCGTCTGAGTTGGTTGTCCAGACCTTGATGGTTAAAATTCAAGCAGAACGTCCCTGGACACTATATAGGAGACAACAAAATAAGGGGTGTATTGAATTTCTAAAGTCCCCCACTGTAACAACCGTGTGGACACTATACGTTAGTGAATTAGTGCATACCTTCTGTGTCAGGCGTTGTGCATATCAAGTGTCAGCCAGTTGGAATTTTGCAATTGTTCCAAAACAGTTCCTGATTGAATAAGTTACCAGGCGCTGAAAAAGATCGTACGCAGTGGTTCAGTATAATGAAAGGGACGTTTAAATCGTGTGCGATAAGGGATGGCGAGTCGTAAAGTAAGCCTACCTCTCTGACTCGCGTCTGTTGCCGCAGAAAATGCCGACCTGCCGTGTCAAGTTCAGGCGCGACGTGATAGCGTCACAAACACGTGTTGTTTTGAAGCCTTTCAATAGAAAGGGACAAAAGACTGCCCAAAGGTGATATTCAGTCCTACATGGATGATTAAATTAATTAAATTAATTTAACAAATTCATGTGGAGTACACGGTCAGCCAGTATTCAAGATAGACACTTGTTTGTTGATCTCTTCATACTCATTGAGTCCCCGCTTGATTGTGTCGAAGAAATGTATAAAGCGACACTCTCGAACACTTAGAATGTGACTAAAGTCTCCCCCCCTAGGGTTCGGGGACACCTTTTCTAGGATACACCAGGTCAAGCTATCTGGGGCATGGTCAAATCTCATAAAGTGTTCAACTAACGGTGCTCCTTGGGTTTTGCATTTTATCCGGCTGATGTGTTGTAATATCCGACATTTGGCTTTTTGGATCGTTTGCCCGATATATACAAAACCACATGGGCACGTGATGGCATAAATAACGCCAGAGGAGTTGCAGTTACTATGATCCCGCATCACATGTGTGTGGTTGTTATATTTAAACTCTTTGGTTTCTTGAGTAAGCGGACATACCTTGCAGTTACCGCATTTTACGTGTCCTCTTATTGGTGGAATTCCCCACAGTACTGTTTGGCTAGGTTGACTTGCTGTAGGGAGGAGAGCCCTTACCACATAGTCCCTTATATTTTTAGCCTTTTTAAAGGCATGCAGGGGCGGGGGAGCATTCCCTATTTCATCTGCAATCATGTGCCAATGCTGGTTTATTATCTTTTTAATTTTGTTGCTCTTGGTTGAGTACGTGGTTACGCAAACCAGTTTTTCATCAGTGGCCTTTTTCTTTGATGTACCTAAAAGGTGCTCTCTGTGATTGTGCCACGCTCGTTTTCGTGCCTGCTTCAGAAGCCTAATGGGGTACCCTCTGTCATGGAGTCTTTCTAGCAGGCATGAAGATTCATTGAAAAAATCTTCTTTTTTTGAACAATTCCTCCGCAACCTCAGGAATTGACCAAATGGAAGGTTATCTCTGAGGTTGCGGGGGTGGTGGCTCGTATAGCGGAGTAGGGTGTTTCTCTCACTGCTTTTTCGATAAAGACCAGTGTATAGTATTCCTGATTCAGCATTGATCGTTATGTCCAAAAAACTTATTTTCTGTTTATCGAATTCTACAGTGAATTTTATGTCATCAGATACTGTGTTCAACCACTGGTGGAAAGAAGTTAATTGCTCTGAGGTGCCATTCCAGATAATCAAGACGTCGTCTATATATCGACGCCATAACCCTATGTGATGGTAATATGGGTTACTTACATTGAGTATATGTCTATGTTCGAAGGCATCCATGAAAATTATTGCTAGATTGGGGGCAAAACTAGCCCCCATCGCTACTCCCTTCGTCTGGACATAAAATTTCCCCAGAAACGAAAAATAGTTCTTTGTCATGGCCAGAGTAAGAAGTTCTATAATGAACTCCGTTGGTACGAAAGTGGGTGCAGGACGTGAGTTAAGCACTGTTTCAATTACAGTCAGAGCTAGATCTTGCGGGATGTTTGTATATAATGATTGGATGTCCATTGTGGCCAGCAGATTTTCATTAGGATCATGGGCACGGCCATCCAATAATTGTATTGTTTGTAGTGTGTCCTTTAAGTATGTCGCAGTATTTTCAGCCAAAGGTTTTAAAAAGGTGTCGATATATTTACACAGGGGCTCGAGTAGAGAACCACAACCAGAAATTATTGGTCTGCCCGGCGGGTTCTGCATTCTTTTATGGATTTTTGGGAGGGTATATATGGTAGGCATTCTGGGGTTGCGATTATTTAAATATTCAAATTCATGTTTGTTTAGAAAACCTGACTCTAACCCTCTTGTTGTTATTGAGGTGATTTTCTTAGAGAGTTCTTTAGTTGGATCACTCCTCAATTTTTCATAGTTACCCTCCACATTCAATTGGTCCAATATCTCTTTTGTGTAGTCATCATAGTTCTGGACTACGATCGCCCCACCCTTGTCTGCGGGCTTTATAACAATTTTTGTATTTTCTTTTAGAGTAGTAAGGGCCTGTCGTTCTGCCTTTGTGACATTATATTTCACATAATGTCGTTCAGATAATGTTTTTTCTACATCTCGTAGAACAACTTGTTCGTACGCCAGAATTTTTGATGGCATTTGGTATGCAGGAGGATTGAATTTAGATGGTGGCCTCAAGCCACTGCCAGTGAGGATGGGGTTGTGTGGAACCTTTAAAAAGAAGTGCTTCAGTCTAATCTTTCTAAAAAACTGATGTAACTCAACTTTGAGATTAAAGGAGTTAGGTATAGCTGTAGGGACAAAAGAAAGACCCTTTTCTAGGACACTTTGTTCGTCCAAATCTAGTTGGTAAGTTGAGAGATTGATTATTGGGTTTTCGGTTCTATTCCTCACCACCTGTAGTGCTGTCTCCTGGTTTGTATCTCTCCATGGGACGTCTGCTGGAATTGTGTCGGTCGTTTGCTTTTTCCTCTCCCTCGGTTCCAAGACTGTGGGCGCCCCTGGGGGAGACCCAGGGGGTCACGAACACAGTCTTGGAACCGAGGGAGAGGAAAAAGCAAACGACCGACACAATTCCAGCAGACGTCCCATGGAGAGATACAAACCAGGAGACAGCACTACAGGTGGTGAGGAATAGAACCGAAAACCCAATAATCAATCTCTCAACTTACCAACTAGATTTGGACGAACAAAGTGTCCTAGAAAAGGGTCTTTCTTTTGTCCCTACAGCTATACCTAACTCCTTTAATCTCAAAGTTGAGTTACATCAGTTTTTTAGAAAGATTAGACTGAAGCACTTCTTTTTAAAGGTTCCACACAACCCCATCCTCACTGGCAGTGGCTTGAGGCCACCATCTAAATTCAATCCTCCTGCATACCAAATGCCATCAAAAATTCTGGCGTACGAACAAGTTGTTCTACGAGATGTAGAAAAAACATTATCTGAACGACATTATGTGAAATATAATGTCACAAAGGCAGAACGACAGGCCCTTACTACTCTAAAAGAAAATACAAAAATTGTTATAAAGCCCGCAGACAAGGGTGGGGCGATCGTAGTCCAGAACTATGATGACTACACAAAAGAGATATTGGACCAATTGAATGTGGAGGGTAACTATGAAAAATTGAGGAGTGATCCAACTAAAGAACTCTCTAAGAAAATCACCTCAATAACAACAAGAGGGTTAGAGTCAGGTTTTCTAAACAAACATGAATTTGAATATTTAAATAATCGCAACCCCAGAATGCCTACCATATATACCCTCCCAAAAATCCATAAAAGAATGCAGAACCCGCCGGGCAGACCAATAATTTCTGGTTGTGGTTCTCTACTCGAGCCCCTGTGTAAATATATCGACACCTTTTTAAAACCTTTGGCTGAAAATACTGCGACATACTTAAAGGACACACTACAAACAATACAATTATTGGATGGCCGTGCCCATGATCCTAATGAAAATCTGCTGGCCACAATGGACATCCAATCATTATATACAAACATCCCGCAAGATCTAGCTCTGACTGTAATTGAAACAGTGCTTAACTCACGTCCTGCACCCACTTTCGTACCAACGGAGTTCATTATAGAACTTCTTACTCTGGCCATGACAAAGAACTATTTTTCGTTTCTGGGGAAATTTTATGTCCAGACGAAGGGAGTAGCGATGGGGGCTAGTTTTGCCCCCAATCTAGCAATAATTTTCATGGATGCCTTCGAACATAGACATATACTCAATGTAAGTAACCCATATTACCATCACATAGGGTTATGGCGTCGATATATAGACGACGTCTTGATTATCTGGAATGGCACCTCAGAGCAATTAACTTCTTTCCACCAGTGGTTGAACACAGTATCTGATGACATAAAATTCACTGTAGAATTCGATAAACAGAAAATAAGTTTTTTGGACATAACGATCAATGCTGAATCAGGAATACTATACACTGGTCTTTATCGAAAAAGCAGTGAGGAAAACACCCTACTCCGCTATACGAGCCACCACCCCCGCAACCTCAGAGATAACCTTCCATTTGGTCAATTCCTGAGGTTGCGGAGGAATTGTTCAAAAAAAGAAGATTTTTTCAATGAATCTTCATGCCTGCTAGAAAGACTCCATGACAGAGGGTACCCCATTAGGCTTCTGAAGCAGGCACGAAAACGAGCGTGGCACAATCACAGAGAGCACCTTTTAGGTACATCAAAGAAAAAGGCCACTGATGAAAAACTGGTTTGCGTAACCACGTACTCAACCAAGAGCAACAAAATTAAAAAGATAATAAACCAGCATTGGCACATGATTGCAGATGAAATAGGGAATGCTCCCCCGCCCCTGCATGCCTTTAAAAAGGCTAAAAATATAAGGGACTATGTGGTAAGGGCTCTCCTCCCTACAGCAAGTCAACCTAGCCAAACAGTACTGTGGGGAATTCCACCAATAAGAGGACACGTAAAATGCGGTAACTGCAAGGTATGTCCGCTTACTCAAGAAACCAAAGAGTTTAAATATAACAACCACACACATGTGATGCGGGATCATAGTAACTGCAACTCCTCTGGCGTTATTTATGCCATCACGTGCCCATGTGGTTTTGTATATATCGGGCAAACGATCCAAAAAGCCAAATGTCGGATATTACAACACATCAGCCGGATAAAATGCAAAACCCAAGGAGCACCGTTAGTTGAACACTTTATGAGATTTGACCATGCCCCAGATAGCTTGACCTGGTGTATCCTAGAAAAGGTGTCCCCGAACCCTAGGGGGGGAGACTTTAGTCACATTCTAAGTGTTCGAGAGTGTCGCTTTATACATTTCTTCGACACAATCAAGCGGGGACTCAATGAGTATGAAGAGATCAACAAACAAGTGTCTATCTTGAATACTGGCTGACCGTGTACTCCACATGAATTTGTTAAATTAATTTAATTAATTTAATCATCCATGTAGGACTGAATATCACCTTTGGGCAGTCTTTTGTCCCTTTCTATTGAAAGGCTTCAAAACAACACGTGTTTGTGACGCTATCACGTCGCGCCTGAACTTGACACGGCAGGTCGGCATTTTCTGCGGCAACAGACGCGAGTCAGAGAGGTAGGCTTACTTTACGACTCGCCATCCCTTATCGCACACGATTTAAACGTCCCTTTCATTATACTGAACCACTGCGTACGATCTTTTTCAGCGCCTGGTAACTTATTCAATCAGGAACTGTTTTGGAACAATTGCAAAATTCCAACTGGCTGACACTTGATATGCACAACGCCTGACACAGAAGGTATGCACTAATTCACTAACGTATAGTGTCCACACGGTTGTTACAGTGGGGGACTTTAGAAATTCAATACACCCCTTATTTTGTTGTCTCCTATATAGTGTCCAGGGACGTTCTGCTTGAATTTTAACCATCAAGGTCTGGACAACCAACTCAGACGCCGTACCACCCAGTTCAGGGTAAGCACTCCTAGTTTTATGTTAGGCAGCATTAGATAAACTAGTAAATATGTTACCATAAGTTGATTCACATGCAACATTTAGTAATAGACCACCCATGCCTCATTAATTACAGGTGGGTCTCTACGATTGAATTACATCTTTCGTCCATATTCGAAATAGGATGATGGAGGCAGCCCATAAATAATCATTGGGTAAGAATCATATCGGTTATGGAAAGTTAAAATCCATATACACTATCAAAAATCCTGACCACCAATCTTTTTATGAATTTTAACTTAGGATACTGTTGTGTGAAGTCTACGGTAAAAACGCATGTGCAACATCCGTCCTGAGGAAGACCCGCAGGTCGAGGCTCCAACTTGCCCACGCACCAAAAGACGGGTCGAAACGTCGACGCCTTTCTTTAAGCTATACAAATAGGACCACGCTGGAAACCATTATACATGTCACCTGTGACTGTATAAATGAGTGGAGATAATAACAACTATCTGTGGCCTATTTAGAAAATAACTAGCTGGATTCCGAGTACAGCATAAATCAAATCCGAATTTCTATTTCACTTGTCACTAATTTTCTTTTGAGGCTTGCACCCTTCTTATCACAATCACTATTTCTTCTCCTTTTTTCTGCACTTCTTTTAGAAGCTGACTGCTCTTCTTTTTACCGTTAGTCCGAATTGTATATAAATGAAAAATGTGTATATATTCAATTATTGAGTTTTAATGGAGTGAAACATTAAACTCCGAACTGTTTCGAATAATACTTTGGTTTGTGTCAGGTTTTTCGACAAAAATTAATGTGTTGAAAATTGTTTTTTGCTAAAATTGATTGATTCAATAGAGCGTTATTGATTGAAGAAGCTCATTTAAACAATTTACTCAGTACAGATTTTGTTCTTTGAAAGAAACTATTTGGTTGGGACCATTTTTTTTCTATATAAAACTCAATGCAGGCAAGATTGAGGTCCATCATTTTCGGCAATAATCCCAACATGTGGACCCCAGATTGGTGGCTGGAAGAACTGGGAGTTCCCCCTGACCCCATGAGGAAAGCTAAGAATTTAGGGGTCATCATGGAGAATAACCTAACTTTTGGGGAACAGGTTAGTGGAGTTGTCTCAACTAGTTTTTATCTCCTCAGAGTGTTGAGGAAAATAAAATTCCTTTTACCAAAGGAAAGCTTTAGGACGGCAGTCACAGCACTCATTCTGTCCCGGGTGGACTATTTTAATAGTCTATATGCAAACATTCATAAGAAACATCTGTATAGACTCCAGCTGGTACAGAATGCGGCAGTTAGGCTGATTACTAGCACTCCTAGGTTTGTCTCTGGCATAAATGCCCGACGCTGGTGCTGGAAACCAGGGTTCGAGCCTCAAGGTTGCGTCCACATCAGGCCCGGACTGGCCATTGCGGGCACCGGGCAATCCCCCGGTGCGCCGCAAGGGTGGGGGCCGGTTTGGGGCCCTGGGGGCCGTTTTTGTTACAGGGCCGTTTAAGCAGCATAGCTGCAAAATCGGCCGTGTAACAAAATCGGCCGTGGCAAAGAGCTCTGGCTCACCCCCAGGGGGCCGGCCGGGCACTTTGCCAGGGCCGGTTTTGGTTCTCAGTCCTGCCCTGGTCCACATCCTGTGATTCTGGGCAAATCAGTTAATCTCCCCGTGCCTGAATGTGTAATGTAAATACGTGGTCATGTAAAGCGCTCCAATACCTTCGGGTCGAGTTCACGCTATATAAAATATGCACAAAAAAAAGCATTATGCACGGTGTTCAAATCACTTACAGGCAGGAGCCCGGACTACCTACGAAAACATTTTCAATGGTATGTCCCCGGGAGATCATTGCAATCAGCAGAGGCAAAACACGTGATTGTCCCTCGAGTTAAAAAGGCCACTTGGGGGGCAGAAGTTTCATTGTGGGTGCTGCTAAAGCATGGAACAATCTGCCATCACATCTCAGGAATAGCACAGTGCTCCTTTCCTTTAGGAGGGGTCTCAAAACCTGGCTGTTTTCCCAATAGTCTGTAAACTTTAGTTTTTGGTATCCAGTTAGGCATCAGCTAGCACCAGGACACCCTTGGGTATAAGTGCGCTTTATAAGCTTATTAACATAACATAACATAACAAGGAAAGAGAGGGCCGAGGGCATTGTGTGGCATGAACTGAAATATATATATTTTTCAATGTTTGGCATCATTGCAACTTGCTACCCCACTCTCCTACATTCAGAAGTGGGACCAGTCTGATTCAGTTCACCAAATGCCCCTCTACACTTATGATTCTAGCTTGAAATCGTCATTTTAAGGGGATTTTGAGTTTTATGGTTATGTGGTAGAGATTTTCACATAATGCCCAAGTATCCCTTGTACAATACAGCGATCCAAGGAAAGTAATCCTCATTTGTGTTTCTGCTCTAGGCCAGTTAAGACATTTGACCACAAGAAATTGTCTCATTGAACAGAGGATAAAGGTGGGAACTTTCACTAAAACATATGAACACTTCACACGTTTTTAAAGGTCATATAATCATCGGTTTTTCTGGCGGACTCTTGTCAAATGTTCTGCAATATTGCACTAGGTGGGAGTATCTTGTTGCATCTGCTCTCATGATGCTGACTCATGTGAAAACCACAAGTAGCTGCATGTTTGTCATTATTTGTTTGCTTTTATATGGTGCTATATACCACGTGGGTCCCTGTCCTTTAACAAGTTGAGATTGGTGATTTGGGATGGAGAGACAGACAGTACTAGGGGCAGAAGGTGATAGTCCTGTAGTATAAGTCTGTTATGCTATTAAAATGTGTAGTCTGCAGCCAGAAGGGTATCCTGGTGCTGTACAGGTCCGAGTCTAGGCAGAACTAGGGCCTAGTGGGACAACTCGAAAAGCCAGGTTTTCAGCTTCTTAAGGTATTCAGAAAGTGAAGATGAGGAGGCGTTTATGTGTAGCAGCAGGTTGGTCCACGCTTTAGGAGCGATGTAGGAGAATGCTCGACCTTAGAAAATACAGCAGTGGGTCCCTGAATTATAACAATACTGGGAGAGGGAGGCACGGAAACTAACAAGAACAAGAACAAAACCTCTCGCAGGAACTAACTTAAATCTTAAGTAATATATCCTTCATAAATGCAATAGTGGCATTGTCCCAGACAAGAAGTAATTAAAAAAAACATATTCTCTTTTTATTTAGATAATATTCTGATAAGAGAAGCATGGCAATCACAATATACAGTATTAATGGTACCAATGTTGTATGTACATTCTATATGCAACATATATTCATAATATATGCAGTAGCCCCCAAAGAAAAACACACAAAATATCAACCAACCATATAATTCACACAACTCATCACCACACATCATCATACATATCTCACCTACTCCCAACACATAAATCAAAAAACAGTGGGGAAAATACACACAACAGAAAACTTCACAATTTATACAAACATATCAAATATATACAGAACAGCACAACAAAAGTAGAGCGCCGAAACGCGTTTCGGAAAAGGAATCTTGTCCTGACTTCCTTCGTCAGGGCGCAGTAGGTCAATATTCTTGTATATGTAAGTCTTTTTCTTGAATACTTATGCAAGGTGATTACATTCAATAGTTACAATGGCACGGGGGCTAAATCTTGAGTCAGTATAGATGCTGACAGTAACATCCCTCAAAACAATTTACACCCAGGAGTTGGATAGAGGGACAATAATCTGGTTCTTACGCTTGTCAGAGTCGGACACACAAATATTCCCAGGCTGGACCATCCAGATAACCATCCAGCCGGAGTTAATATAGGAGGAAAACCTCTTTCAATATAGTTGCGGGGGCCGCCGCCAGATTATTGGTTCGGTCTAAGCTCTATGTGAAATGTATGGAGGTCGCAGCTCGATGTAACAATTGGGATGGGAGCGCGCACGCGCAGTCAGTCCCAAAGAAATGCGTCCCAAGAGTCTAGATTAGCACTGAAAAATATCCAAAGGTCATCCGAGACGTCGTCTTCCTAATGGCGGCAGACACGAGAGGCCATACATTTCACATAGAGCTTAGACCGAACCAATAATCTGGCGGCGGCCCCAACGACTATATTGAAAGAGGTTTTCCTCCTATATTAACTCAGGGAGAATGCTCGACCACCAGATCTGTTTTTCTGTATTCATGGGATTTGTGCAAGTAGGAGTCCAGTTGAGCAGACGTGCCTGGTAGGTTTGTGAAAGCAGATGCGATTGTTGAGGTATGCTGGGCCAGTTTTATGTAGTGCCTTGAAAGCGTGGGTGAGGAGTTTCAATTGTGGTCAGTTAAGAATCGGATGCCAGTGGAGCTCCTTCAATTATGGAGTGTGGTGCCAAATGCTGCGAGTGATTCTGGTCACTGAGATCTGAATGGTCTGCAGCCATCCTGCATCTTTTTCAGGGTAGTTTCCCATATTAGTTCCAAAACTAAGACTCTGGCACGCAGATCTATGTATATAGGCCTGCTTTGGGCTTCGCATTAACTTATTCATCTGACCACATCTCACACATCCCATTTCAGCATACCGTGGAAATCATTCCTCTTGCTTTGTATTTCATAGTCTGTATCAAACGTCCCCTCTTCTTGATTTCCAACCTCCAGTTCAATAACTAAGTTTCTGAATGTGTGAAACGCTTCACGGACATGAAACACATTGTATCCTCCCCCATTTTTAGCCCACTCATGGACCAAAGTTTGTTTCGGAAAACTGCCAAAATCCACGTCCATAGAGGAGTAGATATAAGGGCTCAATGAAACAGGCATAATGCATGTATTCACGCTGCCAGCACAGTAAATGGCAAAGCGGTATATGGAGGCATGGTTTGTCCATGCCTTGAATAATTGGCTGTTAAGGGGCAGTAACCTAGTCTGACTGAATAGCAGCCTAACAGAATTGCAGAAAAAACATGTCCCCTTTCAACTTATAACAACCGGCTAAGTTAGTTAGGCAGTTGTTATTGACGGATGGACATTCGTTCAGAACGGCACTGTTTCTGTTTCTGTTCCTGAACTAGCCTGCTCATCCTGTCAGTTGCTGTCAGGGACTCTTCAGGATGGGACGGGTAAGTCAGCAATATTGGCGGTACTGTGACCCACTGCTGGACATTGCCTCTCTTCGGCTGCGAAAACCGATCCAGCAAATGCTCAAATAGGCTGCTGATTTGTTTCGTATTATCTGGATATCAAAAACCCTATTTTGCTCAACCTAACTTCTCTTCTCCATAGTATATGTGGTTCAGCTCAGTGCCAGTTTAGTTGCTTGTCAGTCAACCTTTCCACCTCTGCCTTTAGTCTTCTGGAGCATAGCCCTCCAGGACCAGACAATGCATTATTTAAGGCAAGATAACATCTTATGCTTCATGGACAGGTGAAAAATTCGGAGCTCTTACTCTAATTTACTCTATTACAGAAAGGGCTAAGAAAAAATGTGATCCATATGGTCCTTTTGCCTGTTTCATAAATCGATAATGTGAATAATAAAACAAAAGGACCAAAGGCAGCAGACCAGGTCAAGCACTACGGATCATTTAGTTCTTAAGTTAGAGTGGTGCAATCTCTTCCAACATCCGCTGCCGTGGGATGTGAGAATTATTGGAATACAAAGAACAGAATGGAAGGTGCACTCGAATAAAGTCAATAGCAGTAGTAATTTTTAAGTAAATTCTTCTTTATTCAAAAAAGTATTCGTGAAGCATAGGCACAGCCAACGCGTTTCGTTCCTCTTTTTGCCTTTTTGGGACGCCGCGTATGCCGAGGTTTCAGGAGCTGCTACCCTATCACAGGTGCGGTTTCCGCGAATTTGGCTTTATATTCGGGTCATCACTGGACCAGTGGCGGTCGGATGATACGATCGACTGCGGTACCTTGGAGGTCCTTAACGTGGGAGCAAATATAAGCGACGCCGGACTTACACCTGAACCTCTTTGAAGACGTTACGACCCTGAATAACTCAATGTTAATCTTGCCTTGGGGCTGCCATTAGCTTCTGGAACTGGACTGTACTATATCAACAAGAACCACTCGAGACTACGCCTAGTGAGGCGCACTTCATCCAAATTTAAGGATACTATTTCTGATCCACTGAACAGACCACCACTTCCGGCCTAATCCTACTTGACTTTTGAGTCCAGCCCCTTTACGTTATAAGTACTCGCCCTGACGAAGTTCCTAAAAAGGCAAAAAGAGGAACGAAACGCGTTGGCTGTGCCTATGCTTCACGAATACTTTTTTGAATAAAGAAGAATTTACTTAAAAATCGATAATGTGACTTACACCAGGCAAAGTGATTCTTTGAGTATCACAAATAGGGAAAGTGGAGAACTTTGGACTAGAGCTCTGGTATTCTGGTTCAATACCTAAAAAGCAGGCAGAAGCCCATGGACCAGATTTAGCGGGTTGCTTGGGCTGTTCTTGTGGTGCTGCACCGGCAGACTTATTTAATGGTAAGAAAATCTAAGAAATGCTTTGCGTCAGACGAGAGTCTGGCTAAGACATTCATAAATAAACCCCCATTGGTGTTGCAGCCCAGGAAAGCCGGCAGCAATGATCTTAAATTGTGTTATCTCACCCACGTCACAGATATGCGCTCCTTGTCAGATTATTTGACCAAAAGGGATGAACTCTCTCTTCCTTAAAGCAAGACCTTTGAAAGTGTTCATTTAATGTACAATTGCTTTTGTTTCGCTGCAAGTTGGTAAAAACGCATGATGTACATTTTCCATGACTTCTGTCTGCCATGGCACCAGCTTTGACAGAGGTATCAAAGGGGGCATTCCTTACTCATTGACACAGTGGAATTGTGAGTCCCACAGCAAAAATGATCCCAGCAGGGGCAGCCTTAGGCATGTGTAAGCTGTGCACCTGCACAGGGCCACCAAACCCCAGGGGCCGTCACACCAATATATATCTTAATATAATAATCCTCTGAGGATGGATACATATTTGCGTGGCGGACCCTGGCAGGGATTTGGCGGCCTCTGGCTCTGTTCCACCTTCCTGAGCTCCGGGGGGCTCCGTCCCGCCCACACCCCCTCTTCCGGGGCCCCCTGCCTACGCTCCCTGCCCAGGGCCGCCATGAGCCTAGAGCCGCCCCTGATCCCAGCCTACACCACTGTGTGTCCTTGTAAAAATGACCGTGCCTCAAGTGGGCTTTCAGAGGGTGACTAGCAGGCATCAGAAGGGTAGTGGCTTCAGTGGTTAGGCCTGTTGGTGGAAGAGGAGTTCCATATTCTGAAAAGTAAGCAACATTCTCTTGACCTCCTCTTGACGGTATAGAGCAGACCCATGGCGGGGTGACAAAAAAACAACAAGCATTGGCATAGCCAATAGGTCTCGCTTTTGGGACTTTATACGTATTTAGTTTTGCAGCACAATAATCCTTGGTGCAACAACATCAGCTGTTGCATGGCTAAACCTTGTACCTTATAAGTGTTTAGCCATGCAACAGTTGATGTTGTTGCACCAAGGATATTGTGCTGCATAACTAAATACTTATAAGGTCCCAAAAGCGAGACCTATTGGCTATGCCAATGCTTCTAACTGTTGATCTCTCTGATACTGCCACAAACCTTGACTGCAGCAGGCACAACTGCTTGCAGTCTTCCATACCCTGCAAAACAGCTATATGTTGTGTCTTTGCATTTAAAACTGCCCTGATTTGTAAACGTGGACCACTTTTTGAGTTCTGATTCGCAAAGGTGGGACGCTTTTAATTTGATGCCCGGACCGCTTCTCTGGCCCAGTCCGGCCCGGCATGTAGAAATACCAAACATTTTTTAAAAGATGGAATGCCATCTCTGTGAGAAACGTGGTGGTACACCAAAAAGTGAAATGGGGGTCAGTAAATCCTGAAGATGCGGGTGTGTGGAATGGCCCCTGGGAACAACAGCCAACCTCTGCTCCATGCTACTGTTTTCTGCAGGCTCAGCTGAGCAGGGGTCTTTTCCAATTATGATTCAGCTAGAAAAACAGTTTTGCCGCGCTGACCTTCAGTGGAGGATAGAGTAATTTTGCGTCCGGTAGGGGGTGGTGGAAATGACTGCGCCTTATTAGTTTTGGCACTGGGGTAGCCGAGCAGCATGGGCAGACAAGACTTTTCAGCAGGAGATACCGAGCAGCCTATATGCGTGCGCCCCTTGCAAGACAGACTATTATTACCTTCTGATGGCCAAATGTATTGCTGACCGTGTTAGGCAGGCCTATGTGTGACATTTCCATGCTTCCTGGCCTGGATGCTCATGTGTGACATTTCAGTGCTTAAAGTGCGTTTTAGATTTTTTTATACTATTTTATAGTAAGAATAAATGTGTTATATTTAAATCCAGGTTCCATGCTCGACATTTAATTTTTTGGGTGTTCTCTGTAGGAATGTCTGTGGTTTATGACTGGGTATCCTAGTGCACCATAAGGTCATAATTTCCTATGCTTTAAAAGTTAATACAATTAAATGTCATGAAAAATGTGTTGAAAAATGCATTGTTTTGGCCTTTCTGTCTTCAAACTTTCCTGGGGGAGAACCCCCCCCCCTAGTAGTGGCCCTTGCTCGCTACACACTGTATGGGAGGTGGTCTCACTTATACTTTGTGCTCTCTGCTTCCCTCCTCCTGTGTCTATTTTTGGTGCTCTCAGTAAGAATGTCTATGGGTAGATATGACAGGGTAACCTGGGTCAATTGTCTACTATTTTCTGTGCTTTGAAAGTTAATACAAATAAATATGTCATGAAAAATGTGCTGTAAAATGCAGTTTTGGGCTTACTTTTCCCCAAATTTTCGTGGGGGAAATACCCACCAAATCCCCCTAATAGTGGTCGGGCCCGCTCCCTACCCTTGCTCGCTGCGCGCCAGATGGGGGCTGGTCTGGCTACATTTGCCAGGGCTGCTTTCCGATAGCGGTGGGAGGATGTGTGAGCCATTAGGCCTGTACATGCCCTTGTATGGCTGGGTATGGCTATGAGTGCCTATGCTAACAGACTCAAGTGTCCATCGCTCAAATTACCATGTCGATATTGTATGTAATACCCTACTTCCATCCTTTTTGTAAAGCGCTCAGATATCCTTCGGGATCTTGTTCGCGCTATATAAAACTTTATAAATAAAATAAATAAATAATTGAGGCATACAGGTCAGTTATTCAAGAGTATAAAGGACTAAGGGGCCTTTTGTAGGAGTAAATTTGCCTTTTGGCAGTCTTGAATAAAGTGAAAGTGATCGCGATCGGAAAGACAGATGGCGGCTGCGCGCATGCATGCTCGCGTGCACGCAAGCTTGAGGCCACCAAAAGCGTGTGGTGGCACTTTCAAAAGCCGCTTACTAAATGTCTCGCCAGAGCAGCGCATGCGCTAGCTCAGGCAAGACCTAAAAAGCACAGCAAATCCTAAACAACAGTATTTTTCTAAGTTCGCACATATGGTTGTTGAGCGCTGGTGGGGGCCTGAAGACGCCACCTCCCTGGACATGGATAGAAGGCGTGCTTTTGGTGGGCAAAAGATGGCCAGTTAATGACACCCCTTTATTTGGCAGGGGCAGAGAGGAGTACTACCATCTGAATAAAAAAACCATTAAGCAGCATTCCCTGTTACAACCTTCCTCCGTTTTGCAGCTCTGTTTTATTCATAGCATTAACCTTGCTGTGGGATACAATCTGCAGTTCTAAACTCCTTTAAATATTGTTTGTTATGCTTCCTGCTGTGTTATCTGCCAAATAATTTACGTTAACCAAGCCACAAAATTTAGTTTTAGTTTACACTGCTGCAGAAAGTAGCCCTAGTGTTCCTGATTATAGTTTGCTGAGTAGTACACAGGATTGTAATGAGATGGACAATTGTATTCATTTAATAGTTATTTATTAATGAATGAATGTCACATTGTATTAGGAAAGGATAAAAGCAGGAGCCAAAAGCAAGCCAAGGTTCTGAACCAAGAGTGTGTTTTAAATTAGTGTTTTCAAGAAATTTCTCTCCTCATTTCATGTAGTTAACTCTTTCCTTCAATCTGTTATACCTCTTTCCCCTTCCCGCTCAGTGTGTCCTGCCAGCGGAAGCAAGTTCAATTTAACAGACAGCCAAAAAACACATCCTTTTTGAGATCTCTCACATGCTAAGCCTAGGAAAGAGAAGAGACTATTTGGAATCACACGATCATCTATCTGCTAACGGTTGAGAAAAGAATCGAGTTTAAATCAGCGTGCCTAGCGTACAAGTCACTCCACGGCTCAGGCCCCTGTTTCGTAAAAACTAATCTAAAACCGTATGTACCTACCAGGACGTTAAGATCTAGCAGCGCTAAACTCCTGGTAACCCCCAGATTCAAACAGCTCAGGTGGGGGGGAAGAAGTTTCATAGGGAACACAGCGAAAATCTGGAACAAACTTCCAGCCGAGCTGCACTATTTTTCAATGGCCAAGCAGTTTTTGATCTCTTACAGCGCCAAGACGCCAAGACGCCAAGACGCCATCTGGCATTCGTGCGCTCAATTAGTCCCTTAATCAAATCAATTCAAATCAAACTGAGACACACCCACATGCAGAGTTCAACCGCAGGTACACGAAAGTATGATGCAGACTACATTTGCGGACACCTTTTTCTTTATTTTCTGCTTAATCCTCTCTGTAGTGTGTTAATCTATGTCTGGGGAAGATGACCTCATACCATGTTACTCTTGTACGGGCTTAAGGCCGAATATCCCCTTTTTAGGTCGAGCCTGGGCAGCACATGCTCTGCTCTGCGAGGCATGCTGTATTGAGGTAGAGAATTGAAGCTCTGCCCACTCTCAGCCCTCATTCTTCATTGGCTTGTGGCATTGTCCACTGTAAACTGTGGCTGTTCAATGGTCAAAAGGCTTAGTAGTCCCTCCATAGTATGTCTTTGTCTAATTTTTTAACCTTCCATGGCAACACCCCCTGTTACCTGTGTTGTTGCTTGGTAGGCATTAATTAGAGCCTCCAAGCACTATTTTCTCAAATACCATTGTCCCGCCTGCAACAGGCAGGACACACTCTCGCCTAATGCTTTAAAAAAAATTATAGCACACATTTGCAATGCAATAGCTCTCGCATTTGCGAGTGTTTAAGCAATTGGCATTGTAAATGACAATGCCTTTTTATTTATCTGTTTTAAAAACAACACAATAAAAGGCATTGTCATTTACAATGCCAATAGCTCAAACTATCATAAATGCGAGACCTATTGCATTGCAAATGCTTGTTTTGGTAGGCAATTAAGACTGAAGACTGTAGTATAATCTGAGCTTTCATTTCCCCAATTCCCTTCGGCAGTAGCTCATCCATATACATGCCAACATTTTAGAAGAGGAAAGTGGAAGATTTAAAAAAAAGAATGGGGAGAATGGATTCCTCCCAATGACTTCTGTTGAATCAGAGGCATTTCAGGAGGGAAAGAGGCACAATAAAGCCATTTTGGCTTTCATTGTCGGGAGTCTCCCACTTGAATCTGGTCTATTGCATGTATGGAAGTTCTTTTTTCCATTTTTCGAAGTGCCATGTGGCCCTAAGGGCATGTATGTGAGCCACATTGCGGGACTTGCGGTGCATTTCTGTACAGAACTAAGACATTGCCACATGTGATATACTACACAATGTCGCCATGAGGAAGGGTCTGCACAACATTACCATCACCATTGGTGGGGTAGCAAGGGTTGAGCGGGGACGGGGTGATCTGCCCCGGGTGGCACATGTTTTGGGGACAGCGCCTCCTCCGCTCTTACCTGCATTCTCTCGGCAGCAATCGCCAGCAACCCCCCACCACCACCACAGCTCTTCAATGCAGCCGTCGTGTGGCAGCAATCAGAGCAATCGCTAGCTCCCTCCCTGATGCCCCCACCTGCTCTTCAATGCAGCCGCTGTGGTGTGGCAAATGAAGTGACTGCCACAGGCACCCAAAGGTCTAGGTATGCCACTGATCACCATTGAGGACATATCTGACTCAGATTATGAATTACCACCACAACAGGTGCAACAGGATGGGACACGTGCAGCAGAGTCATGCATGAAACACACAGATCACCAGCAATAATTTTGAGGTAAGAGTGATTACATCTAAGAAATGGACCTCACACATGATAGTAATGCATGGTGCATAACTGAAAGATCACCTTTTATTCTGAATGTGACAATAATGTATCCCTCCTAAATCAACAATATGCATTGAGGATGTAACATTGAGGCAGCTAGGCAACAAAGTATGCAATTACAATCAAAAAACACAGTAGACTCATGTCTCTGAGGGTTAAGTGGATTCACTTCTTTCAATCTCTGGGGTTGGGTGCTTTGTCACCAACACTGGCATGTGGAAGTGTGGACATGTCAGACACAGAACTGTTTCGGCATGTACCTCTGGTAGTGAATGCCTCCTGAATAGATGTGCCACTGAGGCTAGAGCCCTCTCCGCTCTCAGGTGGGGGCAGAATATTGGGGATTCAGAGGTTGTGAGTCAAAATATTTTTAAGGGCTGTGGTCACTGGATATTGGCCATGTGCGACATCCTGACAGTAATGCCCCATGTCTGTATGCTGACAGTTCTCCTTGCTAGAGTGGTTGGGTCACTGCCAATGGGTTTATGGAATGGGCGAAGCCATCAAAGTGTGCCAGGTACTGCCTGTTCCTGTGTCTCTGCACACAGTGCTCCTTCTCCATGGCAACAATCCATCAGTCTTGCCCTTTGTGCAATTGCTGCTTCGAGCCTGACATTCTTAGCAGATGCCTATTGATTGTCCTGATTTATTTGGTTTGCAGGCACTGTACAAAGATAATGGACTTTTCCAGGCTACCAAACACAGGAGAACTCTCTGCTATGTGGCCTGGTGCATTTGCATTGTGGACTGTAGCTGTTTGGCCTCTGTGCTGTCTGTGTGTCCTGCCCACAGATGTTGTTGTGTCCCTGCTTTGGGATCATCCCTCATCACCGTCCAAAAAGTCTGGTAGTGGTGCAATTGATGCACTCCCAGCAGGTGGAGTGAGAGTGAAGGGCATAGGAGTTGGTAATGTGCTGGCCTCCATTGTG
Organism: Lissotriton helveticus; assembly: GCF_964261635.1. Lineage (NCBI taxonomy): Eukaryota > Metazoa > Chordata > Amphibia > Caudata > Salamandridae > Lissotriton > Lissotriton helveticus. The sequence goes on along the minus strand of NC_136065.1, from coordinate 364,898,641 downwards.
TCAATAGCTTCTTCAGCCTCAATTGTTTCTGACACATCCTTGGTGTGATCTGTGGAAATGCATGTCTATACTTAGCAAAATTAAATAGTAAATGTCTGTTCAATACATTGTTGTAACTGTGCATCATGTGTTTGTGACATGTTTGTCATGTACAGTTATGCATGGTGTAGTCATCAGTACAGCACAGTACAGCTTGCAACTTTGGTGTACTACAACTCCCATGATGCATTGCCAAGGTAGGGCAAGAATTTCACTGGAATTATTTATCCTGTGATGTTTTATTTGGGGAATTGCAAACATTACCCTGGCTGGTGTCGGCAGGATTGGAAGTGTCAATGTCTAACATCCCACCACACTTTCTGGTTTCAGTGTGCCCTACATGAGAGTCTTCATGGGAGTGGGAGGTGGGTGTTTTGAGGGTCCACCATCTGTGCCACGAACCTCAGCCATCCTGCTGGCCACCTTCTCCTTTGCGCAAGATCTCAGGTCATTCTAGCCTTTGCGTATCTCTAGGATGGTCCTCTACGAGACAGCTAGGGAGTTCACCTCTCCAAGATACTGTTCCATATCTTGTTTTCTGGCTCTCTGGAACTGTGAAAGATGCCTTCCCAAATAGCTGGTCCATATGTGGAAATCAATCAATCAATCAAGTGACTTGTAAAGCGAGACTACTCACCCGTAAGGGCCTCAAGGCGCCGGGGGGCTGCTGATCTGTCATAGGTACTGTGGTTCAGTTGAAGAGTCAGGGCTTGAGGTCCTTCCTGAATAACGGCAGTGACGGTGATTACCTGAAGTGGAGAGGCAGAGTGTTCCAGGTCTTTGCTGCGAGGTAGGAGAAGGATCTTCCTCCGGGGTGGTCTTGTGGATACTTGGGACGGTGGCCAGGGCCAGTTGGGCAGAGCAGAGGTCTCTGGTGGGTGCATGAAATGGGAAGCGATAGTTGAGGTACGCAGGTCCCGCGTCATGTAGTGCTTTGTGGGCATGCATGAGGAGATTGAAGCTATTCCTTTTTTTGACAGGGAGCCAGTGGAGGTCTCTCAGGTGGCTGGTGATGTGGCTGCGGTGGAGAATATCAAGGATAAGTCTGGCGGAGGCGTTCTGAATGTTCTGCAGTTTCTTGAGGAGTTTCTGGGTAATGCCGGTGTAGAGTCTGCTACTGATGAGAGCGTGGGTGATGTCTTTCTGGACTTTATGGGGATCTTTTGGAGTAGGCGTAGCATGTGGAAGCAGGTTGATGAGACGGCATTGATCTGGCGGTTCATGGTGAGCAGCGGCGGACTGCTCAGGTAAGAGTGGTGGGGCAGGGCAGGGCAGGGCAGGGCATGGCGGGGGAAGCCGACAGACAACGGAATAGGTATTATTTATTTATTTAATTATACCTATTCCATCGTCTGTTGACTTTCCCCCTCTCACCCGCCCCGTCACACCACCCCAGCACATTTACCTGTGCCGGCCGCTGCTGAAGTTGAGCGAGAAATCCAGGATAATGCCAAGGTTTTGTGCGTGGTCTGTGAGTGTGGGGGGGATCCAAGATCTGCGAGCCACCAGGAGTTGTCCCAGGCAGAGAAGGTGGAGCTTAGGATGAGGACTTTGGTCTTCTCTGAGTTTAGCTTGAGGCAGCTGTCCTTCATCCAGGTAGCGACAGCCTTCATCCCGCCACGGAAGTTGTTCTTGGCGACTGTGGTTTTGTTTGTGAGAGAGAGGATTAGCTGGGTGTCATCGGCATAGGAGACGATGTTGAGTGGGCTCAGGGTGGAGCCCTGAGGCACTCTGCAGCTGATCTCTGTGGGTTCAGAATGGAACAGGGGTAGTCTGACTCTCTGTGTTTGGCCGGTGAGGAAGGAGCGGATGCACTCCAGGGTTTTGTCGCAGATGCCGTTGTGGAGTCTTCTGCATAGGATATGGTGGGAGAAGGTGTCCAATGCGGCCACACATTCTTCTGTCGGGAACTCCAGCTCCTTTTCAGAAAACTTGACCTTCCTGCTCCCAGTATTCTTGCCCTCATCTTCATTAGACATGGTGTTGTACCGGAACTGCCAGAAGCCACTTCAAGTAGTGGACCAGAAGAACTCCTTCCTTCCAGCACCTTGCCAGGCTTCAGGGTTGTGGCCGCACCTTGTATCTGTAAATGTCCTAGTCTGAATCATGATTCTGCATCCAAAATGCAACCCTTCCTAATTTGCAACTTCTTATCAGGAAATCGATATTTAGCAATTTCCTAAATAGCGATCTCCTATTTGTGTATGCAAATCTGTAGAAATCAATATTTGAAGAATCCACTGTTACATATATCTCATTTTGTGATTCCTTGACAGCTATTTCTACCGATTCACTATTTGGAAATTCGCAAAACATACGTTTCGTACATATAGTCTTAACTCCTTACAGAAACGTTACAGTGAATGTTTTGATGAAAATGACATAACCAGTATGAGGATATCAGAAATGAAATTGCAAATTAGGGAATTAATTGGTAGCATTAGAAAATGGAGTGAATTAGATAAGTGGGAAGGTAGATGGGCGAAAGAAGAAAAACTCAAAGAAGTTGAATGATCTTTATTAGGGCCAATCTCCTTGGACAATTGTGGTGTCACTTGACTGATCTGTGGGATAGATATGAGATTTCCTGTTAGCGTGTTTGTCTGCTGGCTACGTGCCACCCACCTGTGATCTGTGAATCTGTGACCTCAGGGCTGGGTATCAGGGCATGCCTAACTGCATATTTTTGAGTCGGGTCGACGTGGAGTTCACACCCAGAGAATTTGTCAATGAAGATGCAATTTTGTTCTTGTACAATAATGTGTCATTATTCCCTTGACATCCACTTATTTAATATTAACATTCCTCCCTCTCGTTGAATTTACAACTAGACTATCTAACCCATACTACTTGACAATTACTTAATTGGGGGACTGTTGTTCTTCGGTTTTGACAATTACTACTTTCCTAGTTACTTGCATTTTACCGATATGCTAATATAGACTTGCAAAATGCAATGTATGTAGGAATCTGCTAATACTTTATGATTCCTACACATTCGTCATTTGCGACTCGCAATTGCGAGTCGCAAATAAGGAATGGCTTCCCATTCATTACCATGGGCCAAGATGCCCATAAGAATGAATGGGAATTGCTTGCGCAATTTGCGAGTACCCAATAAGTACTCGCAAATTGCGCATGTAATTTCAAGGATGTAAAGGTTCCAAAAGGACACCCTGTTGCACCCCTGAAATGTGAATGTGTGCACATGTGGCCCTAAGGGCACTTTAAAAAATGGAAAAAAGTGAATTTTCCTAAGAAATCGCAAATTACCACCAACTTTAAGTTGGTGGTAATTTACGTTTCCTTAAAGCAATATTGCAATTTGCGATGGCTACTAGAATAGCATTTAGGGAATCGCAAATTGCGATCCTCTAAATGCGTGCACAAAATAGGGAATTGTGAATTTTGTGATTCTTTATTTTGCAAGTGGGTTTTTACTTCCCTACATTACACACTACGATTTTGCGATCGCAAACGGTGAATTTTGTTTGCGATCGCAATTTTGCTTGATACATCCGGCCCTGAGTTTTTACAGCAGAAAATCCCCAATTGCATGGAACCACACACAAACAAAAACACTATGAAAACAGGCAGCAATGACTTGCATAATCCAGAAAGCCAATGGGGGACCAGGAGAACCGATTTGAGAGCCACCCTTGCTCAGGGGTACCTCCCTCCTCACGCATGTCTCTTTGTAAATTTTGCATTGCTTGGATGGTAAGAGTCAAAGTCCCATTATTCATATTATTCCCTGAGATAAACGTGCAGCAGGATGCACTAATCTTGGCACGCACTCCTCCCTCCATTGAGGTCGTTATGTCTAACACACACTCATGCTGCATCCCCCTGAGGCAAATTTCTCTTAGTTCTTCCTTGATCGGATTAAGCCTGAGCTCAGTGCTAATCATCATTTTAAGCAATTCCCACCTGGGGATCTGTAACTAGCGGGCAATAGCTTTTGTATACACAGTGAAGAAGGGTATGAACCCTCCTGCTGATACTTATCTGTCCAATAACATTTTGAATTATTCTGTAATGTTCTTGTCCTGAGCCCAACCTAAAGTATTCTGTAGTTTTTTTATGAGACTTATGCAGCACGGTTGTCTTCTTCCTTAGACATGCTGGTACAAATCTGATAGTTCTTCTCCAGGTATGACCAGGGTCGGGGTGTATGATTACAAGGGAACAAAGTCTGTGGCATCCAGGGACGAGCTGCGTGTTGACAAACCCACCAAGCTGCCAGTACGTATCTATCAGCGTGGAGGGGCCCCATTGCATATTCTGAATGTGCAGGGCTGTGTCACAGTTTTTATTTGTGCCTAGTGGAAGCGTTCCTATATCTATGAAACACAAGGAATACAGTGTAAGTTTCTGTACAATTAGGAGTCCCTTTAGCCAAGTGTATCCACACACCTTGGTATACCAGATTTCCTGACATGGTGTGTCTATGCTTTCATTCAACCATCCCATATGAGACTCATTTCCCTTCGTACCATTGAGCTGGACAGCCCTATGTAGGAACTCTTTGTCTGGGATCTACTTTTGTTAAAGAAGATTGCCCCAGATGCACTAAGGGTCACCCTTGGACTACAAATGGAGGCAGGAGCGGATGTGTTTGTGCATTCAGTTGGCAGTTTTGCTTCCTCCAAAAAACTCTTCTCTGGGAAGTCTTAGGGCCAAACATTATCCTTCCCTATGGTGCCCTTTCTGTGCATCCTGTCTGGCTCAGTGTGAATATTGCTAGGCTTGGTGAAAAGGGTAGAACCATTGGGTTGGTCTCGTAACAGGTCAGATTCCCTACTACCTGGTGGGGTTCTACCTTGTTGGGCTGGACTTTGGCCATGATTCTGTATAGGCGGGAAACATCACTTACAACGCAACTTTTACCACGCAATGCTTTTACATCGCAACTTTTACAACGCAAACCATTACAACGCATTGCTCTGGGGGGCGCTCTAGGATAGGAAATAGATTTAATTTACTATCCAACACCTTCCCTACTATCCACGGGGACTGGAGTTGGAATAGTAAATTAAACTATTCACTATCCAGCACCCCAAAGCGCTATGCGTTGTAAAGGCATGCGTTGTAAAACTTGCGATGTAAAAGCATGCGTGGTAAAAGCATGCGTTGTAATGTCATACATCCTGTATAGGCATAAGTGGAGAAGACATTTTGCTTTTTTAGGTTCTACCTCTTGGGACAAGTAAAGTTGGTCTGCACCTACTGCATGCAGTATCAAAGAACAGACCCAGCTCGACCTGGCTGAGGTCTTACAGCCCACGGTGGCCATGTGCTGATACCACACGTTGTGTAAAAGGGCGCTGTAAAGTGCATGTGGAATGCTAGTGTTTGTGTTCATGTAATTATAAGTGACATGGGAGAGATCCCTCCGCAAACACTCTGATTTGAGTTTCTGAACAGACTCCATTTGGCCAAGCGATTCTTTGGCAGCCTATAGGTGCGGCAGCACCCTAAATAGTCAGAGGGTACATAGAAGTGCAAAAATACATAAATTGTAATTGAACATTGCTGATCTTTGATATGGATTCATGGGAAATGTCTGTGGTCCTCTGTTTATCAGGTGTTTTCGTTCAACAGTGAAGTTCGTACGTTTGGTTCACATACTTTAGATCTGCGTTGGGGTAATGATGTGGCATCTGAGAAAGTGGTGCACTTGGAGGTTCGATTGCAGACCTGTTGGTTAAGACTTTGGGTTCAATTTAATTCAGGAAAACATTGCATGTGCACCATTGTTAATAATCTTTTCTTCGGGTGCTTGTATTTCCCTTTAGGGGAGTGCTCTCCACACTCCATTTACAAAATGTTAAGTGAGGCATCAGACAGTGGTCCCAAATGTGGTATCTTTTGCATGGAAAAAACTTAAAGGTGATTTTCCGGTGATCTGACACATTTTTTCTATTTTATTAGCGTGCGTACCTAACTGGGGGCTTGTATTAGTGCAAAATGTTCATGGGGTGGTCTTGTGATCATAGGGATAGATAGTATTAGGTTTTTATTTTAGGGTTTCATGGGTGGCCCAGTTTTCTGAGACCCTTGCTCTTCAGGTGTGCACATGAGGGTGCCATTGGTGCACATTGCTTTCAACCTACATGTGCGCGGGACTGTATGTGGAGGGGGCTTGTGGCTGCTAAGTGTTGTGGTGGTTGCATCATGCCCCACGATCTTGTGCAACTTTCCCCTCCCTTGTGGCGCCAGAAATCTTAACCCCACCCTTTCTCTAGAGACTTCTTTTTGGGCTAACTTTGGGCTACTTAAGTTGGTTTTTGAGTGCTTACCATGTACCTCCGATCATGCTGTCTTGTGGTGTGCAATGTCAGGGAGGCTTACTGCTTTCTCTGAATGGTGTATGTGAGGCCTGGTGTGTTTGGTTAATTGCTAGGCCTGATATGGGGGTGAGCGCATTCTGTGCTCTACTCTTGTCTGGAGCAGTCATGGAAATTGCAGCCTTCCCTCTCCCATGCACTCCCCTCCCCTTTGGACCACTGCTTCTCAGTTATGTTTGGATCTGTGGTTCCTGGCTCATGGCTAGGGACTTCCAACTAGCAGGCATGCTCCAGTTGCTATTCTGTAGGGGTATGGCATGGCTACCAGACTTTGGAGGAAGAAAAAGAAAGCATAGCTGAGACCATAAGGACGTGGGGAGCCCAGATCAAGGCCCAGAACCTTCGCCAAACTCTGCCTACAGATGATGATTGGACAGAGACTGCCTCAAAATTCTGGGATGTCTGGTCAACCTGGTGAACCTCTCGGTTGACTTGACGCCATGCTGGGATTTTGCAACTTATTGGTTCTTGTGCATGTGCTGTGGAGGTTATGGGATCATCACTATCCCAAGCTGACGGTAAACCTGGATCCCGTCACTGGAGGACAGCTTTGTTTTAGAACCAAAAGGGGGCCTCCATTTGTCCGGAGGCTTCTAGTCTTTTTGAAGGCGCGGATGGGGCTTCATGCCATGATGGAACTTTGGTCCTGGGTCGGATGCCTGATAATGGGGACCTTTCAACTTGGTTATTGGAACCCATCCCCATGAATTTTGTCAGACTGCGCTCCCTCTGGGGTGTGGCTAGCCAACCCTGCCCTGGGGGTTCAGCAGCAGAGTGGGGCCTTGGCTCCTGCAGGTGCCATTAATGGCAAACTCTAGTGAGGATAGCCAATTGGCAGAACACATATAGCTGCCCTGAATCCCCAGATGCTAGTAAAAATGTGTATTCTCAACGTTGTCTCATTGGTTCTTCTTTCGTTTTTTGGTACAGTTTAATTCCTGGGATGTGGTTGAATGGGTGGTATTTTACTCTGGGGTTTTTATCCTACTGCACATTTGTACTCTCTGTTTGTGTAAACTAATTAGCTACCCAGACAGTAACCCCTCCCAGCAGAGGCTGTGGCCTGGTCCCTCTTGGGCTGAGTTCCCTGTCTGCAGTTGGTGTTGAGATGTGTTTGTCAAAATATCTGGTCCGTGTTGCGGTGGTGCTATGGCGGTCTGACCTCCCTGCGGCTGAATGAAGTGTGCATTTGGGTTTCCCTGAGCTTGGTTTAGTGGGTTATGATTTTGTAGTGGCTGAACCTGGCCCTTCGATCTCTGTTTCTGGTATGCATTCAACCTACATCTGTCTGCCAGGTGGCCCATCTTGTGGCAATAGTAACATTCCATAGGGTCTGATTGCTGCCAACCTCCTTGGCCTCTGCCACTGTAGCTATTTTGAAAACCTCTGGGGTATTGTGGTGGCGCACCCTTTGAGACTGTTGCCATTTGAACCCTTGCGGCCAATGACGACCCCTCAAGGATGGTCTTTTTCAATTTGTGTTGGACCAATTAAGCAGTGTCTCTCCTGGCTTGCTCCTGTTTGCGGATCATCCTCCTTGGGTTGCAGAATGGGGGGTGTGTGTGTCTGCCAGCTCATCTCAAAGTCAGGCATCCCTTCCCTGGGATCAGCGGAGACATTTTCTTGTGGTGGGTTTCTGTCTCCCTTATGCACAGCATTCTTTACGATAGCTATGCATTCAGATATCGTATTTGACTGTGAAAGGGGATCTTAGGTAGGGTGAACGCCCCCCCATTGCACCAGGCAGCCTCGTCTTCGTCGCTCCCAAGTGTGCGTAGGTTCCGTGGCGGTGACATTGGCTGAGCTCGGTGTTCCAAAAGGTGCAAGGGATCCAGCCGCTATGGTCATTGCCCCCACATGCCTTGCCCCATTTCCTCATTTTGTCCCAGGAGACCCAGTGGACGTGTGTGTGGGATAATCGCGACTCTCTTCCTGTCATGGGTGTCACCAGATGTCGCCAAAGCTAACTGATCAGTCATGAACCTAGAGAGAGTGCTCTCAGCACGGCATAGGGGATATCCTGCTCTGGTAGTTTGTGCACACTTACCTCTCAGAAAATGTCAATGTACATGACTATAGTAAAATGAATGTCTAGGTAGTGTGCATTTGGCATGGCATCGAAGCATTGTACTGGGAAAGTGAGCTTGTCCTCAAAAACACCAAGAGCAACTGTTCTGCACAGCTCATGAGGACTTCATTTTCCAGCAGCACCGCCCAATCCCATGAGAACCAAAACCCTGATGGCCATCTTGGCCTGAAGGTATAAGGACACGTCCTGTTGCCACACCCTTGCTTGACAATCAGGCTTCAGCGAAGACAAGCAGTGGCAGCCTGCATTATTCGCGGGTGGTGTGGTGGGTGCGGGCACGTGGGGAGGGGGGGGCGTGCGGTGGTTGGGGGTAACGGTAAAAAAAATAACAAAAATGAAAGCAAAACACGTAGCTTGCCGTGCCGGTCCCACGTCTCTGCTCCTGCCCTCCTCATCAAGGCACAGAAAGCACAGAAAAGGCTTCCCTGACCAATCACAACGCTGCAATGAAGCGTTGTGATTGGTTTTGAGCGTCCTGGTTCAACGCTCAACCAGGGAATGGGGGCCTGGCCTTGTTTTCCACACCGGCTTTAATGCAGCCTACATGGAGAACGGGGAAAGTGAGCATGACTGGTTTGGGTGGCCCGAGAGTGTCGACCAAACAGTCATTGCGCACTTAGGGGTGAACAAACCACTCCTCCCCTGCTCTGATCCGAGAGCAGAGCAGCCATGCCCACCCGCCCGCCCGCAAAGCAACAGGAAACATAGAATGATGATAACTCAAACTTTTTATCATTTTATGTTTCCTTTACTTTGCAGTGCACTGCTTAAAAGCTGTGGGGCGACGCTCCTCTGCCATAGAGAAGGAACCGCGCCTGAATATGGGCCTCGATTCCTGAGCTACCGACTCCAACAGCATCTGGACACCGATGCAAGTGCTCCTCCTGAGGTGCGAAGCATCTCCTGACAACGGCAAGATTGCAGCTACTCCATGAGCTGTCATCGCCACAAAGCTAAGGGCCTTGCATGGGATGTGTGCAGTGTTATGGTTTGAGTGATGTATCCTTGCCATACTTGCTTGCTTGAGCACTCAGTAGAGTAGCTGTGCGCTTTATAAAAACCCTGATAACATAACATAACATACCATAACATAACATAACATATCCTTAACCATAGCACAGCTTTGCACTAACGAACTTGATCAGAGTATCTCCTCCGGCTAACATGCATTTGACGCTCTTGTTGCCAGGGATACTAACCTTTGCTTAACCTTGCTAATACGCCATTCTCGCTTGATCCCAAAAAGAGGCTCAACCTCACGAGCTGGGTGAAATTGGGCTCATTGACATTTGCATACCAAGCTCTTATTGACATTTGTCAAGCGTTATTTGACATTTGCATATCGAAAGCTCAACAGCTGCCAAAATGAGCAGAGCTGTTGACTTCATTGACTGGTATATCAAGCGCTCTTTGACATTTGCATATCAAGTGATCTTTGACATTTGCAAATTGGGCGCACAACAGCGGCCAAACGAGCAGAGCTGTTTGCTTCATAGAACATTATCAAGGAGTGGCATTCAAACTCCTATTTCTGTGATCAAGCTGCTTACAGCTGATGAGTACATGGGACTGAAATAGTACTGCAAACAGCACAAGTGTGGCATAGCATGTGAGAGTGCATGTATAGAGTGAGTGGGAATGCCATTGCTTAAACCTGTATTAATTACACATTCTCTTCCTCCCCTATTGAGATTGCTGGAAGCAACGCTGATTCACCGAGATTCCCTCTGACATCTCCATCCTGAGACAACATCAAGTACACCTTCAGAAGACGCAGAGTGAAGAGAACCATTAGGCTGTCATTTTTAATTTTCTCCACCCCCCATTCTCTTGTGTGGGCTCCTGGCGAACAGTCTTACTGCTCTCCTGGCAGATCAATGAGGAGAGAGGTCGGACTGTCATCATACAGCTGGCCCTGATACCAGGTTAGTGCACGTGTTGTGTGCCCGCATCTGACACTTCCTCCTTAACTACCATATTAGTTGCAAATGTTTTTGTCCTTTTAGCTGTCTCAACTAGGAGGTGGTGTATGTAATGTGCCCACTGCCAAACGAGTTTGCCAATACCAACGAGTCCTTCCATGTGTGCCGAAACAGCCTCTGTGAAGGTGGTCTGTTTGGTAGGTGGTGTCTTTGCTGGTATACTTGTGGTAAGGGGGTGTTTCAATACTACGAGTCCTAGTGTAGGAGCCCCTGGGGAACAGCAGGCCATTTTTCCATTCTCAGCAAACTGGATGGTCATTCTTAGTTTAGCTAGCAGATCTTGTCCTAATAGATTAGTATAGGATGAGGGGGAATATAATAACTGTCCCCTCACTCGAATCCCTCCTACCTTTAGTTTGAGGGGTTTTGTGAAGGGGATCCTTGACACTGGAGCTGAGAACCCCTGTATAACCATGGTGTCTTTCGATAAGGGGACCATCCCTTATCTTAGGCATGACTTTGCCACTCCTGTGTCTATTACAGAGTTGTATGGTATATTGTTTAGAAGTGCCATGACTACTGGCTCTTCTTCTGGTCAGCTAGTTGTTGACAGTATAAGGCAAGTGTCCCTGTATGCCTGTTCTCCCTCGAGTATTGGCTGCCGTCTTTCTCCCTTGTTGTCTGGGTCAGTCCTTTATTCTCACCCTTGTCACCGGTCCCGGGGGACTGGGGTCCCCTTCCTTACTCCTGCTAGCTGTATCACTGTCTAGAACTGCCACAAATCTCTTTGTCACTCGTGTGTGTTCGCGTATATCAGTGAGAGTGCGTGTTCTCCACACCACTGGGGTTCTATGTGTCGGACGAGATAAACAGAGGATCAAACTTCTGGGAGCCCTTGCACAGGACTGTGGTTGCTCTGTGACTTCCTGGGCCTGCTGGCCTGTTAGTCTCTCATGCCAGGGCCTAACCATTCGTTGTTCGGTAGAAGGCCCGCCAGCTTCTATTATTGGTGTATTGGAATACCCTAATGCAGTAAGAGTGGGCAAAAGCACCCCCATACCGGCATATGGTGGGGGAGGTGTTGATGCCCTGTTTGCTATCGGTAGTGTAGTACTGTCAACTGGGCTTCCTCGATGATGGCCCATAGTTATAATAAAGCCTTCCTCTTATCTTTCTTTTACCCGTGTATTTGCTTTGCATGTCTGTTCTCATGTCTTCAAGTATGCTAGTGTCGAATGTTAGGTCTATTGGCTAGGAAACAAATGGCACTATGCGCCTTCATATGTTAGCGCCATTTTTGCCAAATCTTATTACATTTTTTTGCCTGCACGTGGAACCTGGTTTGCGTTTGTTTTAATGGTATTTCCATGATAAATTTGGTGGTTTTAGAGGTTAAAATACCTTAGCTTCTTTAGTTTAGGGACTCTGGTTTTGATCTGAATCATGGGGAAATATACACAGGGTTTTCCTGCTTCTAATTAGCAGCACAGAGCTGTGAGACTACAGGCCTGGCTTTCTGTGAAGGTTGCTGCAGGCTTCTCTCGAAGTGCTGGGGCCTCCGTTTCCCATAGTTTTTATGTTGGTTCGACTGCTAAGTAGAACCTGTTTTAAATAATAGAGTACTGTTTGTAACAGCTGTTGTGGTGCAAGGGCCCATGTGTTGCATAGGACAGGTTTCTCTCGCCTGACGGTATTTTCAGTTTGCTTTAACTTTACGCCATGCAGTGCAGAAGCCCCTGTGTTCTTAGTGCCAATATCGGCCCACGCACCAGCCCTCCTGGAGCAACATACATGCAACATAAATAAGCAGACAAGACAACTTTTTGTTGGAGAAAATTTGCTGCAGGTTTATTAGCATACACAAATGCCAACCGTGTGTTCTGTATATTTGTAAGCGGTTGCAGCCAAAGCTGGGACCGATTACTTTTGTTTTGCGGGTTCTACCTGCGAGTGAGGAGGACATGGGAATTGGCTCTTTTAACTATGACAAAGTGGGGGCCGCCTCTCGCCTCAGGTGCTGTGTTTTCACAAATAAAAGCTACCTTCCGTTGAATTCCTTGTGTGTCCAGGTGTTTTCTGGCAACAATTAAAATCATGCCAACACGTTCCTGCTGGACCAAGATCAGTGTTTTGCATAATGGCAGTTTTCACCCATCCTGAAGCAGCACAGAGGGTTAATTTGCCTTCTGCATAGAACGTGTACATGCTGATCACCAAAGTGCATTTTATGCGGGTAGCTCAGTGGGTTACTGTTTTCATCACAGAGATCCTTTTCTTACTCACACTTCATAAATTACAATCCTAAATTACAATCCTAATATAACACAATTACTTATGAACTACAATGAAGGGCCAGTATTCAAACTGCGTGTTATAGGTTACAGAGCTATTTTTTCACACAACTTTCATTATCCTAATGTTGCTAAAAGGTTTAGTTTGGGTAGAAATACATTGTTTTAAGTAAAATAACCATTGTGGTACATTTTAAATCCTGAGTTTGTCCTTCTCCAGACCAAACACTCTTAAAATATACCTTCTACTAGTATGGATGAAATGTGATTCTACAACTTGTAATCCTCATTGTTTTATGTAACATTTGATTTACACATGTATTTATCTCTCTATAATGTGTGGTGTGTATGATGTAAAGTGCTCTGACACCCAACACTAGTTAGAGCAGTGCTATAAAAGAAATGAAACACATGGAAGAGAGAGATTAGTGCCCTTACATGTCAGGTGCTTTGTAGCAGTTTCAAGACCCTCTTAAAGTTTCTCACTGCTCATAAGGGTGAAACATCTGACATTTACCTGTTTCCATGGACTTCCTTGCTTGATTTTACTAGCGAGAAAGTGTCACTCTTAAGTGTCACACATTGGTCATTGAATGTCACACATAAGTACACGGAAACTATGAAAATGTCAAACATAAGAAATTTCAAACCTTGGCAGCTATGTTTTAATAAATAGAGATTCTGTACAGTGTATAAAATAATTAGATCAGCCCTAAAGCATACTTCTAAACCTTGCATCTTTAATCCAAGCACACAAAACTGCAAGAAACAAAACGAAAAAGAAGCATCCCTAACAACAAACTTTAAGTTGAGTAATCTTAGACCAGTCCTTTCTGATGTTACCTTCTATAACAAAATTACATTGTTTGCCCCTTCAAGATAAAATTAAATGACTCATTCTCTCTCATTTTCATTTTTTTAATGGCATTTTAGTTTGTTTTTGTGCAGGTGTTTATCATTGTTTCAATGTTTACGCAGAAGAGAGCTGTTTTCCTTTCAGTGGGGTTTTAGCAGTTATTATAGGCTTAAACCTAAAACAGGATAGCCTACTTATACTAATTGTAACGCCTGTTTAAAATAATGGCTTAGTCATACCCAGTGCTTTCTATGATAGGCAGGAACCTCATAGCAGTAAAAATACACAAGTCACTACTCTGAAGTGTGGCTCAGGGGTTAGAGGCAGCAGACCCGGAAGCTGAGATCAGTCCTGGACCAGGGTTCAATTCCCCGCCTCGGCGGGGTGTTGAGCTAAAAAATTCCACAGACTCGATAATTCTCGCCCCGGTGCCTCCTCGACTCACGGGTTCACACTCTGCGACTCTGGGCAATAGCTTGCTTAATCTCCACAACGGCCCCTCGCGGCAGGATGCCTGACTTTCACCTTGTGGATACCCTGCTATCTCACAGGGGAATACCAGGAAGGGTTCCCTAAGCAAGCGCCGGGAAACCCACTGCGGGTAGCTGTGCGCTATATAAGCTCAACTACATTTACATTTACTCTCTGATACAACAAACAGAATGTAATTCTAAGAGCCTCTGGTTGCACACACAGACATCTGCAGTGATGACATTAACCAAGAAACCAACTGTGGTTTTGTAACAAAGCAGTACATTTCTCACTGACTAGTTTAACTTGCATTTATTTTTTCATACAGTTACCTCATGTGAAAGGTCAACAAATAGGTACAAAATATTATGTTTTATTTTTAGCCACACCTCGGCCCACCTCCACACTAACTGACTCTGTCTCCATTGCACTCAGGATCACAGTATCCATCCTTTTCTTTTTTTCTTTTTATTCTTCATACAGCAGTGCATAGAAGCAATACAGCATACTTTGACCACTGTATTGAATAGCTATGTAAAGTCTGAGAAAAGTAGTGGGATTAGCATATGGTGTCCTACATTCAGTAAGTTCCATTTATTTTAGATATTGTGTCAGTTTAACCTGTGATCTTTATTTATTAACACAGTGTACTATTTATCTGACAGAATTACACTGTCTTCTGGTGTTAAAGGGGACTGAGAAAAAGAAACTAATCTAGTCAGTGGCTTAATTGCACTATGTGTGACAGGAAACCTGGGCTCAGATCCCGGTTTCCCCACATGACAAAATTTTGTAATCTAAGTCAAATCAATTTACTTCACATGTCTAATTTATTTGATAATTACATTTAAGAGCACTTTCAGGTAATTCAGTTCATGATTGATCCTGTAGAAAAATCTCACTTGTATATGGTTTAATAGCCTGCAAGGTTCCACGATCCATAACAATAATAATGGCCATGATGCAGCAGCATAACAAAACTTGAGGGCCCCCCCTGAAACGTACATGCAAGGGGCTCCCCACACTCCAGACCCAGTCCTGAGCTCTCAGGCCAGGGACCTGCCAGTGCCGGAGGGGGCCCCCGGAGCTCACAGGCACCCCGCACTGCGGAGGATGCGGACTGTTGTTACACCACTGTATTCGCTTTACACGAGTAATATGCTTCACAAAAAAATAGAGAACATCCAAGAACTAACTAACACTCTTGAGGAATGGACCATTAAGTAAAACATGTGAAATATAAACATGAACTAAATTGCTGATTGGCTTGCCTTGATTTGTTTTACATTCATTGTTAGAAATCGAGGAATGTTTTTGTCTGTTTAAAACCTATTTCTGCATTAGTCCTGCCCACAGGTCCACTGCTTCCAATCGTCGATTTGTGCCTTACCCTGCAGGGCTAGGGCGGGATTGGGAATGAGTCTTGCACTGCGTAGACCCCCGAAGTGCCATGTACATGACCTTGCGGTCCCAGTCCCATTACGCCAAGTATACGCTCAGTCTCGCCTTTTGCAAAATCGGTATCCAGCTGGTCGAACCCGTACGCCAGGAACTCCAGGTGCATAACAAACACTCCCTCTGTCTGTCTCCCTCCCTCTGTCTGTCTCCCTCTGTCTGTCTCCCTCCCTCTGTCTGTCTCCCTCCTCCCTCTGTCTGTCTCCCTCTGTCTGTCTCCTTCTGTCTCCCTCCATCTCTCTCCCTCTGTCTCCCTCTCTCTGTATCCCTCTGCCCCCTGCCTCTGTCTCCCTCCCACTGTCTCCCTCTCTCTCTCCCTCTCTCTCTATCTCCCTCTGTCTCCCATCCTCTGTCTCCCTCTCTCTCTTTATCTGCCTCTGTCTCCCTCTCCGTCTTCCTCCGTCTCCGTCTCCATCTCTCTCTCTGTCTCTCAGTCTGTCTCTCTGTCTGTCTGTCTGTCTGTCTGTCTGTCTCTGTTTTTCTCTGTCTCTATCTGTCTGTCCCTGTCTCTGCCTCTATCTCTATCTCTGTCTGTCCCTGCCTCTATCTGTCTCTGTTTGTCTCTGCCTCTATCTGTCTCTGCCTCTATCTGTCCCTGTCTCTATCTCTGTCTGTCTCTCTGTCTGTCTCTGCCTCTGTCTCTATCTTTCTCTGTTTTATCTGTCTGTCTGTCCCTGTCCCTATCTGTCGCTGCCTCTATCTGTCTGTCTGTCCCTGTCTCTGTCCCCATCTGTCTCTGTCTCTATCTCTGCCTCTAACTGTTTCTGTCTGTCCCTGTCTTTGTCTGTCTCTGTCTCCATCTGTCTCTGTCTGTCCCTGTCTCTGCCTCACTCTGTCTCTGTCACTATCTATTTCTGTCTCTATCTGTTCCTGTCTCTACCTGTTTCTGTGTCTCTATCTGTTTCTATGCATCTATCTGTCTCTCTGCCTCTATATTTGCCTCTATCTGTCTCTGTCCAAACAGGAAGCTTCCCAAAATGCCCTTTTAAAAGTCAGCTGTGAAAGCACTTACAGCTGACTTTTAAAGAGCCTTTTGGGAAGCTTTTCAAAGATGCCCTGACGTCACAGAGACCGGTAGTAAACACAGAAGATGGCCGTAAGAGCATACATAGTGAATACCTATTTAATATGTATTCACTACTATGCTCCTGCGGCCATCTTCTGTGTTTACTGCCAGCTGTGGAAACTGCAAGCAAGGTCCGTGGGCCGCCAATGAAGGCCTGCTGGGCCGCTGGTCGCCCGCGGGCCGTACTATGAGTACCACGGACATAGGGAGTACTTTTGTTGAGGGTGTTAATGGTGGTGGGGGCAGGGTCTGTGTCATTCAAGGTTGTAAACTCAGCGTGCACTGTATGTGGCGTGTGCTGTCCCCGTCCCCGTCCCCACACCGAGTGCACTGACTCGTACTAGTCTACAGTGGAAACTAATACTAGGGAGGCACGCAATGAACATGTGGGAGATGTGTCACCCTCACGCCCGCCTGTGTTATGCGTTAAATACATGTCATTCTGAGGAAGCAAACACTTCAGAAAATGTGAGCCAACAGTTAGATTGTGTCCTGCGGGTCTGTGGAGGAACCTAGCAGCGCTGTCCAACAGCCCTCCCGCAGACGTGCAATCAGACCACAGTGGGTGTTTCACAGTATAATCTCTCAATAATTGCTTGCGAAGCACCACGGTGCAGTTCCAGTAGCTGAGCAGGTTGAGCGCCAGCTGCTGAGATAACTCACAGGCTCTAGTCTAAACCTCTTACATTCATTCTACCGCAGTTCATAAAATTATCTTTCATTTAATTGAAACATATACTGAAACGCCGATCATCACACTGTTGTGTCTATCTTCTCTACCCCTGTTCAGTGGTTTGGGATGATAGCTAGTGACGTGGAAGAGAGTATTTTAAAAGAAAACACAATCAAAAACAATACATTTCGGTAATAATATCGCTGCAAGCCAAATATAAATGGTATGTTGTTATTTCAATCCATTTCACCAGGTCTGCACCGCTACATTGCCTGGCAAATAACATATGAAGCACTGTGCTGTGCCTGGCTCGAAAAGAATATCATGCAGTGGTCTTTGAATATATTATGCCATGTTCCCCTCACACCTAAGTAAAAATTGTTTTTCACTTTGCAACTTCCCCTCACACCATTACACCAGAAAAAAAGCGGACTCTTAGGTCTTGCCTCCTAGACAGTGCATGTGCTGCCTGTTATGAGACATACTGTCGGCCTACCATGAACATGCAGGGGTTTGGAGTACACCTGTTGCTAACCATTAGTTGGCTTTGCTGTCATTCTCATTTGCCTGCTTCTTGTTTGTGTCCCAGTTTGTCAATTTTGTGTTTGTCCCTCCCATGTAGCCTATCCTCTTTTCCATCTCTTTTGGTTGGTTGGCTTCTAAGCATCCACTGCTTGCTTTTAATGTAATACTTTTTTCTTTTAGGTTCAGCACTTAATGGCAGTGCATGTGTTTTTCAGCTGTTTCCCTCATAAATCCGTGTTGCTCTCAATCTCCTTGTGCTTCTGACCACCCCCCACACCCATGTTGCGTTCAACCTCATGTACCTCCCCCTTGCTTTCTCGTCCATGTGCTTCTCTTCTGCCCACTTCAAGTTGCTCTCTTTCACCTGTTTGTTCCTCCCCTGTGCTCCACTTTGCTTTCTGTGTCATCTGCTTCCCCTCACCCGCCCTCTGGGTTCCTTCTGCTCTCATTGGTTCAACCCCCCCATGTTGCTCTGCTCTATCTGCTTAAAAAAAGCGTAGCCGTTTTTTTAGGGCTCGCCTAGTGTTGCAGCGCGAAGCGCTGCCGCTAGCGAGCCTTATTGTCGTCGTGTTGCCTCCCCAAGTGATACAAACCGGTGCACGAGCAGACACCGGTCTGTGAACGCGCGAGAAGCAGGGAACGCCAACGTGCACGCTCACGGCATCACGCTCCTCCCCTCCCGCGTCTCTTCCAAGGCGCGCTCCAGGCCGACTTGTTCTAAAGCATTTGCTTTGCCAACGGATTCTATCTTTGCCATTGACCCATTATAAAAACTATTTGAGTGTATGTTATTTTTACTCCCCCTAGTTTGAAGAACATTTCTGGTTTGGGGTGGTGGATATTGGAATTCCTCTACCGCCTTCAGTCAATCAACTGAAAAAGTACCTCTGAAAGTACACGAACAGTGGAAGGACACTGTGTGCTGCAAGGTAGGAGTACTTCGTTAACGCTCTATGGGGAGGACAAACACACACGGAAGTGAAGCAGGCACACGCTGACTAACGAGGAGCAAGAGTGACGATAAGCCAACTAATGGTAAACAAAGGGCGGATTCTAACCCCTGTAAACAAAAGCAACAGCTGTCTCAAGCGAGACCTAACTGTCCACTGCACCAGAGGGCTGCGTATGGCAGTACACTATTCGGGAGGGAGCTCAATGTGTGTGTGTTGAATGTTCTGTAATTACTAAACAGCGTTTACTGCGCTACTGTATATCTTCATGGCTGCATCCCTTTTTGTACGGCAGTTGCACGAGACACACGCAGGCTCCTAGGGGAAGATGTGATGAACGCTAAACAGACAGCCGTTCGTGAAGCTAGCTCATTCTAATTAGGAAACTGCGGCGCATAAAGTAAACACAAGTACCAGCATGCACTATGTTGGTGGATAAAAGCATGCATGAGAAGTTAACCTACAGCAGGAAACACTGCGTGTGGGTTATACCAATCTGTTTTCAGTCGCGCTTCCGCCAAAAGATTAGACTTAATGCACCGCCCCTCTGTCAAACACTTTGAAAAGCCGCCTTAAGCGCGAGAACAACAGCTCAACCAAACGGCTCGCGTCCTTTCCCCTAGCTTGCACTGGCCCCGCCCCTTTAACCCCACCGAGCCCCCCCCACTAGCCCGTGCGTCTTTGAGTTACGACCTCGAGCGCCTACCGGAGTCTTAGCCTGTCCTGTGTGTGTCCGATAGGCTTCAGTCATGCAGGCTCCCGCCATTCCGGAGGAGGTGCTGCGGCTCCTGCAAGGTGAGAAAGACTTATGACCTCTTCGGTGAGAGGTCATACCTGAGGTGAGGTGGGGGAGGGACTGATGATCAATCAGTCGAGTGGTTTTTTTTTCTGAACCGGGGGGGTTTGAAGTCATCTGCCGGAGGGTGATGAGGCGATACAAAAGGGGATGATGGATGGAGCGTTTGAGCAAATCAAACACTCACCCCCCCAGTCAACTGATCTGGGTTTAATCCATCACCATTCTTTAGCTCACTCAGCCACCCCTGTTCAGACATGGCCATATGCAAATCAGTCTGACCCTGTGCCTCATGGGAACAGTCCAGCCCGAACTGCTAAGCCATGTCGTCCCTGGACCGGAAACAAGCATCCTGGGGTGATGAGGGTTCGTTACTTGGGAAGGTGAGAGATCGTGCGTTGTAACTACTTTGTAGGCTAAACGCAGGAGGTCTGTCAGCTGCGTGGTGAGACATGGGCTTGGTGAGGGAGAGATAGGTTCCATCGAAATCGGTTATAGTTTTGATGCTTCCCAGCACAAGAGGGGCACGCGCAAACACTTCATAGAGAGAATGGATTACAGTTGAGAAATAAATAGATAAAGGCTTAAACTGCCGCCTCTTTGAACACAGAAAGTTGGGGAACAAAAACTGTTGAACAGTAGAGAGAAACCATGAAGCAGGCTGTCATTTTACAGTACGTGCATTCCCACAGGGGGCTGTACTGCATCACTGTACGTCAGCTCCCTCGACCCCCTCCTTCCCGCTGCTCGGGTCCAGGGATAAGTCCCACCCTATGCCGGGGCTGAGTGCACCTTGTGTGCGTTGGGCTGACACCGACTCCTGTAACCAGCGCCTTGACAGCTCCACTAGCAGCTCTCCACTTCACTGCAACCAGCTTGCACCTACCCTCTGGAACCAACCCAACCATGCCAGACCGATCCCCTTGCATGCCCAAGCCCGTGACAACCCCACAACACCCGTCCTCCGACCCCAGGATGTGCACCAGCCCACACATATCTCCTGCAGTCCTGTCTCCCTCCATGCCCAGCATGCCCACCACGAATTGCAAACCTCCACCACCAGGCCAGCACCAACGCACCAGCCCCACCATTAACCCACACCATCTCCCACACCTTGCTTCACTCCCACTGCCGGACAAACCTCGAGCTGGGGGCAATGCCGTCCCGCATGCGCGCTACTGCTGGACCTGTAAGATTGCACCCGGGCCAAACATTGGGTGTAGCCACACCCCACCGTCCCCTGCACTTGTATACCGCTCTTTACCCTCCAACACTCCAAATCACATCTCTACGCGCCCGTCAATCCTGATGGCCCAGCCGCAAACCCCCTGCATGACCACGCTGCAGCACGCATCTCCGCCACCCCTCAAATGTTCCACGGCACCCACACCTTAAACCAACAACCTCCCCCCACACCTCAGAGGAACTGCATCTGCTCTCTGCCCCAACTGTCCCCCTCCCCTCCCCCACCCAGGTGTCATACCCTGCTTCCTTGGAAGGTGACCACTGCTCTGTGCCACCCGCACAAACAACCCTTGCCCCTCCCCGCACTTCTCCCGCCATAACACCCTTTCCGCCCTACCCCGACCGTGCTCAACCCCCCCTCCCCGCCTCTCGGGCACCCGTGGGTACCACGGCTGACCTGGAACTGCAACCGGTCTTACGGGCCTTAGAAGGATGAAAGGCTGAGGGCATGAAGACTGGGCTTCTAACCGCTGCACAAGGGACACCAGCAGCTCCCTGAATCCTCTCCTTATGCGTGCGGGTTGGAGCCAAACCATATGCGTGCGGGTTGGAGCCAAACCAGCACTCCAAGGCGACGAGCCCCCTCCCACCCACCGGTGCCTGCCTCCCCCCCCCACGTGCAAAGGAATCCCCCACCCCTGCAAGAATGTCGCCCACACACGAGGTGTGCCACGTGGAGTGTGTTTTCACACACACCCATGTGTGTTTGTGTCACCACGCCGGCTCTCTTATTAGCTCTCATTATTAGCTGCAACGCCAGTAGCTCAAACTTTCACTACTGCGAGACCTATTGCATTGCAAATGCTTGTGTAGTAATGGTGACCGCACAAGGGAGCCAAGTTTACATTAGTGGCCCCCCCATGTAAGACTACCAGAAATGGCACATCAGATATGGCTGCAGCAGTAATGCAAACATGCTTTATCAATTTGGAAGGCCTCAAAATGGGCGATACATGACATTCATCGGTCCAATGCCCACGGCACCAAGGCAATGTAGGTAATAAGTCTCTCCAGTGCCGCATTTATCACTCAATCATAAGCTTTAAATATATTTTTGAAATTGAACCATTTTTCTCCAAACATTAGCTTATGGGCTCGGAGAGTATGTACATTTAGGTCTCAAATACAGGTTTTTGAATGTTGATATACAGTTATCAATTCAGCAAATTCTATTTTGAGCTATCAGTAGATCACAAGCTACTCATAAGAGAATCCAGGGCTAGACAGTTACCTGTGGCCCTGCTGAGAAAGAGAAACAGGTGAGATACAGAAGATGAACAGAGACATACAAAGAACAGTTTAGCAAGCCTTGTGAATTAAAGGGAGAAGGGGGTAGAGATAGGGATGATGTAGAAACACATGCGAGCTAGGGAGAGAAGTAAATAGAGAAAGGTGAGGTATACAGAAGGAAAGATGGACAAGGGTGACAGAGTGAACAGGCTGAAACCTGCGTGCTCCTGGAGTTTCGTGGTTGGAGGTGTTTGCTCCTGTTGAAAATTACAAAAGAATACATTCAAATGCAGAGCAAATGTAGGGGTTTCCGGTGGCACCAACAACACCCTCTGCTTGAGACATGGAGCAGTGAGGTATTTCTTGAAGCCTGGCTGCCTCCCATGTGGGCCAGAAAAAAAAAAAAAATAATAATAATAATTTACAACAAGGGGTGGTGATGGACAGAGTCTCTGAATTAAGCAGAGTACTCTCACCCAGTCAAGAGATCAGGGCTAGATCCAACACCGTTTTTTAGCTCATTGCACCATCCCAGTTTCAGAACCTGGCTGTATGCAAATTAGTCTGTCCCTGGCCCAGTGCATCATGGGAACAGGGCAGACCAGACTACAAAAGCCAATTCTTACACTGGGAAGGAAACAAGCTTCCGGGGACCGGTTTCTGCCATTTCAGGCGTCTTCGGCCCGGCTTGCTTGAATCCTGATGGTGCAATGAGCAAGGGACTCACATCTGAGTATACCCTTCCACGCTTAGGGTGGACAAAATAATTTACAACAAGGGGTGGTGATGGACAGAGTCTCTGAATTAAGCAGAGTACTCTCACCCAGTCAAGAGATCAGGGCTAGATCCAACACCGTTTTTTAGCTCATTGCACCATCCCAGTTTCAGAACCTGGCTGTATGCAAATTAGTCTGTCCCTGGCCCAGTGCATCATGGGAACAGGGCAGACCAGACTACAAAAGCCAATTCTTACACTGGGAAGGAAACAAGCTTCCGGGGACCGGTTTCTGCCATTTCAGGCGTCTTCGGCCCGGCTTGCTTGAATCCTGATGGTGCAATGAGTAAGGGACTCACATCTGAGTATACCCTTCCACGCTTAGGGTGGACAAAATAATTTACAACAAGGGGTGGTGATGGACAGAGTCTCTGAATTAAGCAGAGTACTCTCACCCAGTCAAGAGATCAGGGCTAGATCCAACACCGTTTTTTAGCTCATTGCACCATCCCAGTTTCAGAACCTGGCTGTATGCAAATTAGTCTGTCCCTGGCCCAGTGCATCATGGGAACAGGGCAGACCAGACTACAAAAGCCAATTCTTACACTGGGAAGGAAACAAGCTTCCGGGGACCGGTTTCTGCCATTTCAGGCGTCTTCGGCCCGGCTTGCTTGAATCCTGATGGTGCAATGAGTAAGGGACTCACATCTGAGTATACCCTTCCACGCTTAGGGTGGACAAAATAATTTACAACAAGGGGTGGTGATGGACAGAGTCTCTGAATTAAGCAGAGTACTCTCACCCAGTCAAGAGATCAGGGCTAGATCCAACACCGTTTTTTAGCTCATTGCACCATCCCAGTTTCAGAACCTGGCTGTATGCAAATTAGTCTGTCCCTGGCCCAGTGCATCATGGGAACAGGGCAGACCAGACTACAAAAGCCAATTCTTACACTGGGAAGGAAACAAGCTTCCGGGGACCGGTTTCTGCCATTTCAGGCGTCTTCGGCCCGGCTTGCTTGAATCCTGATGGTGCAATGAGCAAGGGACTCACATCTGAGTATACCCTTCCACGCTTAGGGTGGACAAAATAATTTACAACAAGGGGTGGTGATGGACAGAGTCTCTGAATTAAGCAGAGTACTCTCACCCAGTCAAGAGATCAGGGCTAGATCCAACACCGTTTTTTAGCTCATTGCACCATCCCAGTTTCAGAACCTGGCTGTATGCAAATTAGTCTGTCCCTGGCCCAGTGCATCATGGGAACAGGGCAGACCAGACTACAAAAGCCAATTCTTACACTGGGAAGGAAACAAGCTTCCGGGGACCGGTTTCTGCCATTTCAGGCGTCTTCGGCCCGGCTTGCTTGAATCCTGATGGTGCAATGAGCAAGGGACTCACATCTGAGTATACCCTTCCACGCTTAGGGTGGACAAAATATTTTACAACAAGGGGTGGTGATGGACAGAGTCTCTGAATTAAGCAGAGTACTCTCACCCAGTCAAGAGATCAGGGCTAGATCCAACACCGTTTTTTAGCTCATTGCACCATCCCAGTTTCAGAACCTGGCTGTATGCAAATTAGTCTGTCCCTGGCCCAGTGCATCATGGGAACAGGGCAGACCAGACTACAAAAGCCAATTCTTACACTGGGAAGGAAACAAGCTTCCGGGGACCGGTTTCTGCCATTTCAGGCGTCTTCGGCCCGGCTTGCTTGAATCCTGATGGTGCAATGAGCAAGGGACTCACATCTGAGTATACCCTTCCACGCTTAGGGTGGACAAAATAATTTACAACAAGGGGTGGTGATGGACAGAGTCTCTGAATTAAGCAGAGTACTCTCACCCAGTCAAGAGATCAGGGCTAGATCCAACACCGTTTTTTAGCTCATTGCACCATCCCAGTTTCAGAACCTGGCTGTATGCAAATTAGTCTGTCCCTGGCCCAGTGCATCATGGGAACAGGGCAGACCAGACTACAAAAGCCAATTCTTACACTGGGAAGGAAACAAGCTTCCGGGGACCGGTTTCTGCCATTTCAGGCGTCTTCGGCCCGGCTTGCTTGAATCCTGATGGTGCAATGAGCAAGGGACTCACATCTGAGTATACCCTTCCACGCTTAGGGTGGACAAAATAATTTACAACAAGGGGTGGTGATGGACAGAGTCTCTGAATTAAGCAGAGTACTCTCACCCAGTCAAGAGATCAGGGCTAGATCCAACACCGTTTTTTAGCTCATTGCACCATCCCAGTTTCAGAACCTGGCTGTATGCAAATTAGTCTGTCCCTGGCCCAGTGCATCATGGGAACAGGGCAGACCAGACTACAAAAGCCAATTCTTACACTGGGAAGGAAACAAGCTTCCGGGGACCGGTTTCTGCCATTTCAGGCGTCTTCGGCCCGGCTTGCTTGAATCCTGATGGTGCAATGAGCAAGGGACTCACATCTGAGTATACCCTTCCACGCTTAGGGTGGACAAAATAATTTACAACAAGGGGTGGTGATGGACAGAGTCTCTGAATTAAGCAGAGTACTCTCACCCAGTCAAGAGATCAGGGCTAGATCCAACACCGTTTTTTAGCTCATTGCACCATCCCAGTTTCAGAACCTGGCTGTATGCAAATTAGTCTGTCCCTGGCCCAGTGCATCATGGGAACAGGGCAGACCAGACTACAAAAGCCAATTCTTACACTGGGAAGGAAACAAGCTTCCGGGGACCGGTTTCTGCCATTTCAGGCGTCTTCGGCCCGGCTTGCTTGAATCCTGATGGTGCAATGAGCAAGGGACTCACATCTGAGTATACCCTTCCATGCTTAGGGTGGACAAAATAATTTACAACAAGGGGTGGTGATGGACAGAGTCTCTGAATTAAGCAGAGTACTCTCACCCAGTCAAGAGATCAGGGCTAGATCCAACACCGTTTTTTAGCTCATTGCACCATCCCAGTTTCAGAACCTGGCTGTATGCAAATTAGTCTGTCCCTGGCCCAGTGCATCATGGGAACAGGGCAGACCAGACTACAAAAGCCAATTCTTACACTGGGAAGGAAACAAGCTTCCGGGGACCGGTTTCTGCCATTTCAGGCGTCTTCGGCCCGGCTTGCTTGAATCCTGATGGTGCAATGAGCAAGGGACTCACATCTGAGTATACCCTTCCACGCTTAGGGTGGACAAAATAATTTACAACAAGGGGTGGTGATGGACAGAGTCTCTGAATTAAGCAGAGTACTCTCACCCAGTCAAGAGATCAGGGCTAGATCCAACACCGTTTTTTAGCTCATTGCACCATCCCAGTTTCAGAACCTGGCTGTATGCAAATTAGTCTGTCCCTGGCCCAGTGCATCATGGGAACAGGGCAGACCAGACTACAAAAGCCAATTCTTACACTGGGAAGGAAACAAGCTTCCGGGGACCGGTTTCTGCCATTTCAGGCGTCTTCGGCCTGGCTTGCTTGAATCCTGATGGTGCAATGAGCAAGGGACTCACATCTGAGTATACCCTTCCACGCTTAGGGTGGACAAAATAATTTACAACAAGGGGTGGTGATGGACAGAGTCTCTGAATTAAGCAGAGTACTCTCACCCAGTCAAGAGATCAGGGCTAGATCCAACACCGTTTTTTAGCTCATTGCACCATCCCAGTTTCAGAACCTGGCTGTATGCAAATTAGTCTGTCCCTGGCCCAGTGCATCATGGGAACAGGGCAGACCAGACTACAAAAGCCAATTCTTACACTGGGAAGGAAACAAGCTTCCGGGGACCGGTTTCTGCCATTTCAGGCGTCTTCGGCCCGGCTTGCTTGAATCCTGATGGTGCAATGAGCAAGGGACTCACATCTGAGTATACCCTTCCACGCTTAGGGTGGACAAAATAATTTACAACAAGGGGTGGTGATGGACAGAGTCTCTGAATTAAGCAGAGTACTCTCACCCAGTCAAGAGATCAGGGCTAGATCCAACACCGTTTTTTAGCTCATTGCACCATCCCAGTTTCAGAACCTGGCTGTATGCAAATTAGTCTGTCCCTGGCCCAGTGCATCATGGGAACAGGGCAGACCAGACTACAAAAGCCAATTCTTACACTGGGAAGGAAACAAGCTTCCGGGGACCGATTTCTGCCATGTGGGCCAGGGCCTGTGATCACCATCCAGAACTGGCTTCGTTTGGAACCTAGCTTGTTTTCATAGTTTTTTTCATATTTTTTAACCTCATATTTGGAACACCTCAATAAGGGGTGTACATTAACAGCAGGTGAGAGAAAATGTTCAATGTATCTAAACTTGAAGAAGAACAGATGCTTGAAGGACAAAGGGAAAAAGATTGCAATAATTGGGAAGAAAACCAAAATCATGTTTTTCAATCCGTTTCTGTGGGTCATAAAGGGATGGGGAGTGGGAAAGTAATAGGCCACTGGCAAACTGCTTGCCATTGTGGTGAATATTTTAATTTGAGAATTTAAAAATGTTTATCTTATATTTTTCTCGGAAGGCTTCCGCTTTACGGTGTAGATATTGCATAATACATGTATGCTTGGCTGTGTAATCATAAGGTTCCTACATAATTAATGACGTCAACACTTCCTGGTAGATCCGGCAGTTGAAGAGGAAGTGAGCAGTGGAAAAGATCAGTTGCTCCTTGGATATTCGTTTAGAGCAGTGTAGATCTGCGAATACATTTGTGAAAACAGTACAACTACTTTCACACTAATGCAAGAAAAAGCTGTAAAATCTGAAAGGAAAATTTAAGAAATATGCAGAAAAATCTGGTAAAATGTATAGGAAAATCTTGGGAAATGTGCAGAAAAATCTAGTAAAATCTAGAACATGGGTACTCACAAACTTTCTCTCGGGGGCCAAATTTATAGTGTGGTTTGCGGCCAAGGGCCGCACCGGTGGGGGCGGGGTCAGAGGGGGAGGGGGCGGGGCATAAAGCAAAAAAAATTGACCATGAGGTTAAACACAGGTCCCTGCAGCAAACACCTTCGTCCACTGAGCCACCAGACCCAGCATACACACATCTTTCTCTCTCTCTCTCCTTCTCTCTCTCTCCCTCCTTCTCTCTCTCCCTCTCTCTCCCTCCCTCTCTCTCCCTCTGTGTCTCCCTCCCTCTCTCTCCCTGTGTCTCCTTCTCTCTCTCTCCCTCTCCCTCCCTCCCTCTGCGTCTCCCTCCGCATCTCCCTCCCTCTGCGTCTCCCTCCCTGTGTCTCCCTCCCTCCATCTCTGTCTCCCTCCATCCCTCCCTCTGTGTCTCCCTCCCTCTCTGTCTCCCACCCTCCCTGTGTCTCCCTACCTGTCTCCCACTCTTCCTCTGTGTTTCCCTCCCTGTTTCCCACTTTCCCTGTCTCCCGCCCTCTCTCCCACTCTCCCTCTGTGCCTCCCTCCCTGTCTCCCGCCCTCTCTCCCACTCTCCCTCTGTGTCTCCCTCCCTGTCTCCCACTCTCCCTCTGTGTCTCCCTCCCTCCCCCTGTGTCTCCCTCCCTCCCTCTGTCTACCTCCTTCCCTGTCTCTCCCTCCCTGTCTCCCACTACCCTCTGTCTCCCTCCATGTCCCTCTCTGTTTCCCTCCCTCCCCCTGTGTCTCTCTCCCTCCCTCTGTGTCTCCCTCCCTCCCTCCCACTCTCCATCTGTGTCTCCCTCCCTGTCTCCCACTCTCCCTCTGTGTCTCCCTCCCGATCTCCCACTCTCTCTCTGTGTCCCCCTCCCTGTCTCCCTCTGTGTCTCCCTCCCTCCCTCTGTGTCTCCTTCCCTGTCTCCCACTCTCTGTTTGTCTCCCTCCCTCCGTGTCTCCCACTCTCCCTCTGTGTCTCCCACTCTCTGTTTCCCTCCCTCCCTCTGTGTCTCCCTCCCACTCTCTCCGTTTCCCTCCCTCCCTCTCACCTGTGTGTGTGTCAGCCCTCAGCCCGGGCAGCAACAGGTTCCTCAGATCGCGCACACACAGCCGCACCAAGTACTTCACGGGTCTTTCATGGGTCTTTAAAAGACCATTTAGATGTTAATGAGGCTTTGTTGAATTTCACCTCTTAGGCCCCTGCAGCTCCCCTCTGACAATACTGGAAATCCCCCGGCCCCCACAGAGCAGAGTCTGAGTCCGCGCTGCTGCGGCTGTATTTGCGAACACTTTTTTTTTTTTTAAACACTTGTGTCTGCAAGGTCCGCGGGCCGCCCAGGGAGGCTTGCCGGACCGCCACCGGCCCACGGGCCGTACTATGAGTACCCCTGATCTAGAAGAACAAGCATTGGCATAGCCAATAGGTCGCGCCTTTGAGACCTTATAAGCATTTTGCCATGCAGCACGCATATATATATTTGAAAAATCCAGGGTCCGTGATGATAACAAAGTGTTGTTATTGGCCAATAACAACACTTTGTTATCACGGACCCTGGTGTGCGAGTGTTTCTTTCCTGTGGTTTACGTGCCTGAAGGATTTTTCAAACATAATTGGACCGGGTCCCGACACCCGGCACCAACCCCGTTGGGCAATATTTCTCTCCATATGTTCCCATACCTGGCGTGTCACGCTGTTTGGTGCTTACTTTCCCTTCATGTTAAAGAACAGTAGATGTTTCAGCACCCAGGCTAATGTGTTGCATAGCTAAATATATATAAGGCCCCAAAGGCGAGACCGATTGCATTGCAAATGCTTGTTGTTTCATTTTCACCGATCCAACTCAGATCAGAAACTACAAAGAAAAAAATATATCTCTCAGATCATTTTGAATGCATGTTGTGCATGATGCACATGCCTTCGAAATAATGACTGGCGGGCCATGTCAAAGGCTTTTTTTCAGTTCTTTAGCCATGCTGCACACTTCTGAAAATCATTGACAAAGCTGATAGGTCCCAAAAGTGAGACCTATTGGCGTTGTCAATACTTATTTTTTTTAATCTGGCCTAGAATACTCCTTCTGCAGTGCTCTCCCTATGTATTCACGTTCCCTTTATTTTGTTCCACACAGGGGGAGAGGCGGTAGATGGGTTGGATGCTTGAGCCCAAACAGAAGGCTTTCAGTGAGCAAAAAATCTGCAGAAATGCACTTCTGTTCACAAATCAAATAGCTGTGAGGTGGTAGCTATGCAGTTTCCTTTTACAAACTGCATTCCTGATGCTTTTCACTCCAGTAGTGCCTTTTACCAGAGTCTACCTTCCCCCCCAATTTCCAGTGCAGACTACCACAACAAAGCAGGGTATCACTGCACTGCTCTGTGTTTTTATTGGATGTTAAACAGTGGCGTAGCAGTAACCCCAGCAGCTACCACTGTGTTGGGTGGACCCTGACCTCTACGGGGCCGCCTCCATCACTGTGCATGGGTGATGGGCCCCTGGCCTGCGAGCTTCTGACTGGGTCTGGAGCGTGGGGGCCCCCTCCATGTCCTTTGCAGGGGGGCCTCCTCAAGCTTTGTTACGCCACTGAGGAACTTGTGCACAATTGCACAATTGCAGCACTCCCACACTGATACAGGCAAAGGCCAAACTCTATGGTACCTGTAGCATATTGATGTTATGTGCACTGGACCCTCGTGGGTCTGGGCGGACACTGAACAGGAAATACTTAATATGCGGGGAGGTGTTATGGTGTACTTAATGAGGAGTATGTTGTAATGTGCAGTGTGTAAGTGTATGCTGAATACTAAAGTAATGCGCGACTGCAGCTCCCGTGTGGCATAATTCATCTGCATGCTCCTGGATGGGGAAGACGCTACAGTACCCAGGAGGGACTGTGCCCTGGCTGCTGATGAGGAAGAGAAGCGGAAGGTCAGAATGGAGGAACTGAGAATCGTCTGCACTATCAACAAATGCAACACACATGCATCTTCACCCATTCACAACATATATGTATAGTCAGATATTGATAAGTAGTACTTAACTGTCTTCACACCACCATGGCCTCACTCCGTCAGGACTCTGCGGCCAGGAAACCGCCAGCACAACGGAGACAGCTAAATCAGCTCAGCGTAAACTCGCTGGCCTGACAGACAGGTCCGGACTGGGAACCAAAACCGGCCCTGGCAGAGTGCTTGGCCGCCCCCCTCCCCACTCGGAGGGGGGTGGGGGGGGGGGAGAGGGGGTTGGAGGTGCCGCCGAGCTCATTGCCAGGGCGGGTTTTCGTCCGATTTTGTTACAGGGACGATTATGCTGCAAAAATGGCCCCCAGTGGCCCCAAACCGCCCCCCCCCCCCACAGGTGCAGCGCACCGGGGGATTGCCCGATGCCCGCTACGGCCAGTCCGGCCCTGATGACAGAACAGAGTACTGTTAGTTAGCAGGGAAGACCGTCGCGGCTGCAGAACACAATCTGTTGACGCCACATCTAAATATGGCAGGCATACCGTAGTCAGTTTGACAGAGTACTTGGAACCACTGCCGCAGCAGGATGACAGCAGTCCTGCCAATATCTAAATCAGGCCCTTAGTGTGTCAACATTTCTAATTCCCAATTGTAGATCTGCAATTCACTATTGTAGTGCAGGAACCACAGATCATTTCAAAATGTTATTAGTTCATAGCAATTTTAATGTGGTCTAGGGGAACCATATAAGTACCCAGGGACAAAGCAGTCTGTTATGTGTCCTATCTGCCCCAGTGTTCAGTCAAATGGGGGCCGATTCACAGAACTAACTTAAGACAAAATCCTAAACTTACTATTTTTGGTATTCACAGAAGGTATTTAGTAGTCTTAAATTAGGATTTTGTCTTAAATTAGGATTTTGTCTTAAATTAGGATTTTGTCTTAAATTAGGATTTTGTCTTAAATTATTATTTTGTTTTGTGTTAGGATTTTGTCCTAAATTAGGATTTTGTTTTTAGTTAGGATTTTGTCTTAAATTAGGATTTTGTTTTTAGTTAGGATTTTGTCTTAAATTAGGATTTTGTCTTAAATTAGGATTTTGTCCTAAATTAGGATTTTGTCTTAATTTAGGATGTTGTCTTAAGTTTCATTTAAGACAAAATCCTAATTTAAGACAAAATCCTAACTTAAGACAAAATCCTAACTTGAGACAAAATCCTAATTTAGGACAAAATCCTAATTTAGGACACAATCCTAATTTAAGACAAAATCCTAATTTAGGACAAAATGCTAATTTAAGACACAATCCTAACTTAGGACAAAATCCTAACTGAGGACAAAATCCTAACTTAAAACAAAATCCTAACGTAGGACAAAATCCTAATTTAAGACAAAATCCTAATTTAAGACTACTACATGCCTTCTGTGAATACCAAAAGTAGTACGTTTAGGATTTGGTCATAAATTAGTTCTGTGAAGCGGACCCATGGTGTCTGGCCCCCAGTGACACGTTTTGATCCAGATGAATGGTGGATCTCCTCCACAGAAATACCTGGTTGGTAGAGTCAAAGTTATTCTTATTGCAGAGAGGGTGGAAAATGTACTGTGAATTGATCCTTCGTGCATGTGATGTTTTGACCTTGCGGAGGGGATGGGCAAATTGCAGAGAAGCAGTTTCAATGATATTTGCAAATCTAAAAAAATGTAAGGAATTGTTTAGAAGAGTACTCAGGAACTCTACTGCTGTGTCTTTTTGATTCAAAACAAATATTTACTGTTCAACCTGAGTTTTTAGTTGCATTTTGAATTGTAGCTATTGTAGTGACACATTCCATTCATCAGGGGTAGTAAGCGCTATATAAATGCAATTACATTGCAATACAATATTCCATTTAAACTTCATTGTATGACAGACTTTCTCACGGCTGTAAATACATGTATTGACTCTTTTAATTTCTCAAAGCAAAAGGCTTTATTAAATACAGTTGAACATTCTGAACAACTCCGCCAAAACAGCATGCTACACTTGTGGTTTTCAACCCAATAAAAAGCCAGTTTTTGTTGAACAGTGAAAAATTCCAGCTTGGTGTCAATTCGAGTTGATACCCCTCTAGTCTAAACAAACGCTAATAATCTTGTGGCCTTTGGGTCCACTCCGTCACAGGAGTATTAGCTTAGCCAAATTAAAAATGCTGAAAGTTGTATGTTATGGTATATTGATTTGTATAGCACACTAATGTCCCAAGAGGGTGTACTGTAGTTAATTTCAAAACACATCAAGAATAGTCTCTTTATGTTGTCCAGTCTATCCATGTTGTCTACTCCCCTACTGGTAGTTTATACTTGGGTCTTGTCGTCTGGCTTTTTCTTTGCAGGTTGTACACTTTGGGGCTTGTTTACAAGCCCCTTGCACCACTTTTGCGTCACTTTTAACATGGGAAAAGTGACACAAACGCGGTGCAAGGGGCTTGTAAATCTGCCCCTATATTCTATGTTATACAGTCTCTCATGGTAGTTGGATTCTATCTCTCAGTTTCTCAGTTGTGCCCTATTTCTCCCTTGGAAGTTGTATGCTCCATTGCTCCGTCCAGATTCACTATTGACAGTTCTTTCCTTCCCCTTCTGTTGTCCGCTTTCTTTTTGCTACGTGAATACCTTCCTTTTCTTAATTTTATCCTTTTCTCTTTTGATAAATGTATGTTCTCTTTTCATGTTGATATCTCTCTCTCTCTCTCTCTCTCTCTCTCTCTCTCTCCCCCACCTCCGCTGTCATCGAAGTTTAATCAATGCTTTTGAAGACTGATGGTATCAATGTGCATGTCATTGTTTTTCTTCCTAGTTGCATACTCTTGGTGTAGATGATCACAAAAGATCAATGGAGCTGAACTTGCAGCTTCCCATTAACAAGAAGCATCTGTATTATTACAAAAATCCCATCTATTCCAGAAATGTTTTGTGGAGTGGTGTGGGCTGGACTTGATTATTTAATGCTATGTCACAGTCATAAAGGGGAAAAAGTCAGAACAATTAATAATAAATCCTTACCTCGTTCCTGGCAGAGTAGCAAAGAGCAGTCAGGCTTTACAAGAGGAATGTGTTAAGCATTTCAGAGTAACAACATGGATGGTACCGCTGATACCATATAGAAGGGACTTATAAGGGGGTTAAAGTCTTTGCCAATTGGAGGTACCAATTTACACATATCAGTTTTAGAGAGAGAGCACTGGCACTGGGGCCTGGGTAGCGGCTCCAGGGCACTTTCAGAGTCACCCTCTCACTATATTTCCTGCAGAGACTCTTTTACAATCATAAATCGAATTATTAATTCGCCTACTGCCATGCCTGGGATTCGCTGTGCCTGTTGATATGTATGCTCCTCCCTTTGCCATCCTAGGCTGAAGGCGCTTTGAACATGGTGGCGCCTATTCTTAGTGGTGGCCCAGCCGACCATTCAAGGAGAAACCTTTCCATACTGCGTACATATGATGGCTGTATCTAAGTGTCCTGGCCACCCTCTGACTCTCTGAGCTTGTGATCAGGAAGGGGGTGAAGTGGAGTACACTTAAAGGAATTGGAGACCGCGAGGGACGAGATCTTATTCTTCATGGTATCCTAGAGGGTAAAGTGGTCCTCTGTTGTGTGTTTATGGCCTCAATATTGATTGCCCTGAACTCTTCCTTTTTCTATGGCATACTGGTCTTAGCTTAGTGTACTGCATGATAATATGGGGAAGAGACTTTAATTTGGCGCTGCACTTCAAGATGGACAAGTCCCAGCCAGAGCACAAACCACACTCGTGGGCATCTATGCAAACGTGCCATCATATCGTAACAATATTTGGGTGACATTTGTGTGAGACACACAAATGGAGGATTGAGAGTACTGGTCTCAAAGCCTCCCACAATGTATAGTCATGTATTAACTACTGGCTAGTCACCGAGACCCAAAGTAGTAGAACGTATGCCCTAAATGCTATCGGACCATGTACCATTAGTACTAGTACTAGACCTGGCAGATGGGGCTGAGCATGCCTTCTCAATGTGGCTACCACTGAATGCACTCAAAGGTCCAATTGTTAGATCTGAAATTAAAACTGATAGTGTTGAGTTCTTCTAGCACAAGGTTAACTCTGTTGAGTCAATGGGTGTACTATGGGAAGCCTTTAAGTCTTTATTCGAGAGGTCTGCATGTCTAAACAGCTGGGAGTTTTGTGAGATCTTAAGGCCTACCTTGATAGAGAGCTACATAAACTGGAGATACAATAGTTCACATCGAATAATGTACAGATTCTTGCCGAGATCATACTAAACTTTGAGTATCAAGATGATAAAGAAAGGGAAACCCACCACCGACATAAGAAAGCCACTGCCTGGAGGCATGGGGAGGGCAACAGGGCTGGCAAAAGCCTTGTGTCCTTAGGAATACTCAGTGCAGCTCTTACATCACTGAACTTTTGCAAGATGTGAGCCAACAGTGCCATTCTATTAGAGATGTTATCCAGGTGGTGGTGCTATAGTAAGGTTCACTATACAGGTCAAATATAAATGTCTCCTCTAGCGAGGCACAGGACTCTTTCATTTCTTTACAGCTGTTGTGACTAGATGATTAACACAGGCAATACCGCAATGTGGCATTTGAAATGGAGGATATATATATATATATATATATATATATATATATATATATATATATATATATATATATTCCAACACAAGCTTCTCCGTGGTAGGTGGCCCCCAACCGTGGCAGGGTGGCCTCAGACAGGCAGGAACGGAGTGTCCTGCTAAATTACAACCATCAACATAGAAAATGCAACCGAGGCCGGCTTCGGAGATAAGGTGCTTTAATAGTGCAAGGCGGCAGCCAATCAATTACTTCCAGACGCGTTTCAACTGTTCATTCAGTCTTAATCATTGGAGAGCCTCTGGTAACCAATGGGGATGCACTGTCCAGTGTCACACTACTCCATTTCATATATATATATATATGTATATTACAAGAGGAGGTCTTGGTTCTCAGTTATAAACAAGTTAATAAATGGTAGAAACTTCCAGGTCATAACAACTCCACATACAATATGAATAGTTAAGGAACGGTGGAGGCATATGCCCCAAGAGCGAACTCCCCACCTTCAGTTCCCTTGCATAAAGGCGGAGTAATACCATGTACATATTGCATCAGGCCTTGCCCCATGTACTAAAAATCATGAGGGGAAAGCCCAGATCAATGGGTATAATAGGAAGCAGCGCAGAGCGTCAGAGTACCCTGGCGGGTAACCAGTTGACTAAGGACTCCCTCAGTCCGTGAGATCTTCTGTGAGTTGAAGTGGGGGATATTATCCGTTGGTTGGATAGCCATGTCACCCAGTTTTATGAAGACT
This sequence comes from Lissotriton helveticus, assembly GCF_964261635.1. Lineage (NCBI taxonomy): Eukaryota > Metazoa > Chordata > Amphibia > Caudata > Salamandridae > Lissotriton > Lissotriton helveticus. The sequence continues at coordinate 364,862,810 of NC_136065.1, read as the reverse complement.
ATTCCAGATTTTGGCCCCTCAGCTACAATCTATGTTCAAGGAGGCTAGGACTCCTGGTGTGCTCTCCCTGATGGTGACAGAGCCGCTCCTGGTTACCGACCTTAAGCCTGATAAACCTGATAGCCACTGTGATTCTTATCAACCATTTCAGATGATCATTTTTGGGGCTCATTGCTGACAGATTGCCCTCAAACCTTCCTTATATTGTTTGACCCGACCAATCAAAGATCAACCAGGCATAACCTGTACATCCTTTTTGCAGTGCTCCACTCTCTTTCCCCTGATCTTCTTAGACACTACTGAGGCTTTCAACCCTCTGGAGTGTTCCAGTTTATTCTCCCTGCTTTGGCATTGAACTCAGCCCCGGCTTCCTCCATTGGATCAATCTGTTCTATGCCAAGGCCATGGTACATATGCATGCCAATGTAGTGGGTCCCACTGCATTCCCAGTTAGCAAAGGCATACAACAGGGATGTCCGCTGTCTCTGGTACTGTTTGCGATCACTGTGGAGCCCCTGGTGGCCCAGTTGGGACAGTATCCTGCAGAGCTCGGACTGTACTTTACATCTGGGAGGCTCGTAGTCTGGATGTATGCCGAGGACAATACTGTTTATGTATGAGAACCCGAGATCAATTTGGCAGCCTGACTGAGATCCCTATCCATTGGGCCAAGTCTAATCTTTCCCTTGATGACGCCACTTTACAATTCAACATATAATTCCTTCTGAGATGGGCTGTTCCAACAGTAATGTACCTGGGGATCTGGATCAACAGGGATGTTGAGGAATTATGGCAGAAGACTTGTGACAGGGATGTTGCTTTCCTGGTAGAGCAGATCCTGCAGTGCCCTAGGCTACCCTTGTCGATGGCTGGGAGGGCAGCTATTTCCAAAATGGTGATCCTGCCAAAGTTTTTCCATCTGTTTGTTAAAAATCCCTATGCCATTGACAAGGGCCTTTATGATTACTTTTACCTGGGGAGGTGGACAGCCGCAGTTGGCATAGGAGGTGTTGATACTTGCATTGCCCAGGGAGGAATGTGTGCTTCAGACTTGGAACTCTGTTGTTACTGTGCACAGGGGCCTTTTGCTCATTAGTAGATCCACCCAGAACCTGTTATGCCACATGTTGCTGTCAAGCAAGGTAGCACTATCCCTAGGTTGCTGCTGTTAGCACCACTCCGAGCGGCCCAGGGATGAACTAGATACGTTGTGGTTCACTGTGTGGGCATGGGATGGGTGTCTCTGTAGGGCATATTGGCCTTTTCTCTATTCACCCCTGCCCCCCTTGTTTGATGAGAGAGTCTGCCAACAGCTACATTGTATGCAGCTGAGGGTAATGGGCATTCTCTACCCGGATGGCTCCTTCGTTGAGAGCAGTGATGTCCAGGCAGCCATTAATTGTACACACGTGGACAACTTTGTGTATTATCGACTGCACGGCGCCTGCAGACAGTTACAGCCCACCTCCCCCAGGAGCCCATTGGACTGCTAGGCTTGATTCTGACCTCGCACTTCACTAAGCGACTGATTACGAGACATTACTTTACCATGTAGACCTCAGCTCCGTTTACTGAGACCAGGGCACGCAGGGAGTGGCAACGTGAGCTAGGCACCGACATTCCAGATCGCCAATGGTGCTACTGCTGTGCCCAAACTGGTGCCATTGCAGACGACACGCAGTGCGAATGTGTGGTGCAGAGGGCGCTGTCTTCCTGCACCTGGCTTGGCAGTGACCAACAATAGTGGATTATTGGGACCAGATATTCATAAAGGTGGGGGAGATTACCGCTACTGCAGCCTAAGCTGCCATGGTGGACCTTCTTGGCTTTGTGAAAGAAGTCCCATCCAGTGTGCTTAAACTCACTGCCACGCTGTTGCCGCTTGCGAAGAAACAAATTGCCATGCATTGGTGGAGGGCCTCCTTGTCCCATGTCCATTGCTGGATAGCTGATGTCACTTCCTGCCAGTGGCAAATGGCGGAATACTGGTCTCTAATGCACAGTCGCAAGCAATCCGAGATAAATCTGGGCAACATTTGAAAAGTATTTGGCGACCCAATCTCACCAAAGATGTTGGGGGGGATGTGAACATAACTCAGAGATGATGCTGAAATGGGTGTTCCACTTTGATACACTGTATTTGCTGGGAAATGCATGTTCGTTTATGGTAATGTATCCACAGTGATGGTCATTGCTTGTGACCTCTCTGATGTGATGTACCCCTCTATTGAATTGTTAAATGAGACCAATCTATTCTTATGGACGTTTTTGATGTACATGAGTAATGACTTCTTTGCCTGTTTACAGTGCGGAAATGTAAATTAACTTTGTTTCCTAAGTCTTACTAAAAGTCCAATAAATAAATATTATAAGAAAAAAGATTGCAATTTCAGAAATACTACAAATTCTAGATGGTTTGCCTCTTGACAAACTGTAGTTCTTAAATGTTTATTAACATGCATTCAGTGTGGGATTATGGTTGTGCTTATTTGTATATCCACCAACTCAAAAGGGATGCCAACTTCACCTGAAGCCTCCAGTTTCATCAAGTTGTTCTCTGCCACTTTCATGCTTGTACCTCGCTCCGCGCATTACAGTTTTCTCTTTGCTTTGTAGGAGCTTTCCAACATTTTCAATCCAGATTTGTGAATATGACATGGCCTTATATAAAAAGTAAGGAGAATTCATGTTTCTTTGTAATCCAATACTCATTTGCTTTACTCTCGACTACCTCCTACTTTTCTTCAGAACTTTAATTGGATTTATTACTAGGCTACAACTTTGAGAACTTGAGGAGAACATATAAAGCTTATGGAGGAAACCGTGCCAACTTTATGGTGGCATGTACTTGAAAAGAGTGTCCCAAACTCTGATCACCTGTTTGGTGAAATGGGGTTGCTAATCAGAGGTATATAAAAACTAGTGCTAGTTTTGTGTGGTAGAGAACAGTATGCCAAGCTTTTTCAGGGCTTTCCACGCACCCAAATCACACAAGGGTTTTTTAACCCCTCAAGGTTTGACTGTCAGAACGCAAATCGATGAAGCAATCAACCTTGGTAAATAAAAAATCTGTCCCAAGGTTGTCCAGCCCCTTTCTTCAAATATGACCACTTTCTCTGTGTTGTAAATTGAAAGAACTCACTCGTTTCTATTTCTTTCTCATTCGATCAGTGCTATTGGCATTTTGGTCATTCTTTTATTTGGTATAAGCTTCTTGTATTAAATACATGAACAAATAAAAAGGACATGTACTTGATTAGTTCTAATAGGTTGTCTGAATGGTTGGCAGCCTACCAGATAGGGTGTATATATATATATTTGCAGAAAAGGCTTTTATTTTTACATTTCAAGGTTCTGTTTTCCACCTCTTGTGGTTAGATGGGCCAAGGGTAACAAGTAATGAGATGGGGCTGTTGTATTTGTTGGCCTTTTACTGTGGCAATTAAAATATCTGAGCGGTTTGAGCAGCAGGTGAAATGTGCATTGGTGTTAATATGGAAACAAGAGCAATCCCATATGCCCCTCTTTGGCCATTGCATTTTGGGTCTATTTTTATGGGTCTTCGTGCGGTTGCTTGTATCCAGTAACTCCGGTAGCGAAGATTTGCTCCAGGAGGTAGTCCAGACTTTGGAAATCTGATAATGTGTGATAAGTGCATCTACGTTCAATAAGCTCGGTGTCCTGCGAGTCAGTCAGTGCTATCTTTATGTATATGTAAGAAAGGAGAGTCTGATCAAATATGGAGCAACAACAACAACAAAAATCTCCGCTCCTTCTAGGGCCGATATAAGATCTCAACCATGAATATAGATATTTGGTGGGAAGGCACTGAATGCCAAATAATGTGGGTCTTTACAGCTACTTACCCATCTAGGGAACAATTCTGGATTCCTTTAGAGCCTTCAAAATTGAATAATTTACTATAATCTTTAAGTCAACTAATGAAAGGGCAAAGGTGATGGACACAAATATATCAAGTTGGCTATGATATACCTGCCCCAAGTTTTCAGCGCCTCTGTGTCTAACGATCGACAGATGGGTAAGTGTGAGGTCAGGTGGCCGATGTTCCAGACAAAATGTTTTTTTTCTAAAGTAAAGCCATAAACCCACCACCCTAACTGAAAAGGGGTGAACCCTGACTTAAGTGTAATGGTGAAGGTGTGAATGTCCTGTTAACAAGACCACCAGATGGTTGGGTTGGTGGCCCTAACTTTTTTAAGTCAAAATGGATTCTAATTTCAACTCATCTCCATTGACCGCCTACTCCAGGTGAAGGTACACTTTGTATTTACTCTTGGCTAGGCCGAAAGCATCTAAGCTGCTGCGGAGGGACACCAGCAGAAAGCATTGAGCACTTCCTTTGGTCTCACAGATTGTCTCATCACTTGTGAGAAATACACCGGACATAAAGGTCTAACAGAGGCAGAGTGCTGCAGCTTGCGCTACCATCGAGGCTTTCCGTCCCTAATCCATACCTTACTTGCTCTTCCATTTCCCTCTTTAAAATCATGGTCTAACCTTTGCGGGACCCAACTGGATGTTAAAAACACTTCCTAAGGACCAGTTATCTGTCTCTTTCTCCACATTTGTATTTAAACGATGCAGAGTTCCGCAGAACTCAGCCGCTCTTATTCTTGTAACAAGTGCTTACAAGTGGAATCTGTTTAAGGGCTCCCCAAAGACCTACGGGGCACTAATAAGACAATAATACGAAGAGGTTGGCAGTCCCCTCTGGAATCACCATCATCAAGGGGGGTTTGCAGCTTCCTGGACCAGAATACAAGGCAAAGCCCAGCACTTCTGATCCACACTGTGGCATTCTAGAGACCCACGCCCCCTGCTGGTGGACTCGCCTTGCCCAGAGATTGCTATGGACACTGACACATGGAAGGTGCCCAAAGCTAAAAGAGTTTCAACCCTCACCCAGGTGACCTGTCCCAATCAACAGCTGAGGCCTGTGACCTTAGCGTCGGGGTCAAGACTGATGAGCACATGGTTGGGTACTGTGTGTAATGTACAGTCCTCACAAAACAATGGGCTGCAACACTGTCCTTAGTAATTACCGATGGATGGCATTCATTTAAGAATCCAATTCACAACTCTGTTTTCCAGGTTGAGCAGCATTCTTACTTTTAACAACGGGGTGTGGCCTTTCCACGACTCAAAATATGTTTGTGTATTGGTGCAGGCAAGCAGAGCATACAGTTTATTTGAGCAGAGGATGCCCGAGGAAATGGGAAAAGATCTGGGGGTACTGGCAGGGCTATGGAGGGCTGTAAGAGGGTAGGGGTGGAGCGAATCTGTTGCCTCTCTATGTGGATTACTCATTCTTTACCTTAAATTGCTAAATGTAAATCAAGGCGAGTCAGAAGATGCGTTTACATTGTAATCTGTGAATCTGTTGTTCGAATACACTGCAATAAAAAGAATGTAAAAAAAATATATATTTTTGTGTGCTTTTGTGTACTTGAATCCTGTATCCGTCTTGTGGTAGTTTCTGCTTCCCCCAATGTTATATGCTTTATCTCTTTTCACACGTGAGCCAGAGTTGAACAGCACACCCGACCACGCATTAGAACAAAGTACAGGCACTGAAGGCGTTTCGCTGCCAGAAATAAGGCATCCTTCCTTCCTTGAATTATTGCTGTTTTTCTGCTTATCTGTTTGTTATTGCCATTTTTTTTGCTTTTTCTGCCACTCATTTATTTTACTCACTCTTGCCTTTCAACACTCCCTCAGCTCTTAGCTGTTTTTGCTCTTTTCTGCTCTCCCTTACTTTTTTTTCACATCTTGATTTTGTACCCTTTAAGTGCTATTGCCACTTTGCTAATTTTCGCTCATTTCTTTTTTCTTACCCTACTTTGTGATTTTCTGTCCTTTTTCCCTCCCTCTTCCTCACATGCAGTCCTCAATTCTTTCCTGCCTCCTGCCTTGCTGCACTCTCACGCTCTCCTGCTCACCCCATCCCAAACCCACACACCTCCCCACGTTCTCCTCCTCCTCCTGGACCTACTCAATCGTGGCTGTGCACAGTAGGCACCCACAGGCAAGGCAGTCTGCAATTGTCAGGGCCCCGCAAGCAACCAGCGCCAGGAACCCTGGTCCTTCCACCCACTCCACGATGCTACCCCTCCATGCTCTTAAACACACTTGATGCTTGCCGCGCTGCACCATATGGTCCATGCCACACAACACTGAAGTGGTGTTCTCCTGCATTCTTACTCATCCATGGCTCACACATCCCGAGTGAACGGCACCTGATTTCCAACTCACTCCCATCCACAGTCGACAGCCACCGACCACACCACACTCCGCACTCTCCTGAATACTCCTCAACACCCGCTCTCTCACCAAACACGCCACAGAGATTTGGGGCATGCCACACAACCAAATACCGGACCTGCTGTCCCTCACAGAGTCCTGGCTGAACCCTACGCCTGCCCCGACACCACCTCAGCCATTCCTCCTTGCTACAAACTTGTGTGACATGACAGACTACACCGGTCTGCTGACAGAATCGCCATCATCTTCAAGGACTCCATCAACTGCACCACCTATTCGGATACATTACATAGCAACATGGAACACCCACCTTTCAAGCTCCACATCACAGCCAACTTCACCCTGAGCCACACTCCCATTTACAAGCCATTGGGGCCACGCATCAACTTTGTTGCACCCTTCGTGTTCGACTTCAGCGCTTTCATCCTCATCGGAGACCTGAATTTCCACCAAGAAAACAGCACGGACCAGAACACAACCGCAATACTTGAAAACGTTGGCATCACCCAACGCGTGAAGGAACCCACACACTCTGCTGGGCACCTTCTGGACTCAATTGTTACCAACTTTAATTATATATCATCGACAAGCCACACCAATCACCTGAACCGGCCAAGCTCTCAGTAAATGTGCAATCCCTGTTCCGTATCAACATAGATCTACCACTGAAAACCATCTCGACAGGACTAGACCAGAATCCTAAAGGAAGACTGGTCGACCGTACCCATGAGACACGAAAACAGCAGCAGCCTTCTCGAGTCCATCACAAACTTCTACAACTGGATCACCACCTGTGCTGAGACCTTGGCTCCCCTCAATCCCAAAAAGCCACTAGATCCACACCATAAGCCCGCTGACACATGGGGGAGCTCAGCATGATGAAGTGCCACTGCAAACAGCTGAAGTATAGTTGGAGAATGAGCCAGAACAACAAGCACAATTTCACCTTCAAATCTCCCTAAGGCACTACCCCCAGCAGATCCGCCCAATCAAATTCTCCATGCTCTGGGCAGCATTCACGCCAACAAAGAGATCTTCACCATTGTGAATGATTTCAACTGCTCCATTGCCACTTCCAACAGCATCAATGCCGCAGAGGTCCACTGTACCAAGCGCTTTCAGTTCTTTTACCGCAAGTAAACCAGCATATATGACATACTCAACACTGACAAGTGAGAAGTCGTGATTTTCAGGAAGCACTCCTCGCTGTGAGACTCCACCTGGTGGCCAGCTGAAACCAGATACACGCCCACATCCCCTACCTAAGCCAAGAACCTTGGGGTTATCATCGACAGCCAACTCAATTTGACCGCCCAAGTCAACACCGTCACAGCCTCCTTCTTCTACACCCTGAAGATGCAGAGGAAAATATTCAAATGGCTACCCACAAGCGTACACAAAACCATCACCTAGGCCCTCATCACAAGTAAGTTGGATTACAAGAACACCCTTTATGACTATATCAGCAAGCAACTCACAAGCGACTCCAAACAATTCAGAATTCAGCCGTCAGGATCACACTCTGCACCCCAGGGCGCTCCACTGCCTTCCAATACACAAACAAGCCTAGTTCAAACTCCTTGCACGCACCTTCAAAGCGCTGTACAACATTGGACCAGCTTACCTCAACCAACAAATCTATATTTCACAAACCCACAGGCAACTTTGTTCTGCCTGACTTCTGCTTTCATACATTCCATGAATATAAAGAATGAGAGCTAAAACATGGAACCACCTGTCATTACATAGCAGCCCCACACTGTCTTTTCTCAAATTCCACAAAAAATTGAAGACATGGCTTCCACTCACCAGCCCTCGACCATGCCAGACTTGCACCTGCTTACGGCGCCAGGATACCCTACGAGGTGATGTGTGCTGTAATGTAAGAAAACAAAACAAATTCTTTACATCTCAGCATCAAAACACAAGTGTTAAGTTCAAGTACAAATAAAAGTAAAACATGGGCCTGTACCTTTATCGTGTGCTTGCAGTTCATAAAATGTCTCTGTGTTTTTTTCAAAATTACATTTCTAAATGACAGATTTTTCACCCTTGTTATCTGAAGTTTTCTGAACAGTTTTGTTCTTGGCTCAGCTCGGTATTGTCTTTAATAGGTTATGGTTTTTCCTAGTGGGTGTGATTCTGAACCGTATTTTAGACGTGGACCTTTGACCCTGTTTAGTTTGTTAATACACACATAATAAGTTAATATAGAAAGATGTGGCGGTGCCGGAGTTTTTTCTTAGAAGTCTGCTGCAGCGCTAGAGAATGCCAGGGTTGGCAAATGATAGGGCAGCATAGTTTAGATTACACCTCATATAACACACCTCGGGTACCCCTGCCCTATACTTCTGGCTCTTTATCTCCCCCTTGCTGGTTTTTTTTTAGGTTTCGCCTGCTCAGCGCTTGCACTGTGCTTGTTAAATCTATTGTATTCACTATATCTTAAAAGAGGCTTACATCCAAGGAGGAGTAATTACAACGAACACATCAGAATCTCAAAAGCTAATTTCTTCAAAGATCAACTAAACAATGCTAGAAATCGACCAAGAAAACTATTCGAAATAATCAAACAGCAGTCCACTCAACATCCCACCGACTCCTCATAAGGCCCTAACCCGCAACCTAATTGCAACACAATTGCCTCCCACTTCTTGGAAAAATCCAAAATGATAGCAAAAGAGCTTCATACAGCAAAGGAACAACTCGCATTTTTGCCTCAACCTAACCCCCATGCGCCGCAATCGCCACAAACCCCTATCCAACATGGACTTACCCTTAAAAACAATGCGCCTTTGAACACTTTCAAAACCTTTGACGAAAATGACATCCTTAAGTTAGTAACAACAATCAAACCATCAAATCACTTCTGCGATCCGCTTCCAGCTAACATTTTCAGCGAGATCAAAACAGCTCTTATACCCATCTGGACAAAGATAGTGAATGCATCACTGTTGCAAGGAACCCTTCCAATCTACCTCAAAGAAGGATAGGTAACCCCCATTCTAAAAAAACTACAGCTGACCTCATACTCCCAGATAACTACCGTCCAATATCCACTATTCCATCCCTAGCAAAATTCCTGGAGAAATGAGTCCATTCCCAACTATGCAACCATATAGCTCAATTCCACCTCATCGACCAGTTCCAATCAGGCTTCAGTCAGAATCACAGCACGGAAACAGCTATGACACACATTGTCGATGATACGCTCAGAATATTAGATCAAAACAAATTCTGCCTCCTAATCCTCCTAGACCTAACATCAGCCTTCGATACGGTCAAACATAACAGTCTCCTGGAACTACTTGAACACAGAATAGGTTTATCAGGAGCTGTCCTATAGTGGTTCACCTCTTTCTTAGACAACCAAACTCAAAGAATCAAGATTAATCCAATCCCTGCCCACGACCATGCAGATCACCCTGAGAGTCCCTCAAGGTTCCTCCTTATCACCTACCCCCTTCAATCTATTCATGGAACCCTTAACCAAATTTCTGAAACTCTCCAATATCCATTACCACATGTGCGCAAATGATATCTAACTATATCTAAAAATATGATCTCCGGATGACATCCGCTTACTAAACACAACTTTGCAAAAACCCACAACTGGCTGACGAAAACCTACCTCGAACTCAATGCTCTCAAAACAGACTTTCTCCTAATCTCCCCACCATAAGGACAAGGCGACATAGAAAACTGGATAAAACACTTAACAGCCTTCAACTGCAAACCTTACATTATTGATTCCACAAGATCACTGGGATTAATACTTGACAAGAATCTCACCATGCAGGTACATACCATCACAGCCACCAGAGGAGCCAACTTTCATATGAGCATTCTCAGAAAACTAAAACCCTTCCTCAACGACAACGACCTAAAAAACAGCTGTACAAGCTCTAGTGATACCCAGAATAGACTATGGGAATACAACCCTGTGTGGCTTGCCGAGATCCAGACTGGTTCCTTTAAAAGCCTCACTCAACGTGGCTGCAAGACTGGTCACTGGCTCAACAAAAAATAACCACATCACCCCTGATCTAAAGGCACTGACTTGGCTCCCTTGTGAGGCAAGATCACAGCTAAGAATTGCATGCATGACACACAAAGCCCTGTACTTCAACACACCAAAGTATCTAGCCAATAAACTAGACTTATCAAGCAATAGCAGAACTTCGAGAAGCACCAACACCCTGCAATTAAAACCGAAAAATTTAGGAAAAAGAAAAGCTACACATGCACCTTCTGTGGCCTAGCACCTAGTGTGGAACGCCCTGCCCCCGGCAATTAGAACAAACCCATCCATCACCTCTTTTAAAAAAGAAGTCAAACTACTTCTAATGAACACAACTCTCTCCTGATCCCAGCCCTGTTGCAAGTTGATACCAACCAGAAGCTGCTCACCTACCAGGATTCGTGATGAACTCAAAGCAAGAATGACTAACACACTCTGGACCTTCAATGAGAACCTACAACATATACGCTCACATCTTAGCTACTCATTTCTATGTGACTAGCCCTCAACTTCTCTTTTGATGAAACTTTTGTAAAGCGCTCTGATACCCTCAAGGGGTCTAGTTTGCGTTATATAAAACCTTATAAATAAATCCCACCTTTCCTTCTTATTGGTCCATGTGCTTGTCAATTTACTTTTACTCCTTTCTATTGGTTGTAGGTGTTCTTTTCCTGTGTACGTTGTGTGTTTTTCTCTTAACAGATTCCTGTGGCCCAAGTACTCATCCACATCCGCACTTTGTTGTTTTGATGGGTTGAACTTCTTTAATTTGCTTAAGGCTGCACAGCGTTTATTATTATACCTTTCATTATCTCCCACCGCCTGCACGCATTTAAAGTGTGCTTTCAGACAGCATTTTTATTAGTACTGGTCTGCTTTGTTACATACCCCGCGATACATAAATAGTAAAGTGCTGTGACAGTGACACTGAAGCACACCAAGCTTGTTATTAGATTGTTGGGGAACTTGTTAAAATTAACTTGAATTCAACAGAGTGCATACACAGCTGAAAATGTGATAGAAAGAAACCGGGGTAAAGTTACGTTTTCGTTCACTAGCTAGTCACGCTTGCTACCTAGTGTTAATTATCAGTTTCCTGCTTCTTGGGAGTGAGCAAACTAATCAACACTATTAATACAGGACTGGGACCAGCACTAATCCATTATCTCACCTGACTGCAGCCTCCATCAGGTATCACAACAGATATAATGCACTATATGCAGACCTGTTGATGCTCAAGATTTTTCAAGTCTCGTGGTTTTGAGTGTCGACATATTGCATGAATTTTGCATCTCCATACTTTTATGATTTACATATATTAATTTTATTTATTTATTTAAAAAAAATACTTTTATTAACAAAACAAGCAGGGCAATGATACATACAAGTGAAGTAATATACAGTGTGTGGATTGCGAGAGCAAAGCAACCCAGTTCAGCCTCCGAGTTATCTGTAAGGAACAAACACTTTGACACAGCGACCTAATTATACCTCTGCATGCCAATCCATGTCACTCTGAGGTAATGTCATCTTCTGCAAGGCTAGGAGGCTCACAAATGTTACCACGAAACTTATTCCAAGCCCCCCAAATTTTTTCCCATTTCTTGGGGCACCCACGATGTATAAACACCGCTTTCTCCGACACCATAATTTCATCCATATCCCTGCCCCACAATAAGGCGATGTTACGTTTTGCTACCATCATGCCCAACATTACCCAGTCTTGTTGTCGTTGATTTAAATCATTCGGCTCCCATACGTTCAGCAAACAACGACGAGGCTCTGGCACCAAGGAAACATCTATAGTTTGGGAAATTGTACGCATAACTGCTGTTCAATATGTTGCTATGTGTCTACAGTCCCAGATGGTATGATAGAATGTCCCCTCGTCCCCACAGTGTTGTAAACAATATTTATGCGAGGTCGACCCTATTTTGTATGACGTCGTTCTAGTGTAATATGTATGATGTAATATTTTAAGTTGAACCAGTTTTAACCTAGAGGGTATTGCTGTTTCTCGGGGGGACGAAAGGGCCTCCTGCCACTCGGGCTCATCAAATTCGCCCACATCTCTGTTCCAGTTCTGTTTTAGTTTGGACGTCATGTCAGGAAGATTGTTGATCAATTTCCTACATATATTAATTTTAATACTTAATTTACTGTGCAGGTGTTTCCATTTACAATATGAAGATTTCTGGCTGTGGAAGAAAATCAGGGATTTGATCTTGGGGCTGATGGTGACCGCCTAGAGTTGTGTTTTAAGGAAGTGATTTCTGTTCTTATTTGGTGTGAATGTCTTTTTTTGCTGACCTTTATGTGGAAACTTGTGGGTGTCAATTATCAGGATTGTTTGTTCGTTGCAGTTTTCTTGACTACACCAGGGAAATGTTTACTCTTGTGGTTCTATGAATGGCTGGGCTAGCATGGGCGCCAGTTCAGCAGCTGCCTCTTAAATAAAGCCTCATATGCTGATGAAATGCAGTTTTGGCTTACTGGGTTTGGTTACCACATGTGCACATTCTAGTCATGTGTCTCTTAAGCAAAGTAGCCATTCAAGCTGTTTATACTCTTATGTGCCACGTATTTTGCTATTTACAGCTTTTTTTACTTGGACATGCTCCTTTCGCAAATGCTTATATCTAATAGTTCCATATTTTGAAATTATTCAAAAAGTAATGTTCTTTAAAGAAGAGCATCTACAACTCTTTCCTAAGTAGGAGTATGGTTGAGCGAAATCCCTGCCGTTTAGACCAAAAAAATAATATGATTGTGTTTTTTTCAGCAATGTTTGCTTAATGCTTGGTTAATGTGCAGCTGCTATGATTTTCTGTAAGCTCATTGTTTGGTTTCGTCTGAGGCAGAGCACATGCCCTGTCTCTTCGAGATCTATTGTATCTTAAACAAACCTAAAAAGGGCTTACAGCCCACCCATTACTTCCCATTGGTTGGCATCTTCATCACTCTTACTTCTTTTGTCTTTCTTGGTTAGAGACAGCTGGGCTGGTTTAATTTAGCCAGCTGGTCTTGCTCCAGACTTATTTAGATTACATACACACACACTCCTTTTTTTTTATTCGACATGCACACTATGACCCAGCACATCTCAAATGAATCACTCCACAATGCCACTTTCTTCACTCTGTTCCCCTCCATTCAACACCACTCTACTCTCCACCACTCTACCCTCCACCACTCTACGGCACTCTACTGTACAAAACTCTACTCCACTCTGCACCATTCCATTCTACACGACTCCACTCTACGCCCTCCACTGTACACCACTCCACTTTATGACACTCTACACTACTCCACTTCATAACATTTTGCTCCACTCTACACCACTTCACTCTGACACTCCACTCTACTTCACCCTATTCCACTCCACTCCATTCCAATCAACGCCACTTTACTCCACTACACCTCACCCCACACCACGATACTCTATTCCACTCTACTTCACTCTATTCCACTTTACAGCAGTCTTATCCACACTACTACATGCTGCGCCATGGCTCGCCACTCTACTCCGAATATAGCATGTTACATCGCATGCTATTACATCACGTTCTATTACAACGCAGTCGTTACAACGACCACGTTGCTAGAACGTGATACCTTTACATTGCAAGTCATTAGATCGAATTGCTGTAGGGGGTGCACTGGACTTAGGAATAGTAGAATTTACTATTCCAACTCCAGCCTGGCAACAGTAGGGAAGGTGTTGGAATAGTAAATAATACTATTCCTTAGGTTAGAGCGCCCCCCTACAGCAAGTCGATCTAATGACTTGCGATGTAAAGGCATAGCGTTCTAACAACGTGGTCAGTGTAACTACCACATTATAATATTAATGTGATGTAATGGCAGCATTGTAAACGCTGCTTCCCCTCTACTCCACTCCTCTCTACAACATTCTTATCTTATCTTATCTTAATAGGAATTTATAAAGCGCACGTTCACCCAGAGGTTTCATGGCGCTGATCAGGCAGTAGTCACACCAAGGGAAGTCACCTGAGAGCTTGCTCGTATAACCAAGTTTTAAGCATTCTTCTAAACTCCAGGAGAATATTGCTCATCCGGATTGGTAATGGCAAGGAATTCCAGAATATTGGGGCGAGATAAGAGAACCTACAACCCCCCCCTGGCATCTGAGCTTGAAAGTAGGAATAGACAAAAGCTGAAGATGGGCAGATCGCAGGTTACGAGAAGGTAGATGCCTAACTATTCTGCAGCTAATTAATTTTGGACTATTTCCGTGCAAAGCTTTAAAGACAATGCACCCAGTCTTGAAAGCAATGCGTTGAGCCAACGGAAGCCAATGAAGATTATTCAACATAGGTCTAGCAGATAGCCATCTAGGTTGCTTATGAATTAACCTAGCGGCCTGATTTTGTACCAGTTGAAGACGCTTGAGTAGGCCCAAAGGGAGGCCAAGGTAGATGGAGTTTAAAAAGTCTAAGCGTGACAGGACCAAGGCAATCACAACCTGTACCAGGGCAGACTGGATGAGCAGGTGGGCAATTTTCCTGATCCTGTGCAGCTGAAATAGGCAGTATGACACCACTGCGCCCACTTGGCCTCTAAGAGAGAGGTCAGCGTTGATGATGACCCCCAGGCTTTTTACCGATGAAGAGGGATGAGGGGGGGCAGTTCCACAGGCCAATAGTGAGGGCCCCAGGCAAGTTCACTCTTCCCGGGTAGGATTAGTTCAGTCTTGCCCGGGTTCAATTTCAGATGGTTGCGGTCCATCCAGTTCTGAATATGGAGCATGGTAGTTTGAAATTGAAGAATGGAGTTGGTGGAACTGTCCAAGTTAAAAACCAGCTGGAGGTCATCCGCATAGTTAAAGGTGGTAACCATCATATCCTTTAAAGAGTGGATCAAAGGCCGGAGATACAGGTTGAAAAGGAGAGGCGAGATGGAAGAGCCCTGTGGGACTCCACATGAGGTAACCAGTTTAGGAGCGATGAAAGGGGTGAGACGAACAGCTTGCGTTCTGCCCTCAAGAAAAGATCTAATCCAGTTATAGGCAGTGCCCAGGATGCCGGCCTGTTTGACACTGTCCAACAAGATTTTATGATCGACCCTGTCAAAGGCGGCCGACAGATCTAATAATACTAATGCCTGGGCAACACCTCTATCTGCATTAGCTCTCATGGTGCCCAGCAGAGTCAGAATTACAGCCTCAGTGGAGTGAGCAGGCCTAAAACCTACCTCTAGGAATTCTGATTGTTCTATAAAATTAGATAGGCACTTAGTCACATGGGCCTCTAAGATCTTGGACAAAAAAGGGGAGAAGAGAGATGGGCCGATAGTTAGAAAGGTTCGTAGGGTCAGCCCCAGGTTTTTTAAGTAGGGGGACAATTATGGCTTTCTTAAAGGCAGAAGGGACCCTGCCCTGCGTCAGTGACTCGTTAAGGAAAGGTAACACGCTGTGAGGTAAATGGGAAAGAACATATCTCATAATATGAGGGGGACAGCAGTCGTTAGGGGAGCCGGATTTGACACGAGTCAATCAATCTGAGAGCGTCAAAGGGCTAAGGAGAGGAACATTTTCCAGGGTAGAGGCATTGACTACCAGATTGTCCATCGATTCTCTGAGCAGTGTAGTTGGAATACTAGCTTTGATGACTGAAATCTTCTCCAGGAAGAAATTGTTTAGGGAATCACATAGATCTTGAGTGGAAGTTTGTTTTGGAAGAATCCTTTCAGCGTTACAGAGGTCGTTAACTATCAAGAAAATGTCCTCCGACTTATTCTGGGAGTCTAATATTCTTCGTGAGAAGTAGGTTGCTTTGGCTCCCAGAATAGCAGTTTTATATTCTTTACGAGTTGAGGAGTACTGGAGTTTATCTTCCAAGGAGTAGCGTGATCTCCATTTTCTTTCTTTTTGGCGGAGCTCAAGTTTCTGTTTTTTTAGTTCAGACGAGAACCATTTTTGAGAGTCTGAATGACGAGTATGAGTGAACTTGGTGAGTGGGGCATGGATGTTACAGGCTGACTGCAACCAGGGAGAGATGTTAGCTTCCATAGCATTCACATCTGAGATGAAGGGCGCTACTGAACTAACCAGTGTGTCCGAAAAGGCTTGAGTATCTAAGGCCCTCCACTTTCTAGTGACTCCGCCTCCTAAGGAGGTGTTCTTAGGCATAGAAGGCAAAACAAAGTTGAATTGTATTAAGTAATGATCCGGCCATATACAGGGAGAAATGGTCAGTTCTGTCAATGAGAGATTAGTAGACCAAATTTGGTCCAATGCGTGACCTTTAATATGACTAGCAGTATGAATATGTTGAACAAAATGTAAGTTTAAAAGCAAATCAAGAAGTTCTGTGGCGTGGGGTCCACCTAAAATGTCGTTGAACCAATAGTTCAGGTCGCCTATGAATAAAATATTAGTGAAGTTCATGGCTAAATTAGCCACCTGTTCACATAGGGAGATGGGGATGTTAGGCATGGGTTGGGGGGGCCGATAGAGCAGAACAAGAATAAGGGCACCAGAGCTAGAGTCTAGTTTGATGACTAGATTGTCTGCCACCGGCAAAACCAGAGGGGAGATGCAAGAAAATGTATGATGTTTCAATATAATAGCGGCGACTCCACCGCCGGGTCTGCCTGGGGATCGATTGGCCTGTAAAATATAGTAGTCCTGGGGTAGGGCAGCCAAGATGTCAGGAGTGGAGTCCTGAGTCAACCATGTTTCAGTAAATGTACACGCGGCGACGTGTACATTTAAACTTAAGCTCCGCCTCCAGCTCCTCCCCCTAGCGGCCGATTTGCTGAGGCCTCAGGGTGGTGTCAGGAGCAACGAGAGGGCAACGAGAGTTGCAAACAAGTGCTGATTTTCCCACACAGAGCACAGATTAGGTAAGAATATTCACAATTCCAAAGAAATAACGTTTTTTTAAATCAATAAAACGAGCAACAGCCCGTCAGCGTGGCAGCAGGCCTAAAATCGCCTGTGCTCGCATTGCGGGAAGCTTTCTAGTCTAAGCCCCGCCTCCAACTCCTCCCCATAGCGGCCGATTGGCTGAGGGCTCAGGGTGGTGTCAGGAGCTAAGATAGGGCAACGAGAGTTACAAACAAGTGCCGATTTTCCCACACAGAACACAGATTAGGTAAGAATATTCACAATTCCAAAGAAATAACGTTTTTTAAAATCAATAAAACGAGCAACAGCCCGTCAGCGTGGCACTCCGTACGATGCCAATCTACTCTAAGACATTCTACACCACTCTATGACACTATTTCACTCCACACCACTCCATTATACACTACTCTGTACCACTCCACTCTAGGACACTCTACTCCACGCTATGCCACTCCACTCTACCACACTATGGAAGAGGTGTGGCGCCGCGGCCAGGGCGACTGACGCTGGAATCTGGGGACCACGGTTCGATCCCCGGCTCCGGCGGCAGTTCAGCCCAGCACCATGTGACTCTGGGCAATAGCTCGCTTAATCTTCCCGACGGCCCCCCAGCGCCTAGAGACCCTTACGGGTGATTGTGCGCTTTACAAATGTGGACTTTACTTTACTTTACTATGTTCCACTCCTCTGCACTCCATGCTACTCCACTTTATGCCACTTTAGGCCACTCCCCTCAACTTCACTCCACACTACAACTCTCTCCTCTAATCTACGACACTACACTATATGACACTACACTCTGACACTCTACTCCACTCTACGCCTCTCCACTCCACTCTACAACAATGCACTCCACTCTACAACACTCTAATAATCACTACGGCACTCCACTTTACGCCCCACCATTCTACGACACTTTAGTTCACTTCTATGCCACTTCACTCTACAGCATCCATGCCACTTTACTCAACTCTGTCACTTCACTCTATGCCACTCCACTCTACCCTATTCCACTCTAGGACACTCTATTTCACTCTACTCTAAGCCACCCCACTCCATTGTGCCACACTGTACTCCACTCTACACCACTCCACTCCATGCCACTACACTCAATGACACTGCACTCGATGCCACTCCACTCTATGCCACTCCAATCTACGCCATTCTACTCTATAACACTTTACTCTACTATGCGCCACTCCACGACACTGTATTCCGCTCTGCTCCATTCCACTCTACAACACTCTTCTACACTCTACAACACTTTACACCACGCCACTCCACTCTACGACATTCTACTCCACTCTAAGCCAGGCCACTCTAAGACACTCTACTTCACTCTATGACACTATTCCATTCTATGCCACTCCACTGTACACCACTCTACACAACTCCACCTTAGGACACTTTACTCCACTCTGTGCCACTCTACTTTACCACACTCTACTCCACCCTACTGCACTCCATGCTACTCCAATCTACTCCACTCTGTGCCACTCTATGCCACTTCACTTCACTCCACTCTACTTCACTCCACTCAATGTCACTCCACTCTACACCACTTCACTCTGTGACACTCTACTTCTCTCCAATCTATGATACTTTGCTCCACAACACTCTGATCCACTCCAGTCTACACAAATCCTCTCTACAGATCTCTCCTCTAATCTACAACACTCCACTCTATGACACTCCACTATAACACTCATCTCCACTCTATGCCACTCCACTCTTATCCATGCTACTTTACTCAACTCTATGCCACTCCACGCTACGCCAAACCACTCCACCCTACAACACTCTACTTCATAACACTATATGCCAATCTTCTCTACTCCACTCTACTCCTCCCTATGCCACTCAACTAAACAACACTCCACTCTACAACACTGTATTCCACTCTACGGCATGGATGTATGACGTTACAACGCATACTTTTACAACGCCTACCTTTACATCGCAAGTTTTACAACGCATCCCATTACAACGCATGATGCTTTTGGGCGCTGGATAGTGAATAGTTTAATTTCCTATTCCAACTCCAGTCCCCGTGGATAGTAGGGAAGGTGTTGGATAGTACATTAAACCTATTCCCTATCGTAGAGCGCCCCCAAGCGCTATGCGTTGTAATGGTTTGCGTTGTAAAAGTTGCGTTGTAATGGTAGTTCGTTGTAAAAGTTTCGTTGTAAAGGCTGTATACCCTACGGCATCCATGCTACTTCACTCTACTCTGTATCACTTTATTCTATGTCACTCCACTCTACTCCACTCCACTCCACTCTAGGACACTCTACTCCACTCTACTCTTCTCCACTTTACTCTACTCCTCTCTACAACCCTCTACTCCACTTTGCCGCACTCTACTTCACTTAATGCCATTCCACTCTATGCCATTCCACTATATGACACTCCATTCTATGCCATTCTACTCTATGCCACTTTTCTCCACTATATACCACTCCACAACACTCTATTCCACTCTACTTTAGTATACTCCAATCCACTCTACAAAACTCTTCTCCACTCTACTACACTTTACGCCATGCCCCTCTACGCCACTCCACTGTACACCACTCCTCTTTAGGACACTCTACACCAGCCTATGCCACTCCACTCTACCACACTCTACCCCACGCTACTATATTCCACACTACTCTGCCCTACTCACCTCTATGCCACTCTAAGCCACTCCATGCTACTCTACTTCACTCCGCTCAATGTTATTCCACTCTACACAATTTTACTCTACCCCACTCTGCTCCACTCTAGTCTATTCCAATCCAATCTACAACTCTTTCTTCTAATCTACGACACTCTATGCCACTCCACTCTGACACTCTACTCCACTCTATGCCACTCCACTCTTCTCCACGCTACTTTACTCCACTCTATCCCACTCCGCTCCACTCAATGCCACTCTGCGCCACTCCACTCTATGATGGTCTACTCCGCTCCACTCTACAGTACTCTACTCCACAACACTCTAATCCACTCTACACTGTTCCACTCTACAACAGTCTACTCCACCCTACCCCACTCCACTTTACGATACTCCACTCTACAACACTCTACTCCACTTTATGGCATCCACTCTACTCCACTCCACTCTAGGACACTCTACTCCACTTTACTCTTCTCCACTCCACTCTAGGACACTCTACTCCACTTTACTCTTCTCCACTCTACTCTACTCCACTCTACCACACTCTACTCCACTCTACGCCACCCCACTCTTTGCCACTCCACTCTATGCTATTCTATTCTATGCCACTTTACTACACACTACTTCACTCTATGCCACTCCACTCTACACCACTTCACTCTATGACAGTCTACTCCACTCTATGCCACTTTACTCCACTCTGTGCCACTCCAATATACAGCACTTAACTCTGCACCACTCTACTGTGCTCTATGCCATTCCAGTCTCTGACACGCTACTCCACTCTACACCATTCCACTCTATGAAAACTCTGCTTCACCCTACGCCACGCTATGTCATTCTACACCACTTCACTCTATGACACTCTATGACGCACTATTTCAATTGGCTCCGCAACACTCTATTCCACTCTGACACTCTACTCCGCAACATCCTACTCCAGTCTACAACACTCCACTCTATGCCATTCAACTCCACTTCAACTGTACGACATTCTACTCTACACCACTCAACTCTAAGACACTCTACTCCACTCTACAAGCCTCTACTTCATGCTACTCCACGCCACTCTATGCCACTCCACTCTATGGTACTCCACTCTCTATGACACTCTATGCCACTCCACTCTATGACACTTTATGTCACTCCACTCTGTGCCACCCCACTCTACTCCACTCCACTCTCCTCTACACCACTACATTTTAACCATGCTGAAAAGCAGCCATGCTGGTGTACAGCATGGCTACAACACATTGTTGAAGCCAATAGCTCTTGAATAGGCGAGACCTATTTGCTTTGGTTTTTCTATTGGCTGTAGCATACTATTTCCTGTTGTTCCTCCAGTTGTTTCTCGTGTGTTTCTCTTCTCAGTGTCCCGTGGCCAAAGTACTGTTTACTTCCGCTTTGCTGGATCTTCTTTTAAGCATGTCAGCACCCCTGCTGTTACTACAAGACTACATCCTTGCTTTAAAGCTAAAGCGCTGGCCAAGTGCCATGGGCTAAGCGCACTGTGCTGGTCTCAATGGAGACCTTGTGATTTCAGTTCTGCATGCTTTGTGGTAAGCCAACGCTCTGATCGCAATGTACACTCACCAGTCCCCATGGGGCTGAAGCAGGGACCCACTCTAGTGCACCCTTTTGTTGGAAACATACAACTCGTGAAACATTTGAAGATATTTGCTTGATCGAGCACGCTAGAACAGCGAGCTGCACACCTCACAGATGTGTGCCTGGCTGCGCTTTTAATTTGTTATCTTGCCGCTACTCTTATGAGATGTACATTTCAAGGAGGAGCAGACGCATTTCACATGATTTTCCATGCAGTCCTATTTGCCATCTTGTGATTCAGTTTCAGGAGCAACTCATAAACTTGCAGGTCATTTTGCCCTTGTTTACCAAAGGTGGCCTCTGTTTAGCACACACAGGGCTTTTTACCACGAGAAGGGTTCTGTCCTTCTCTTTACCACTTTCCAGACTCTGTGTATCTCACAGCACCACAGACATAACCCTTTTTTCACAGTTGTCTTACCAAAGCAAGGGGACTTACCACCCCAGTGCTCTCTTTACACAAACATGATACCTTTCCTCTCTTCACTACTTGCAGAACTCTCTTTGGTACTTGTTACTGTATTCACAAGATTACCACAGGCAGGGTTATTTTACCAGCACGCCCAGATGACGCATGGGTAACTTTACCACGTATTCCCTCTCCCAAGCTCTTTCCTGTCTTTAACACACTCAAGGTTCTCTTACACTCTCCGCACTGTGCTATGACTGTCTTTACTACTCTTCGTCACGCTCAAGGTTCTTTCTAACTCTGTACCACACTTGGGGCTCTCTTCGCTACTCCCTGAAACACACATTTCTCTCTTACATACCGTGTACGCATTGGAACTGTGAAACAGTGAGCTGAGCCCCTCGCAGCTGTGTGCCTGGCTTCACTTTTTATTTTGTATCTTGCCGCTACTCTTATGAGATGTACATTTGAAGGAAGAGCGGTCGTTTTTCACTTGATTCTCGCTACAGTCCTATTTGCCATCTTGTGATTCGCTTACAGGGGAACGTTGCCTGCCATTGCAATGTTTTTTTCTGTTTGTTTATTTAGGAGAGGAGGGTGTGAATCCTTGCATCTTTCCATAATCATGGTGGCTCAGTGAGCACGGTGCTTTGTTTGAGAGTCTAGCGGGCTGGTTCCCGCATTCTCTAAAACAGGGTTGAGTGTGTGCCATTGGGCCCCATGCATCAAACCAAAAACAGGTCGCAAATGGGCAGATTCTCAGATTCCGCCCCTTTGCCACAGGTATTTTTGAATTTGGGATGCATCATCCCAAATGCAAAAATCGCAATTTAAGGAATCTCTAAAATGCGATTCCTTCAATTGCGATTGCATTTAAGGAATCCCAAATTGAGATTCCTTAAATGCAATGCATGGAAGTTTAAAAATTTGCGATTTCGCTAATAGGAGTAGCAAATTACCATGAAGTTGAACTTCATGGTAATTTGCAAAAACTTTGAAAAATGCACTTTTGTGCATTTTTCAAAGTTTCATGTTGCGCACACACATGCCCTTAGGGCATGTGTGTGTGCAACATATGTGCAGAGATCAATTTCAGGGGTGCAACAGGGTGTCATTTTGACACCCTTGAAATTGCATAAGTGTTAGACCTGACACCTTTTGGCGTGGTTCTTCCCCCATCTTTTTGCCTCTGACTCATGTGTTTTGATGCTGTGCTGGATTTCGTTTTTGCTGATTTAGATGCTTTGGACACTCTGCCACTGCTGATCAGTGTCAGAGTGTAAGTGCTCCCTCTGTAAATTGTGATGTTGATTGAATATACATGATTGGCATATTTGTATCACCACGAAGTCCCTAGTAAAGTGCACTGTGTGTGCCAGGGCTGGTGATGACAGATGCTACTAGTGGGCCTGCAGCGCAGATTGCGCCACCCACATGAGTAGCTTTAAAATGGTGACTCAGGCCTGCCAGCGCAGAGCCTGTGTGCAGTCAGTGACTGCCATGTCAGCCTGGCCAGTGTCCCCACTGGCTAGGCCTAACCCTTCCCTGTCTGTGCACATCAGTCACCCCTATGGAAGGCTCAAGGTACCCCCCTGGGCAGGGTGCAGTGTATGGATAAGGTAGAGCATGTACTAGTGCAGGTCACATGCTTTGGTAGTGGGCTGCAGCCATCTTATGTGCTCACTGCTGTAAGGCTATCTTGCTCCATAGAGTAACATGGAGGAGGCTGGGCCCATGTGATACCAGCCTATCTTCCCATAGGAACAAGATGGGACATAAGTGAAAGATATCCCTGAACTCAGAATTTAATGACACATCTTTTAGTGAAGGGTGTTTTTAAATCCTGTGTTGGAGAATAGCACTTTTAGAAAGTGGCTGTTCTCTTGTCTAAACCTTTCTGTGTGCCTGGGTTTGTGGAATGCCTGCCTGGTCTGGATGTGACAGGGGGGGCTGCAGAGCCCCAGAGGAGAGGGTTGGACCCATCCCGGGGATGAAAGGGCACATCTGCCTGCCTGGGAGGTGGGAGGAAGGAATGCCTGATAAGTGCTGGGCTGTGCTGGTCTGCCTCCCCCTGCTAGCTCCCTCCTGGTGGTCAACTGACACCCCTGGCCCTGAAGCTGACAGGAAGAAGAAAACCAGAGACCCCTCAGTGCTCCGCAACCCCCAGAACTGGTTTAGACTGGACCAAGGGCCTCCATGCACAAAGACTTCAAAGGACTTCAAAGACATTGAGGGTATCAGGAAAGGACCCCTGACTACAGAAGTTAGATTCTGAAATTCTGCAACCAAGAAGGAACCTCGGCTGG
The DNA here is from genome assembly GCF_964261635.1 of Lissotriton helveticus. Classification (NCBI taxonomy): domain Eukaryota; kingdom Metazoa; phylum Chordata; class Amphibia; order Caudata; family Salamandridae; genus Lissotriton; species Lissotriton helveticus. The sequence goes on along the minus strand of NC_136065.1, from coordinate 364,838,651 downwards.
AAGGAGGACGGCTAGAGAACCAAAGGAAGATTGCCTTGCTGTGTGCTCTAAGGGCTGACCTGTTCTACTGTCTACCTGGAAGCTGAGGAGAAGAAAGGGGCTTTGCTGTGTGCTGTGACCCTGCCTACTTGAAACTGCCAAGACTTTGCTGTGTGCTGTGTCTGCAACTTGAATCTCCAAGGGCCTGAGAAGAGCTGGCCTCCTGCTTGGAACCCAGGGCTAAAGGTTCCTGAAGCTTTGCCATAAACTACAGAAAGATCGCGTGGGGAGCGGCCCCAACCCGTGGGTCCCAATTGCCAGCTGTCTGGAGCTCGCTGTGCTCATCGGCACAGATTCCAGGAGCGAGGAGAGACCGTGGTGTGGTCCTTTAACGAGGATTCTTCCCCTCCTGCTGATTGGGGGGGCCACAGAGACGTCCTGCAGCGATCCCAGGACCCAAGGGAACCTTGCCGCCAAATCACCGACGCGGCCCGGGGCCAGAAAACACCTTCCGTGGATTTCCTAGCGAAGGGGAGCTGAAGCGCCAAAGAACGAAGGCGCCGTGCTCCCATTGGTGGAGGGAGCCGAGCCCCCTCACTAACTCCGCGACGGGATTGGCCCGTGCGGCGCAGCGTCATCAACTGTAGTGGGCCGTGATTGGCCGAAGTAGCGGAGCGACACTGCCAGCCTGCCCCGGGAGCCGCTCTGCCATTGGCTGATTCCCGGGCACTGAAGGGGCTCGACCAGAGGGCCGCGACCTGATTGGCCGCAGCGTGGAGCAGCCTGGAAGCCGCCGAGGGAATCGCGACCGGATTACCCCCCCAGCGAGGAGCCGACCGCCGGAGCAGCTGGCTGACCCGTCCTCGCCGAGGGAGTGAGTCTGCGTGCGTTCCCCGCCTCGGGCCTGTCGTCCCCCGAGGTGCTGCATCCCCCGCCGCTCGTTGGATTGTCGAGAGCGGGCGGGAGAGCACCAGGGGACCGGCCGGGGCAAGGAGCGAGTGTGCGCTTCTAGGCGCGAGGCGCCTGAGACCATCCGGTGCACGCGGAAGCCCCCACACCGCAGAAAAGAAGTCCCCCGGATACCGGGGGAGGCGCGCTTGCCGCGCTTGGGGGGCTAAGCGCCTACGAAGGTTGGTGGTGGATAACTTCGCTTTGGCACTGCTTTTTAATGCTCGTTTTGGAGAGTGGAATGAATAGGAATCAGGAGCATTATTTTTAGACTCCTGATCTGAGAGACTAGAGACTATTTTTGTTTGGAACCTGAGACTATTGTTTTAAATGACAGGAACTGCCTATCTACAAGTACCATCCTAGAAATTAAGTGCAACCTTTAAGATAAAATGCTAAGTTGTCTACAGAAGTGATTATCATGAAACTGCTTCATTTACATGCTGAAACTAGATAAAGCTATATATTTTTATAAAATATACTTACCTGTGTGGTCTCAGTTTGTGGTGGATTGGGGATTATTGTTGTGTTAAGTGCAAATGTTATCCACATTGCCTCTGTTTAGCCTAGACTGCTCGCGCCATGCTACCTAGAGGGTGAGCAGGGGTTATCTCAGAGGGTTATTCCGTCGCCCTGACCGGAACCAGGGGTCCCTACTTGGGCTAAGGTACTTACCTCTGCCAACCAGAGACTCCCGGTTCTAACATTGGTGGCTCGCGGTGCGGATTTTGAACTAATGATTGCACTTGACCGGCAGTGATCTCTTGTACATCACTAGTCTAGTTTAGCGGCACAGGTTGCACAAGATTTTTTTTTTTTGGATGAAACCTTTTTAGTTGAAAAAAGGGTAGGAAGCATCATGTCTCGGAAAGCGCCAAGCGTGAATGGAGACGTGGAAGTGGAATTTGAAATCCAGGAGTTGTTAACCTATAACAAGGAGCAACTGAGAAAAGTCTGCAAACAGCTTGAATGCCCAGTGAGGGGCGGCGCAAACAAGGAAGAGCTACGGACAGCTCTGAGGGCCTGGTGGGAGGCCAAACATGGTGACCCGGAAGCTGCTACTGGAGAGGGAGACACACCGGAAAACGGGTTTTTGCCCAGTGAATTGCCAGTGAGGAAGCCAGGGTCTAGGACCGGCAGCGACCACTCCAGTAGGGTTATGTCTCCAGAAGAAATAGAGGAGAATCAGCGAGTTAGGGCCCATGAGATTGAGCTTTTGAAGCTCAGGGCGGAAGCCGATGAGAAGAGACTGCGCCTAGAAGTTGAGAAAGAGGCGCAGGAGAGAGCGGCGCAGGAGAGAAGACATGCGCTCGCTTTGGAGGAGAAGAAGCTCCAATTGGCTGATGAGAGGAGCATGAAGGAGTTGGACATCAAATATAAAGAGAGGGTGTCCAGTTCTAGTGGTGGCAGCGCACAACCAGTACAGGCGGGTAAGGTATACATACCAAAGGATCTGGTACAGAATTATCAGAGGGGTGAGGATATTTATGCGTGGTTCAGAGCGTATGAACTTGCCTTAAAGATGAATGAGGTGCCTGAGAAGAATTGGGGAGCAGGATTGTGGAAGCATTTTGAGGCCTCTGGGAGGGATGTTTTGGCACCCTTGGAAGCAAAGGATGCTTTATCCTACTCCGCAATGAAGGAGGCTTTGTGCCTCAGGTATGGGCTCACTGCTGAACAGTACCGCCAGAAGTTTAGGAACTTCAAGAAGCTTGATTCAAGTACTTGGGTGGAGTGTGTGAGTATGTACACGCGTGCACTGGAAGGTTGGATGAAGGGCAGCAAAGTTACTGATTATGTGGGGTTGTGTCACTTGATTAGTAGGGAGCACTTAAGTAGTTTATGTGTCCCAGAGCTGCGCCAGCATCTTTTGGATAGCAAGTTAACTGATCCCGGTGAGCTTGCTAAAGAGGCGGACCGGTGGACTAGCACCAGGGTCCACAAGGGGGTGGTAAGTACCCCAGCCAAAGGTGGACAGGGTCCCCAGCAGAAGAGTGGGGGGGACACGGGTAATCAAAAGGAGTCTTCTAAAGGGCCCCAAAGTAGTTCCCAAGAGAAGGTGTCTCAACCCCCCAAGCCTAAGAAGTCCTGGCCCCATAAGGGCCCGCAGGACAAGAAGACCCTCACTTGCTATGCATGTAGGGAGGTGGGGCACATTGCTCCAAACTGTCCAAAGAAGAAATCTGCACCCACTGGTGCTCCAGCTCCAGCTCCGGCGTTAGCCAGTGTAGCTTTGGGAGGGGATTTGATTTCTAGTGGGGAGGAGGGGTTAGCACTGATGACCCTTGTCTCTCTAGGAGACCAAGAGATGGCCCAGGAAACCTTGCTGCCCCAAAACACTAAGAAATACGGGCAGAAGGTGGCCATCAATGGACAGGAGGTGGGGGCTCTGAGAGACACAGGGGCCAGCGTGACATCTGTTAGGTGTCAGTGGGTGTCTGAAGAGCAAATTGTTCCCAAGGTACTCCGGCCTGTGGTGGCAGCTGACAGTTCAGTGCGCTACTGCAAGTTGGCAAAAGTTCCATTTGAATGGGGAGGAGTCTCCGGTATTTTGGAGATGGTTGTAAGTGATGCCTTGCCTGTAGATTGTCTATTAGGTAATGACCTGGAAAGCTCCCCCTGGAAAGAGGTGGAGCACAGGACTCACTTGGAGATGTTGGGTTTGCCTGCGTGGATCTGTGTGTCCACCCGTGCAACGACAGCCAGAGAGGGCGGTCTAGCAGAACTGGAGCCTGGAACAATGGCCCAGGGACCTGCCAAGAGAGGAAGGGGTAGAGGGCGCGGGAAACCGGCCCCCACTGTTCCCACGGTCCAGGAGGAGGCAGACCCGGAAGGGGATGCCCTGGAACCTACAGGGGAGCAGGTGGCCGAACTAGGGGAATTGCCTGAGCTGTCCCAGTGGCAGCAAGAGGGTGGTCCCTCCAGGGAGGAATTCTGCCAGGCTCAGAAGGAGTGCCCTTCTCTCATTGGTGTGCGGCAGCAGGCTGCCGACCAGGCCGCAGGCCTGGGGTCCAAGGAGCATTTGATCTACTGGGAGGATGACTTACTTTATAGTGAGCCTAAGTTCGCTGAGCCCGGTGCAGCCCGTGTGCTGGTGGTACCGGAGCGCTTCAGGAACTTCCTACTGGGTCTGGCTCATGACGTGCCTCTCGCAGGACATCTGGGGCAAGACAAGACCTATCACAGGCTTGTCACCCATTTCTACTGGCCCCAGATGAAGACACACGTCTCTGCCTTTTGTAAGTCTTGCCAGACTTGTCAGGCCAGTGGCAAGAGTGGAGGGAAGCGCGTGGCCCCCCTCCAACCCTTTCCCGTGGTGAGCACCCCTTTTGAGCGGGTGGGCATTGACATCGTGGGGCCCCTGGATCCCAAGACAGCCCTAGGCAACAGGTTTATCCTGGTCTTGGTGGACCATGCCACTCGGTACCCGGAAGCCCTTCCGCTCAGGACAGTCACCGCCCCAGTGGTGGGCCGTGCCCTGATGGGGATCTTTTCCCGGGTGGGATTTCCGAAGGAGGTCGTTTCGGACCGAGGGACAAACTTCATTTCTAAGTATATGAAGTCCCTGTGGAGTGAGTGTGGGGTGACATACAAATTCACCACTCCTTACCACCCTCAAGGAAATGGTTTGGTTGAGAGATTCAACCGCACATTGAAGGGCATGATTATGGGCCTGGAAGAGCCCATGAGGCGGAAATGGGATGTCCTGTTGCCATGCCTGTTGTTTGCCTACAGGGAGGTGCCTCAGAAATCCTTAGGGTTCAGTCCCTTTGAGTTGCTGTATGGCCACCCTGTCAGAGGGCCTCTGGCTCTGGTGAAAGAGGGGTGGGAGAAATCCCGTGGGAAAACCCCTCAGGATGTGTTCAGCTATGTGCTGGCCATTCGCAACCAGACCAAGCGCTTCCGGAAGCTCGCTCAAGAGAACCTGGAGGCTAGCCAGGAGGAAATGAAGAGGTGGTATGACCAGAACACTTCTCTGGTTGAGTTCCAACCTGGTCAGAAAGTGAGGGTGATGGCACCAGTGGAGCCTTGTGCGCTCCGGGACAAGTGGTCTGGGCCATATGAGGTGGTGGAGCGCAAGAGCGAGGTTACCTATTTGGTTAACCTGAAGACTCCCAGGCAGCCCCTGAGAGTGCTACATGTGAACCGCCTCAAACCCCACTTTGAAAGAACTGAAGTGACTATGCTCATGGCTACAGATGTTGGAGGGGAGGAGGATAGTGATCCTCTCCCTGACCTCCTGGCAGTCAAGGAGCAAGATGGGTCAGTGGATGGTGTGGTCCTCTCCCCCACCCTGACCCCAGAACAGCAGGAGGACTGTCGCCAAGTCTTGGGTCAGTTCGCCCCACTGTTCTCCCTGACCCCAGGTGTCACCAAGTGGTGCGTCCACGACGTGGACACTGGAGACAGCCTGCCTGTGAAACAGAAGTTTTACAGGGTGGCTGACAAGGTCAGAGCTAGCATCAAGGAAGAAGTTTCCAAGATGTTGGCGCTTGGGGTTATTGAGCCCTCCAGCAGCCCCTGGGCTAGCCCAGTGGTCTTAGTGCCTAAGAAAGCTGCTACCCCCAGTGGCACCCCAGAACTTCGGTTCTGCGTGGACTACCGTGGGCTCAATGCGGTCACCAAGACTGACGCGCACCCCATCCCCAGAGCTGATGAGCTGGTGGATCGGTTGGGAGCTGCCCAGTACCTGAGTACTTTTGATTTGACTTCAGGGTACTGGCAGATTGCCTTAACTGACGGGGCAAAGGAGAGGTCAGCATTTTCAACACCAGAAGGACACTTCCAGTTTCGTGTCATGCCCTTTGGGTTGAAAAATGCCCCCGCCACATTTCAGAGATTGGTCAACCAGGTACTGGCAGGGCTGGAGCAATTCAGCGCAGCCTACCTGGATGACATTGCGGTGTTCAGCTCCACTTGGGAGGAACACCTGCAACACCTCACTGAAGTGTTGAAGGCTCTGCAGAAGGCAGGCTCACTATCAAGGCCAGTAAATGCCAGATAGGGCAGGGATCTGTGGTGTACTTGGGACACCAGGTGGGGAGCGGCAAGGTGGCGCCCCTACGGGCAAAAATTGATACCATTCTGGCTTGGGAACCCCCCAAGACCCAGACTGAGGTGAGAGCCTTTCTCGGTCTCACTGGGTATTACAGACGGTTTGTCAAAGGCTATGGCACCATTGTGGCCCCTTTGACAGAGCTGACATCTAGGAATCGGCCTAGGAAAGTGAATTGGACTGAGGCCTGTCAAACTGCTTTTGACACCCTCAAAACTGCCATGTGCACAGCACCGGTGCTTAAGGCACCTGACTTTTCCAGTGAGTTCATTGTGCAAACTGACGCTTCAGAGCAAGGCGTGGGAGCAGTACTCTCACAGATCAATGATGAGGGAGGAGACCAACCTGTGGCTTTCATTAGCCGGAGGCTAATCCCCAGGGAACAGAAATGGAGTGCCATTGAAAGAGAAGCTTTCGCTGTGGTCTGGGCTCTGAAGAAGCTGAGGCCCTACCTGTTTGGGACTCACTTCCGTGTTCAGACCGACCACAGGCCCCTCAGATGGTTAATGCAGATGAGGGGTGAGAATCCAAAATTGTTGAGGTGGTCCATTTCCCTACAGGGGATGGACTTTACGGTGGAGCACCGCCCTGGTACAGAACACGCCAATGCTGACGGTCTGTCCAGATTCTTCCACCTTAGTGATGAGGACTCCCAAGAGGTTGGGTAGTTCTCCCCACTTTCAGCTGGAGGGGACACGTGTTAGACCTGACACCTTTTGGCGTGGTTCTTCCCCCATCTTTTTGCCTCTGACTCATGTGTTTTGATGCTGTGCTGGATTTCGTTTTTGCTGATTTAGATGCTTTGGACACTCTGCCACTGCTGATCAGTGTCAGAGTGTAAGTGCTCCCTCTGTAAATTGTGATATTGATTGAATATACCTGATTGGCATATTTGTATCACCACGAAGTCCCTAGTAAAGTGCACTGTGTGTGCCAGGGCTGGTGATGACAGATGCTACTAGTGGGCCTGCAGCGCAGATTGCGCCACCCACATGAGTAGCTTTAAAATGGTGACTCAGGCCTGCCAGCGCAGAGCCTGTGTGCAGTCAGTGACTGCCATGTCAGCCTGGCCAGTGTCCCCACTGGCTAGGCCTAACCCTTCCCTGTCTGTGCACATCAGTCACCCCTATGGAAGGCTCAAGGTACCCCCCTGGGCAGGGTGCAGTGTATGGATAAGGTAGAGCATGTACTAGTGCAGGTCACATGCTCTGGTAGTGGGCTGCAGCCATCTTATGTGCTCACTGCTGTAAGGCTATCTTGCTCCATAGAGTAACATGGAGGAGGCTGGGCCCATGTGATACCAGCCTATCTTCCGATAGGAACAAGATGGGACATACGTGAAAGATATCCCTGAACTCAGAATTTAATGACACATCTTTTAGTGAAGGGTGTTTTTAAATCCTGTGTTGGAGAATAGCACTTTTAGAAAGTGGCTGTTCTCTTGTCTAAACCTTTCTGTGTGCCTGGGTTTGTGGAATGCCTGCCTGGTCTGGATGTGACAGGGGGGGCTGCAGAGCCCCAGAGGAGAGGGTCGGAGCCATCCCGGGGATGAAAGGGCACATCTGCCTGCCTGGGAGGTGGGAGGAAGGAATGCCTGATAAGTGCTGGGCTGTGCTGGTCTGCCTCCCCCTGCTAGCTCCCTCCTGGTGGTCAACTGACACCCCTGGCCCTGAAGCTGACAGGAAGAAGAAAACCAGAGACCCCTCAGTGCTCCGCAACCCCCAGAACTGGTTTAGACTGGACCAAGGGCCTCCATGCACAAAGACTTCAAAGGACTTCAAAGACATTGAGGGGTATAAGGAAAGGACCCCTGACTACAGAAGTTAGATTCTGAAATTCTGCAACCAAGAAGGGACCTGTTCTACTGTCTACCTGGAAGCTGAGGAGAAGAAAGGGGCTTTGCTGTGTGCTGTGACCCTGCCTATTTGAAACTGCCAAGACTTTGCTGTGTGCTGTGTCTGCAACTTGAATCTCCAAGGGCCTGAGAAGAGCTGGCCTCCTGCTTCGAACCCAGGGCTAAAGGTTCCTGAAGCTTTGCCATAAACTACAGAAAGATCGCGTGGGGAGCGGCCCCAACTCGTGGGTCCCAATTGCCAGCTGTCTGGAGCTCGCTGTGCTCATCGGCACAGATTCCAGGAGCGAGGAGAGACCGTGGTGTGGTCCTTTAACGAGGATTCTTCCCCTCCTGCTGATTGGGGGGGCCACAGAGACGTCCTGCAGCGATCCCAGGACCCAAGGGAACCTTGCCGCCAAATCACCGACGCGGCCCGGGGCCAGAAAACACCCTCCGTGGATTTCCTAGCGAAGGGGAGCTGAAGCGCCAAAGAACGAAGGCGCCGTGCTCCCATTGGTGGAGGGAGCCGAGCCCCCTCACTAACGCCGCGACGGGATTGGCCCGTGCGGCGCAGCGTCATCAACTGTAGTGGGCCGTGATTGGCCGAAGTAGCGGAGCGTCACTGCCAGCCTGCCCCGGGAGCCGCTCTGCCATTGGCTGATTCCCGGGCACTGAAGGGGCTCGACCAGAGGGCCGCGACCTGATTGGCCGCAGCGTGGAGCAGCCTGGAAGCCGCCGAGGGAATCGCGACCGGATTACCCCCCCAGCGAGGAGCCGACCGCCGGAGCAGCTGGCTGACCCGTCCTCGCCGAGGGAGTGAGTCTGCGTGCGTTCCCCGCCTCGGGCCTGTCGTCCCCCGAGGTGCTGCATCCCCCGCCGCTCGTTGGATTGTCGAGAGCGGGCGGAAGCCCCCACACCGCAGAAAAGAAGTCCCCCGGATACCGGGGGAGGCGCGCTTGCCGCGCTTGGGGGGCTAAGCGCCTACGAAGGTTGGTGGTGGATAACTTCGCTTTGGCACTGCTTTTTAATGCTCGTTTTGGAGAGTGGAATGAATAGGAATCAGGAGCATTATTTTTAGACTCCTGATCTGAGAGACTAGAGACTATTTTTGTTTGGAACCTGAGACTATTGTTTTAAATGACAGGAACTGCCTATTTACAAGTACCATCCTAGAAATTAAGTGCAACCTTTAAGATAAAATGCTAAGTTGTCTACAGAAGTGATTATCATGCAACTGCTTCATTTACATGCTGAAACTAGATAAAGCTATATATTTTTATAAAATATACTTACCTGTGTGGTCTCAGTTTGTGGTGGATTGGGGATTATTGTTGTGTTAAGTGCAAATGTTATCCACATTGCCTCTGTTTAGCCTAGACTGCTCGCGCCATGCTACCTAGAGGGTGAGCAGGGGTTATCTCAGAGGGTTATTCCGTCGCCCTGACCAGAACCAGGGGTCCCTACTTGGGCTAAGGTACTTACCTCTGCCAACCAGAGACTCCCGGTTCTAACAATAAGCAATTTGCGAGTACCTACTGGTACTCGCAAATTGCTCATGCAATCTCCAATTCATTCTTATAGGAATAATTGGCACAGCATTCCTTAATTGCGACTTGCAATTTGCGAGTAGCAATTAAGGAATGTTTGGGGAATCGCTATTTTTAAAGCGATTCCTACATGCATAGGCTTTTGCGATTCCTAAATAGCGATTCCTTAAAAATCGCTATTTAGGAATCGCAAAAGCCTACGTTGATGCATGTGCCAGTTAGTTTGGAAGAGGGCCCTCGTATAAAAAAATATCAAAGCTTACAAGGTGAGTTGGCACTGTGCTTTGGATGCGGTTGTGGTAATCCATCTCTCCTTGGTCCCTATGAGGTAAATGTAGGGCAACAAACCGAGCCTGCATCACCTACAAATCTAGTGTGTAGAATTGTTTACATCTCAATAAGATTTCAGCTTCTTAGGGTTGTGACCCTGGAAAAAATACAGTCCATAGTTGTTTTTTTCAATTGTCATTTTAGAAAGGACTGGCATGATTCACATACATACTCTCTTCTCTGAACTCTTTCAGTTTATCCTCTATGCTTTCATTCCCTTTGATCTCATCTCTTTAATGTCTTTATGTACCTTTTAATCTCAATCTCATTTCTATGGTGTTTTCGAGCACTCTCTATTCTCTCCCACTAGCCTGCTGTTGCCTTTATATTTTTTGACGCTCCAGGCTGCTCTTTCACTGTGCCAAATCACTTGCCTTTCTTACTGTTGTTTGTCATGCCACTGGTATTTTACTGATACTTGACTAGATTCACTCCCCATTGGCACACCTCTATTCTCTCTCTTTCCCTTCTATTTACTCTTTCATTGTTATTTCACTGCGCTTTCTCTTTATGCCAGTCCAGTGTTCTGTATCTCTGCCTTTCCACTCCACTGTTCCTTGACCCCTCGGAGCTCTTTCACTGTCATCTATATGTACTCCATTAAATGTCACTCCTCTCGTCACAGTCTCATTTTTTTCCTTTATGGTGTCTCTTTCTTCTTGATACTTTGCTATGGGTAACTCTCTCTACTTTGTGGCCACTTTTCAGCCATTTAATTTTAATCCCACCTGTTATCACTCATCCTGAAATGTCTCTGATCTGACTTATTATATGCTGCTCATCTCTCTTTTTTTTTTTTTTTTTTTCTTTTTTTGTGTCCTCATATTCGCCCTTGGTGACCATATAGTGACGAAGAGAAATAGGAGATGAATGAGACACTGACCCAGGTTTACTGGGGGGGATTTAGATGGTACCAACCGGAGTATCCCGCAATGCCACGCATCACAACATTATCCTCATCTGATGGCACCGACAGGGTTGGCGAACTGCTATATAAAACCCATATCATAACCAAAGTTGTTTGAATAGGGTATGTATAGCCAAAGGGGAACAAGAAAGATGATCCTTCCAAGCAGCACAATCATAGGACATGGGAAAAAAAAAAAAACCATGATGTTCTGGCCTATGTTTACCAATTCAAAAGTAGCCAAAATCTCCTCTTGTGTTGGTTACCTACTCTAGCCATATCTAGTTTGGACATCTGTAACATAGCTGCACGCCAGTCGGTGAAAAGAGGAGGTGTCTTGTCTTTCCACCGTTTACAAATTTCTCTTCTAGCCAATAAGCAGCTGTAGAAGACCAGTTTTTTACTTATGCCTTCAAGCTCAGGTATAATACCAAAGAAAACTAAGGTAGGGCAAGGACTAACTCATAAACCTATTGCTGATGAGAGGGAAGCACAGATATCTTTCCAAAATGATGTTATATATGGACACTCAAAGAACATATGTATATCTGATGCTGCTACGAGACCACATCTAGAGCATGCAACCTGAGCATTATTGGGGAACTTTGATAAACGTAGTGGAGAGTAGTACGCTCTATGGAGTGTAAACAAGTGGTTGCGACGGAGCCAGGATGGTTTCACAATCCCCCCCAGAATCTTAAATGATTTGAACCACAAGCCCTCGACGTCGGAGTTAGTGATATGTGTTTCCCAGAGGGAGTGGGGGAGCAGGAATTCGCCGTCGATCTCGTCTAGTATAAGGTTGTACCAGAATGTTATCTCTGTTTTAAAGGGAGGCTTGTCCATCAGATATGTGACTAGATTGTTGTCAGCACCTAATTTGAACCTACCCTTGCCTTGACTTTAAGCTTGGGACCAACTCTGGATTTGTAGGTATTTAAAGCGAGAAAAACGAGTTCCTATTGTTGAGCTCAGGGTATCCCATGAGAGTAAAACTCCATCATCAAACAGGTCCCCCCAAAATGAGAGCCCGGCCACTCTAAGTGGGAGTGCTAGGCTGTCCAAAAGCCAAGACGGTGCGCCTGGTGAGTCCCATAATGGGGCCCGACTAAAATAAAAGTCTAGTTTGAGTGTACGTCTTAGATTAGCCCATGTTCTGGCAAGATCCTTCAAAACCTTTAACTTGACCTTCTTGAAGTACTTAGGATCCCCAAATTTTAACAAGAAGTTCATCTGCCCAATTTTTTCCCCCTTAAGAAGTGCAACGAATAATTTTCCGCTCCCTACATTATTAGGGGTCTTTAAAAGCATCCTAATGTGAGAAAGTTGGAAAGCCCAACCATATAACTGGAGGTCCGGTGCTGCAAGGCCCCCTTTTTCTCGACGCCGTCTTATCTTCTTCCAAGATAACCTGGGCGTACGACTGTTCCAAATAAATCTATTTAATTCAGTTTGGAGTTTGGCAATCAAAAATGGATCCAAAAAAAGAGGGATGGTATTAAACAAAAACATAATCTTGGGTAAGATGGTCATTTTAACCAGATTGGATCTACCTATCAGGGAAATAGGCAGAGCTGACCATAATCTCAACGATCTTCGAGCTTCCTTCGCCACCTGCGCAAAATTTAGAGAGGCGATCTTATTAATATCCGTATAGATATTTAACCCGAGATACCTAAGGGTGAAACTAGGCTGTAACCCTAGAACCGGTGCAGGATGATTCCAAACCATGATGTCGGTTTTGGATGCATTCACTTCGTAACCGGATATTGCCCCAAACTCTTTTGCAATAGATATAACAGTAGGGAATGCTGAACTCAAGTCTGATGAAAAAATAAGGACATCATCCGCATATAGTGCGACTTTCCGCTCCCATCCCTCAAAGATAAAAGGTTTTATATTAATATTATCCCGTATTTATTGGGCGAAAGGCTCGATATATAAATCAAACAGAAGGTGTGAGAGGGGACACCCCTGACGGGTTCCTCGTGTAATGCCGAAAGGCTCAGTAAGTTCCCCGTTAACCAATAGTGAAGCAGAAGGGTTTTTGTATAATAGTTTTACTGCTCGTCTAAAATTGTCTCCCAAGTTGATCTTTTTTAATACTTCTTCTAAATACACCCAGTGTACCCTGTCAAAGGCTTTGGTAGCATCAAGAGTAAAAACTGCTAAAGGAAGTGATGCTGAAGTAGCCATATCTATTGCGCCAATGAGGTCATAAGTCAGTTCATACAATTGCCTCCCTTTTACAAAGCCCTTCTGATCGATATGCAAGATGTTATTTGCTATACCACTCAATCTATTCGCAAGCACGGCTGCAAAGATTTTATAGTCCGTGCTGAGAATTGAGATTGGCCTATATGACCCACAGTTAGTCGCAGGTTTGCCCGGCTTTAGTATCAGAGTTATAGAGGCCCTATCCCAAGAAGCAGGAGGTAAGGCACCTTCTAGTAGGATACTATTAAACAAATTTGTTAATTGGGGAACAATAGATGGACATATTACTTTATATATTTCAGAGGGTAACCCATCTGGTCCTGCTGCTTTACCTTTTTTGCTTTTCAGGATAGCGGAACTAACTTCCTCCGGTGTAATAGGGCCATCTAAGATTTCCATTTGTTCTGAATCTAGAACCGGAAGAATAATCCGAGATAACCAATCCCTTGCTTGGGTGGGTTGTACATTATTATCTTCTTGATATATCTCACTAAAGAAGCTTCTAAAAGCGCTACTAATTCCCTCATCTGTAGAGTGTAATACTCCATCTTTACTGATGGCACTGATATTGTTTCGAACCTTATCAGTCTTTGACTTCCAGGCAAGGAGCTTGCCGGCACCTTCCCCATATTCAAAATGGGCCAATTTACTTGCCTCCCATCTCTCTAAGACCCGGGCACTCAAAACTGAAGAGAGATCTCCTTTTAGGACTGTTAATTTATCCTGCATCTGAGCTGATGGAGATCCTGTTGATACTGGGTTCGTGTCAATCTCTTCTTGAAGTTTTGCTATCTCCAGTTCTATAGAGGCTACTGTATCCCTATAGGCCTTGTTTTTGTATGCTGATATATTGATTAGATATCCCCTTAAAGTAGCTTTAGATGCGTCCCAAGCTATCCCAGGTTGAGCGGACCCCTGGTTAAACTCCCAGAAGGATTTGACTTCCTGATTTAATGCCTCTGAGATGTCAGGAGAGACAAGTATTGATCTATCGAAAGACCAGTTTCTTAGCGAGGGCCTAGATGGAACCTCAAGGTCAAGCAAGATGGCTGCATGGTCTGAGAGATGAAAGGGTAGATGAGACGCTGATTTTACGTATTTACCTAAAGTGTGATTAATCAGGATGAAGTCAATCCGAGACTGGTGGTGAAATTTGTAATTTTTAAATGTGACCCCCTTTTGGGACCCATGTAGTGTCCTCCATATGTCGATATAACTCAATGCTTTCATATTGTTTAGCAGAAACATCCTAGTCTTAGAAAGAGTTATAGCCCTGTTAGTAGGTGATTTATCTAATATTGGATCTAGGACTATATTAAAATCGCCTGCTAAGATGACCGGCTCTGAAAATAGATATAATTGCGAAAAAAGTGTGACCAATACTGATGGATCGTCTTGGTTTGGGCCATAGTAACCTACTATCGTGAATGGTGAACCCAAAATAATGACAGAAACTATTGCCCATCTACCATAAGGGTCTACCTGTTTAGAGACTAGCCTAGCCCTGATAGATTTTTTAAAAAGAATGGCCACCCCCCTAATATGTGAGGTTTGTGATGAAACAACCCCAAAATCTATCCATCTGTTCTTACTCAACAAGTTTTGAATTTCCGTTTCTGCCAAATGTGTCTCCTGGAGCACTAATACTTGAGCAGCCGAATCTCGTAGATATTGCATAATATAATTTCTTCTAGGGGAAGTCCGAAGACCATTAGTGTTCCAGGAGATTATGCTTAGGTTATGCATTACAATGGGAAAGAAAAATAATAAAAACCACAAGCCAATTCTGCCAAACTCCATGGGATAAACTATATATAAGCTGTCTCCTGTCATTTCTTTCTAGAAAGTACTGTGAAGGACGTTTAAGAGGACAATTTTTGTTTTTTTACTCCCCCCTAACCCCCCTCCCCCCCATGCCCCCCACCCACGGGAAACCCCCACTCTATCTATCTGGATTCCCAGAAAGATAGCACTCCGCTGTGTTCCCCTGCCACGACTATCCATGAACCAGATTTGGGGGAAAAAGAAGGGAAAAAGAAGGGAAAAAAATAGGCAGAGAAGGAGAAAGACCTAAATGAGATTAAGTGAGATGTGGATAATATGATTACCTAGAATCAGACCCGCGAGTGAATGTAGTACTTATCACCCAGTTTAACTGGATTATGCTAACAAAATATCTACAGATATATATTTATGTATTTTTTTTTTCTCCTCCTCCTTTTTTTTTTTTTTTCTCACCCTTCTTCTTTTTTTTTTAAAAACACTTTTTAAACACCTTCCCATCACCTTTTTACTCAATACTATGGAACTCATATTTCTTCAACGTATCTAAATGCAAATTTGAGCCTTCTACCCAGTCTTTTTAACCGAGGCTAAATTGACTTCTTTATAAAGCCCATTGTGAGTTCAACGGAAAACTGTGAGGCAGGGAGACTACTACAAAGACAGATACAAAAAAGAAAAGGGACCAAAAAACTACGTAGCAGATTCTGGCCCCCTGCCCATACTCAGCAGGAAGTCATCAGCAGCCTGTACTGATCTTAAGTTATGCATAGTATTCTTATACATTACTCTTAATGCTGCTGGAAAAACCAACTGGGCAACGGCCCCTTGACTCCTGAAAGCTTCCAACCTTTTTCCAAGCTCCCATTGTCTATCAAGCGTGATTCTAGAAAGGTCCGATCTAATCTGAAAATTGAATCCCCTAGCATTTACCACCTTCTGTTTCAGCGCTATATTCAGAATAGTCTCTTTAAGAGAGTATGTGAGAAAATTAACCAAAACTTTCCTAGGTTTTGTTCTCTGGGGGTTCCTTCGAAATGGCTCTCTATGAACGCGCTGAATATCCATAGCTATTTCTTGTTCCGACATATCTAACCGTAATGCCTCTTTCAAGAGAGAGACAATGAATTGTTTAATGTCAGAACCCTCTTTATCCTCCGGAATATTCAGAATTCGAAGATTATTCCTCCGGGCATGATTTTCCAAAGTTCCCATCCTTTCAGACAGGCTAAGATTCTCTTGTCTAAGGTTCCTTAGTTCTGCTTTTGTAGCACTTAGATTGATGTTAACTTCTGTAACGGAATCTTCAAGAGTTTCTGTCCTGGTGGTGAGAGCACCAAGTTTACTGTCCAAGGACTGACAATAGCATCGAATATCGGCTTGATTAGATGCAGAAGTATCAAATCCCTTTTTAATGTCTGTAGCCAGGGTTGTAAACATTGCCTGAAAATAGGCCTGCAGTGTGGAAACCAGATCCGAATTCAGGGCCTGAGTAGTATCATATGGTGAACTGGAATCTCCCCTACCACTGGTAGAAGATGTTGAACCGGCTTCTTGGAGAACTGACTGTAGACTAAGACCAGATGCTACTCTCGGTGGAGCTAGAGGTAATGGGGGTGCCAGCGGCGTGAACAGAACCAGAGAGGGCACAGATTGCTCCAAATTAATAGCCGCTTGGTGAACTACTGGGTACAATTGACCTGCTCCTCCTAGCGTAGGGGAGAGCAATTGATCCAAGTTACAGGGCTTATCTTTCTTGCACTTGTCATTATTAGCAAAGTTATTATTCACAATGGTGCTGTCATCATAGGGTTTGGCAGTGGCGGAAGTGCTAGTTTCATTTAGGCCCTCAACGTCCTCCAAAAGGAAATCAGAAGTGGGGCTATTCATTCCTGCCATTTCCTCTAAGGAAAGTCCTTCCACTTGTTTAGCGGCCATCTGTAGTTCTGGTATAATATCCCCTACCTCCTGGTTCTGTAGGGGTGAGCAGGAGTTATTTGCCAACAGCACTACTTGAGGGACCACTTTAAAGTAGGAACGCAATCATGGGGTTATTTTCGAGGTGGTAACAAAATTCTTTGATTTATTTTTTGCTGGCTTAGGGGTGTAAGAACGCTTTGCCTTAACCTGACCGGTTAGATATGTTGACAGCTTTATTTTGTCAATACCATGAGTAGTGTCAGTAGCAGTATTAAATTTAGAGATAGTATGAGGAATTCTGCCTTCTCTGCCTGAGCCCTCCTCTCCGACGCTAACAGAAATTGCTGCCCTCAAATCGCCAGGATCTGCTTTAGGAGAGGGAAGCTTATTTTTAGGCTCAGTTTTAGGAAAAGAAACAATCTTATTAATATCTTTTTTACCAGAAACCGTACATTTCCCTCTCATGCGCCCTTTCACCTTCCCCTTTCCTCTGCCTTCACAGAGGGTCACCCCGTTTACAGATCCTGCAGGAGCCCCTAGGCGGAGTACTGCCGCGGCTCAGCCGGCCGCCGCCATGTTTCCATGCTGCTCATCTCTCATTTGCATGTCAATCCTTTTTATCATAAAAGCCTCTCCTGCCATTGTCCTCTGCATCCCGGCCTCTCTCCCCTTTACCTCTCACTTTCAAGCTCATATTTCTCTTAGTCTCTCCTCTCTACCTCCCACCTCTCTTTCTCATATGCCTTCCTTGCTCTTTCTCTCATCTTTACATTAGTTACGAAGCCTTTTCCCATACGCCTTGTTGTTGTTAAACACAGTAAATTGTATGGCAGCCTGCACACTGCCAGTTATTTCCATTAGGCTATTATAATTTTATTATTATCATATTGCTATTTTGCAAGTGCTTTATATCTCTATAGGTGTCTCTTCTTTGTAGACTCTTTGCTGGTTTATTGGCAGATCTTTTTAACAGCTGAGAGCTATATAACTCTGTCAATGTGCCTTAACCTGCTCCAGGTCGTATATGGATGACATTTTATGGGCCATACACCTAGCTGTAATTATTGTTCCAACTATTTCAACACTTGGCCCTATTCATAGTTCACTGGCAAAATCCATTACAATTCCGACATTGGGCCATACAAAGACACATGCACAACTCTACACAGGTTCCTCAATCCCAAAGCGCAGAGGTTCTCGGAGTCCTAGTACTGAGGAAACACAGCTCTATCAATGCATCTTTATCTAACCCGCAATGCTCCATGCTGTTTCGCTGCTGACCCCGTGCACAGTTATACTAATGCTCTGCTGTTCCAGTCCCACAGATGGGCACCTGCAATGTGATTTGTGAAACCTCTGCAAATCCTGTACTGAAATCCAAGTTTCACACTGCCTATGAAGAAGTCCATAATAACTGTGTGGATAGAGCTCAAAAGTGAGAAATCTGGACTTGGATCAGAAGTCTGGGCCATCTTAGAGGGCGCACTCTGTTGCCTGGCCTTATAAAAATGCCACATAAGTAAACAGAATGCCATAAACTGATCTGTAGAAGGCCTTAGCATGAACTGCATGGACTGGAGACACTTATTCGGAGACACCGGATAAAACGACTCACACTACTGTTGTGGTCTTTTGGTGTGAATTTGCAGGGCAGGTGCATTCAGTCAAACATATAACATATAACTGCATACGATTGTTTACTTGTTCTCTGCACTTCAACTTATCGCCCTCTGTTTGTATGCCTTCACTCTGTATTAGTCAACAACTACACAGACGGTGTAGATATTTCATTAGGACTGCATGCGATTTGCGTGCTCTTTGACTACACTTTTTGGTTTGTCCGACACTTTAATTTAATTTCTTCGTCTCAGCATGCATTTCAAGTGTGCTTGTAAGATGTATCGTTTTTTATTTTTTCTGGCGTCTTTTAATTCACCTTCTTGTAGTTTCTACGATGCCCCTTTCCACCCCCTAAATCACAACTGTACTAAAACATGTTCCTCACATTTTTATTTGGAGAATGTTGTGGGCTGCATTTCATTTTAGTTAAATCCTCTGCCCTTTACCTAATCGCCCCGTTTTATATTACTACCAGTTACTGCACAATGTGCTGCCTTTCTCAATAAACAAGTAATAATAACTTTAAAGAGATTCATTAACTTATATTATACAACTTCTTTCCAAGCTAAAACTTACAACAAGAAAAATCATATGTAGGCAATACCTATTGCATTTACCAATGCTTGTTTCAGCTCGGCTTTCTCCCTTGCTCGTTGTTTTTCCATCTTTCTCACATTTTCCGCCTTTCTGTCTCTCTTTACCACTGGCACAAAGTCTGAGGGAGAAAAAAATGACGTCCCTGCATAAAAAATGACTGACGTTGGCCCTCTGCTTTTGATGCAATGGAAAGAAAGTGCTATACAATTTCTCTTGTTGATGTTATATTCTCACCGTCGTCCCTCTCAGTTGTTGGACTTACACTGGACCACATGTATCAACAGTTCAAATAGCGATTACCTAATTGCGATTTTCTGCGAATCGCAATTAAGGTAATCTATATTCATAATGTATGAAACTCCATGAGTTTCATTTGGCGTTTCCTAATGGGTCGCAAATTGACAGACCTCATTAATATTAAGGAGGCAGGTCCCAATTTGCGACCCGTTAAGAATCGCTAAAATCACAAGGATGATGGCCTGCTGGGGTCAGCAGACACCCATGTCTGTGATGGCTTTTAAATAAAGTCATCATTTTTTTGTAAATGCAGCCTGTTTTCCTTAAAGAAAAACTGGTTATGTTTACAAAAGAAAAATGAAAAGTTTTCTTTTCCCTTTTCTTTTAAAGCAGGCATTGATCCTGCCTATTCTTAAAAAACATTTGTACCCTTCCCATGGGTTACCACCTACGTGGAGTATG
The DNA here is from genome assembly GCF_964261635.1 of Lissotriton helveticus. Classification (NCBI taxonomy): domain Eukaryota; kingdom Metazoa; phylum Chordata; class Amphibia; order Caudata; family Salamandridae; genus Lissotriton; species Lissotriton helveticus. The sequence goes on along the minus strand of NC_136065.1, from coordinate 364,819,215 downwards.
TGGTAAAATGCAAATATTTTATGACCGCATTTCAGACACAAAGCATTCCTATATACCACTCCGATTTGGTATTAGAAAGGGACGTCCTAAATACGCCCCTTCCGAATACCGAAACGGTGTGTATTCGCAATTCCAAATTGCAATTCGGTAACATGTTATAGAATCGAAAAATTGGAATTCATACATACCAGAAGGCATTTTACCGGTTGCAAACGGCCAAAATTGAGCCGCTTGTGACTGGTAAAATGAATGATACATGTGGACCACTCTCTCATGTCCTTTTTCTCACTCTTGATAGTTGAGAGCTCGCTAGTCTCCCCTTGTGGTTGGCTCCTATGTGCCACAGAATGCTTAAGGTCCCCAGTATGAGTTGTTCATCCAGGCCAAACTTTTTTTATTCTTGACATTCTGGGACTTTTAGTCATGGATTTATAAACAGATGTGTCCCAAACGGCAGCGGTCTCGTTTAGTGATTGGAGTCACTTTTCTATCATTAAATGTACATTTTCTTCTCGGTTTCCCCCGGTCTGTTCGGGTATAGCTGGCCACACTTTCTTGCTGAGAAGTATGCCTCGATTCATAGTTGAGAATCTGCATAGATGTCAAGTGGCCCCATGCCACAAAGAGCTTCCAAGTTTCCTAGAATACCTCACCCAGTTAATTTATGTATTTGCTTTGCGTTCTGGGACACGCAATTCTGGTTAACACTTTATGCATGAGGAACTACAAGTACCTGAGTACAAAGAACACTGCCAGATTGCAGGGAGACAATCTAACGGCTAGAGTGGCCGCCCTTCAAGCTGGAGAGGCAGGTTCGAGTATGGCTGGAGGCTCAAGCATCCTGTTATTCTGGGCAAATCACTTGAACTCCACGGGTCAACATTTTTTTTTAATGTATCCGTGTGCAGTGGAACTGGTGCTCATCTAAAGCGGGTCGAGTTCGCGCTGTATAAAACTGCACACAAAAATACAGCTACTCACGCATATACTTCGGAAACGTGAGCGTTCTGGAGCCTATGATACTGCAAGACAGTTGCTCCGTTTTAGGCAGCATCTATCTTGTTTTTGGGATTCGCAGTTTGTTGTCGCTGTGACTCCAATGGTCCCAGTATGCACAACACATTGTACTACAAAGCCAGGACTGTCTTTAGGCGGGTCCACCTGCCAGCTCAGCTGTAAACTGAGTTGGTGTCATTTCATTTGTGTGGTTGCTGCAAGAAGCTTAGGGAGCGGGGAGGGGCGCTGGGGAGAGGGTCACGTGCTGAGTTCCTCTTTTGTGGTGAGGCAACGACCACACATCCGCGTGCAGCCTCTCAAGACTGTGACGCAGACTCCAGAGGTTTGCCGCTGCCTCAGCACATTGTGCAACTCCCTGTCTGATGCTCGCGGCCTCGCGCCGTTCTGGGTACGCCTACTGCGTGACGGGCGCGCGGGGCCGGACCGGGAGTCAGGTGACCGAGACCAGGAACTGGGAGCAGAGACACTGCCACAGGGAACGATAAAAACAGCAGCAGCCGGGGCGGGATGCAGGAGGGAGAGGGACCGCGAGGACAGGGACCGGAGCACTTAAAACAAAGCGAGGGGCTGCGGGGGCTGCGGGGGCAGAGGTAGCATGAGCGAGGTGATGAAACGACTGGATTGAAAGACCTGCCGAATCGGGTAAGAAAGTCACTTGTTCCCAGACAGAAGCCTGCCCTGTGTCATCTACAGTACAGTTTATAGGTGTAGGTAGAGAGGACAGACGTCCACCCGGCACACTCTGGGGTAGTAACCCCGCTGATTTTGACGCCCAGAGTAAGTAAGTACTCACTACCATTCCTATGTGATTCTTAGAGTTTATCCATTTGTATCTCTTCCTTGTGTGACTTTACAACTTGTACATTTGCAATGTGTTTCTATTTGTATCTCTTCCCTGCGTAACTTTATAACTTGTACATTTGCAATTTTTTTTACTGTTTGTATCTTTTATGCAACTCATGTAATCCTAAATCCTTATGTATCGCAACTGGTTCTTTCGTAAAGCGGTCTGACACCTTCGGGTAATGTTCGCGCTACCGAAAATCGCATAAAAAAAACCCAAAAACAAAACTAAGATACTAGAAGTGGGATCAGGCAGGCAGGCAGGGTGTCGGGGGCAGGTGGCGGTGCTTAGCGCTGTGACCAGTGAGGGTGTCGCAGTGCTATGCTCTTTGATTGTCTGATAACTGGGGGCAGGCCTCGGTATCGGGGCGCTGTATTAGTACATGAGGAGATAACGGAAGATTGTCTCTGTGCACACGGAGGGTGACCAGGGGGTCGGTCTCGCGGCAGTGCCCTCGGATGTTTAAAGGCTATAAACCGTGCTTGAAATAGAAATATGCAAGTGCAGGTACCCACTATCTCGGAGCACCTGCCTGCCACTGAGAATTACAGGCACTCTCCCATTCACCCCCATTTGAGAAGACTATTTCAAATGATAAAAGTGCGGGCACTCCGTACCCGAGAGTGCCGGCTCATTTAAAGCACTATATGTAAGCATGATTTTAGGGTACATGGTACTGGGCTGAGAGTCAGAGCAGCAGTACGTTTGATGTGAGGTGTTTGGGGTGAGGTCAAGTCAGGCGGGCAACTAGAGACAAATTTCGGGGGGGGGGGGCTGAAAAAATGTTGGGGGGGGGGGTTAATTCTTCCAGCCGTAACCACAGTGGCTGTAAGAAGGGATGAAAACATAACAAAAGCCTAATTTACATTTAAATGGTCTTTTACAGACCTTGCCTTCATTAAAAAGGTTTCACTTTTCCAAGTACACCAGCTTGCCAGAAAGCATCAGTACCGTTTTATTAAAACTATTCACAGTGGTCCTTTTTTAAATGAATATTGCAATTACATATACATTGTGCCAGGATTTTTATCTTTGTAGCATGTGCTCACGATAAAAGGTTTTTAAAAAAGTAACCGCTGCATCAGCTTGCCAACGCCAGACCTATTGCTTTGCCAATTGTTTATCTATAACATTCATCTCTTCTCGTGACACTGAATCCGAAACATGATTTACTAGAGAGCTACTTATGACCCAGACGGAGCTTCAAGGCGCTGTGCTGCCCTTTCCAAAAACCTGCACGCAGCCAAGGTCTAGTACCACAAATTGTCTCCATTCCTCTTGTCACATACTCCCACACAGCCATGGGCATCTATTATCTCAAGTCTTCCTATTCTTGGGTATACACCTGCAATCAGCGCCCCTCCTCGCCTCTGCTTGCAGGTTGCGACTTCTTGACACACATGCATAATGCAAAGTTGCAAACTAACAACAGGTCACAGAATAAAAGAACAGGAAAGTCTGAAGGCGTCACCTGATGCGAAGCCGCTTCGCAGCGCTGGATGTTAACTCTACCTTTATTACGGCACGAGGGTCAGTAAACAACCACTTCTCACATGTCTGCCTCGACAGTCCGCAGGGCCGAAATACCCGCCTTTACGAACGGACTCCAGCAACTGCCTGTGGGTGCCACCGGTACAACAGCTCTGTCAGCTGATAAACATCTGACTGTATTGAGTCACAAGTCTTCCCTCTGACCCACAGGTGCCTGGGGATGTTTATCAGGTATCTGCAGAGGCTGTAGTCACCTGCCTCCCCTGCTGATCTCTGAAATTCTTACTTCACCTGTGCCCCCCTTCTTGTGTACTCCGTACTCCACACCGCAGAGCACGATGCACACAGGAAAAATAGGGTACAACCAAGAAGCTTTGAGCCTTCAAAGAATAAACAGAGCACTGAGTTTTGGCACAGCCAACAGTTGCTCAAGTACTTTATAGAGTGCAGAGCCCTCAAGAGTGATCTAGTTGGACATCTCAAATCACTAATTTTAGATATGCCATATTTAAAACATATACGTTCTATAAAGCGGTTCTGAGCTTCCACCAAGACTTTACTGGGGCAGACTTATAAAACATGCACAACATCTTGGACACCTCCCCTACAGAGTTCACAAGATCCAGACTTGTCACTTGTCACTCCAGTGTTTGGTGTAGGTTTTTAATGGTAAGACCCCTAAACGTAAATGATAATACATCATTTAACGCTGTGATTTAATGTATGTCTCAGCTATCTTTGATTAATTTTATATTCTAGTTTATTAATGAATAGCCTTTTATTTACTAACGGGGAACAGTGTACAATGTTAAGATCATAACTCAGTCAAGGTGTAATTAAAAAGTGCTGGTGACCAGGACTGCAGTAGGGTGATAGAACATTGAAAATGCTCTAAGGCAGTCGCGAAATTTTCATAAAAAATGTACTGGCTCTTTCCAGCCTTAAAAGTTTTACTCTTTAAGAGAACACTCTGAGAGCTTTCTGCCGCATGTAGTAAGTTATATGCCCATCTTATTACATTTGCCAAAGATCTAGAAAAGCGCTAACTATAATGAGCTCTAAATGTAGTGCTTGTACTGATATGGCTTGGCTCATAGTGGTTCTCTAAGGGAGAAGCTTCCCTTCATTTAAATTTTATATTGACCACTTATTTATAGAAATATACTCTAGTGCATATGACAGAGTGGAGAGTATCTTTTCTCGATAGATTTCTAGAAGGGAATGAAAGTGTCTCTTTCCCAAAGAAGGATAAAATCCTTTTACATCACTTACATGAGCTATAGCCTTGAACTCCATATGTAAAAAGTGAGTGGTCGTTCCTAATGTTTGTGAAAAGACTTTCGGAAGTCACTGTGTCGGTGGATGGTTTTCACAAAATAGAGGAAAACTCTTTTTCTTAAAAACCCCTCACTCATCACCTAGTGATGACATGCTTCATCATCGGGGTCCACCCTAATGACCTAGCGTCATCAGGGTGTGCTTCAACACCTGATTGCAGTGGAGCTCCACTGCAATCAGGTGTTGAAGCACACCCTGATGACGCTAGGTCATTAGGGTGGACCCCGATGATGAAGCATGTCATCACTAGGTGATGAGTGAGGGGTTTTTAAGAAAAAGAGTTTTCCTCTATTTTGTGAAAACCATCCACCGACACAGTGACTTGTGAATTCTCACTGGTGGTACTCCTTCATTTTTGTTTTTTCTACTATTGTATCCAGGGGTACAGGAGTACTCCCCGTTCACTCTGGTGAACATAACCCTTGCTCTCTCCATTGTTTCTGTATGTGAAAAGACTTTCTTCAAATAGGTATACGTCCTTGATACCTCAACTGGTATCCTGCGCAATTTTCAGTGGAAGTGACAATCGTGTTTCCTCCCCCTAAACGATACCACTTTTGTCTTAGAAATGTTTACTTTAACCCCATCGATGCTCATGACGAGCTGAGCTCGTCATGAGGCACGGCGCTCTGGTGCTCATGACGAGCTCAGCTCGTCATGAGCCGTGGAACGCTCGCATGCGGGGATAATTCCCCTGCTGTGCTGAGCGTTCCACGGGAGCGGGTCTGCTCATGACGAGCTCAGCTCTTCATGAGCACACGAGCGCCGTGCCTTATGACGAGCTGAGCTTGTCATGAGCATGCGGGCGCTGCGCTCCCCCCCCACCCCCCGCCCCCCGCACGGAAGGGGTTAAAAAAAATAGTTTTCAGTATATCTGAAGAGTGTGTCCATGTTACATTTTAGACAAAAAGGTGTGAGCTAAAAAATGACCACATCATCAGCGTACATAAAAACATACAAATGTGTGATGCAGTTTTTGGAGGAAAGTTGTTTACTTTTAAGGAACAATCGGGTAAATCGCGAAGAAATAGTGAAAACAAAAGAGTAGCCAAGAGACATCACTGCTACAAGCCATTTAAAGTAGAGATCTTGAGTCAGTCCCTTATCCCCCCCCATTTGTACTCTACACCAGGTTGATGAGGGAAACGCAACTATTAGTCTTAGAAGAGCACATGGGGATCTCCATTTTCTTTAGTTTCCTCCACATGGTGGGTCTTTCTACCCAGTCAAAGGCTGTTGAAATGTCAACAAACTTGCTATATACCACTTGCGATGTATTCATCACATACTTGTCAATTATCCTTATATCAGTCGATCTGAGTCCGCAAGCGCACAATAAAGCACCAAGCCAAATATTTGTTATGGAATGAATGTCCAACACAACACACCCATTGGACAGTCGACAACCATTCATCTTCTTGGAATGCAAAGAATGGTGATAAGTCTGGCTCACTCGGAATCAAAATGTATGTAGCAAATACTACAGGCAAACTCCGGCACAGTAGGGCACCCAAGGGTTCTCCGTAACATCAATAGGAATCATCACTGAGCACTACAAATAACAGGTTACAGTTAGAAAGCCAAGGGCCCTGTGGAAAGGCATCACCGTAATGCTGAGAGTGTAAGGCATGGCAGGCACATACTACACAGACGCTGATAACATAACAGCGGCAGTTGGTTGAGTATCTTGCACCAACAGAAGGTAGGTGCTACAATGTTTTTTTTTCCCTCCAACTTTTAGGCTAGGCCACAGAAGCAGCTATTGGGTGCTGGACAAAGGCAGAACAAGCAGCTGAGGGGTGTTGTCCACTCACGGCCACTAAAGGTGGCAAATCCTCATTTTTCTTTTTAGTTAGTTGTTCAGCTGACAAATAGGCTCATTAGCAGCTATAGTCTATTTAAATTATGCTTGTGGGTTTAAGAAGATGTTCAAGAGGAACTTCGTGTACGCAAAAGTCAGATTCCAACCTTTCCGAATACCTTTCATCTTCAGAAGTACTTGACGCGGAAGCAATTTAGTAGAGATGTTCTATGGCATCTCTCAGGCAGTATGTATAGGTCTGTGTTCACTGTACATAGGGACACTGAAGTCAATCTTCACTCTACATAGGGACGCTGTAGCATATATATGCCTATCTTTACTCTAAATAGGGACAATGCAGCATCTATAGGTCTATCTTCACTCTACTCAGGGGTGTTGCAGCATGTATAGGTCTTTGTTCACTGTGCTTATGGGTGTTGCAGCATGTATAGGTCTTTGTTCACTGTGCTTATGGGTGTTGCAGCATGTATAGGTCTTTGTTCACTGTGCTTATGGGTGTTGCAGCATGTATAGGTCTTTGTTCACTGTCCATAGAGGTGTTGCAGCATGTATAGGTCTTTGTTCACAGGGGCTCTGCAGTATGGTTAGGTCTTTGTTCACTGTTCATAGGGGTGTTGCAGCATGTATAGGTCTATGTGTGCTTTACATAGGGACACTGTCTGCAGCATGAATAGGTCTGTGCTCACTCTACATAGGATTTTTGCAGCATGAATAGGTCTATGTTCACTCTACATAGGGGCACGGTCTGCAGCATGTATAGGTCTATGTTCACTCTACATAGGGGCACTGTCTGCATCTTGTATAAGTCTATGTTCACTTTACATAGGGACACTGTCTGCAGCATGTATAGGTCTATGTTCACTTTACATGGGGGCATTGTCTGCAGCATGTATAGGTCTATGTTCACTTCACATAGGGGCACTGTCTTTAGCATGTATAGGTATATGTTCACTTCACATAGGGGCACTGTCTGCAGCAGGTATAGGTCTATGTTCACTTCACATAGGGGCACTGTCTGCAGCATGTATAGGTATATGTTCACTTCACATAGGGGCACTGTCTGCAGCACGTATAGGTCTATGTTCACTTTACATAGGGGCATTGTCTGCAATATGTGTAGCCCCCAGTAGGTCTATGTTCACTCTACATATGAACATTGCAACATGTATGGATCTATTTACTCTGTACATAGGGACATTGCAGCAAATATAGGTCTATGTTCACTTTGCATTGGGGTATTGCAGCATGTATAGGTCTATGTTCACTCTACATAGGGACATTGCAGCTTATGTAGGTCTATGTTCACTCTACACAGGGACAATACAGCATGTATAGGTCTATGTTTACTCTACGTAAGGGCATTGCAACGTGTATAGGCCTATGTCCACTTCTACATATGGACATTGCAGTGTTACTAGGTCTATGTCCACTCTAGATTGGTATTCTTGATGAGGCCGATAACTGGAAAACACTATCTGTGAGAACCTACACTAGTTGAGAAATGGAGGTTTGAGTTGCACTGAAGCTAGAAAGACCGACTGGTGAAATTGCAGGGAGGCCGAGACATTAATTATCAAACAACCAGCAAAGGCAATTGAAATCTTCCAAGATGTGTAGCTCCTTGAGGTGAGAAAGGAGTTCTTGACAGGCACGTAAGAGCACAAATCCATTGAGTCATTGAAATAACAAAAGCAGCAGCATCCTCTCTTGGAGCTACACTGAGCAGAGAACACAGGCTTTCTAGTGCTTGGGCTCACGAGCTTCCATGAGAGGCAGCTGCAAGGCTCATCCATAGATTCTGCAAAAGGAAGCCTGAAACCCAGTTTTTTTTAAATAGGTGCCTGCTTCTGAATGCAAAGGCTGCCCAGTCTTAATTCTACCTCGTGTGTCTTTCACCCCCTCTTTACACTTGCATTCTCTTATCTTTATCTCACTCGTGTAGATCTCTTTTCATCCATGTTTTCTCCCTTTGTCACTGTTTTTCAACCTGTCACTCTTCCTCTCGGTCAAAGTCTTCTAATGAAAATTAAGTCCAGAGCAACAAAGATGATTGCCTGTGCCCGACACACGGTAGCACCAACACAATTTAAGCACTGCTGAGATTCGTGTTCTCAGAACCAAAAAATAATTAAACTCAGTCCAAGAGCTGGTCTGAGTAGAAAGGATGTGCCTTGTCTCCTCTGGCGAAGAACACAGCTTAAAGTGTGGTTATATCCGCAAAACACCAAGTCGGTTATCAATACTCTTGCAGTGGACGTGAATTGAAGCGGATTTTACACCCCTTCTCATCACATTTGATACAATATGTTTACAATGAATCCACCCCAAGTAGCTTCTCATTTTACCATAGTGGTCCTTACTTCTAATGTGCAAATATATCTTCTTAAAACGGAATTATCACCGCAAATGTTGTTGTGCTGGTATTTCTCAGAGCGTTTTAGTCTATATTCAACCCTTCCTTGGGAGACCATCAAAACTCCATTTGTATTTCCTTAGTGCAATAATGCATGTGCCCATTCAGTAAAACATGGGTACTCGCAAGCATTTTCCAAGGGGCCAAAAAGTATGTTCTGATGTGACCGAAGGCCACATCGATGCCAGCGGGGTGGTGGCTGGGCGGGGAGTGGCGGTAAGATGAGTGTAGTGGAAGTGAAGGCTATGCATCCATTGCCTGAATACCACAGTATGAAACTAGTACAACCTGGTATTCATCTCTTTTCCCCACCATACCAAATTGTGTAATCTACCGTGACCCCGTGCATATATGATATATTTCCATACGGGGAACTACAGTTTCTATAAACATCCCTTGTGGGCACATGATATCGCTGTGCCTTAACATCAATGCTGCTTTAACGCAGACTTGCCCCAGACTGTCTAGGTTGTGTACTGCGCTGCTTGTATACTGGTAGCACTTTCCATTTTCTTGGGGGTGGGTACAAGTAGCTAGCAAGTAATTTGCTGGCTGGGCACTGCGTGCTTCTGTAGTACCTAGGCACCGTCGCTTTCTATTTCCTCTACAGCACTGTCAGAATGTTTTTTTTATGATTTTTATATACATACATCAAAAACAAAAGTTGTAATATGAGTTCCCCGCCCCTGAGGGTACAAAGTATAACGTTAATAGTGTACATTTTCGGCAGGGTTCCCTTGTGCTGGTTATAGGTTGATGGTAGGATAACGGATAGAGAAGAGGAGGAAAAGAGAAAGTAGGAATAAACGTTCACATCTGTGCCACGTTGACAGTAAACCAGACTGTTATCTCTGCACCTTCCATCACATGCTGTTTTCTTCCTGTCAATCGGTCTTCCTTAAGCTCCCAGTTGAGCCCTCGTGAGTATCTCCCACACTCGGTTGCTGCATTTCCTGCGTATCTTATCTCCTGAAGGCCTCTGTTTGGGTTGTCCCCAAATGAGCATCAGCCTGATCCCTGGAAGCCATAACGTGATGGGTTTGTGGAGTTTCCTGTATGGAATGCCAGCTACCAGTTGCTTCTCCTCCTCCTGTTTCCTGTCATGAAATATTCTCCCCATTCTGACCTTGTACTTTGATTCAGGGTGCTGCGAGGTCAGCCGTTCTACCACGTGCGGCACATGTGCCCTATCAGTTAATTTCACTAATTTCATGCTACTGATAAAAGCGTTTCAGTCCGTTTCTGAATTGCGCAAGAAAACAATAGCTGGACAAAAGTTGACTGGAAAGCCCAGCCTACGTTGTGTTTTGCTGATATAGCCACAAATCAGGCTGTGCTTTTTGCTCATCGCCAGCAGAAATAGGGCACACCCTTTTCACTCGCAGCTCTAGGACTGGGTGTAATTCTTTTTTGCTTCTGAGAGCACGAGTCTCAGCGGTGCTTAATTTGTGTTGGTGCTAGCAGGTGGTGGGCAGCAGCACTCATCTTTAGGGACTGGGACTTATTTTTCTTCATCCGACTCAGAGAAGGAGTGACAGATTGAAAAACAGTAGCAAGGGAAGAAAGTATGGCTAAAAAGGGAACTTCAAGTGTGAGATGAAGAGAGAGAAGTGTGGAAGAAGAGGTAGAATCAAAACTGGGAGGCCTTTGTTTTCAGCAGCAGGCACCTATTAAAAAGAACGTTGGGTCCCTGCTCGTTTTTAATCAATTTAATCCTTGGGTTTCATGGTTCACATTTCATCTTGGAGCATCCATGGATGAGACTTGCAGTTGCCTCTCATGGAAGCTAGTGCGCCCCAGGTGCTAGGAAACATGTGTCCTCTGTTCAATGTAGCTCCAAGAGAGGCTGCTGCTGCTATTTCACTGAGTCAAGGGATTTGCCCTCTTACGTGCCTTTCCAATAACCCTTCCTCACCTTATGGAGCTACATAACTTGGAAGATTTCAATTGCCTTTGCTAGCTATTTAATGTTTACCGTTTCAGCATTTCTTGGCGATGGGGGTATATTCCAAGGACAGATAATAGAAAATTAGTGATAGGAAGCATAATAACGTTAATAGCTTATTTTTTCAAATTGTGCTATTCAAACCCGTTAAGCCCGCAGGGATGTGTCCATCATATAGGCCTCGCTCATTATTTATTTATTTATTTAAAAAAAAAGAATCTTTTTATTTGAATAACCAGCTCCATAACATTGCACATCAGTCAGCAACGGAAGTTCATTGACAATTACAAATAAAATCAACCACAGGTTCCCTAGAAATTATTAGACCCACCTACAAAGCTAGAGCCCCTCAACAGACATTGAAATAACCCCAATGATCCTCCAATTTTAAACACATCGAAGCAGACAAATTGTAATCATCATCCACAATCCACTTCCCCCCCCCCCCTCCTCTTCCCGCTAGGTCTTCATTGCGCCCCTCCCTATTACAGCCGCTGCCCAAGGGATGCCACAAAACCACAGTGTGCAGTGCTCAGACATGGAATACAAATTTCCACACAGACCACCCCTCAATCATGCGCCTCATCCGTCTGCGAATCCAACCACTCTCCCCTATACCTCCTCCAAGCCGCCCATATTTTCTCCCATTTCTTAGGGCAACCTCGACTTTTATAAATAACCTTTTCGGCCCTTTGGCACAAGTCCAAATCCCAAGTTCAAGTTCAGAAATTTGTATAGCGCACTACTCACCCATAGGGTCTCAAGGCGCTTGTGGGAGGGGGTGCATTATTTATCGAATAGCCAGGTTTTAAGTTCCTTTCTGAAGGAAATGTGGTTCTGTGTGAGGCGGAGGTGAGTGGGGAGAGAGTTCCAGGTCTTGGCTGCCAGGTAGGAGAAGGATCTTCCTCCCATGGCGGATCTGTGGATGCGCGGAACTGCGGCAAGCGCTTGGCTGGAGGATCTTAGTTGGCGGGTGGGTGTGTAGAAGGACAGTCGTGTGTTGAGGCATTCGGGTCCTAGTTTGTAGAGGGCCTTGTGAGCGTGGGTGAGGAGACAGAACGTTACTCTCTTGTTGACGGGAAGCCAGTGGAGGTCTCTCAGGTGGCCGGTAATGTGAGCTTGGCGAGGGATGTCCAATATGAGTCTGGCCGATGCATTTTGGCTGCGTTGGAGTTTTTTCTGTAATTTGGCTGTGGTTCCGGCGTAGAGGGTGTTTCCATAGTCCAGTCGGCTAGTGACCAGTGCGTGGGTGACCGTCTTTCTTGTTTCGGTGGGGATCCAACGGAAGATTTTTTTGAGCATACGGAGTACGTTGAAGCAAGAGGATGAGACGGCGTTAACTTGTCTGGTCATCGAGAGGGAGGAGTCTAGGATGAAGCCCAGGTTGCGTGCGTGGTCTGTGGGTATGGGTGCTGTGCCCAGAGCCGATGGCCACCAAGAGTCGTCCCAGGCAGAGGGTGAAGATCCTAGGATGAGAACTTCCGTTTTGTCTGAGTTAAGTTTTAGGCGACTGTTTTTCATCCATTCGGCTACTTCTTTCATGCCTTCATGAAGATTGGTTTTGGCGGAGTTAGGGTCTTTGGTGAGGGAAAGGATCAACTGGGTGTCGTCAGCGTAGGAGATGATGTTGTGTTGTCGCGCGATGGATGCGAGGGGACTCATGTAAACGTTGAAGAGGGTGGGACTGAGTGATGATACTTGTGGGACTCCGCAGATGACTTCGGTGGCCTCTGATTTGAAAGGGAGGAGTCGGACTCTCTGGGTTCTCCCGGCGAGGAACGAGATGATCCAATCCAAGGCTTTTCCTTGTATTCCGACGTTGCTGAGGCGTTGTATGAGGGTGCTATGACAGACTGTGTCGAAGGCGGCGGAGAGGTCGAGTAGGATGAGGGCAGCTGTTTCTCCGTTGTCCAGTAGCATTCGGATGTCATCTGTCGCTGCAATGAGGGCGGTTTCGGTGCTGTGTTTGGCTCGAAAGCCGGACTGTGAGGGGTCGAGGAAGTTGTTGGATTCAAGGAAGGCGGCGAGCTGGCTATTGACGGCTTTCTCAATGACTTTGGCTGGGAAAGGGAGGAGGGAAATGGGGCGGTAGTTCTTAAGTTCAGAGGGGTCAGCTGTGGGCTTCTTCAGGAGGGCAGTGAGTTTGGCGTGTTTCCAGCTTTCTGGGAAGGTAGCGGATTTGAAGGAGCAGTTGATGACATCACGGAGATGGGGTGCGATGGTGGAGTCTGCTTTGTTGAAGATGTGGTGGGGACAAGGGTCGGTTGGAGATCCCGAGTGAATGGAGTTCATCAGGCGGACGGTGTCTTCAGTGGTGATTGGGTTCCAGGCGCTAAGGTTGTTAGAGAGCGGTTCGGTTTTGGAAGAGGGTGGGGTGGGCTGTTCTTTCGAAGTGTTCTTAAAGCTGTTATGTATGTCGGCGATTTTGTTGTAGAAGAAAGAGGATAATGAGTCGCAGAGGTCTTGGGAGGGAGTAATGTCGTTTGAGGCTGCGGTGGGGTTGGTAAATTCTTTGACGATGTTGAATAGTTCCTTGCTGTTATGGGTGTTGTTTTTTAGTCGATCCTTGAATGCTGATTTCTTGGTGGATCGGATCAGTTGGTGGTGTTTGCGGGTGGCTGCCTTGAAGGTGGTCAGGTTGTCAGTGGTTGGGTTTTTTCTCCAGGTTTTTTCGAGAGTACGGCATAGTTTCTTGGAGTTCTTAAGGTCATCGTTGAACCAGGGGGCCTTTTTGCTACCTTGTTTGATCTGGTGGTTTCTTAGGGGTGCTAATTCGTCAACGCTGTGAGTGATGCATTGTTTGAGTTTGGTGGCATCTTCGTTTGGGTCTGATGAGAGGGCTGGAGAGTTTTGGTTGAGCAATGTGATGAGTTGGTCGGTGGTGATATTGTTCCAGTTTCTTCGAGGAATAGGTTGTGGGGGGTTGTGAGTCGTGGTAGTTTTGTAGCTGAAGTGAACACAGCTGTGGTCCGTCCAATGGAGAGCTGTGGTGTGATTGAAGGAGATGTGTTTGCTGGAGGTGAAGATAGGGTCGAGCGTGTGTCCGGCTAAGTGGGTGGGGGTGTCAACAAGTTGTTTGAGTCCGAGATTGGCCAGGTTGTCCAGAAGGGTGGTGGTGTTGCAGTCGTTTTTCTTTTCCAGGTGGAAGTTGAAGTCTCCCAGTAGAATGTAGTTCTCGGAGGGGAGGGCATGTGGGCTGATGAAGTCAGTGATGTCTTCGCAGAATTGTTTACGGGTTCCTGGTGGTCTGTAGATGAGGGTGCCTCTAAGAGTGGTCCTGGGGTCGGTGTGGATCTGGAAGTGGAGGTGTTCGGCGGTTGCAAGGTAGTCGTCGAAGCTGGTCGTGATTCTGATGGTGTTCTTATGAACGATGGCGATGCCGCCTCCTGTTTGGTTGGTACGGTCTTTTCGGATGATCTTGTACGCGTCTGGGATGGCTATGGCGATGTCGGGTGCTGATGATGCGTTCATCCAGGTTTCTGTAAGGAAGGCGATGTCCGGTGACGCAGTGTCGAGTAGGTCCCAGAGTTCTGTGGCGTGTTTGTGGATCGAGCGGGTGTTTAGCAGGATGCATTTCAGGTGGTTAGAGTCGGAGCTGTGTTTGGAGGTCGTGGATTTGGTGTGGGTCTTGATGCAGGCGAACTTGCAGGAGTGGCAGGCGAAGGGACCGTGGGTACGTCCTGGGGCAGCTTCGTAGCATTGTGGTGTGCGTCCGGGGTTAAGGGCTAAGAGGGTGGCTTGCGGGGGACAGGGGTCTGGCGCTGGGCGCGGTATAGGCGCGGACGGGCGTAGACGGGCTTACCTTAGGCGCACCTTCGGCGCGCATGGGGCACGACCGCTGCGCGTCAACGCTGCGCGCAAATGCAACTGTCATATGTGGATAGTGGAAGGGGAGGGGCGAGGGAGGAGCAGCAGGGAGGCGGGAGGCGGGGTGGAGAGTCGGGGAGGGAAGGCAAGACAACAACAACAACAATCTGAGCAAAATGGCAGTAAGCCAACAGCGATCCGGGTTGGGGGCACAGAGAGTGTGAAGAAACGCGGTAAAAATAAAGACACAATCAGGCACAATGCAGTATCAGGCACAGTACAATTAATGCAGGCAGCACCAATAGAGGAGCGTTGCAGCGCGCTATGGGACACTAGCGCTATGCTAATTAGTTAAAGCGCACGAGGGTGAATTATAAATAAATATATTATGCTTCTTAGTTGCGGTGGTCTACAAGTAACGATACCCGTCTGGCATGTAGTTAGGGAGCAGCGTGAAGAGGAGCGACCGCTTCTGAGAGTTCAGGACGGTCACCCCGCTCCCACTCTTCCACCGTAGACAAAAGATCACTTCCCCATAACCTTGCGATATTTCTCTTGGCCACCATACTCGCCAAAGCTAACCATAGTTTGTCCCATTTCGGCCAAGTGATGTCATTAGTGGACCCCTAAAACATGCCATCTGGCTTCCAGCGGAACATCCTCTCCCACCACCTCTGACATGCCTGCTAGTCTGGACCAGTATCCCCTGATTCTGGTGCAGTACCACAGTATGTGGAAGAAGGTCCCCTCTTCACCACACCCTGTGTGCAAAAACGTGAGTCTACATAGCTAATTGTGTATTGCGTCATTCGTGGGGTGTAGGACCTATGCAGGATGCGCAGCTGGACGAGCCTGAACCTGGCGCGAATCGCCACTTGTTGGGACACTGCAGGGCCTCCCCCCAATCGTCATCCTCCAACATCCCCAGGTCTGATTCCCACTTTTCCCACAGGGGCCCTAGTGTGTCTGATGTTATTAATAAGCTTCCTGTACGTGAGGGAGATAGCTTTGTCAAACATAGGGTCCAGCAGTAGTCTGTCCTCCAGCGGAGCATATTCAGGAAATTTCTCTGCTTGATTCAGGTGTTGATGCAGGGCATGCCTAAGCTGTTGGTAGTGTAAGAACTCCCCATTCCCCATCTGAAATTCAGCCTGCAAGTCTGCGAATCCCACCATCTCCCCCCGTTTCCAAATATCCCCCAGCACATCAATACCAATCAGGCTCCACTGACGCAGATCCTGCAATTTCGCCACTTCAGGTAAGAAGGTCCCGGCCCACAGAGGAGTCTGTTCCATAAGTTTTGCCTCCCATCCTAATAATTTTGTCGCCCGTTTCCACACTCCAACCACCACTGCCGTTTGGGGAGGCAGAGGTCGACTGCGCCTACCCCTAGTGTATAGAGCTGCTAAGTAGGTACCGCTGCCAAAGGCTAACTGATCCACCCTGTAGGCTGGTTCCTCCAAGGGGGCAAACACCCACCCATTGACATTAATTAACTGTGTCGCCCAGAAATATAGGCGGACATCCGGTACAGCCAGTCCTCCCTCGTAGGGCCCACACTCCAACCACCACTGCCGTTTGGGGAGGCAGAGGTCGACTGCGCCTACCCCTAGTGTATAGAGCTGCTAAGTAGGTACCGCTGCCAAAGGCTAACTGATCCACCCTGTAGGCTGGTTCCTCCAACGGGGCAAACACCCACCCATTGACATTAATTAACTGTGTCGCCCAGAAATATAGGCGGACATCCGGTACAGCCAGTCCTCCCTCGTAGGGCCCCCTCTTTTGCTTCTTAAGAGCTATTCTTGGACACCCACCACTCCAAAGCAGGGAACGTTTCTCCGATTCAATCGTCCTGAAAACCTGTTCTGGGACCGGGAAGGGCTTATTCTGCAGAGCATATAGCAGGCGGGGGAGTGCCATCATTTTAAATAAAACGGCGCGGCCCATCAAGGAGAGCGGGAGTGACCTCCAATGCTCCACGTCTCCGCGAAGTCATTCCAGTTGCACCGACACATTCAGGCGCAGGAACTCCGACTCAGACTGCGTGACCCAGATTCCTAAGTATCGGAATACCTCCTTTAGGCCAAGCCACAACAATCTACAGACAGCTGTGGCTGCGACCCCACTAGTACATGCCTCAGGGACTTTCCCCAATTTATACGGTATCCGGAGTAGGTACCAAACTCGCGCAGAATTTCCATCAGCCTCTGAATGGAAGCGGCCGGCGCCGGCCTCTGAACATGCAGGAGTATGGCATCAGCCTCCCAGGTCTATGCCCCATACCATGGGGTCCACCCGTACCCAGTGCACCAACGGCTCCAGCGCTAAAGCGAACAGGGTGGGAGAAAGGGGGCAACCCTGACGTGTGCCCCGGCTGAGGTGGAACTCCCTTGACAACACACCATTGACACGGACTCAGTATATAACAACCTTACCCATGCTCGAAAATGGTCTCTGAAGCCCATTTTCTCCAGAACTGCGTATATATACTGCCATTCTATACTGTCAAAAGCCACATGGGCATCGAGGGATAATAAGGCCGCCGGCACCTCAGGTCTCGCGGACACCTCCTGTAAAACCCCGAACAGGCGCCTTCGATTTAATCGTGTGCTCCTGTGGGGCATAAAGCCTGACTGGTCCGGGTGGATCAATGACTGGATAACCGCCCCAGTCTCGTGGCCAGGATCTTTCCAAGTACCTTCGTTTCAAAGTTAAGTAGAGATATGAGTCTGTAGGAACTGCACAGATCCTGCGGTTTACCGGCTTTATGGATTACAACGATCGTTGCAGACCGAAGATCCTTGGGAAGTCTCCCAACCTGCTTGGCCTCGTTAAACATGCGCAACATATGAGGTGTGATTCTACTTGCTAAGCAACCAAATGCTTCAGCCGGAAACCCCTTCCCCGCCTGCATGTCTCCCATGGCTTCTTCCACCTCCTTAACTGTTATCGCGGGCTCCAAGATGTCCTTATCTGCCAGTTCTACTGTAAGGGAGCTAGAAAATCTCGGCACTCCTGCTCTCGCCTAGTAGTGTGTGACCTATAAACTGCCTCATAATACTGTGCAAATTCCTCCGCTATCCCCTTACCCGTGTCCTTCACAGTCCCGTCCATCCGTTTAATCCCTGGCACCCAGTTACGTTCTCGATCCCGTTTCTCCAGCCACGCTATCATTTTGTTGGCCTTATCCCCCAAGTCATACACTCGTCTCTGGACAGCCAGGGCGGGTGTTTTCGCTTGGTCAGTCCCCCCTCCAGCTTCCTCTAGGGCCTGGAGTTCCAGTTCTAGTTTGTCAATTTGCGCAAATGTGTCCTTACGCCGTTTTCCCACCTCCGCATGCACAAAACCCCTGGCTACGGTCTTGTACGCCTCCCACACTATTCCATGAGAGCTGACGGATCCTACGTTATCAGCGAAGTATTGGTCTACCCGCTCCCTGAACACCTCCTGGAACTCCTGATCTTTAAATAAAAACTTATCAAGTCGGGGGGGTTAGTCCATTCCCGCTCTGGACCCCGTAGATGTACTCTCACTGGTGAATGGTCAGATATCCCTCTGGCATTATGATACCCCCCTGGAATAGACCCATGTACCCCACCTGTGTGAATAAATAATCAATCCTAGACCCTGAGCCGTGAGCCGCTGATATATGTGTGTATTGCCGAACATGGGGGTTGTGTGTCCTCCAAAGATCCTCCAGGCCCATAGCATGCACAAAGTCCCGGAAGTGACAAACCGCCCCCCCCCCCCCCCTGGCAGGCTGAATCTGTGATCTAAGTCCCTAGCCATTACTGCATTCATGTCTCCCCCTAAGAGCAGGATCCCCGGCGGCATTTCCAGCAGTAATTTCCCAATGTCTGGGAGAGTGGTGCTGTGTAGCTTAGGCGGAATGTAGAGCGAACAGTGATTAAGTGTCTTATCCTCCCACTGAGCCGTCAGTGCCGCATAGCGCCCTAAGGGGTCCAACCATTGTCTCCCAAGTATCAGTGGTAGGGAGTTCTTAATGAGTATCCCCACCCCCGTGAGCCAGTGATAAAGCCGGCATGTGCCCGCAGCGTATAGCCAAATCTATTAAGGGCCTTGCAATGGTTCCCGAGTAGGTGCGTCTCCTGGAGTAGGACAATGTCTGGTGCGTGTCTGTGAAGGTATTGGAGCACCATGGTGCGCTTTATCTTGTTCTGTAGGCCGTTCGTTCCATGACAAAATACTGACTTGTCGTGCGTGTGGTACATGCATTGTAGGTATCTAACACATACATCAGGAGAGACGGGAGCCTCCTCCCCCCACTTCCCGCTTGCCTACTAATAGTGCCTTTGGAGCCAAAACTGTTACATCATATAAGACAAGCTTCTCCCTCCAACCCTTAGAACTGCCCCCCTCCCTGCTACCCTGCTAAGCTGGCCAACGTGGCCCGACATCCCCCAACCAGCAGAGCGCCTGTAGCCCTTACAACGAAAACCTAGGGGGTGAGTACTGCTACCTTGTCCGGCAACCTGAGGGCTCCCGTCGGTCCCACACTTTAATATGTTAGCCGCCACATCTTGTCCCAATACCCTGAGCAGTGCAAATACAAAAAAGGGTACAGGCCTCCAACCCACATACTTTGAACATCCTCCCCTCCCCCCAAACAATACCAATTGGTCCCTCAATGGTTCCGCCGCATCGCAAGGACCCCCCCCCCCCCTCCTGCTGGCCAGCCTTCAGGACCATGCCCATCGCCACATCTGATGCACAGTCAATGCATACATAGGAGAGTCAATATACATCACGTGTACTCCAACCGTCTCCTTCACTCCAAGTCAATCCTGGCCACCTCACCCCATGTCTGGCGAAGCCGAAAGACTCCGAGGCCGATTCCTAATGGAGAGCAGAGTATCACCTTGTTGTCGACGCCCCCTCCCCGTTGAGCCAACCGAAGAAGTCTGAGATTGAGGTGCTGTGTTCCTCCAGCCGCCCTCCGATCTGGGCCCCCCCGATGCCTGTACATGTTCCTCCAGTCAAGAATGTACATCCTCCGGGGAGGTAAAGAAGAAGGATTTCCCGTCCACTAGAAGCTTGAGACATGCTGGAAAAAACATCATATACTTGATGCCCCTATCTCGAAGCACTTTTTTCACTCCATCAAAGGCTCGGCGATCCTGCTGCACCTTCAGCGTGAAATCCGGAAAGAGCCTGATGGTGGCGTTGTCCAGTCGCAGATCTCCATGCTGGCGGGCTGCCTGCAGGATGGCATCCCGATCTCCATAATTAAGGATCCTTGCAATAATTGTCCTTGGTGGGGCTCCCGGGTGCGGCGGAGGAACCGGCGCTCTATGAGCACGTTCAATCACGAAGAATTTCGAGAGGCGTTTGGGCTGAATGTGCTTGAGGATGAGATCTTCCAGGAACAAGTCCACGTTCGGCACCTCCATCTTCTCCGGCACATCCACCACGCATATATTATTTCTGTGGTCCCTTCCTTCCTAAACCTCCAGTCGAGCCGTCACCAACTTCTGCTGATGGGACAGTCACTGGACCTGCTGCTGCAACTGTTTGGAGGCACTTTGGAGTTCTGCAATATCTGCTGCATTTTGAGTGGCTTTCTCCGAAGTTTGCCCTCTGTAGCGCCATTTTGATAGATACCTTATCTATCTTCGATTCCAGCGTGGTGCCCAACGTTTGTATGGCCTGCATGATCGAGGATAAGGATGGCTCTTGTGCTTCTGCCTGGGCATCACCCCCACCGCCCGCAGTGGCCGTATAATTGTCTATGGTATTAGTCTGGGTTGTCTTGGGCTTCATGACCGCTCCTGGAAGCGTTGGGTCCACAGATGGGGAGGAGGGGCACTCACGAGGACACTCCGTCACCACTCTGCCGCACCGCAAATGTTAGCTCCTCGCTCTCCCAGGGCCGCAGGTGGGCAGAGAGACTAAATCCACGACCAGTCCTGCGGTCAATACTGTACCTCCTCGTGGCTACTGCTTCTCAGGCCTGTCCTCCACGTGGACGCACCGCGCTGGGCCCTTCCGCCCGAGAGTCCCTGAAGTGCCTCTCAGTGGGCACGAACCGCCGTCTCGGAGCCCACCACCCGCAGTGCTGATCAATTTATAGGGCACTCTCCCCCAGGCCATGTGCCGCCTTTGCTGCCGAGGCTCCTCGCACTCCTCTCCAAGAGCGCTGTCGCCCACTGTCTCGCTCTCCGCCTCACAGCCTCTGCACCCGACGCCTGACGAGCTCTACCATGCTGAATGGCCCTCTGTCTGCCCGGGCCCGGTGCCCCTCGAAGGTGCCACCTGCCACAACCGTCCAACAAGGAGTCCGGAGGTGTGCTTTTCGGCCCTACCGCACTACGCTGCCAGGGGCCACCACCTCCTCGCCCAGGTCCTCACTGGCCTTCTGCCCCACACACCAGTGCCGCAGGCTGTCTCTCGGCGCTCCTCCAATGTTTCTGTAGGCGCCCCGGGGCCTCTGCCTCTCTCCCTCACCCTGGGGGGGCGGCACATGCACGCAGGTGCCGCCTGATATGCCAGGGCATCCGCAGTCAGCAGCGGGCCTGCCGCTCTCCTTGTGACCGCCGCCGACACAGCCCCTCCGCCGCCGGCCTCGGAATCACTCGAGGCCGGTGCTTGGAGCGCTCCCTCTCGCGGTCTAGGCCTCAGGAGGCCTCGGATTTCAGGAGGCCGCCGCGTCGCTCCCGTGCGACCGGGAGGAACTGGACAAGGATCCTCCGGCACCGGAGCTCAACGGCTGATCAGTTCTGGCCTCCAGGACAGTGAGGCATCAGGATGACTGCCAGATTTATTGGGCCTTCAGGAGTCCCTCACAGGAGCCGCGTTAGTATGCGGCCATCTTGGTTGCCGCCAGGCCACACCCCCGGCCTCGCTCATTATTAAACACAGACACTAAAATCCTTGCCAAGATAATCGCAAACAAGCTCTTCCCTTATATCCCATTGTAAATTCCTTTGTAATATTCTGGATTTATTCCATTCTAAAGCACAGCCTATTATTGTGCACTTTTATTTGCTCAGTATCACAACTAAACGTGGAATTAGATGCCTCAGCCATTTTCTTAGATGCAGAGAAGGCTTTCAATTCTTTGGAGTGAGGGTGTACGTTAACTGTGCCCGAGAGGCACAGATTAAGTAATATGCTTATGAAATGGGTAAGCTCACTTTATTCAAACCCCTTAGCTTGGATTTGCATGTATTGTCCGGAAGTTCAGCCAATTTGAATAAAAAGACAGGGCTGCTCTTTATCCCCATTGCTGTTCATGGTGGCATCTCAGCCACTGGCCTGTGCATTCTGTGAGCATCATACTCGTAGAGAACCAAGATTTATGCCATTAAAATTATTCTCAATTCAGCAGATGACCTATTGCTATATGTTATAGAGCCAGAAATTAATCTGTCCCTTAGCAAATGGGCACATCTGTTCGGCAATGCTTCAGGGCTTAGAGTAATGTGGAGTAAGTCCTTAATTTTTCCACCAATTGACATCACTGTGAGAGGCACATTACAATACCCTTTACAATGGGAAGAAATGCCAACCAGGTACTTGGGGATAAAAGTGCATCCAAATGCAAACGGTGTATTTGGAGCAAATTATGATGTACTAATCGGGAAACCTCATCCAGAACGAATCCAGAACAACGAGTTCCAGAGTCACACAAGCCGAACGACTAGCACGAACAACGACTTAGCCTGAACCACGCATGTGTGTGGTTCAGGCTAAGGCTGTCTAGTGTTCGTGCAGGGTGGAGTTCAAAGGAGCGTCGGAGAGGAAAAGGTAAGAGGGGTTCGAGTTAGTTTTTAGGCAGTGGGAGCGGATCGAGTTAGTTTTAAGGGGGTGGGGGTAACGGGCTAGTTTTATGAGGCATGGAGGGGAACAAGTTAGTTATTAGGGGGTGGGGGTTCGTGTTCGTTTTTAGGGTCTTGGAAGAGTTTGTGTTCGTTTTTAGGGGGTGGGAGGGGATGTGAGTTCGTTTTTAGATGGTGGGGGAATCAAGTTAATTTTAAGGGAGTGAGGGGGTTTGTGTTAGTTTCAAGGGGGTAGGGGGATCGAGTTAGTTTTTAGGGGTTTGGGGTTTGTGTTAGTTCTTAGGGGGAATTCGTGGTTCAGTAAGTCCTGGTTCTTTACTTAGTGGTTTAGATTGGGTCTTTGTTTAGCCTTTGTGGTTTGGACAGTCGTGATTTACGAGGTAGTGGTTTAATCATACAACTTAGTATGGTACAGATTACCACGTTAACAAAAAAAATTGAATCTCTAAATAAAAACACCCCCTCACTAGCAGGAAAAATAACCATAATTAAAATAGTAGGCTTGCCGCTGTCTTTGTTTACAAATACTCAGATTTTTTTTGGGGGGGAACATTAAACCGCTTAATGATAAAAATGGTATGGACGGCAGTAGCGATCTAAGCAGCCTATTTTGTGTTGATCCATCCTTCCTCAACCCTATGACAGTGGCAATTAAGCAACGCCTAACTTTGTGACCAATACTTCCACTCCATTTTGCTTGCTATTAGTTGCACAGAGCTGGGTAGCTTCTGCTCATGGCTTCAGAAAGAGAGGTAAAAGCACCATTAAATGAACCGCGTGTGATAACCCCAGTAGTTGATTAGTAAATTTAGTGAGCGCTTTTGCCCGAAGGGCTACTCAGAAGCCTGGCCGGCACCATTAAATTTCAGTGTGCCGAATACGAAGGCTCTGTAGTCCTGAATTCGCCTCATGCCTCTTTAATCCACTTAATCTCACTCTTGCAGATTCCTTCTTTCTCCCTTGATGATGGTCTTTACTTATTTCTCTTCCTCCTTCGTTCCCGTTTGTATGTTTTCCCCTCTCTTGCTCACAGGAAATGTCTGATAAGGAAAAATAAATGCCAGTGCCCAGTGTTAAGTGCCAGTGCCACAACCCCCCCCTGGCTCCAATTAAGCACAGATGGTAGGATGCAGAAGATCCACTTGGACCTGGTGTGGCAAGACCTGCAGCATCCGCCCCCTCTAGTTACTCAAGCTAATGTTAAATGGTGTACTTGGCTTCCCATTCAATAGATTCAGATGTAGCCTTATGACTGACAGTGCTGGGCATGCAGAGGGTGAGAGATATATTGTGTGAGAATACTTTCAAAACGAACAACTGTTTGCAAAAATCAATAGGTCTCGCCTATGCAAGAGCTATTTACTCTGCCAGTGTGTTTTATCCATGTTGCACACTGCATTGCTGCTGTTCAGCATGGATACAAGTCAGTGGCGTAGAGTGACATGTAGTGGAGTGGCGTAGAGTGGAGAGTCGTGACGAGTGAAGTGTTGTGGTGAGAGTGGAGTGTCATACAGTGGAGCGGCAGAGTGTCGTGGAGTTTCGTGGGGTGGCGAGGAGTAAAGTGGCGTAGAGCAAATTGTGTACATTGGCGTAGTGTGTCATGGCGTAGAGTGTAGTAGATTGTCGAGCAGTGTCATAGAATGCAGTACCATAGAGTGTTGTGGAGTGGCTGGAGTGCGTTGGAGCAGAGTGGAGGGGCATAGAGTGTGGTACAGTGGAATGGTATAGTGTGTTGTAGAGTGGCAGATGGTGTCCAAGAGAGGCCCATGCAGGTAAGGGGGTGGGGAGGGGTGGGGGGCACTCAGCAGATGACTCTTGCCCTCAGGGGCCACTCCTGATAGTGTCATGGAGGAGTACATTGTTGTCTCGTGGAGTACAGTGTCGTAGAGTGGAGTAAAGTGTCGTGGAGGGGCATAGAGTGGTGTGGTGTGTTGTGTGTCTTAGGGTGGAGGAGCATAGAGTGGGTTGTCGAGTGGCATGTTGTAGAGGGGCACAAAGTGAAGTAGAATGTTGTATCTGCATGGTATGGCAGTGTACTGCCCTCACAGACCACACATTTTCAGTTGCCCTCACAGACCACACATTTTCAATTGTAACCAGTATTACATTTGCAGAGACATAGTTTTACTGATTAAAAGTATGCAGTGCACAAATGATTGGGTGGAAATGTCATTGCCTAGTGCATTGATTTGTTTTGATTTTATTAAAATGTGTTTCTACCCTACTTCATACTTACACATTTTTAGGTCTCGCAGAGAGACCTATTGCCACCCATCCACAAAACTGACTTTTTACGATGAGGATTTCCAACAGATCACGTGACCACAAGCTCCTCGTGCACGAGCTTGCATTCGATCATCAAAGGCAGCCCAGTCTCCCTCACACGCAGGCCGTCCACCCCCCTTCCTCTCCATATGGTCGCTCGAGTTGCAGGCAGCCCACCCCCTCCCTCTCCAGCACCAGCCTTCCGTGTCTCGCATTTGTTCATCAGAGGCAGCCCAGCCCAGCAGGCAGCCCACCCCCTCCCTCTCTATATGGGCAGCCCACCTCCTCCCTCTCCAGCGCCTGCCTTCTCTCTCGCATCGCCTCACTGCTGCTTGTTTTTTTTTGCTTTCACTACGTTCTTTCATTTTATTATGGCGCACTTGCACCTTTCTGTTGTGCACTCGGCACCCAAATATCGTTTTTTTAAAATTTAAATTAACAACACTGAACGCTCGACAATGGTGACGACAATACAAAGTCAGCCCAGCTGACAATACAGTCACCCCATCTGACATTACAAAGTCACCGCAGCTGACAATACAAAGTCATCACTTGAGTTCAAAGCATCGGAACCACAATAACGGGGTCTTGTATTCACTAGGGTTCCCGTATTACACTCTCACTCTAAAGCTTATAAACGCATTGAGGCAGCGTTATTCACTTTTATAGTGGATTTTCGTATGGAGTGGACTTGTGCATTATGTACGTTTGTGGAAAATGCATCACGCCCGCCCACAAGCCCTTAATTCATAGCCGAGCACGCAAACAGACACAGCGCCTATTTATTTACTTATTTTTACGTGCACCGAAGACTCACTTGCTTTCTGAGTCCCCTTTGTGACTTGTTTACCAGGATGTGTCCAGCTCCAGGCTGAGCGCTCGAGGACCGTAAACTCGGCCCACCCCCCTCCCTCTCCATATGGTGCGCTCTGCCTCAGGCCAGCATCTCTCCTCCCATAATTATTCACTGCAGGGCATGCGTCTCGTCACCCTTCCTCCCCCTGCCAGCAGCATTTCTCCTGCACTCGGCCCACCCCCTCCCTCCTTGTATTACACGCACTATTCTCCAAATCATGAATACGCGATCCAGGCTTACACGAGTTAAATACTGCACAGACAGTAATCTGCCAAAGATCACAGGGCGTGACTAGCAGTTTATCCATCACTTGAGCTCAAAGCATCGGAACCACAATAACGGGGTCTTGTATTCACTAGGGCTCCCGTATTACACTCTCAATCTAAAGCTTATAAACGCATTGAGGCAGCGTTATTCACTTTTATAGTGGAATTTCGTATGGAGTGTTTACAATCTTAGTTTGTATGAGAAGGACAGTTTACTCGAGCGAAGGGGCAATATCTTTTATTTGTTTGTAATGGAGTAGATAAACTTACCAAAACAATACGCAAGGCAGCCTTCTATCGATCAATTACACTCCGAAATTGATTTAGAAGATGCAGTCACGCAATCTCATTGAGAAATATCCACCTATACTACCTCTTGAGATTCTTAGCACGAGAGGTTTCATTTTCCAAGGGCAAGGTAGCTGTAAACATTACTTTGTCACCAAAAACAGTTACAGCGCAAAAATCTTTAGCAAGACTCGCATTTCTAATCCCCCCTGCATCAGCCTCCCACAGGCTTCCCTCCCCATGACTTCAAAGGCTCCCCCAGCGTGCGCTCGGCCGGCCTCTGGCATTTCTCCTCCTCTAATTATTCACTTCACTTTGGCCACCAGGCCCTGACTCACTCGTTTGTGCATGGAAGGTCGGTTTTTCCCACACTAGTATCTACATGACATTGTGTGTTGTATAAACATATATGTGAACTTCCAGAGCCCCAACTGTTGTAGGAAACGGGTATATCGAAGATCTATCCTGAAAAGACCGCTTGTCCTTGATTAGAAGTTGGTGAAGGAGCCCCTTGTTCTTAAACCGCTAATAACCACCTGATTTCGCTTAGGCACAGAAGTGGCTCCTAGAGGTGGTTTTTCCCTCTTCAGTATCCCTCTGCTTCTTGACATGTGCTCCAAAAGTAAGTGGCGTCTTCCAAGCATATAGAAGAGGTCTCTTTGCTTCTATCAGGATCGCCGCATTCTCCTCGGTCGTTCCCCCTGAACTCGAGAAATATAGCATAGCAAAACATAGCATAGCATAACAAAACACAACCTAGCATAGCATAACAAAACACAACACAACATAGCATAACGAAACATAGCAAAACACAAAACAAAGCATAGCATAACATAACAAAGCATAGCATAACATAGCATAGCATAACAAAGCATATAGCATAGCAAAGCCTAGCATAGCATAACAAAGCATAGCATAGCATAACAAAACATAGCATAACTAAAACATAGCATTGCAAAACAAAGCATAGCATAATAAAACAACAAAACATAGCATAACAAAGCATAGCATAGCATAACAAAACACAACAAAACATAGCAAAGCATAACAAAGCATAGGATAGCAAAACAAAACAAAGCATAGCCTAACATAACAAAGCATAGGATAGAAAAACAAAACATAGCATAGCATAACAAAACACAACAACACATAGCATAACAAAACATAGCAACACACACCAAAACATAGTAACTCTATCTGTCGCCCTCCCTCTATTTATCGCCCTCCCTCGATCTATCTATTGCCCTCACTCACTCTATCTATCGCATCACCACAGGATCACTCAGCACCACCACAACATCACTATGAGCTACCACAGCATCACTGAATGCCACAGCATCACTCGTCGCCACCACAACATCACTCAGCACCACCACAGCATCAATCTGTGCAACCATTCAACAATAACTGGTTCAAATATGTTCTCTCAATGTTTCAAGCTTTATTGCAAATGTCACAAAAAGTTGTTAATATTTCACTTCTGTTCTTGGATTTTCATCAGAATAAAATACACTGAACATAATCTTCACATACGTTATTTACAAAAGTTTAAGCTATTGCCATTATAAATTACAATAACTTTTATTTAAGTATTAATTATTTAAATTTTTTTAAAGCCATTGTTATTTGTAATATCAATACATCTAAGTCACGTAAATACAACACATATTGCATTACAAATGCTATAGGTGTCACATTTGTGAAAGTTATAACTATTGGCATTGTAAATGACAAAGCTATTAATTTTGCTATTTTCAAAACCAGCACATACATAAACAAATTGTCATTTACAATACCAATAGCTCCAACTTTCCTAATGCGAGACCTATTGCATTGCAAATGCTTGTTTTCTTTATTTGTGCTTTCCTAGTTTTGATACATTATGAAATATCTGCACAGTTAATTTACAGGCATTTAAATATGGCTGTGTGCTAGAAAAAAAGCTTTCCTTTCAGAGCAAACTTGTCACATAAATCCTCACTTTGAAGTTCAAGAAAGAAAAGTAAACAATAACCTCCCTCAGAAGACGGAGCTTGAAATTAGACCTCTGTCTTTGAATGCACAGCAAATGCGACAAGATAAGAATAAGATTTAAAGACCTGGTTACAGGAAGCGAGCACACATGGAAGAATACTATAAATAGGCTATGCTCCATGGGAGGGACGAAACTAAGCTGGACCACCTGAAACAAAAAAAGCCAGCAAAGATAGCAAGCAAATGTGAGTTACAAATCATGACGCCAATGATACTCCATGGGGGAGAATGCACTCACAGGAAACTTTCAAATGTGTGCATTTGACTTAAAAAGGGACTATTTCAGCCATATGGAACATCAGACACCTATGGCCACGTCTGTGGATTTTATGATCCGAAGTGCAATGAGATATGCACTTCTTGTTTTTTTTCTATGGAGCCCAACACTTTGTTAACTACCTCATAGAGGTGGGCGACTGATCACATCTTACTTCTCGTATTTATGACCATGTTGCTCAATTATAAAATAGGGAATAGTGTGGGCTATGAGCCAAGTAGAATCCTGATCTAGAACAGCCTTTAACCGATGAACAATAGAAATGCTGTTTCAGTCAGATTGAAGTTCTATCCAGCAATAGAAGGCATCAGATAGTCCAGTTTAAATGTATCCAGAGACTTTTCTACACCGCCAGACCCAAGCAATACAGATTGTTTGTTAGTGTTGTGCAGTCCCATCATTCATGCGTACTGTGTAGAAATCTTTCAGAAAAGTAGGGAAGATGACAGACTATAATTTAGAGGCTTCACCCATAACTGTTTTACATGGACATATCAAATATCTACCAGTTACTATTAGTAAACATATGGTATTGCATTACAACTTGTCAAAAGAGGAGTGACACTGATATGGGGGTGGGACCATTCCCTAATGTTAAGGAGTTTAACATATTGTTATGAAAATGTTGCTGTATTAAATACTCTCTCTTATATGTTTACCCCTCAAGGATTATCTACGAGAAAATGCTCAGGTACACTGTGCTTGGAGTCTTCTATATTTTAGAAAATGTGATACCCTAACCAGGAAGAGAGGCAGTAAAAATACTGTGCTTTTGTCGTTGCAGTATGTGATGTTTATGTAATTTACCCATTTTGTAAGTCGATTTTGAAGAAGGCACACATATGTATCCAGATAATACGGTCATAGCAGAGATTATATAAATGTATGATGGTGTTGTATTGGAAAATGTGAATACAACAATATAAAAATAACTCGTTTTTTAGGTCTCACCCAGCTATATGTTATTGAAAGACCTATTGTGTGCAATTCCAATACTTGCAGGGGGCTTTGCTAACCTGTTGCTCATGATCAGTTGCCCCTCTTGTCTATATTGTTAGCAAGCTTCTTATTTAATGGCTTTATTTCCTCTTGTATTTTCCCATCCCCTTAAGCATAGCTTCTATAGCATCCTTTTGATGCCACGTATCCTTCCAATGCTTTTATTTACTTTTTGTGTTTTTTACTGTTTTAAGTTGACGCCTACCAAACAGCTGAACACTGAGCTAGGAATTCAATCCACTTTCGTTTACCATTGGCTATGTGGTTTGTAACTCGCATGTTCTGGCTTTCTATTTGGTGGCTTTATTTGTTTTATTTGTATACAAAAAAGAGAGGGAACAAACACACTTAATTATGAAAAAGCAGTAGGCATAAATCAGAACTCGCAGGTCCTTGTCAATATGGTAGAATATTCTTCTTTATTCAACTTTCTTCAAAACCACTGTAAACAATCAGCCAATGCATTTCGCCTTACAAAGTCTTCATCAGGGTGAAAATTGTATATCAACAGGTTCTCTACACAAATGTACGGTGCAGAGACAGAATGATCAGACAGTCTAAGTAACAGCAAATCGCTGCTGTCAAAATTGGATAGATTTCAATGTCAAAAATTCATGCTCTGTCTTCGAGGGAGCTTGGTGTTTACTTTTCTTTCTCTGACATCAAAGATCGATTTATGTGACCATGTTGCTGAATACTGGGGGTAGGAAAGGTTTTTACACAACATTTGAATGAACTCTGCAAGTATTTCATAATTGGGAACGCACAAATGAAGCACATTCTTTTGTTAATTCTGAAGTGTGTTTGAAACAAAACGACCAAAACTAATCGATACACTAGATGAAGCCATTTCCACACATTATCTTTCGTGTGCTGTATAGTTTTATTAGTAAAATTGTATGTATGTACAATTGTAATGGTTATTTTAACTGAAAATGTGTTGCCTGTAATGGTAGTGTATATTCCACTCTATACAACTCCACTCTATTCTACACCACACCCTTGCACTCTGCACCACTGTACTATACTCCACTCTGCACCGCTTCACTCTGTACCACTGCACTCTATGCCACTTCACTCTGTGCCTCTGTACTCTAGGCCAATGCACTCCACACCACTCTTCGTAACTGCGCTCTACACAACTCCAGTCTATGCCACTCCAATCTTCTCTGCACAACTCCACTCTTTGCCACTCCCCTCTGACACTATGCTACACTGCACTCACTACACTCTGTCAATACACTCAACCCTATGCCCCTGTACTCTACGCCAATCCACTATACGCCACTCTAAAATACTTTGCAGCACTGCACTCTTTGCCACTGCACTCTACCACTTTATGCCATTACACTCTACCCTGCACCTCGCTACCCTGCACCACTCCACTTGAATCTACTCTGAAACAATCTACTTTATGCTGTTACACTCTACACCACATTTTGCGATGTAGTGCGCTACAAAATTCGTTTTAATAATTAAATTGTGTACTTACTTGCAATTATCCATATGCCAGTTTTTAGGTCCCTCCACCCTGCCCCTCCCCCTCCCCGCCTTCCTGCCCCACCGTAACTCCCTCCGTGGCTGCACTCTACACCACTGTACTCTACTCTGCACCACTGTACTCTACTCTGCACCACTGTACTCAACGCTACTGCACTCTATGCCACTCTAATAAACACCACTCTACCGTACGCCAATGCTCTATACGCCACAGAACTCTACTCTGCACTACTGCATTGTATGCCAGTGCACTCTATAGCACTCCTCTCTATGCCACTCTGCTTTGCATCACTCCACTCATTGCCTGCACTCTGCAGCACTATACTGTATGGCACTATGGCACTATATTCTACTCTGCACCAATCTACACCGGTGTACTCTGCACCACTTTACGCTACTGCACTCAGTGCCACTTTACTCTACTCTGCACCACTGCAATCTATGCCACAGCAATCTATGCCACTGTACTCTACACCATTCTACTCTACCCTCCATCACTCTACCCCTCCATCACTCTACCCCTCCATCACTCTACCCCTCCATCACTCTACCCCTCCATCACTCTACCCCTCCATCACTCTACCCCTCCATCACTCTACCCCTCCATCACTCAGCCCCTCCATCACTCTGCCCCTCCATCACTCTGCCCCTCCATCACTCTGCCCCTCCATCACTCTGCCCCTCCATCACTCTGCCCCTCCATCACTCTGCCCCTCCATCACTCTGCCCCTCCATCACTCTGCCCCTCCATCACTCTGCCCCTCCATCACTCTGCCCCTCCATCACTCTGCCCCTCCATCACTATCACTCTGCCCCTCCATCACTCTGCCCCTCCATCACTCTGCCCCTCCATCACTCTGCCCCTCCATCACTCTGCCCCTCCATCACTCTACCCCTCCATCACTCTACCCTCCATCACTGCACTCTACTCTCCAACACTCTAATCTATGCCATTGTACTCTACACCATTCTACTCTACCCTCCATCACTCCACCCTCCATCACTCCACCCTCCATCACTCCACCCTCCATCACTCCACCCTCCATCACTCCACCAATGCACTCTACTCTCCACCATTGCACACTACTATGCAACACTCTAATCTACGCCACTGCATTCTATGATGCTGCATTGTACGCACGGAATTCTGTGCTTCAGCACTCTGTGCCACTATACTCTGCAACACTCTGCACTCTACACCAATCTACTCTATGCCACTCCACTCTACACCACTTTGTTCTATGCCACTACAATACACAACACTCCATGCCACAACACTGTACTCCACTCTTCACTATTCCATTCTAGGACACTCCACACCACTCTGCTCTGTGCCACTAACATTTAGCCATGCTGAACAGCAGCCACTCTGGTGTACAGCATGGCTAAAACACATTGGAAAAGCCAATAGCTCTTGCGTAGGAGAGACAGATTTGTTTTGCCAATGCTTGTTTTTCAGCACTCCATGGTTGTGCATGTGGTTCTTCTCGTTTGCTGTTTTGCCCCTTATATCCTTACCCCCACACTTTGTTGCTCATTGCCGCTCCATGTCCCACTTAGAGTTATCATTGTTTAATCTCTACTACCTTGCCAGCTCTTGTATTGCTATTTTCTCCCTTAATCCTTAGCGTCATGCCCTTAGCAATCTCCAACTCCTCCATTTCTCTACTGTCACTACCTATTCAGTTTTTTCTTTTTTTGTAATAGTTTTGCAGAGGGCCCAGAAGCTGCAGTTTGCTACTGGGCTGTTCGTTTCTCTGTAATGTACTTTCGTACAATTTTTTATTTTTTTAGTTTACAACTACTAGGTGGGCATTCATCATCTTGGAATATTGAACAAAAGAATTTGAAGAAATGGTTGCTTTAATGTCAAAACTCCTTAAATTTGCATGCGTGATGATGCAGGATCATGCAGACATCACCACGATGTGGCAGGAAACAGCCTTTACATCGTGGCTCAAACCACGCTGTGCCTTGTATGTGGTACGAACCACAAAGGCATCTTTACAACGCATTCCTTTACTACACAAGTCGTACAACAACTTGCTTAATAGACAACGTTGTTGGACTGAAGTTGGACTTTTAGTCCAACACTTTCCCTACTGTTACGCAGGCTGGAGTTGGAATAGTAAATTATACTATTCCAAAGTCTAGTGCTCTCCCTGACCCAAGCCGGTGTAACAACTTCCGTGGTAAGGGAATGCGTTGTTAAGATGCATTCAAGGTTCGAATTGCATTGTTAAGACAGGCGTGGTTAATGCCTGCGTGGCTCCGAAATGCAACCAGATGGGGGTGGTCATTTTGTCTTTTTAGGTCAAGCGTAGAGCTGCGCATGCGTAGCATGCGCGGTCTAGCTCAGGACCTATAGCTGTTACTTTCGGGGGAATCAGACAGCGTTTGGCCACGAGCCTCTGCTGTCTCAGATTTCTCCTCGTGAGCGTGCCTTTGCTGCTGGCTGCGTTGCGCGCTGTTTCGCTTGCTTTCGTGTGCATACAAACAAACAGACAAACGGGCATACAGACACTCGCCTACACACCACCTCCCCACCACCCCCACCACCAACCAGTCATCGTGCTATTTTAACACACACACACACACACGCATACATACACACGCATACACACACGTGCGCACACACACACACACACACGCGCGCGCGCACACACATCCCCCTCACACCCCACTCACCAGGTTCTTCTTGCGTGTCCCTCGGCAGCCAGCGGGTCATTCTGGTTAACAGGCGGGGGCCGCGGGGCTCTCCACGAGCACGGGAGCCCCGCTAGCTAACACGGACATCCTCCGGCTGGCACAGGAGCGCCTGCTTCCTGTTTTTGTCCGGCCCCGCCCCGTCCCAACAAAGGTTGCCTGGCTTCCTGTTGAAGCCGGGCTGCGGCGGTGAGTTTGCTTGTTTTCTATGTGTAGGCCATATAATGTATAACATAACACAAAATAATGCTAAATTCAAAAATAATGTTTAAACGAATGTTAATAGTACGCAGCATCTGTCGCATTTTCCCAGAGATGGAAAAATGATGTGGGGTAACTGCAAGAATTGCTGACTGTGGAGGTGGGGGATTAGGTTTGATTCTCGGCGCCCGCTCAACATCCTTTGCTTCTGGGCAAATCACTCCATATTTTTTTGGGGGGGACTTGTGCCCTGGGTGTGTGGGTAACACATCACGACTGCGGCCATAGAGTGTCACACTCCAGTAGCTGTGTTATTGCAATATTGTCCATGTTACTGGAGTTCTCAAAGCCTCAGATGTCATAGCTTCAACCAATGTTGTAGTTTCACTTTTCCCACTTCATGAATAGGCTGCGAAGTCCCAGAATGATTGGCGCTGCTATCTGAAAAGCTGTGATTGGTTGAATTCCCCCCCATGACATAAGGTTTTCTGACATCTCGGGATACAGCCACCTGTCAGCTGACAGTGCTTCGACTGCTTGGGGTCTGATTATAATCCCACTGTATAAAATTAATATTTATTATTCAGTCAGTCAACACTGAGTGAATGTGAGAAGATGATATGTATTTCACGGTATCGTATTTTATTTATATAGCACGTAATACCCGTGATGAGGCATTGAAGCACTTTATGGCAAGTATTACACTTCTAATGCCATGATATTGTGACTCGGCACAATGACATACTGTGTACTTGTAAGACACACATTCATCCTGAAGGGTAGCTCGTCACTGAAATGATGGATGTTGATTGCTATCCAACTCAGTAGAAACTAATTTTATCAAACTTGGAAGGATAAAACACTGAGTAGGCCTGCCAGGATTTCAAACAGCGACTATGAGATCGGGCACAGCTCCGCTTAGTGAATGCTTTAATCCACTTAACCGCAAGACCCAGCAATCACGAGTCACTGCTTGACAAGTGTATCTCAGCCTGTATTGCAGTGGGATGTGCGGTGTCTGACACGTTGCTGCTGCTTAAACAATTTAATAAATCAAACTCCTTCATCTGGACTTGTCCCTCGCCATGCTCCTTATCCATCTGGCACTGGCACCCATCCACAGTGTTTAACAAGCATTTGCAATACATTACGTATCGTATTTGCGAGAGTTTAAGCTATTGGCATTGTAAATGACAATGCCTTTTATTTATGTTTTAAAAACCAACACATAAATAAAAGGCATTGTCATTTACAATGCCAATAGCTCAAGCTCTCACAACTGCGAGATCTATTGCATTGCAAATGCTTGTTTTGTTTTAGCTGATGATATCGAGCATTCACAAAAGGCATTGTCAGATCCCGACTGTCGACTAACTGATTTTAAAGGCAAGACTTTTTTGCTTTAAGTGTTTGTTAATACGGTTTGTGGCACTTCATATCACACTTTGGTGTCTTTGAAATGCTGTCCTGTAGAGTCACTGGAATAACCAAATGAAATGGTACTCGTCTTAATGAACTGAGGAGCATGGAAGAATATCTTGGCCTTGCCAGGAATCACATTTGCGCCCTTCTGTGACCCAAGATGCTGGATGCGAGCGTTTGATTTGCTAAAGCACCTTGCGATAGGGAGCTATTGGACATTTTGGGTGGAGGGGTGCTGCTGGGATACCCTTCTTATGATGGTGTACTAAGTTGCATTTTCTCTTTTGGGCAGGTTGGTCTCGGAGCTTGAAAACACCTTCCCTCTAGTGAATGAGTGTCCAAAAGATGCACTGTTTACTGGCGGAGGGTTGAATCGTCTTCAGTGGGTGTGCTAAGAATCATCTCTCCTCCAATGAATGAGCTTCCGAAGGTTCAGGTGATCGAGTGACACCCGTGTCTGCTGTCCTTCAACGAGCAAACATCTGATGATCTTCCTGGCTCCAGTGAGTGACTGCCCTGAGGGTCCACTCTCCTTCAGTGAATGAGCATCTTCTGAAGCTGGACACCATGGATGTCCCCCTGTTTCGAGGTCAGCTGGGCGCCATGTCCTCGATGGGTAACATTTCTGACTGTCCCAATGGCACCCAGTGGATCTGGATTGTTCTGTCTGAGTGCACCCAGGGTAGCCGTGACATAGCCAGTGTGATCTTGGGACTTTTCTCCCTCCTGTGCTTCATGGGAGCCTCCTTCCCGTAAGTGAAATACTCGCTGCACCAATCGATTCTTCCTGCTACCATATTGCTTGAGGCACTTTTGGTGCTGATTCACAAACTCTATCACTACTTGTGGCTTCTCAAGCGCTTTTGTAGATCCGGTTGCTTGTGCTGTTTCAGTCTCCTGTGTTAATTTCTTTCTGCCCATGCACTACTTTGACTTCTGTGTGCCCCATTGTACTCAGGCACTGCTCATACCACATGCTTACAATGTTGATGGTTCTCCACTGTGATCATCTCATGCCCTCCTCCCTCCCTCCTAATGCTTTTGAGTCCCCTGTTCGTAGTCTCCTCTCGCCATACTGCTCCTAATTTTCCATGGTGATCTAAACCAGGGGGCAAAATTCCAATTTGTGCACGCTGGAATGCATTTAGGTTTTATGAAATGAAATTTGGTGCTATTTGCCAACAAGATCCGTTCCACGTTTTACCTGCCAGATACCTGAGGTCAGATAGTGCTGGATATATAAAAACTGGACCATGCGCAAATAGCATGTGTACAATTAGCACGTGGGTAAAAACCAACCACCTTGGATTCCCATTTCGGGTGTCAAGGAACATTTGCACTTTAAATGGAATTAGCTCCATAATTTTCCTCTAAGCCATATTGCAGAAGATGCTGTTGTGCAATATCCAGCCCCGGTTAACTCCTAAATATTGCAAAGAATAATATACAACTCCCGTAAACTAAAAATCTGCACTTTGGGATGGGAAAGAGTTTTGATTTGGTAATCGGGAGGGTAACTTAGTTGCAGGAGACGAATACTCCTGTTCTCCTTGGATATGTGGTAACTTAACACACAATACTTGAGTGATAAGATCATCAGAAAGGTGTTATGTTTTTGTATTGCTTCAATTCAGTCAGTAATCGGAAAGATTGCCCAAGCTGTAGTGTGTACTCTGTTTTGTGGGAAATGACCCAAACGAGGTCACATGGGCTAGGCGAACCACCGGGATGGACATAGCCACCATCTTTAACACAAGTCTAAACCTTACTCCTTGTCTCCATTCCTTCTCCCTTCCTCCTCTCAAGGCCACAGTTGAACTGTGGCAAAGTGGAGTAATACCTAACTTGTTACCCCCACCTACTACTGCCCATTATTGAACAGCTGCATTGTACGAAGGAGGGAAGAGGGTATGAGGGGTGTTTCACTAAAGTTTCAGGGACATTAGACGTTGCAAGGAGGAGCTCTAGTCATGCGGCGTGTGTCTGTTTAAACATGCATCTCCCACTAGTGTGCTTCTAGCCATCTTGTCATAAGTTATGCACGTACTTCCTCCGTGGCCCGCTACCCCCACACTGTGGCCTGCTGCCCTCACCCGGTATTTGCTACAGTCTTCCAGAGCAATCGCAAGGGAGGCAGCTACCTCCACACTCTGGCCTGGTGTCCTCAACTGTCATAGCTGCTGATCTCATCAGCCATTTGCTACAGCCACCCATGGCCATCATAAGGGAGGCAGCTGGGGATGTTTGACATGGCTCCCCTTATTTTAGGCCCCTCCGTTCCTTCCATACAATGAATGTATATACCACAATCTTGCTATTAAGTGATGACAAATACTGCCTTTGCTTTTCCAAGCCAACCATTTTTACCCCTTTGAGGTGAGATGCAGAATGGAGCCCCATAAACATTTTTGACTTGGGATCCACAAATTCTTCTGATAGACATGCAGCCAGACACCTTTTCATGGGTCAATAAAGGGCTTGTTCTACGTACGAGGCTAAAGCACACATTGGGCCAACTAAACCTGTGTTTATGGCTTTGTCAGATGCAGCACACCCTCTAGGTAACAACGCCCTACTAGAATAAACACTAATAAGGCCTCAGTGGATACCAGGTGCAAAGTGAAGTCACGAGTAACCTCTCTGTATGTCTAGGCAAGTTTATCCAAAGCAAGGTCTGTATAGCACTTCTCCAGGTTTTAGAACCTTTCGCTACAGCACTTCAGAGCCCTATACAGAGATTTGAATCTGCCATAGGAACTGAATAAACACTTTACAAGCCACACCTAATTGGACTCACACTTTCAGGTTTGAATTCAGCTTCCACTGACACCCCTGATTTCTTCACCACCTTTAGTCCTCTAGTTTTAGGCTCACCCCTTGATTGCTCTTGCACCAATAGACAAATAGTTTGTAGTGTGTGCTGTAAAAGTAGCTGACATCTACACATAAGAACAAAGGAATTGCGCAACCATTTGAGGAAAGTTTGGTTAGTGTGAAATGCCTGGCCAAATTTGGGATGGCCCCAAGTGCCCAAAATGTAAACATCAGAGAAGGGCCGACTGGCTGCAACTTCTAGGTCAGCCATTAGTGGTGGTTTTCCAAGTTGGAAGGGCTATAGGGACATCTCTACGAGGCATGAATATATGCACTAGGTCCTTTTCTAATTCATGCCAAATACTTGGGTGAAGGAACTGGGTGTCCAGAGTAAAGAATATAGTCCTTTTAAGAAAAGTCAGTGTCTCATAGTTATAGAGCCACTTGTATCCTTGATGTAGGGTTTAACTAGTGGTCGCAAACAATCTACTTACACTGCCAGTGGCTCTAGTAGGAGTAGGGGTAGGAGACGATTTTGCACAAAATGGATACTTGGTGCTTAAATACAAGGGCCAGCTGAGGGCAATGTAGATTGTATAGTGAGTCATGTGGCTAGCGGAGGGATACAGTGGATATTGAATACTGATGGCATTGGTAGGCAATAAGGTGAGTGCTGGGGTCTCTGGAGGGGGGTGGGATAGCCAAACAATCTGCAGTGTTTATTGAGCTTGAAGGGGTGGGGGGTAGCAGACAAGGACTCGCAGTGGATAGTGCATTTTTGGGGTGGAAAAAAAGCGTGTTAATCATCGGATAATGGGTGTCGAGAGCCTGGGGTACGCAGAGCTCACTGTAGGGTGGCAAACCTTAAGGTTTTGGTATGACAAA
Source organism: Lissotriton helveticus (assembly GCF_964261635.1). NCBI lineage: Eukaryota > Metazoa > Chordata > Amphibia > Caudata > Salamandridae > Lissotriton > Lissotriton helveticus. The sequence continues at coordinate 364,780,226 of NC_136065.1, read as the reverse complement.
TGTTGCCAACATCAGAATGTGAAAACTGGAAAATCTGGGCTGTTCGGTGCAGCATAGAGGGCTATACAGGTAGAAATTGGCGGCATGGTATATGGCACAGACTTTAAAAGGGAGGAGGGTGTTGGGAGAAATCAGTACTTCTCTTAAAAGTTGTGTTCTCTAAGGGCGGCAGAGTTCTATCAGAGATTCTCTGTGGTGGCAAAACCTTCAGGTGTTCTTCCCCATTATACGCAGTTGAGTTGAGTACTTCCTCGTTACACATGGAGCTGAGTGGTGTACTTCCCTTTTTACTTGCTGCAGTGGCAGGTTTTCACATTGAACATGGATCAGTTGCAGATTTCAGCACTATTTTTAGCTTTCCGTCTTTGGCTTCCTTGTTTCAGTTTTTTAATCTGTAGCAGGTCTGACATGTTTGTGGTCATAAGCTTCAGTACTTCACGGAAATAGTATTTCTTTAATTTTGTAATCGGTCTGTGCATAGTGGATAAATTTGTGAAAGGCACCCAAAGATGAGCAATAATATGCCATGTTGGTTGGGTGCCACCTACTGCTTTCTCTGTAGTCCTAGGACGGTGGAGGTATAGGGATCATCATAATCCAAACATAGTCACTCGAGCTTCCTGCATCTTTTGTCTAGTCCACACCATAGTAGGTGCTACTGAGGCATCTGCCTAGAATGCAGTGCAGAGAAGCCTCAGTGCTCTGTGCTGCTGCTGTATTTCTCAGACCAGGATCTTTAGCTAGCAAGATGACTTAGTAGTGTAAATGGTCGCTGCTGATCTCCCCTTTGATCTGCAGATCACACGTTTGTGTGTCAGCAAGGCCAACTCGGCCTTCCATCTGTGTTAGACTGGTAAATATAAATACTGTTAAATTAGGTAATAGTAATACCAGTGATTTCCACAGTGCTTGAGATGAGACCTGCAATACAAAGCAACCTATATATAGATCACGTTGATCATAGGGTGCCTCTTCAGGTGAAATGCGATGGATACTTTCCATCTGCAGGTAACTAGTTAGACCATGGATACTTGGGTAGGAGAACATTTTGTTTACTCGGTACAATAGGTCTGGAGAACAGGGATTGTTGTATAGTAGTCCCAAAGGATTTAGAAGCAGGTGGTGTGATGGGACCAGATCTGACAAATTTGTGTACCATCTGACCAGTGCGGCAGTCTTTGCTGTGCCAGAACCAGATAACGTATACGCTGCTGCAGTCAGACCAGAGCTGGCAGACATGGCTACAGTTGCATCCATAGTCTGATTTAATAGGTCCAGTGTACCTAACCCAAGGTGCAGTAGGGCCAGAGAATGTAGATGCTGGCACTTTGGGCTCAGAGCAAGCAGACGGCGCCCGAGTAGGCCAAAATCATGCTTACTTGGGTACTATATGATTCGAGCCAGCAGATTTGAATTCAGTAGGACCAGATCATGTTTGTTTGCATTTGGTAGACCTAAGTGAGAAGATTTAGTGTTACTAATTCATTTTACGCGCTCAAGTTTAATCCTACCAAGCAGTTACAGCCTTCTGGTGGAATACACATACACTGTAAGCAGGAATCCTGTGAATCCTGTAATTCCTTCCATGTCTGAAAATGGTGTTGAGCTTTACCCCATTTTCAACCTGGGGGGTGGCAAACCGGCTGCACAGCTTTCCCCTTTTTAAGTCTTCTACCATAAGATCAAAGTTTAAATAAGGACCTACGCTTATATCAACTACCATCATGCTGTTAATGTAAGCAAACGTGAAGTTAAAAATAATAAATCTATACTTCCCTAAGTATTGTTACTTTGACAATTTGCTGTTAGTCTTCATTGTGAAGTCACTATATGGGCAGGGGGATATTATTGACGTTAATCTTGTGACGCACAGTCCTCATCCTCGATTCCACTCCTATCCTACTTTCCACACAATCACTAACATTTTCCTTGGCACAGCTGCGCAAAGCTCAAAGCCCTTACTTGATCACATGCATACTCTCCCAAAGTGGTAATGGGGTACTGCCAGATTTAGATGCGGGATTCTGCTGCCTTCTATCGAATGATGCAGAGGTGGCTCCCAGAGTTTTTTATTCCATTGGGAACTTAATAGAATAGGTATGCCTGGAATTTTACAGAGGTCTGAAACTTTGTGTGCTCTCAGCCCTTAACTGACAGGTTATTAATAATTACCCTAAACTATACAACCTTTTTCTCAGGTCCCTGGGGATTCTGATGACTGTTGCACTGCCACACCAGATTGCGTAGCTCATGTGGGGTTCCATTACATGTAAAGGTATACGGTAGCCTTGCCACTGCACAGATTTTAGAGGCTGGCATACCATGGTTGGGGCGTCATCTTCTTGGCCTAGTCAGGGGTTCTTTGTTGGGATGGGGAATTGTCTCCCTTGTAGCTATACATTTCTGCATTGTTTTAGTGTCTCCGTTAGGATCCTGACATATTTAGATAGATTCTATGCAGTTGCACTATGAACTCTAAGAACACTGATCTGAAATAGTGTTTGTACATATTTAACAAAATTGAGTGTTGCATTATTTTGAATTAGCTGAGGTGCATAGCATATTCAGATCCCTTTGTGGACCAATCGCGGGTTTCTCAATCCGTCTTTTGAATTGCCCCTTGTAGGATGTTTAGTGGTCTCCATGGGACTTAATAAGATGTGGCACTGATGGACATTGTTCTTATTGTCAGTCAGTCAATCAAAGAAAGCTTTATTTGGCTATATAAAAATGCCATAAAAGCATAAGGAACAAGCATGTCGGTGAGCATTATAGTATAGCACACGAATCTAAGAATACTGAAATCAGGAGCATCAAATACAATACCTTAAAACAACAAGTTATGAAACTTAACCACACATTTAAAAAAAGACCATATCGCATAACAAACATTCAAATCAGACAGCATCTGTAAATGTATTAGAGCAGGCCTATTTTTATGGCCCTTTTGCCAAACAATTATTAACCTCTTGCAATGGAGTGATGTTTGTATTTTGTAGGCATGCCTTCCCTTGTTCATGCTTACAGCTGCCCCTGATGACCCTCACCTGTACTTGTTAATCCTTTTTCCTGCCCAGACCGGCATTTTCCAATTTTCACACTCATTTCTCACCTATGCCTACATTTGCATATGCCTGCAGTCACCCACATGTTTGTGCAACCATGCCATAGGTGATGTCTGCACTCACCCATGCTATAACTCTTTCATACTTACTCAAAACGCCTGTACTTACCTTCATCTTGGCATATTCACATATACACTCACCTATGTTTTATTCGCCTATGCTTTCTACATTCCTGCCAATAGTTTTCATTACTGACTACTCAGCTGTTTCCCCATTCATTGTTCTATTTATGCCTATTTTTTCACATGCCTATGTTAAACACGCGTGCCGTTGCTCATGCATGCACTTGCACACACCCACACCCCACTGCTTCATTTCATCTACTCTTGCACTGCCCTACACCTTCGCTCATGAGTGCTTAGGATATCCCACAATTGCACAAACCCGTCTCTACATTTTTACACAATTGTACTCACTAGTATCGGCGTTCATCTCTGTAATGTCCCCCTTGCAGGCAGTACTGGCAGTCATGTAAGACTGGGAACATGGACCAGGCCCTGTCCATCTGGTTTCTCCTGGCATGGCTGTTCGGGGACTCTTGTAACCTCATTGGAACTTTCCTGGCTCACCAGCTACCTCTTCAGGTACAAATTCCTTCAACCATGAACTAATGTTTGACTGTGAAGTGCCTCTGTCTTGTGTGCACCTGGGAAGGAGAGTAGCACCGGTTCTAAGAAAGGTGGTAGGGCTGAGGCACGAGAGGGTTTAAATGTCAAGCACAAAGGCTGGTCTTGGGAGCAGAGCAGGGGATGAAGGGAGGAAAGGTTGACTGTCAGCAAATTCATCGGTGCACTAGTGCATGGGACAGCATCGACTAGGAGGCATTGGTGGGAGTTGGGCTAAAGGGCGGCCGTTCTATTGGGCTTGAGTTGCAGAGGAGGTGAGCAAGGTCTGTACAGCTATATTGTCAATACTGAAATACCTCAGACCAAGGGACAATTAGTTGCAGTGCATAGCTGAAGGTTATGGAGCTCCCTACCGACCTGGTTCAAAGGCATCGACAAATCTAATAATACTTCTGAACAGCACTGCAGGCCGTAGTGTTCCAATAGTCCTTTCTCGACAAGTGAATTAAGATCCGATTCTCCATTCACAACACTTTGACCCCTTCTCTCGCTCCCTTGTGCCAAAAACACTATATATCCTGTGTCCACTACTCTGAACGATGTGCATTCTGATGTTGTCATCTTCCAGTCTGTGTGCAGCGCATCAGATTGTTTGAACCATCTCCACAAATCCAGAATGGCTGAACATGCGACCTAGGGCCAGTACAAGTAATGAGTGACAGAAGAGCGGCTGAAGCGAAACACAAAACCGTAGACCGTTTGGCCAATAAAGCGGTTGAGGTGGCAGCACCAAGAGCAAAAGACATTGGGCGGTGGAGTTCTGGCGTTCTGCTCAAAGGGTGTCTGCTATAGAATAGGATTATCAAAAGCTGAAATTTAGGACAGACAACTGACAGAGTTTACTGCTAAATGTAGCAGAAACGAAAGAGGGTTTTAATTTCTATATATTTTTTTTAGTAAATAAATACTCATGCAGAAAGTAATACAAATAAAAAATACAAAAGTCTTTGGTCTCTGAAAATAAACTATTACAAAGGGTCTATGAAGCACAAGATTGAACATCAGATAAGAGGGTCGTCAGGCTCATGGGATGCAGATGATGTGGCAGCGGGGCCCAATGCTCTAACAGTTGTCCCGGTGCAACATTGATGGGTCTTGATGACCGAGCTAACCCCGTGAAGAGTGGTCACAATGCTCTGTCTGAATGCCCCGATGTGTGGTGCTGATGTTTTGATTATAGACTCCATTGCTTGATCTTTTGATGTTCCTCTAATGGGTCTGATAGTTTATCATGATGCTCCAGTAATGGGACGAGATACTCTGGTGATGAAGTTCAATGCTGTGATAATGATGTTCACAAGCAAGAGCAAAACAGCCTGCATTTGCACGACTGAAAGACAACTAATTAATAACACAGAAGCTGTAATTAAATAATGTGAAGACAAACTGTTGAAGAACTTACTAAAAGTGGAAACCCTGGGGATGACCAGGATCCCAAACGGCTGCACTCGAGTGTGTTCCGGATTGGCCCCAAAAGCTTTTTGGTTTTAAAAAAACAAACTCCCAAAGCAGGAGTTAGTTTTGTTTAAGCAAAAAATGCTCCTGAGACCATTGAATACCGCAACCCTCACTTGAGAGCCAGCACAATGGCTGCATCAGAAAGTGGTCTCGGATGAAATATCTAGAAACCATGGTCCAAAAAATTCATTTGAGCATATTTGTGGTTCTGAAGTAATTCGCAGTCACCACCACCGTTGATCATACTTTGGGCCACAATGTGGCAGGTCTACAAAGATTTATCTCTACCTAAACACAACTTGTTTCCAGATGGGGCAAGAGATCGCCAGGCTGGACTTTTCAGGTTAAACCTGGATAAGCGTATTCTTAAGCCGTTTTCCTTGGAACTACCTTTTACAGGCCCATGGTCAAGAACCATAAAATTCCCTCTGGTTTTCAGGCGACACAGACCAAAACATCAAAAAATAGAATGCAGCATTAATTTTTTGGGATCAAAACTTTCGGAGTGTTTTCTGTTCGAACTTCTTGGATGAAGGCTGTCTTTGAGGTGTATTTTATTTTTTTAAGTTAATTTTTCTATTTTAAAAAAATGTTGCAGCTATGATGTGTTCCATAATAATAAAATAGATGGTACATACATTGGTAGAAATTGTTAACAGTTTCAGTAACTTACTGATTTTGCAAGATATATTCGATGCAAGGCTTTGTGTTGAAACTTGTCAGATTAAGTAGATGATGTACGACTTAAAATAATATTGAAAAAGTAAAAAGGCACGAATGAAAAGGTGAGCAGAAGGCAAATAATTAGAAATTGCTGTCTAAAGTGGTCACAGGAAGAACATGGAGTAGTCCATAAACTGACATATGTCATCAACGCTCTGAGACATCAATGTGCACACATTACGGAGAGAAGCTCCCTTTTTTATATATGTTTGAAGAATACTCCGTCCACCGCACATTGATGCTGTGTCCAAGCTCTGTGGTTGCTCTCGGACCATGATTCCCTTTTTGGCTTCTCTGTGCTAAACCTTTGAATACATTCTCACTTGAGGTGTTCTTGTTTTCTCATAGACCTACACTGCTGTGTATTACGTGGTGGCCGATATCATGATGCTTTCACTGTTTTTCTACTACAAGTTCAGGAACATGAGGCGCCAGTCATCACGTGAGTCTTTCTTTGTCTTTCTTCTAAGTGTTATCAGTTGGCTGCTTGTCACCAGAGCACCTCTTTCCAAAATCTGGTCTTTCCTCTGGCTAATTATTATCTGTTGTATTAGTCCTAATAGTTCACTTGAAGACTACAACTCCCAGAACACACCAATTTGATTACTGAATGAATCAAAGGGAGACCATGAACTTACTCTTCTCTTTTCATTTTCTAGTGATCACCTCCATCAATGTGTTGTCAGGGGTTGCCCTGATTGGACTGGGTACCGCTTTCTCTTCCATTGAGAGGGGGGATTCTGCAGCCATTCAGACACCCATAGACTTCAAGAGACGCAATCTCCTCTCTGCTGGCCAGTCTGAAAGTGAGGTAAGTCACAGGCAGGGATGCAATTTGAGAAACAAATCGTATGTGAGGTAAGTGATAAACTTGTTACCAAGTGAAAAACCATTTGTAGAGCAAAATAAGTATTAACTGCGCATCTAATATTGACAGTGTCTCATAAATAGTCCTCTTTTCACCCCTGCACACTGTTCACTTCTTGAAAAGAATCAATATTCACCTCAAAGCACCAGACTTGCTTCCTGGAAGCCTTTATGACCGCGTAGGCTGCAGGGGCACCAAATTGCTGTTACTTCAGCTATGCATCAACCTGATTAGAAGTGAGGGTTCTCAGAGTGTCAGTTGGTATGTCAGATCACTAAACCAGTTCCTCAAACTATCCTTTCACTAGTAAAAAGTAACCGTCCAAGGATAACCGCAAAACCCTGAAGGCACATGTAAAATCTGCAAGGGGACAAGAGGGAGCCATAATAAAATTAAATCTCGTATTATTTGTATCTGACTGTGCCTGATTTCCTGGATGCAGCTGGTGGTCGCCAATACTAATTTTTGGGAAGCAGGACGTATTTTTCATTATACTATTTTACCAAAGAGCAAGAGAGAAAGACAGAAAAAGAAGAAAGGAGGAGCAAGGAATGGAGGAAAACCGTGCTGAAGGGAAAAAGCAGGGAGGAAAAGGAAGCCACAAGTGTGAGATAGAGCAGTAGTATGGGCAAAAAAGAAGCCATTATGTGAAGTCAAGACTTGTTTTCAGCAACTCCTCCATTTGCCAGTACCAATGGCGGGTTTCTTAGGAAACGGGCAGCTAAACCTATTTATTTACAGATTAACCTCTGATATCTGGGGACAGTTTATAAATGGTCATGCTACTAATATGGATTGTAGCTTAAAAATAAAGAAAAGGTCCATCCGGTTGATAGTTGATGAAAGATGGCATTCACCAAACATAGCGTCTGCGTTGATTTCATAGCCCTGACAGCAGTATGTTGCAGAAGTCTGTAGAGCAGGCTTGATGCGGGAAATGCTGAAAAGTAGGAGATGTCCTGTCCTAGTATTTAGAGAGCATAGACATCTGTGCGCTAGAAATAGTAAGGACATGACACCAATCACTTTGTGGGCAATGTGCCTCATCCACCAAACTCTAAATCATGGCCTAAGTTTCCATATTCAAGTTCTCCAAAATTGGTGCTTACTGATGCACACTTGTGGTAGTTGCTCTTCCTCTGTGGAATAAGCAGGGTGATCTTCATATAAGCTGAATACTTGCCAATGATGTTGGTCAACCAGAGACAATCTTGGTTTGCTTGGCTTGGGCCAAAATTCAAGGAAGATATGTAGGTCGATCCATCCCTGTGTATTTCTTTAGGGGAGGTGGTTATTGAATTGATAGGTGTAGTCTTGGGAAACAACTACTGAAAGACCGCCAACTGCATTAAGAGAAGTGCATCCTTTTCGATTTTGATTTAGTTTTAGCCGGCACAGAAGAGTTTCACAGACCTCTTTAGTCTGTCACAAATCAGATGCTGGGTGATGATGCTGCAATAGCTTAACCCTATAGTTGATCTAACTTCAGTATTGGCGCCGCCAATGGCGACTGCTCCTTGCAATAATGACAATGTAACAACGTCTTTTTTGAAAAAGCAAAATCTCCCCCCCCCCTCATATATTAATTTGTTAGCACAAGTGAGTGACTTCTGACCTGCAAGATTATGGAGAAAAAAACGTTCAAAGTGCTGCGGGGGAAGAGGGCAGAAATTGGGAATAGGTCAATAAGCTAAATGAAAGGTGTCTTACTTGTCTTTAGTCAATCTCAAGGTTTTTTTGTTTGTGGGACTGCGAGAAATCTTTGACATGTTAAACAGGGCATCCTCTTTCTTGCATGTGATGTGAGAGGCAGAGCTTTACCAGTTATTTGTAAAAGGTCTGAAATACCATGTAACTCCTTACTGGGTTGGGTGAAAGTTGTGGGGATATCAAGTGATTATTGTGATTGGAGAGTCATGTGACATTGTCTGCTTTTTCCCACCTAACAGTCCTTTACCACCAATGAGAAGATTGGTATTGCTATTGGTGCTTTGTCGTCTCTGCTCTACCTGCTCTCCAGAGTACCTCAAATTCTAAACAATGTAAGTAACAAAGGAGAATTCCATCACTAATTGAATTGTTTGGATTCTTGATAAGAAACTTTTCTGGAGTTTTGTTAAGAGTCATAATTTTTCTTCATATAGAATTAATTGTGCAGTTAGACTTTGTCATATCCTACAGTTACATCTCATTTATCTCTAGTTGCTCTCTTTTACTTTTATTCTTTCACTGCTGTCCTGCTGTGTCAAAGGAAAGATTTAAAAGCTTTCTCGTAAGAGCACCCTTGCAGATGCCAAATCAAATCCTTTATTGTTCAATTAATTAAAACCTTAACAGTGGTTCAGACAGTGCAAAATCAAATGATTAAAACATGATGCTTGCAAAAACATTGCCAACAATTACAAACATAATGTAAGTTAAAACCTCGAACACCATTGAGTAAGGGGATTAATTAAGATACTGGAGAAAGTGCAATGAGCAGCAGACAATACCCTAGTTGATTCAAATATGGAATAACAGCTGGGAAAGGAAGTTAGTTAAAGCTCAAAATCAAAAGTGCAGAGTGCTAGAAGCAGCGGAGCCTTGATTTGGTTCATATGTGGAATAGCAGCAGGGTGGCAGTTAAGCACTACGCAAACCCTGATTCGCTAACTCATTCTTTGGGAGATCCCGCACTGTTGTTCCTTAGGAGCTTTTGTCCTTAACTCTTGTTCCTATTGACCGATTTTGAATGGGATAAGCTTCGTCTTGGCCCCCGATTACTCTTCTAGGAAACAGGACACTTCCACATGTCTGTTACCTGCCGGAAGTTGATGGGGCCAGTCTCAATAAGTTTTTAGGTGAGTCCAATGCTCGTACTTTTGCAGCTACCTTTTATTCAGGATACTACACCTGGCCACGCATCACCACTGATAATATAGTCCATGCAATATACGCAGCACACCAGAATTGTATGACTACAGATTACAATCACTTATCTCACCATGTGGGGCACACCACGGTTGCATGCTTTAACATGCTGTGATTTACAGGGGCGAATGGTCTTTTGATAACCATAAGACATGATTACTATTACTGTTTAACAATACTGTTTGTTTCTCATTAGGTTGGCCGCCACATCTACAGGTACTTCACCTTTAGGTGCTACATGCAGTATATCTAGGTCAGTACACCATAATACCACATATGTAGTGTAGATAGATACTCTCACATTAGGTCCTGAGGAATTGCCACCAGATCATCCTGACTAATAGGCAAGAAACATGTCGACCACACGTGACTGAGCGCAACATCCTAAAACATTACTTCATGTAGTCGCTACTCCACTTTTTAACCAGGTTGGAAGCCAGGGTCATTAAAATTGTTCTACCTGACCTTCCATTTCCTGTTTTCATTTGCATGGTCCATTGACCTTTACAATAAACACATCTACACTCTTAGGCCTCTCATTCCCATGGCACCAAACGGCAAGGAATAAAAGATCTCCGCCACAGAGCCCCACATAGGGTGCCCGTCCGGTATTGCAGCTCCGACCTGACTAGGAGCATGCCCTATGATGAAGCATGACACCCAGCTGGCTGGGTGTGTGAGGTCCCTAATTCCGAAAGGAGGGATTCTGCTTTCCCTCACTTCATAGAGGACAACCTACTGTCTTGCTAGGATCTCTCTCGCATTCTCCATTTATAGGAACTGCATACCCTTGTTTGCTTGGAGTAAAGCACGGCGCCAGAACCTTATCATGAGAACACTTGCTCAGAGCAGCCATGCCGTTTAACCTTGACTGCTTTTTTGCAGTGATTATTGTACCTTTTTTGAATGGCGACTGTGGGAGATTTGTTTTCCATGCTTCTTTAAGCAAAAATTGGCTTGGCTTGGCTTGTCTTGAAGGTAGCAGTTATAGGTGGAGGCAGGTCTCGAACTGCTTAAGTCTCGCCAGACTAAGCCGTTCATTCTGTCTTGTGGGGCAAGTCTGAGTCTGTGACTGAAATTTAAAAAAGAACTGCTTCTGGCCTATGTCTGCTTTGAGATTAAATTCAAGCCTTATTTGTGTGGGCAACGTTCTCTTTGGTAGATGGAGTGCTGCTTTATAAATTTGAGTGATGATCTTATCTAGCAGGGTGACCTCATTACCCAGGGTGAATTTGTATCCCATAGGTTCGCATTGGTGTCACCTTGGCTGTCAACAATTGAAGTAGGGGCTTTAGGCTCGGACCTCATAGTTTCTGAGATAAGTTGTGAAGCTAAACATAATGGTGTTGCCTTTGGTTTTCAGGGACTTCATGTAGGTGTTCAAAGTACATTGGCTATCAAGTTGAATGCCAACTGGTCAGATGTATTCCTTCTAGCTCCCTTCATTCAGGGTCCAATGATCTCCTTCATATACCTCGCATACAACATGCTCAGTTGGGGGGGGGGAAAGCCTTCTCCTATTTGGCCCCATTATATTGGAACCAGCCGCCCATCCACCTACGCCTCTGCTCCAAGTACCTAGCCTTCAGAAAGCTGCTAAAACCACGCTGTTCTGATCTTCCCCTTACTGGTTGTCAAAGGCAGTCACAGCGCGAAGATACCCCGGTTGGGGTAATTCATGCGCTATATAAATGTAATAAATAAATAAATGCCCAGGTATTTGTACTCTGCGCTCTACAAAAGCCACTTCCCATTAAGATTCCACTTTCCATGGATTTTGTTTCTTATTTTTTATATTTCTTTTTATTAACCATCCAAAAAGTCGACAGTACTGGGCATTGGCAATACGGACATACATGCTTCGATTCTTAGAAGAGCATACATGGGTACAGACATACAAATTACACTGAGTGACAACAGGGACTATGACGTAAGCTGGTCATCTGAAACAGGGTCCGGGGAGGGGGTGCCAGGGGTGGGGGAGCACAGATATATCTGCGATAGTTATTCCATTTGTTCCAGATGGAGGACCATTTTCTGGGACATCCACAAAAGACATACAGTTTTTTCTCTGAGCATGCACCAGTCCATGTCTTTTTTTCCAGGAGTTCACCCCAGGTGGCTCCCTCGCCCCCCATGACTGCGCTATGTTCCGCTTAGCTATAATTTGGCCCAGCGTAACCCATATCTTATCTCTATTTTTGAGGTCGGTGAGCTCCCGGATATTCAAGAGGCATCTCTTTGTCTCCTGGCTGCTCCCGACACCCGACTCATACATTCAAGCACTCTTGACCAATAGGACCGAATGAGGGGGCCCTCCCAAATTAGGTGCATAAATGAACCAATCTGTTCACATCCGCACCTAAAATCACCCTCATCCATCCTACCCATTTTAACCAGTGTTGGTCCGGAAACCTATATCCTGTGGAGGATCTTTAACTGTACCAGGCGTAATCTAGAAGAGATGGCCACCTCCTTTGGAGAGGCCAGAGCCTCCTGCCAATCCTCATCTATCTCAAGCCCATCTCCCTCCCAATGCTGTCTCAGGAGAATCAGGGGATCCGGTGTGTTGTTGACCAGCTTTTTGTATGTCAGAGATATAACCCCATCTGTTAAGTAACCATCTAATAGTCTTCCCTCTAGTGGCAAGGCGACTAATAGGGAGGTGTCTTTGGGTAAATTTGACTGTAGTGCGTGTCTAACTTGCAGATTGGATTGTGATTTTTGTTTCCAAAGATGACCATCTTGATTTTGAGTTATTTATTTCAAGGCTTTTCTTGCAAATGTAGAGGTGCAGGGTTGATACTTGTCACAGTAGGCCGCTTTTGGTTTGGCTTAGCATTACAAGATCATCCACGTGGAGCACGTGCGTCATGCGTTGACCTCGCAATTTAGGGGGATGGCAGTTTACTTCATCTAGGGCCTCTGTCAATTTAACGATGTACGGTTTGAACAGCAAAGGGACAAACCTGCATCCTTGCTTCAACCAAGAGCTTGCTGGTAACTCCTGTGAGGTGTGCGTGCCATCCCCAAAGTTTTGCTACACCCATATTTTTGAGTGCAACAGCTCAATAACTCTTAATAAGCTTGAAGAAGGCCCCAGCCCCACAGTTTGCACCACCAATGCAGTTATCTAAATAAATGAGAGAGTAACACATGCCAAATATATCAATTTCTAGACATTGAAACCTTCTACTCCTTTACCACACTCAACTCCTAGCTCTACTCTGAAAGTTAGTTATGGGGATTATGGGATTTTGGAAGTAACCCTTCTGTGATTACAAAGCAAGTAGTCAATGAGAGGATGTCCCACTGTTATTTGCCCCCACAGGAAGTAAATTGTGACAGTTGTTCTAGGAAGACTACAAAATTAATGGAGCTTTTGGGATGAGGCTTGTCGGGGAAATGCTCCCAAGCAGGTGAAAGGCAGGTTAAGATAAAAATCCAAATTGCCTATACTGCAAAAATAGGGACACAAGGAGGGAGCCAGGCCCTGAAGGACAGGTGAGGAGGCTAGGCCTTCTTTGAACAAATACACCAAAAATTTTCCTCTCCACCTACATTTAAATCCACACTTGGGGAAAGTTGAACACGCTGAATGTCGTAATCAACTAGGCATTTTTTATTTATACCAATACATTTTTTCAATTAAACAAAGTTTGTCAAAAATCATGAATGAGACGACACACAAAGACAGTTATCAACAATGCATATTTACATCAAAATTAGTGGACTGTTCGCCATACAAATGTATTGCAAACTGAGGAAAAAACATTCAACCATAAATGACAAGATAATTCAGAACAAACAAACAGAACAGTTAAAGCATGACAATGTAAAAAAGTGAATTTTCAACAAGTGTAAAGAATGAGTTTAGAACCCAGAAAAATTCGAAAAAAGGGAAAGAAAATAGCAAAGAAGCAAATACACTTTATAACTCTTTTTACAACCAGTAAGAGCTGGTATGAGGGAATGGATCACAATTATTCCTTGCTAACTGGCCGACGCGTTTCGAATCCAGGTAGTGGTTTCCTGGAATCTCATCAGGGCGCAATTAATCTGTCTGTGGGGTGAAGAAAAAGGGGGAACGAAATTTAATTTTTTAATTTTCTTAGTCATGGACACTAAACCCTATTTATGTGACACTCCGATATTGACATGAACATACCAGTGTAGGGGTTGAAGCAAATTCAAGAAAAAGAGCACGGTGAGTCTAGTAGTGCAGCCACGGACTCGTCGTCGTACTGCAAAAATAGACAAGGTGCAGTGGCAAAGAGTTAGCTTGTCAAATTGGTGATATACTCCTTCTGCTTTTGGGACTGACTCTAGACGGGGTGACATTCATCTTACCAATACTTTTGCTGTTCAACATACTAAATGTCCTTGGTTTAAAGGAGACAGTATGTTTATAAAGTTCTCTTCTTTGACTCAAATAACGACAAGATGGAAAAGCCATCTGAATATTTGAGGCAGGGCACTTTCAAGATTGCAGTTAGCTACTATTTGGGCCAAGTATTTAGTATTCTTTTCATTTAGATGTTCGAGTTGGACTTCACCAGAGACATGGAAGTATATTTCATATCTGGGGATTTATACATCCAGCAACTATAATCAGATCGACTCCTACAGCACTCTCCTTGCGCCTCACTTCAGTACCAAAGCAGACGAGAATAACAATCAAGAGTCCTTCAGCCTACATCTCTCATACCACTAGAGCACAGACAGCACTAAGGCTCTCCAATTCTCGGATGTCACGAGTAACACCTTTTAAAATGGGACAGAAACATCACAAATAGGATTTGAATGTGTAAACCACTTTATCATAGGTCCATTCAAGCAAAAACGTTCTCTTTTTAGAACAAAAAAGCATTTGCACTCATTTATCCATCTTGCTTCTGTACATTCCAGATGCTGTGTTCACAAATCTCTACCGACAGATAAGCAGACCCAATTAAGTTTGGATCAGTGGAAGGGTGTTGCCCATCTCATATCGTCCACCTAAAAAACAAGATTTTGGGCAAAGAAACACCTCTGTGTTCTTACCTAAGGCACTTCCTGAAATGTTTCCAAGTGAACACACGCAACATTAAAAGGTTTAACCACAAATTTGTAACATTAAAAAACCTTTAGACACAATTTTAATACAAACTATAGAATCTCCCCATTTCCTAGCACCAACACACAAAGTCAAGTGAATACATTCTCAATGGAGAAGGCACCACCCAAGTCATTTCTTGAATATATATCTAAAAGGTAATGGTGCTCCATTATTTAGGAAGAAATCATGAACAAGAAGATCCCAGCAGATCTCTACTCTCTCCCTAACTCCCCCGAATAGTCCTGCTGACATTTGAACAAATGTGAGAATCAAGACCATAACATGCACAAAAGCAAGCCGGCTCTCATCCCCTTCCTTACTACCTATCGGTCTCTACTAGCTACGAGCACAACCTGAAGCCCACATTTTAAAAGAAGATGCCAAAGTACATATAACCATCCTACTGGTATACAGACCAGTGTAAAACCACACTGTAGTGCACCCACAGTTCAGACATCCAGAGGAGCTCCAAGATGTTCCCTGACCTGGTAGGAGTATGATGGCTCCACTGGACATTGTCAATGCAGTTATTTAGACACTAGGCAAAAAGGGTACCCCCTATAGATACTGTTTTAGATCTGGGACAAAGTGGGGGGGGGGGGAAATCAAACCAAATATAGTGCTTGTTGGATCCCACTAGACCTGTATTACTTCACAGGTGGCTAAATCGAGCTCAAAAGACAAACCACATAAATAAACCTGAATACATTCATATTATACTCATTGTAACAATTACATTCACTTGTTTCTTTATTTCAGTAATCCTTTTTTTACTGGTTTTTCTTATATGTATACTGTACATAATATGGTCACCGCCAATATTGATTTATACACAATGCAAAATTCTTCTACAGCATTTAGTACAAGCTCAGTTAGTTATGTACATCAATCTGTATTTAAAAACACATAGGGGGTCATTAGGATGGCGGATTTCCCGCATACTCCGGGCCGGCGGAAGCCACCGCCGGCCCGGAGTATGCGGGAAATCCGCCGAGGAGGCCTGAAAGACCCACCGCCAAATCAGGATGGCTGGTGGGTCTCCCAGTCCGTCCGCTGCTTTTCCGCCGTGGTCGGAAGGCGACCACGGCGGAAAAGCAATAACATGGCTGGCGGTGTCTGTCAGACACCGCCAGCCATATTAGGATGCAGGGTGAGTCATGCTTTTCCGCGGCGGCTTTTCCGCCGTGGAAAAGCATACGGACAGTCACTTTGGGGGCCCGTTGCGGGCCCCCTGGGTGAAGGTTGCGTGGGGGGTGCACATGGGGGGTACCTATGGTACCCCCCTGCCCTTGCGTGCACGAAGCGGCAGGCACCGCGCGGTGCCTGCCGCTTTGTGCATGCAAATGCACACCTTTCGTTTTTTGCATTGCGGCGGATGCTGCTTCAAGCAGCATCCGCCGCAATGTAAAACATACAGGATGTGACCGCCAGGGTGGCGGTCACATCCTAATTGCTATGGAGGGACCGCCGCTGCCCATGCGGACGGTCCCTCAAACTCAGGGGTGGCGGACGGACGCAAATACGTCCGCCATCCTAATGACCCCCATAGTTTGCCAAACAAAAGCCTTTGAAGTGTTGAATTTAAAACAAATTTTACAGAAGAAATTCCTTGCAGATATACTGATGTCGTACCCCTAAGCACACATTCCCACTCTCTCCTTTGACACAAAAACATAATTTTACGCACTTACAGCATTCATACCTATCCCAATCACTATTCACATACACTAACAATGACAACGGGAAAAAAACTTCAACTTCAGCTGTTGTTGTGTTGTGGGCTGGGATCTTACACAACCAATCAACGTATGTTTTGGTGGTATTTGTAGTCTATATCTACCTTCTTCAAGAGAGCCTATCGTTACAACTCAATTGAGTTGTAACGATAGGTGCTCCTGAAGAAGGTAGATCAGGTGGGGGTATCTGAATATAACATATTAAAACTTTTCAGTCCGCCTGAAATACAATTTGTAGAATAACAAAAATTCCAAAGTTAGTTCTGCACAAAGAAAAGACCTCCACCTTTATACAAATTAGAGAATACAAGGACCGACACTGAGCAAAGGCCTTAATTGTACAATACCTTATAACCCATACACAAAAGAATCAGAATCTCTTTATTCCTAAGTACCAGTGACCTGCTATACATATCAACAGTGCAAGTGAGCAGGAATGGCACAAGAAAACTTATTACAACGTGCATTTGTGGAATAGAAAAAAAGTCCCATTGTTGGAATACAGTGGATTTTATGCAGCACCATAATTTTCTGGACTGTAAGTAGCAAGTATATTCTCTGCTGCCACAGTACCTGCTTCTACAAGGGGATGATGTTGAACTTTGGTGTAGCACTGAACCATCACAGAAGCCGAATCTTTTAGAAAATTGTGAGCAAGCCTGAAAGAGCACAACTTTAGACACTCCTGACCACCTCGATTTCTGACAGACTGAAGGTGGCAAGAACTCCAGCACCTTGAGGAGGGATATGAGAAAGAAGATGTGGGAATGTGGCCTAACCAGACTGGACTATGTAAAGGGGGGGCGCCTGGGATTGAAGGGACAGTTCAGTGGTGGTCAGGAAACAGGCAGCGCAGAGGTCTAGAGGGAGGGAATATGGGAGAAGGGTCGTGATGGGGTGATGGGGGTGCTGACTGGATATTTGTTTTCAACAATTAGCTGTATGTTGCAGGAATGGGAGTTAAAAAAAATCAACTTTTAAGCACTACAGGCGTTTATTAACGTGTGCTAGTGCTCTAGTTTTTAATATTAACACGCCATTCTACCCAAGTCACCATTACAAACATGTAAGTGAGTCCAGTTTATAAGTGTTAAATCTAAACGTTATACAGCTGGACCTTCCATTCACGGGGCATAACCTAATGTTAGATTAGCATTTACATGTCAAAAGTGTTGCATTTGACATTGCCACACTAGAGACATCTCCCATCGACCAACATGGCTGCTATTCAGCCACTGTGGAAGGGTGTAGGTACCACATGTGAGTTTAAGAAAGAAGCCTCCTTGTTGCCTCATAGAGTAGCTGACTTTTACTCCACTTGTAATCTGTGCATTCTTACATTGGGCTTACGCATTCACATATTCCAATCATCCACCTTACATGTTATGGGAAAGGCACAAGCAGTGAAAGCTGTTTAGCTGCCATTCACTGTCCAGAGATTCGAAATCTCAGCAGTTTGAACTCAAATGTAAAAACAAAATCCGTGTTACAAGCATAAAAGGCACATGTCCTTTCATGGGAAATCAAACTCCAAGGCACCACCCCCTTAACCTGCCCCGGGATGGAACTCGTGTAGTCACATGTGAATGTATTCCAACACAGATTGCGACCTAAACCTGAACCATTTTAGCACTAAAGGGCAGTGTCTAATAAATGATTTCATATCAAGCACCTGCATTGAGTGAAACTAATGATCTTGAACTGTGTGCATAAAACCACAGAGGTGCAGGATATACTAGAGTAGTATTGCTTATCTGTATAACGCCATTTCCAGTACTGGAGTATCACTGGTATCTGGGTGCTTGCATGCGTTTATAACCAAGGTAGTAAAAATAATTAAGACTGTTTGTGCACTGGGCCCTGCCTACACAACCACTCACAGGAATAAAAATGTTTAACTGAAAATTCTTGTTAAATTCTGGTCTACATGGGCCCCCTGGGCAACTGCCCAGCATGACCATGCGTAGAGACGGCATTGATGTTTGGTCACTTTGTATCGTATAAGGAGTATCTCTATCCCAACGGTTATTGTAACAATTACATTGAAACTATGTATTCATGCAATTTGCCAACTTGCATCTATCTACGTGTAAGACCCACTTCACACCTCTTTCTCCAATTACACTTTTTTAAGTTATGCTTATCACCCATACAGTGCATGGACATCTCTATGTACCCTGACTCTCCACTCACTTGGCCAATGGTCAGAAAAAATCATGAATACAGTTAGCTGGTGCTCACGCTGCAGAATGGCCAGGAGTCAGTAGCAAGACCTCACGTAAGTGCCTCAAGAAGGGATCATTTCCCATCATCTATTGCGTCACTTCACGGGCTCCTCGAACCCTAAGACGGTCCCTTTTCAAAATGTCTGGATGATAAACTTGGCCTTGCCTTGTCTGCCCATGACAATGGACCGCGACTTTCTTTGGCCAAGTTCCAACATTGATTTCCAGCAAGCATCCTCGAGACCCTGGCATGGCTGCTTGCTCAACAACAGTTTGTGACTCCCCTTTAGCCAGGATGCCTGCCTGAAACTCTCTTCCTTCACTGTCTGAATGTCAAACTTGGAGCGATCACTTAAAAAAACCTTTCTTTTGTCAGTTCATATGTACTGATTAATTTTGTTTAGTACTAAACTTTCTAATTGCATGATAAAATACTATACAGGCACACAGCATTTTACCATATAGGGGCCTGTGAGCCTTTTCTTGCTGGAGTCTGAGCATGTTTGTTCCTGTGGCTATTTAATTCTGTGCTCATGACTGTGGCTGGGCACATTCATTTGCTGCTTTCGCCTCAGATACTTGAAATGCGTTTTAGGACATGTGATGTTCCACAATTGCAGGCATCTACCAATCTGGGGTTCATGACATGACACCAGCAGCCACCCTCCCCCCATATTCTGGCTCCTCTTTCTCCCCTTTCATAGCCTCTTACCACTCTTTACCTTCCACTCTCCTCGCCCTTATTATGCTCTGTTCTCCATCTCTTCCAGTCGGATACCTTTATTATTTTTTCTTTTATTTATAGAGTTTTATATACCGTGGACTTGACCCTTGGGTATCAGAGCGCTTCACAGTTACATTTTGAAAGCATTTGTGATACATAGCGAATAGCAGCATTACTGTATAAAATATTCCTGTACATGACTCTCTTATCGGTTTCAGCAAAAACAATTTTTACAAGGTGTAACAGTATTTCTGTACACATGGTTCTGATGTGCTTTACATTCATACTACGACTACTGTTTACTACTTTTATGCCTCCCCTCTTACTCCCCTTTCATACCATTCCTGCCATTTCCCACCTCTCATGCTTCCCTCATTTGCCCTCATTATTGGCCCCTTCCTTCTCCTCCCTCATACTGACTCTTCCATTTCGCCCTCATAGCACCTGCCTCTGTGTCCCTTCATAGAGTCTCTTTAATACAACCTCTGTAGTCTCACATCAATGTTCTTGTTCACATAGTCGTTCTGCCGCTCCATCTGTACTTCCTTTTTCTTATAAAGGGGATATGAAACTTCAGCACAGCTTCCCATCAGTCCTTTGTGATAAAAAAGAAGTTTTGGGAGTTTTAAAACTCAAAACTTGATTGGCATTGGAAAGGATTGTACCTAGCAGCTGTTTTAAATCCGGGGGATGTAACCAGAGTTTTAGCTTTAAATGAGCTGATAAATGTATTATTTTTAAAATGGTTTGATGCAAATGAAAGCCCTGTGAAAAGCAAATCTTTGTTTGTGTAGATTGAATTGTTGTCATAGTCTCTCAGGGTTGGTGATTTGCTCGCCCCTGTCTTCTAGCAAGTGTTTTTTTCCATAAATGTATTCAGGCTTTTTGATATAGCACAAATCTAGTTCCAAGAAGCAACTGAGTGCTTAACAGACATTTCTATTGTACCAGGTGCATCTCCAATAAGAGATGCTGTACATAAATCCTGATGATGTGTATGTTCAGCTGCGCCCCACTCCCTGCCTCATTCACCGTACCTACATTTGGTTGCACATACACATTCTAGAAAAGCAACATGATGTCTGAAGGAGGAGGACATCATTTTCCCCTTGGTACAATTTCTGGGCATTGTTGCTTCTAAAAAGTGAGACATGGGGGTGCCCTCATTCTTGGATCCATTTTGAAACCAAACTGTTGAGACTTCAACCATTATGTACAAACAGTCATTCAGGACATTTTATCTTGGACCCCTCAAGCACATCGCTGTTAGTTACAATGCAGCCGAGTTTTATGTCTGGAGAACTACCTGCTAGCAGGGTACAATCCTAAGAAAATAATGGAATACTTAAAGTCCCTAATTAACTATGTTTCTGCCAGTAATGTGAGGTTGTCCATGACCTCATTATCTGTATCTTTAATTTTCTCTATAAACTAATCTTTCTGATCTAAGGGCATCCTGCCTGTGGTTTATTCTTTCTGGGTACTGCATCAAGTGGATTGTCTAATTTAGTGGCAATCTTTTTATGATTTAAGGAACAAAATAAATGGGTATGGCTAGCAGTTCATGAAATAGGACGTGAACTCCACTGTTCCTACCCGGCTTGCTGCCATCCCCATCCATCGGTTCCTCCTGGACACCATGGGGACTCTGCTGACCAAGCAGGGAATTTGAAGGAAAAAGTGCCTGGGTCCAGGTGACTTTTTGGTGCCTGGAACAAAGTTAGAGACCGAGTGGAATGGATTGCAGAGCTCTCCTGGTTCCTACGATGGTGGCTGGTACAGGTGCAATGCTGCCCTGACTTCACATGAAGAAGGTGACATGCATGACCGGCTGAAGAGTCCAAGCGAACTGATTCTCTGTTCAGGTGCATTTGGTACTAGACTGCCTCATGTGTGGAGATGGGACTGTTAGTGCGGGGTGTGCCACTGGCAGAATCTACACCCTGGAACCACGAAATTAGGCAAGGAAGCACCCTTATCCTGCTGTCCTATTGAGCCTAAGGTAAGGCTCAGGCAGTGAGCAGCTGTGGGGAGAACTTTTCGCTTTTGACTTGCGGCGCCTTTGATGCCCTGAGAAAGCGATTCATACCCAGGAGGTGGGATAGCCTGAGGCTCTGGTTAGGTGTCCCTTCTGGGGGCACTTGAGGACCCTACTGTTTTTCCTTTGAGGACTTGTTGGCTTTGATAACGGTGAGTGAGCGTAGGGGTTGGGAGACCTCCTAAACCAGAAGGTGAAAATATTGGTCCACCCCTTAAGGACATTGCTATGTTCTGCTGTCCCCCCAACTTGATTATCTAAAACAAAGCCACATGGTTGGGGAGAGGGTCAACTCCCAACATAGAGCCGGGGTTTGGTGATTGATTGAGGGTGGAGGGTCTGGTGGATTTTGTTGGGATTCTGAACTACGGTGGAGCTGCTCCTGCAGGCTATTTATGCACCTTTGTACTGAATTGCACGTCCTCTCACCTTACCACCTGTAATGTAGGATATAACTTTTTGGGGGTCACGGGCATAGTAACTCTTGCCTGAATCACCAGGTGAACAATGCTCAAATTTTGGGCCATAAACGGGGCACTGTGTCCTCTAATTGCTGGGAGAGTGACAGTGAGCGAAATGGGTGGCATGAGGGGCCCCAGGGAAGCTCTAGGCTTGGAGTCATCCGAGGCTCACAGACTAATGACTCCCTACGACCAAGGTGTACATACAGTGCCACAAGCCAGATTGTGGATGAGCACTTTTCAGTGGTTCCTGAGGTCATAGTGGCTAAGGAATCAGGAGAGTCTCATGTCATGACTCAGAAAAAGATCTCTTCCCTACCCTTTTCATCTGAATCTGCACTTGCGGATGGACCTCTACAACGCTTGTTTGGGCTGCCCTTTCAGGCCTCCATAAACGGTTGCCTCTTCACTGGGCTGGGATGCCCGTCAGAGTGACCTGACACGACGGGTCCTTTGATTAGCATCAAAAAAGTGTCTGCACGTAAATGTTCTTGAGCATGGTCCATCTTGCAATGAATGCATTTCTCTATTCCACCCCAGGAAGCACCATCCAGCTTTTGTCAGACAGTAGCACCACCATCCACTTTATCAACTGGCAGGGCAGCATGGGTCATGGATGCTTTGTTTGAAGGCAATTTTTCTGTGGAATCTAGCTCTTAGCAGCTCACCTAGCAGACACCACTAGCAGACACCCTCAATGGGCGGATGCTTTCTGTCTCCTCCTACTCTAGGACCACAAGTGGGAGATAGACCCTAAAGTGAAGGAAGTGATTTTCTCCGGAGTGGCATATCCATGTGGTAGATTGGAGTGGGGTAGAGTATGGGAGCTTGGATTTGGAGAGGGGCAAATTGTGGTAGATTAGAGTGGGGTAGATTGAAATGGAGTGGGATCAATTGGACTGGGGTGGAGTGGGGTAGATTGGAGTGGAGTTTGATATATTGGATTAGAGTGGGTTGTATTAAGGTACAGTGGAGTGGGGTGACTGGGGTAGATTGGAGTAGAGTGTGGTAGATGGGGCAGAGTGGGATATATATATATATTTGAGTGGGTGGGATTGAGTCGGTTAGATTGAGTGTAGTGAAGTAGATCGGAGTGAAGTCGATTTGAGTGTAGTAGGGTAGATTTGGGTGGAGTGTGGTAGATTTGGGTGGAGTGTGGTAGATTGTGGTGGAGTGGGATGGGGTAGATTGGAGTGGGATGGGGTAGAGTGGGATGGGTGGATTGGTGTGGGGGTACATTTGAGTAGAGTTTGGTAAATTGGGGTTTAGTGGGATAGATTGAAGTGGAGGTGAGTGGGTTAGATTGGTTAGCATGGAGTAACTTGGAGTGGAGTAGATTGGAGTAGAGTCTGGTAGACTGGAGTCTGGTAGATTGGAGTGGGGTAGATTGGATCGTAGTGGAGTGGATTGGGGTAGATTGGAGTGGTGTGGGGTAGACTGGGGTAGATTGAAGTGGGGTGAGGTTGATTGGAGTGGAGTCGGATAGGCTGGACTGGAGTGCAGTGGGGTAGCTTGGGTGGAGTGGAATTGTAGCGAAGTGGGGTGCAGTAGGTTGGGGACATTGGAGTGGAGTGGGATAGCCTGGACTGAAATGAAGTAGATTGGGGAGATTGTAGCAAAGTGGGGTGGGTAGGTTGGGTTAGATTGGAACGGGGTGGGATAGACTGGAAGGGAGTGGAGTAGATTGGATTGCAGTAGAGTTGAGTCGGGTAAGTGGTGTAGAGTGGCTGGGAATAGAGTAGAGTGTTGTCATGGAGTGGTGTGGAGTCGACTCGAGTGGCGTGTTGTAGAGTAGAGTGGAGTGATGTTGTAAGATGGAGTAGCAAAAGGCATAGAGTGGCAGGGCATAAAGTGGAGTAAAGTGGTGCAGTGTGGAGTATGCATGGTGTGGTAACACACTGCCATTACAGACAACACATTTCGGTTGAAATGACCATTACATTTGCACCAAAATACGGTTTTACTGCACACAAATGATATGTGCAAATGTCCTCACCTAGTGTATTGATGTGTTATGATCATATTCAAATATTTGTTGCTACCACAATTCAGAATGACAAAAAAATGTGCTTCATTTGAATTAATTCTGATCTATTTTGAAATAACAGCACAGTTCATTATTAAGTTGAGCCTAGGCAGCGCGCATGTGTTGTCTCTCAAGATACACTATCTACTCTGGGGGCTTTAACCTCGCCCATCACTTTACTTTGGTTCCTTGGTCTGCCTTTCAAAATTCCTTTGGTTTCTTTGGTACATACTTAACATTTGTCCCGCATTTGATTGTTTTGTTCCCACCCTGTAGACTGTCCCTGTTACACGGATCAGTTCACTTGTGGCCATTTACTACGTTTCAGAGCACAAGCTTTTCTTTTGCGTCGTTTATGCACTGTGCTGGCGCTTAGTGTTTCAGCCATGTTGAAGCGGTGCCTAGAGCAGCGTCCTCCTGCATGCTTACCCTTGTCACTCTCACAGTATCTGCAATTGAGTAGTGCAGGAGGAGGCGGGCGTTCGCACGCTTCAGAGTCTACCTCTAAAACACATTTTAAAATCCATTCTGCACCACCCACACGGCACACCGGTCACGTGAATACCCCAAAAAGAACAGGAGCGCCCGTCATTCTGTAGGCACATGCAAATTATCAATGTCCATCACGACGGCCACGATGGCACCAGTCCGCAAGGCTTGTTTGCTGATGCTGTTTTGAGGGCTACTGTGGACTGTCGCTGGCAGGGGGCGAAGCACAAAAGCTGCTGTCCACCCTGTATTCTCAATCACTTCTCACCCTGCTCATACTGCGGGGTACGTTCATGTCCGAACAAAGGTTACAATTTATTTTAAATTTCTTGTCCCTATCACATCCATCGTGTTTACGTCACCACCATCCCAACTGTGTGTGCCGGTGCATTGAATTACCGCTGGCGTTGTTGTTGTTGCCGCCATGTTGTTACTGGTGGCATCGTAGAGGATCACAGAGGAGGCGGCTGGGGCCCAGGAGTATAATCCGATTTTCTTATTTTGTACTTTAATTTAGGTTTGTGGATTTGCTATCTCCCTCTCCACCCATCCCCCAGTATCTACTCCGGCTGACGTTTTGTATTCTTTCTTGTTTCTTTCTGTGAGCAGCGTATGCCCTCCCCCACCCCCTCCCTTCTCTTCGCTGTGCTGCCGTCAGTCTCTTGTTTTGAAATCTCGCTGTCTTCCTTTTGGTCAAAGCTGCAGCAGCAGTGTGCTCTCCCCTCCCCCTACCAAGAGCTGCTCTGCATTTTTCATACACGTTCTCATTCACGCAAGTTTAATTCCTGCAGTCCTTTCATGGCTCCGTGGCACATGCTCTTGTGGGAAAACTAACACTTGATGGCCCAGAAACTTGAATTTGCTGCTCCCTTTCCAATGGGTGATGTTTGTGATCTGCAAAACAAAGCTCTTGCCCTGTGTGTGTGTGTGTTTTCTATACCTCACTTTTTTCACTTCACCCTGGATTTAAACAGTGGTGGTATAGTTGGTAAGACCTGCTAGACCATTGTATGTATACTTTGTTTCAGTGAAATTTCTCTGCAACAAACCGCTAAGAATTTGATCCGAAAACATAACTACACATATTGAATTTGGACACCGAGATTAGGCATTATTGTTTTCCAGGCAGTTAAATTCCTTGTGTTGGTACTCTCATTGTGCTGTCATAGCTGCCATTTCTTGTAAGTATCTCACTTCACTGTTCCTTTTGTTTTTCTTTTCTTTTGTATTGTCCCTTGATCTTCTTGAGCGGTGCGTGGGAGGAGTGGGGTGATCACAACCTTGTGTAGGGGATACAGCATTCATTGTAGATTACATGAGATTTGGATATCTAATCTGTCTCTGGGTGAGCGCTGGTGTATCTGCTCCTTGCATTGGACCATAAAAGTCTTCTTTTTGGTGTTAAGAGGTCTGTATTTTCATCACATTCTTGTTTAATGCAAGTTCAAGAAGAAGGCTAGTTTATGGTCTTAGTTAGATTTGTCTCCTTTGTGTAAGCATCACAAGCCTGTCTATCTTCCTGCGTTATGTTTGTCTGAAGGGGACTACTTTATTTTGCTGACCCTCTTTATGCTGGTTTGCTGTAGGCCCAAAACCTTCATTGAGGGGTTTCCAAACAGTGGCTCGGGGAGCGAGCTGGTGGTCAGCTCTGACCACTTCTGGTTTGCATTTTCCCTGACATTGTGACGTCATTAACTACACCAAATGGCACCTGACGCCTGAGATGAGAGAGCAAGGACTGGTTGGAACCTCTGACATGCAGACTGCTCATAAGCTTTTTGCCTCTGATACTGTACCTTTGACAGTCCCGCTGACTGCCTTATTCATCCCTCTCTTCTTGTGCATGTCTCAACCAGTATCTCATGGTGTCCCTCTATCTCTGTATCTCCATCCCTCCCCATCTCAACCCAAAAAAGGGTGACCTTCCTCAACAATTTTACACATCTATCATTGCGTCTTTTCCATATCCATCATCACTTCTCTTCACCCATCCATTCATTCCTCTCTGTCCAACCAACAATTCATCCATCCGTAGAACCACACATCCATCAATTCACCCATCATCCTTCCGTCCTGCTCTTCATACATTCATCTTCCTTACCATCCTTATTTTCTTTAATGATAGGTTATTTCATTTGTTCCCTCTACCCACCTCTTCATCATAAAAATTACCTTGCAGTGGTATTAAGGACCTCCTTTTTTGATACCAGGTTCTCCACCAGAAGAGAGAAAGCGGGCATTTTAAAAGTTGTATTTTACACACACTTCCCAGTGGCACACCCTTTCTCCCCATCAAGCTGCTAATGTGTGGGGTTGATGATGCTCCTGTGTGGGGGTTCCACTCCACCTAAAGCAGTCTTTTACTACCAGTCTGTCATTCAGACCAAAGACACCTTTTATACTTCACAACCACATGCTGGTGAGCTCTTGCACAGTCACTCCATTCACTCCTCCCCCCTTTGTCTGACTCTCAAACATGCATGCTTATTGCAAAAGATGCTGCCCCACCACACTCATGCAAACCTATAGGTGCAGTTGCTAACTAACGTTTTGGCTGATCCACCCACCCCAAAATTAATGTATCCATGCACTATTTTTGTAGTAAAGACCTAGAATAAGACCGCA
The DNA here is from genome assembly GCF_964261635.1 of Lissotriton helveticus. Taxonomy (NCBI): domain Eukaryota; kingdom Metazoa; phylum Chordata; class Amphibia; order Caudata; family Salamandridae; genus Lissotriton; species Lissotriton helveticus. The sequence continues at coordinate 364,753,094 of NC_136065.1, read as the reverse complement.
TTACCCAGTGTAGTAGTTGTATAGCTATTCAATCCCTGGCAGTACATCACCCAGGATATTGTGCTGCATAGCTAAACACTTCTAAGGTCCCAAAGGCAAGACCTATTGGCTGTGTCAATGATTGTTTTTTGTTGTTAGAAAAAAAAAACATCCTACACCTTGTCCTCTTACATGGATACTCAGCAGGATTGTCACATAAATTCTCTCACTTTGAAGTCCGAGAAAGAAAAGTAAAAACCAAACTCCCTCGAAAGAGAGCTTTGCACTTGACCTCTAGGTCAGCTTTCTGAATGTCCCCAAGATGTATTTAGCTAACCAAACAACTGCGCTGTCTGCTAGGCTTCGACCTAAAAAACAAGACAGCAGGTCTTTTCTATATGTGCCCCCCTACACTACACCACAATGCATTGAGCATCCTCAACCCAGCTCCATCTCCTCTTACTTGTAAACTTTATGCTTTTTTTGCTCTAGTGCAGCGCTTCACTTTCTTTTGGCTAGGTTTCTGATAAAGAAATAACAAATACATACATTTCTGTTGAAGTTGTTACTGGTGATGCTGCAGATGTGATTATAGTGTCAGGAAACTGGCTAGCAAACCTGTCTATACAGGTCACTAGGATAATGTGCGTCTTTGGTGCAAGTCGGAACACAATAACGACTTTAAATCGTGCCTTTCCAATGTCTTGCAATTCTGTTGACCCTTGCACAGCAGGGTCTTGGGGTGTTTAAGTTAAGCCCTATCTAGCAACTGTCTTCTTTCATGTGCCTTCTTGATTAACTATTCCTGTTGAGGTCAACACTAATCACACTTTTTCTGAAAGGTTTGATTTGCTTGCGTCCTCCCACTCAGTTTATTGTTCTCTAGTGGATTTGAATCTCGCTTTGATTTTCTTGACGACATCCCATTAAAACCAGTGCATAGTTGCCCTGTTAACTTTCTTAACCTGAAGACAGTTTTATTGCTGAAATTAACTTCAGCAAGAAGAATCTGAGAACTTCAGGCCCTTTCAGTGTGTCAACGTTTTCAATTTTCAACTCCGATAAGTTGGTTCTTTGCATAGGACTATCCTTCTCACCCAAGGTAGTTTCCACGTTTCATTTGACTTAGATCTTTCTTGACTCCACCTCATCCAACTATAGAGGAAGAGTGACAGCATAGACTTAACCCCAAATGAGTGGTGTCATACTACATCAACTGCACTCTTCAGAACTGAGTTGATGATCTTCTCTTTTGTGGGCTTTGCTGGAGCTAAGAAGTGGACCATCTGCACAGTCATCCTCTGTATTAAGATCTGTTATGCCTTTACCAAGAAAAACCCTCCAGTAGGCTTTCGTGCCCAATATGTTAGTGCCGTGGCTGCTCCCATGATTCTCTGTAGAGGTGTCCTGATTTTCGATAAGTACTGGGTAGCTACATGGTTATATATACATACTTTTGCCAGGCACTATTGTCTCATATCGTGCACATGCAGTGACATGTACCTTTGCCTGAGCTGTATTGCATAGCTACTTGGCAAACTGGCACTTCTCCATCCCACTTCTATTCAAAGTATTGATTTAGGACTCATTCATAAGGTGAGGAATCTGCTAGAAGATGTGCCCATATGAAGTCCAAGTTTCTTACCTTCAAAAATTATGTTTCTGGTGGATACATGGTCTTCCGACAGATTCCTCATCATCCACCCTCCTCCCCTGACGAGTTACTGCAGTGATTACAAAGACTTCTCGGTATGCAAACAAATTAAATTCAGAATTTGTCCCGCTGTTTGCTCTCTCGTTCCTCTCTCAAGCTTCAATAGGGCTCTAAGCAACTGATGCTTAAGCACCAGCTGACGCCTCATAAGCTCCTGGGAACATATGTCTGTTAGAGTTGCGGTTGGAGCCACATGGTGCCACCAGCAGTAGCTGTCAAGGTACTGCTGGTGGAAATCTTTCCAGACTAGTCTGAAACCTGGAAGGTTCATTCATAAGGTAAGGAATCTGCAGGAAGGATTATGTGACAATGACCTCTGAATTTAAATTTGTGATGGTCACAGGTCTCTCTTACTGTCTCACACATGTTTTTACGAGTCCCTTACAACAAAGAGTTTAAAATATAAATGATAACATTAAGATACATTGCTTCTTAAAGCAATCTCTTCATTCATTAATTTGAGTTTCATTATTGCCAGCCGGATATACCCACGGGCAGTGGAATGCCTGCAGACATGTATTTACGTGTAGAGTGCTCTGAAATATCATGAATTATGTGCCGATTTGCTCAAGTATGTCTGTTTCGAGAAGGGAGAGGGGTAACATGCATATCTGGGCTTTTTTATTTAAGCCAGCAAAATCTCTTGGGCCGGCACTATTGGTTTGCCGACTGTGGTTAAGGTTTTATGGTGTTTGTTAGCTACAAAGCATAAAAGGTCAACAGCAGCACCAGTGGAACAATGTCTAGTGACCCACATTGTCTACAGTATCCATGTCTTCCTGTACAGACATTTTCTAGATCTTCCTAGACATGAACAACAAGCAATATATGCACACGCACCACCACACACTTGAAACGCACACAATCAAACTAGAGTCCAGTTACACTCGCCCCTCAGGCACTCACACCCAAAAAACACAAACACCCCCCACAAACACTCTTCTACCTGCCGCATGACAGACCATTGTCATACTCCCACATCCAATTAATGCACACTGAACTTGAAATTGAGTCAGTACTAAAATTCGATAAGTGAGTTAAGCTTCTGCTATTGAGAACTGTGTGTGTAACCTGCTTTCAGTGTTTGGAAGCCATGCGCCATCCAGGTGAAAATGAAAGAAAACAAAATGCAAAAATGATGACAAATGCCATATATTAAATTGCATACTCAGGTTTTTGAACAGCGTGTAAATCAGTGGAAGCTTAGCCAGTTATTAAGAGAATTGTAGCATAATTTGCAGCATTATGCCACAGTTTTTCCACCTTTGCCTTGGCTAGCCTGTGTCCAGTCACTCTAATCAGCAAGCAACCAAATTCAGGTAAGCCGGACCACTCTGCTCATGTTTTGTCCTTCTAGCAGTGTCAGCTTTTCCAACCCTACCGAGGATGGGGGTCTCACAAACTTGCTCCTAGGAGCATCAGTGTTGTAAATGTGAGCCTATTCCTGGGGAATGGACGGGGTACCACATGCTTCCAGTGCATTTAATAGTTTCAGATGTGAGAGTTGGGGGAAACACCTGCCCTCAGAATTAGCAGAATAACTGAAATGTTACACATCCTACCCAACGATGCAATAATGTGTTTAATATGTGTATTTTCTGCAGTTTAGAAGAAAGTCAACAGAGGGTGTGGCCCTCTCTCTCTTTGTGATGGCGATCCTGGGGAACCTGACTTATGGATTGAGTGTGCTCGTGAAGAACCCCGAAGAAGACCAGGCTGAGGGCAGCTACATGCTCCATCACCTGCCTTGGCTCATAGGCAGCCTGGGGGTAGTTTGTCTGGACCTCTTTGTATCCTTTCAGAAGATAATTCAGTCTTGATCATTGAATCAAGGACTGTGGTGGCTTGGTGTGTTTATGGCTTCAGGGTGCAGGCCAAACCCTGTGGATAAGTATGTGAAGGAGAAAAGACCCCAACCATAACCATGTTATCATTCTGCAGACAGCGCGTCAATAAGATCATGGGCTCCTGGCCCCTAAATTCAGAGTGCACTTCTCCAGCCTGCGTGAAACAATGTTTTATGTAACGACACTGGAAAATGTTGAGATATCAGTGGGATATAGCTCCAAGTAGTGAAGTACTTCACAGAGAGCATTTTATTTTGGCTAAAGCTTATCAGACAAAAGATGCTATTCATAGATCCGGATTGGATGTGGGCTCCAGCTGAGATTGAAAGACAGGTTTTGAACGAAGAACTTGTAATTGGTAAATTACTACACTATATGCTGTACAATTTCTACACATTTCACATATATATACACACGTCCTCGTACTTCACCAGTACTTCGCACTCCACACAGGCAATAATGATCAATGCTCCGTCTGTTTCGTCATCTCAGATTTTATTATTATTAAATCATAAGCCAAAATTAGAAACCCTACGCGTTTCAGCGGGTAACCGCCTTGCTCACGGGTAAAGCCCTGTTGTGTGGCCATTGGTTATAATGGGTGCACGTGATTACACACATCAACAAACAACATGAAAGGTGGACTCACAAAGTTCTTTTAGAGGTCAGCCATCTTCGAACGGGTTGAGGTGAGTTATAATTCATGAACACAAACACAGTGTTATAAATTATTGTACAAGGCAATTTAACTAAATAACAAATTAATAATTCAAATTGATCATATGGCAGTTTCCATTACTGATAACCATATTTTTGACAGTCTCAGATTAATTCGTAGGATAAAAAGAAACGAAAATGCATGTCTCGTGCTGCATACTGAAATCGATCATTTACAGCATTATATAGGGAAAAGTTTGTTTATATTGTGTCCGGGTTTTTCAACAATCAGTTCAATATTCCTTATTCATGTGGGTAAATTCTATTAGCCATATTGTCACGAGTGTAGGCATATCTTTTATATATATATATACACACAAGCCATACATTAATGACTCATTCCAGGTATGCGCCCATAAGAACATATTCTTAAACCATAAGTTCTAACAATCAATAATTTGCCTTCCGAAATTTGGGCTTATTATATGTTCATTAACTAATTCCCAAGTGGGTTAATCTCTGAAAAAAGGTGAGAGGGGCCTAAATTTATTTAACTTGTATAAAGTGATGATATTCACTTCTTGATCATAATAATATGGACTGAAACGGCGCTACTACATATGTCACTTAATCTGTCAGGTTGGGAAAGAAACTGGATTTTATACTGCAAGTGCCCATTATCTTATCGGCCATAATCGACGGATCCATTTATAAGCGAGAAATTCATCACAAATTACAAATAAGAATTTAAATTAAATACCAGTTAGTAAACATAATACCCAAGTGGGTTACTGTACGTTCTCTTTCGTGAAAGTTCCTATGTTCCAACCAAAGATTCACGTAAAGTCCTCATAAATTTCTTTCAATGTTCTTATTCTCATAAAGTAGGCTCCTTTACACATTATTCAATTTTTTCTAGTTCACAGGGTTTATCATATCCCAATCTGCAAAAAAAAAAATGCCCAAGGCTCATTAATGATCGTGCAAAGAATTCACCTCCAACCATATTACTAGATGCGACTTCTATTCTTCATTCATTAAAAACAAGTGCAAATAAGTGAACATTAAAAAAACTTTTGAGGATAGTTAGACTCAGTATTATTCATATTATCTCAAAACAGAACAGAGCAGATGAACACAGCCAAGGATCTATTGTTGAGAGTTCTTGAAAAGAGGTAATGATAGTTGTTATACAGTAGTCAATTCAATGATCAAGAGAATTTAAGTGCCATTTGATTATTCTCCCAGAAACCAAGCCATTTCTTCTTCAGAATTCAACCCTTTGGGGATCTTGGAATCTAATTTAAGAATATATTGGGATTCCAATTGTCTTAATTTGCGAATTCTATCGCCTCCTCTGTTGTTAGATGGTATTCTGTCAACGACAAAGAAACGTAGCAAATCACGATTGCTGTGATGGAATTCTTCAAAATGACGAGCAAGTGGTGATAATTTGTCCTTGTTTTGGATCGCTCTCATGTGTTCCAGCACCTGTTTTTTAGCAGCAAATATGGTGCTGCCCACATATTTTTTGGAACAAGGACATGTTAGTACATAAATGCAGTGATCTGAAACACAGGTCAGATGTTTGTCAATTGTTTTTTCCACCGGGTAGAAGACTTTCTTGATGTTGCAGCTGAATTTGCAGGCCTTGCAGGCCATGCAAGTATAAAATCCCTTGATGTCCAAAGCGGAATCTTTTTTTCTTACAATGTCATTACTGCACCCCTTATCTTTAAGGGATTGTCCCTTTCTGAAAGTAATACTGGGAAAATCTGGTACCACATCATCCAGGGTTGTTTCAGTTTTTAACACTTTCCAGTGCTTAGCTAAGCACTGTCTGACCCTGATAGACCCAGAGTTATAGGTGGAAATATATCTGATCTTGGTAGTGTCTTGTTTAATACTGGAAGAATCCAGCAGTTCACTCTGGGAAAACTGACTAGCCTTGAGTCTGGAGAGTCTCACTACATCTTTGTTGTACCCACGCTCAATGAATCTATTTGTCATCAGATCGCATTCTTTTTCAAAGTCTACCTGTGTTCCGCAGTTCCTTCGAGCCCGAAGGAACTCCCCATAGGGGATGCTGCGGATAAGTGTTGGAGGATGGCTGCTTTCTGCATGCAGCAGTGTGTTGCCTGCAGTTTCTTTCCTATACAGGGTAGACACCAATTTGTTTTCACATACCATAATCTCAAGATCTAGAAATTTGGCATTGGTTCTGCTTATTGAACTTTCAAACTTTAGGTTCCATTCATTGTTGTTTAAAATCTTCACAAATGATTCTGCTTGTTCCACACTGCCATTCCAAATTAAAAATAAATCATCAAAGTGTGGCTCACTGGTTAGAGGAGGCAGACCTGGAAGCAGAGGTCAGCCCGGGACCAGGGTTCAATTCCCGGCTCGGCGGGGTCTTGAGTCCTAAAATGTCCATGGACTCGACAATTCTCACTCCGGTGCCTACTCGATTCACGGGTTCACACTCTGCGACTCTGGGCAATAGCTTGCTTAATCTCCACAACGGCCCCTCGCGGCGGGATGCCTGGCTTTCACCTTGCGGATACCCTGCCGGGGTTATCTCACAGGGGAATACCAGGACGGGTTCCCTAAGCAAGCGCTTAGAGACCGCTTGGTGATTTGCGCTATATAAATTCCTGTACATTTACATTTACATTTACAATATATCTCAGCCATAGTATCATATGGCTCTGATATAGATGATGTCTCATGGGCACTGCCTGCTCCCATCTGCCCATGAATAGATTGGCAAAGCTTGGAGCAAAGCAAGTGCCCATGGCAGTGCCCTGTTTCTGTCTATACAGATTCCCATCAAAGATAAAAAAGTTATTCTCTAGACAAAAGTAAATCATTTGTACAATCATCTCAGTATGTTGTTGAAATGAGATGGATCTGGATTTCAAGTAATGTTCACACGCTTTGACACCGTCTTCATGCTTGATTGAGGTGTACAGACTAGATACGTCTAAAGTTATTAGGAGAAAATTCTCCCTCCAAACTACACCTTCAATCTTTTTTAGAAAATCACGGCTGTCCTTCAAGTATGATGGCAATGTTTCAACATATTGGCGCAGAAAAAAGTCAATATACTTAGAGCTGTTCTCTAATAATGACTTCATGGAGGAGACTATCGGTCTCCCAGGTGGTCTAGTTGGATTTTTATGTAGCTTGGGCAGCAAGTACAGTATAGCAATTTTGGGGTTTCTATTCAAAAGGAAGGCATATTCGTCGTACTCCAGTAGTCCCTTTCTGTGCCATTCCTTTAACAAACCATAGTAGATGTTATTGGATTCTTCAATACGGGTTTTGGGTACTGGTTCATAACAATCATGGTTACTTAGTTGACTAGAGCCTTCTGAGATATAGTCAGTTAAATTCAAGACAACAACATTTCCGCCCTTATCGCTCTGGCGGATCACTATGTTGTTGTCCTGTTTTAAAGATTTAATGGCTAGTCTTTGAGCTTTAGTTAAGTTGTCCTTTGACCAGGCCTTATTTTTAGCTATGGTTTTAAGCTCCTTTATAACAAGATCCTCAAAGGTGTCTATTCCTCTTGAAGGTACCACAGGATTGAACGTAGATTTAGGTCTAAAATTATTAACACTACTCAGATTGGTATCATATCCCAGTTTTTGAGCATCAATAGGAGGCAGTTCAGAATTATCACGTTCAAGTTCTTCCAGAGCTATCAAGGTTTCTACCTCATGAATAGTTTCTATGGCAGGTGTGGAAAAGTAAATTTTGCCATGTTCTGTGTCCCTACGAGTCCTCCATCTTATGTTATGTGTGCATGATTAAATATGCATATGTATCCTGTATGTTTGATTAAAGACGCAATTACAGTTGTGTCCATCACTAGTATGCCAGTTTCCAGTTCTCGTGAAAGCTACGAGTATCAGGCCTATGTAAAGTTACGTTGCCATGTTTCTCAGTGTGCACGTTATTTCATTGTAAAGTCCCCGTTTCTAGGCCTCAAAAGGGCCCGGACACCAGATTCAGCTCCTGTCTCCTGAGCCTCGCTGAGGAGCGATACAGCCCCCACCTGTATCCTCGACCCTTCACTTACTTCCTGCCTCACAGTGCCCGGCTCAGCCTGGCTCTGCCTACGAGTCTGCCAAGAGTATGTTATGATTCTAGTTATCAGTCCAGCCCTCCTTCTCTGCATTCCTAAGCTACTGAATCGCATCAATAGTTTCCGTCATTGTCTAGCCTTTACGTCTCCATGTAAGAGAAATACTGCATTTAATGGTCATTTAATATTCTTCATCACGCACTACATGTAGAATAATGCATGCTCCAGTCTTAGAGTCCGTTAGCCTCTCCCCTCCTGACTCTTAGTTTATATCAACATGTTCTCTAAACATCAGATACTAGACACTGTTTAGGTACATGTCGCCCCGACTCTCCAGACTTCAGTCTCTGCTCCTAGCACAGAGTTCATAGCCCCCAGCTTCTCCTAGTAACACGTCATTGTCAGTTTACGCGCACTATTAGGTTAGAGGTCCCGGCTCCTTAGGTAGCCCCCTCCATGTTTCCGCCCCATTTATGACATATTCTGTTACGTTTACATCACATGTCTATGTATACGCCCCTGTTACACCCATTTTCACCCTTATCTTTCGCGACTGCTATTGACCACACCCACTGCTCCGCCTATCATATGTACTGTAATGCAACTGTTTTACTATATATGCTTGTGTATTGTTATTAAATGTTACGCCAGTCCTTTCCCCAGAGCGTGCCGATTCTGATCCTGCCCCCGGCAGCGCTGCCATCCTGTTCCCGTGCAGGTTGTCCTATTCCTGTCCTTTATGCTGTATTAAACCTGCAAACTCCTACTACCTCGAATCTTGACTCTTATTTATTGAGCTATCTGTTATTCATTTATCCATTCAAAAATAGAGGTATTATTTATTTATTTACCACACAGGAACCCCAGTGGTTTGGATCTTACTGATTACACCCCCCTTAACCTTTAGTTTATTCCATTTATGGAGGCAAAGTTTCCGTAGGAAACAGAATAAGTCAATGCGTTCCCGATGATAAGAGAACGGATTAGTAGGACAAAACGATAGACCAAATTGTAGAACATCAAATTCATCATTAGTTAAAATGTGATTGGATAAATTTACCACGTTTCTGGTGTTCATCGTCCACGTCGGTTTTGGCCCCGTGTTTCCACTCCCATGGGGGTTGCAGTCGCTTTTCCAGCCGCCTCTTCTGATTTGTTTCCGGATGTTGCTGTACTTTCTGTAGTTTTTCCTTTTCCTCTGCCGCGTCCGGGGAATCCTCTTCCCCTCCCTCTTTCTCTGTCCTTTTGCCAATTTGATTGATTTTGAGTTTGATTCATTACCTGGAATTCCTTCCAAAAATGTGTCGTTTCGGTGTGACATTTGCGCTATATATAAAACTTTTTTTTCCCCTACTGGCGGTCACCAGTAGGTACTTCTAGTTAGGACCTTGTTTCTATAGGAAAAGCGTGTTTGAGGCATATGAGCTGCAGATTGCACACTATGCATAGATGGCCACCTAGTGTTGGGCCCGGATGTTTGCAGTTTGTTTTCTTGTAGAAAGTCTTTGGAAGTCACGAGATAGGTGACTCCTCCCTTGGGTGATACTGCGCATGGGCATCGGCTCCATTCCCAGATAGTTTTTTTTCCTCCACCGGGCTCGGATGCGGTTCCAGCGCTCCGTGTTGGAACCGATTACCGTCGACGCGCAATCCTCCTCGGTTTCAAGAAACTACTCTACAAAGCGTTTTCCAGTCGACACAACTCTTCGAGACCAAGAACGTCCATTCTGGTCGTCTACTACGGCCTTCGGGCCCAACTAGGCCTCGACTCCAGCTAATGGAAAGGGCGCCATTTAAAAGGTGTCCTCAATGTGGGTTGAAGTTTCCCCACACCGACCTCCACGAGGTCTGTAACCTCTGCCTCTCTCCGGAGCACGAGGCCAAGGACTGTTCAGCCTGTGCCTCCTTCCGCTCCAAAAAGACTATGCGGGACCGGAGAGCCAGACGAACAATGGCTCAAAGATCTTCAGCTTCGATTCCGGACGACATTTTCCAGGAAGGCGTTGACGTCCCAGAAGAGCATGACGTCGACAGCAACTCGGAGGCAGAAGATTCGGATGTCGAGGACGTGACTCCAGCGCAGTGGGTCGTAAGTAAGACCGTCGACCCCAACACTTCCTCGACACACACTAAAAAGGCTACGGTCACACCCTCGCCCTCGGGTGCACACCGAGACGCTACTTTGACGGCCCCACCTTCGGGCTCAGCCAATAAGGCCTACGGGCGACTCTGGCAGAGTCGACCCCCACTCGGTGCCGGCACACAATTACCGGCACCGAAAAAAACATCTAGTACCGCACCGAAGCCATCGGCGCCGAAACACTCAGTTTCCTCGGCACCCAAAACACCTTCGGAGCTGCTGAAAGCTTCCGGCACCAAGAAAGCACCGGAGCCGAAGCTCGCATCGGAGCCGAAAAAAGTATCGGACTCGAAAAAACACCCGGAATCGAAAAAGACTTCGGAACCGAAAAAAACACCGGCTTACCCCATTAAAGATAAAAGGTCGAAAGAAGCCGTTACGGCGCCGAAACAGGCTTCCACGCCGAAAGGTCACACTCCTGAAAGAGACTTGTTTGCTCCAGACCCAAAGCAAAAGACTCTTGTAAAAGATCCAAAGACTGGTCGATTGACGTTATCAAAGAAACGACCATCAGAGGAGCCAGCAACAGCTCCGGCCCCAAAGAAGAA